>NC_090023.1:166581662-167181662 GCF_037176765.1 Anolis sagrei
CAAGTCAGCTGAAGCAAATTGACAGCTATTAAGGACATAGGTGGGTTGTAGCTAGATAGGACTTAGGTTAGTGTATCTGAGCTACAGAAGAAATCCTGACAGAGATTTAGTTCCTGTTAAGTTTTCTTGTTGGTGAAGAGAAGATTAGTTCTATCTATTTGTAACAAAGATAGAACTAATATTGTAACCGCTACGCTTTCAAGACAAAATACTTTCTGTAACAGCCAAGATATTGAACTGCACTTACTTTTCCTGTTTCAAATCAATAAACTTTTACTGATTATTTAAAATTTAAAAGCTTGACTCAAGTGTGCCTTTGTGGCTGAAGTTTCCTACTCTATTTTAACTGTTTTGCAAGAACCAAAAGAAGACAACAGTGTCTGGTGGTCCCAAATAGATGTTTAGTTTTGGCAGCTAGGGTGTCCCTTTACATTTTTGGTGGCAGCGGAAGAAACTTGAAGTATACCCCTCAGACAACTTTATTAGTTCCAGGGATGTGGGATTGATTATAGTATATCCCCATCTTTATAATTGGTGTACAGCGGAGTGGGATCTGACATTGATTGATCTCCCTCAAACCAATATCTTTATATAGTTCACCTACATCCAGAGAGCATTGTGGACTCAAACAATGATGTATCTGAGCCAAACTTGGCATGAATAAATATACCCAAATGTGAACACAGGTGGAGTTTGGGGAAACCAGACTTTGACATTTAGGAGTTGTAGTTGCTGGGATTTATAGTTCACCTACAATCAAAGTGCATTCTGAACCACACCAATGATAGAATTGGGCCAAATTTCCCACAGAACCCCCATGACCTAAAGAAATTACTATGTTTTCTGATGGTCTTTGGCGACCCCCCTGTCATTCTCTCATGACCTCGCCAGGGCTCCCGACTCGCAGGTTGAGAAACACTGCTTTAAAATGTAATATGTAAACTAGCCTATATTCAAATTTTTAGCATACATGTGGCCAAAAAGGCACAATAGCTCACCGGAGCTTTAGAAACCCTCGTTGGGTAGGAGAGTTTGGGAATCCAGTTGATCAGGTCAATAGCAAAGCTCAGCTTCTAAAAGCAAGCATGTTGATAGTTCAATTTCTTTAGAAGCTATATAAACAGATTGAGGGCTTTCTTGATATAAAAAGGTTTAATTTTTTCCTGGATTACAACCAATCTATTTTGATGTTTGGCAGTCAAGATTTTTATGTGCATTTCTATTACACATGTGGGAGATCTTAAAATAACCATTTGGTAGTGGTTATATTAAGGTATTATCCTATCTTGTTTCAGTTTAATCCCTTTCAAGCAAACTGCTGCCACTTCGGCTGCAATGTGATTTTCATTAAACCATTCATCTGCACTGCCTTCCAAGCATCAAATTCTTTTTATAAAATCCATCATACTTCAGATTCTTTATACGTTTGTAAATCAGTCAAGTTCCCCCTCGACTGCAGCATTTGCCAAGCTTCTTGTAAGTTTCTTAGTTTGTTGATTATAATGGAGTAAAAGTACAGTGTATCTGTGTTTAACCCTTAAAAGCTGGAGATATTTGGACACTTCCGGTGGCGCAATGGCAATCGGCAGGACGCCCTGAGGGCTCTCAGAGGTGCCAGTGCTGCAGAGCAACTGGGTACAGCTGTGGCTCCCTCTCCCCTGTGGATCGAATCAGGGGAGATTGCAAACTTTGGGAAAAATACAAAAAAGGCTATACACTAAAACACCACTATGGATCTCCCTGATAAAACTCATACATAGAACTAGGACAAGAGAAATGGCAGTTGTTTTTTTTTAAAAAATGGAAAAGTATTACTAAAAACACAGGAGGAAATCAGCCAAATAGACAAAAACATTACTTTACTTACTTACTTAGGCGATCCCTCGTAGTCTGAGGATGATGGTACTCCAAGTTTGGTGTTCTGGCGGTGGGTCCATAGGTGACTGTGGAGCCCTATTCTTGATCTGCATCTTCTCCCACAGTGAGGGCATTGGTTTCCAGGTGGAAGGCAGTCCTGGTCGGTGGTCGGGGTTGGCTTGACACGCCTTCCTCTTGGCACGTTTCTCTCTTTCGCCCTCCATTCATGCCTCTTTAAATTGTACAGCACTGCTGGTCACAGCTGACCTCCAGCTCAAGGGCAGGCCTTCCCAGTTCTCAGTGTCTATGCCAAAGTTCTTAAGGTTGGCATTGAGCCCATCTTTAAATCTCTTTTCTTGTCATCTAATATTCCGTTTTCCATCCTTGAGTTCGGAATATTTATTTATTTATTTATTTCAATTACTTCTACCCCGCCCTTCTCACCCCCGAGGGGGGACTCAGGGCGGCTTACAGACGAAGGCACAATTCGATGCCTAAATCAATTAAACAACAATACATAAAAGCAATTTAAACAATTAACAGGTTACAATCATCAATACATAATAAATAGACCAACTGCATCAGGACAATGTGGCCGGTCTAACTGAGTTGATGGCGGGGGAGCATTGCTTCAATGCTGGTGGTCTTTGCTTCTTTCAGCATGCTGACATTTGTCCGTTTGTCTTCCCAAGAGATTTGCAGGATTTTTCGGAGGCAGCACTGCATGTGAGTTTCATGTGACGTCTGTAGACTGTCCATGTCTTGCAAGCATATAGCAGGGTTGGGAGGACAATAGCTTTATAAACAAAAACATATCCTGGTTCCAACATACGAAGGTTATCTGGAACATCAGGTTACAAGACACATAGATCGCGCGGGAAATTTTCTCGGGGGAAGTTGGTATCACTGCAGTGTAGCAGGAAGCCAGTGGAAGTGAACAAGCAGTGCCAGTCATCAGTAGCTCATCGACTGGCGTTGTGGTGAAGGTTAGAGATGAGCATCTTTATTCTGTTTCCCTCCAAGTGCAAAGTTCACACTGTAATATGCTACCTAAATACTAAGAGCATGAACACCACTGCGATTCATCGTGAAATTGCTTCAGTTTATGGAGAGGAGGTAATGTCAAGACAGTATGTGACAAAGTGGGTATGGAATATATTGTGATGATAGTTCAGCTTTTTCAGTGCAAGAATCTTCTTGACACAAATCTATTATCTTCAAAGAGAAATTCATGTATATCAATAGAAGTGAAAGAAGAAAGGATGGGGATCGGATTACGTAATAATTTAATTGTAGCAACCCCAAATTGGCAAGACAATATTTGTAAAACCTCTGGCTAAATTACACTAACGGCGTATTTGTTCAGTACCTCTTTGTACACCTTGGAGAATTTAGAAAGCAACAGAACAGCCAGAAAATACTGTGTTCACTGGAGTATGTTAAAGTGAGATGAATGTCAGTTTATATAATCTCCCCAATTACTTTTATGAATATTTTCCTTTTTTCAAGCACCATAATGGGCTATAGTCAGACTATTAGGATTGTAATTAACATTCACTACTGGATAGCTTTATCTCTTTGCGTTGTTGTTAAAGTGAGGCCAACGCACTGTTTATTTTTCATTTCTAGCCCAGGGGATCCACTTGGCAGACTGTGCAGCTTAAGAAATTAGCCAAACCCAAAATAGTTGTTTTATTTCATAAAGGTCATAGAGGCTTGTTTTATTATTCTAAAAATGTACTATTAGAACACACATAAAAGACAAAATGACAGATTTTACTGGGCCAACTGTATTAATTGGAAAAGTTTGAGTGTTTTAGAATTTCAAAAAGACCCTTGCTTTGCCAACATAATTGTTTTTAGAAAAGATCATCATTTCGAATTTCCCCGTTCCCTTCTTCTGGCAGACAAATAAAGCAACAGGTTTGATTTTTCTAATTGTTTAATAGCATATTAGCATGCACATCATACAATGTTTAAGTTTAAACACATGTTAGAAGTCCCTTTTCTAATGTACCTCAGAATAATAATACAAAATTTAGCAGCAAACCCAAAATCTTCTAGGTTGACAGGCATTTCAAGTAGAAACTGTTAATAATAAACTGAAATGTATCAAAAAGAATTAAAAAATGTAAACAAACTAAAGGTTTTTTTAAAAAATATGACTTCCACCAAAATAATGAAAACTTAAAACAGAGCATCCACAATATTAATTACACTTTCTAGCTGGAAGTAACTAGATACTATTTTATTTTTTACACATTTTGGCAGGACACAGGAAGTCCTCCACCACTCCATAATTAAAGTTATTTCCCCTGCCTTTCTTTTATGGTTGCTTAGAATAAGGGAGTCCAAAGACGCTCATTCATCTCAAGTGTCACCCAAGCTAAGTCCCCAACCTCCAAAGCAAGCGTTCAACTCACAGCATCTCAAGCCTTGCTCTTCTCAATAGAGGAATTTCACATGTCCAGCAGCCCCCAAGCAATAAGCCAGGAATGCAGGATAAGATTGTGAGCAATGCACATGCATTCATAAATCATCCTTCAAAGTGTGGTTTTACTGTTGTAGTTGTAAAGCATTGAATTTTTGCCATTATCTATGTGTAAACCGCTTTGAGTCCTCCTAGGGGTGAGAAAAGCAGTATATAAATGCTGTAAATAAATAAATTATTATTATCAATAATAATAAAGTTTCAGTTGAAAGAAAGGAAACCTAGAACCTTCTAATTCGTTATGACTTTTTAAAGCCAAGAATACTATTGATCATAATTTTTACTCCACTCTTTCTCCAATGAGTTTACAATGCTGTAATGAGGGGAAACAACTCATTGTATACTCAAAATAGCCTAGAGAAGCTAAGCTGAGAATCTGTGGCATATCTGAAGCCACTTAGAGATGGTCATGATTGAAAATTATTTGAATCTAGCAATTGTCCAACACACATTCTGTTGACTTCATTACATGGGCAAAATTGCCTATCTTGGGACAATTCGACCTCACTTCAGGCATGGAGCCCACCCGATGCCATCACATGATGTCGATCTACTTCCAGCAGGGCTTCCCGTGTTGCATAGACAAGACATGTGGCAACACTTCTTCCTTGTGGGATAGGGTGAGGGAAAGTGAGGGTTCTCCTTGCCCCTGGCTGGATTCACCATGATCCACTGCAAATTCCCCCAGCAATCGCCCACAATTGTGACCTCAATTGTGACTTGGCTGCATATAATAGAGACAAAATCTGAGCTACTGGTAACCATGATGGGTCCCTGCAAGAGCCAGTTTAGTATCAAAGGCATTGATATTTTGGAAAAATAATGAGAAGTGGCAATGTAGCTATGAGATAATCTTGCTAGGCCATAAAAAGGTAGGCAACAAAAATGCTATAAATTTTGATTTAGTCTTATGATAAGTACTGTAGGCCTGCCATATCTATGGGGGCTCAATTCTGGTAATCCAATGAGGATATGACCAAAATGCAAATAATCACACTCTATATTAAATGGCAGCAATGTGTCAGTGTTCACATCATGACTATTTCATAATATGGGGTGTAGCAATATATGTGTGGACATCACAGATCTGGAGGGTTCACTGTATCTTCTTAAGAGTCCAACTACAATAAAATGTATCAAGATAGGTTTCCATGCCATAAAGAGAACCGTTTCATACCAATCATCCAAATAAACATTAATAAAATAAATTAAATAAAAATAAAAATTCACCCGCTGTTTTTTATAACCATTCCTGGACTCCAGCCCTCTCATAATGGCAGAAAGATTGCATGGGTCTTACAAGTATTGGGTTGTTGTAGGTTTTTTCGGGCTATATGGCCATGTTCTAGAGGCATTATCTCCTGACGTTTCACCTGCATCTATGGCAAGCATCCTCAGAGGTAGTGAGGTCTGTTGGAACTAAGAAAAAGGGTTTATATATCTGTGGAATGACCAGGGTGGGACAAAGGACTCTTGTCTGCTGGAGGTAGGTGTGAATGTTTCAACTGACCACTTTGATTAGCATTTGATGGCCTGGCAGTGCCTGGGGCAATCTTTTGTTGAGAGGTGATTAGATGTCCCAGATTGTTTCCTCTCTGTTGTTTTGCTGTTGTAAACATTCACACCTAGCTCCAGCAGACAAGAGTCCTTTGTCCCACCCTGGTCATTTTTCCTAGTTCCAACAGACCTCACTACCTCTAAGGATGCTTGCCATAGATGCAGGCGAAACGTCAGGAGAGAATGCCTCTAGAACTGGCCATATAGCCCGAAAAAAACATATAACAACCCAGTGATTCCGGCCATGAAAGCCTTTGACTTACAAGTACTTCTTCCTCAAAAATGAAATAGAGACAACCGTTAGGACAAAATCCCAGAGAAGAACATTCTTGCATCTTATCTAGTACTTTAGGGACTAACAGACACAGCTAGAATAAAGAACAGAAACATCCTCTATTCTGAAAGATGGGCATGGCTTTTCCTCTCATCTTAAAGAAAAACACTTGTGATCACATGCATGTCAGAAGTACATCCCATGGAAGTCAATAGGACCTATCCCCAGCTTAGCAGGTTATATTATCGCAGGCTAAGTGCTATGAAAGCTTGACTTTTCCCAATGATGGAAAAAAATACTTGGCATTTTTTCCCATTCAGAGCTGAGAGTTAGCATGGCTATTTGCTTCAAGCAAGCTGCTTTATTGCATTTCTGATAAGGGAAGCAATCCAAGTACACATACAGAGCGGGAAACCTTTGGTTCTCTGGATGTTTTGGTCTACATTTCCTAGCATGGTCCGAAGTACCTAACTCGATGTGTTGTAGCCTAAAACTGAGGGAACTCAAAAAGTTCCCTCAGTCCTCTACTAATGTTTTTCTCCTGATGTTGATGACAAAGTTGCTATATAAATGGAGCTCCTAGTAGGGACTATCCCTTACCAGAAAGAGAACTCAATATAATAGGAGTCTCAGCACACATGTACTCCATATGCTCCTTATCACAGGGACAGCATGTGTTAAAAAGCAATTGCGTGATGCCCTCCCCCCAAGTGCTGCAACCTTAATTCCTGATTCTATCCTGGGATGTGGATGTGATTTGAAAAGAGAAGATGGATGACTGCCTATCTAATTTCTGTAATATTAGCAATTTCTCTTAAGTATAGAATCCACCGTATTCTATTAATGCTGTGGTTAGTGCATTTCCTTTTCCAAAACTGCACATAAAATGATTTGCACACTCATCTACAAGAAAATTTATCATTTTTGTAGGCAATTTCCCCTAATATGTGAATTTTGGCAGGCCGTTCCTCCTAATATAAGCTTTTTTTGTTGGCAATTCTCCTTACTGTTTGCATTTTGATATGCATTTAAATCAAGCACAGGACAAGGATTGGGACAATATATCGGGGCGAAAGCACTATTGTTTCCCAGCATCGGGAAGTGCAAATTAGGTTGGATCATACTAAACTATGAACTAACTTGATATCATTATCTCTAAAGAAAATCCATGCCCAGGTAAAAGTGGCAAAGATTGGGACATACATTCCATTTTCCTTTTTAAGACAGAATTGGGGAACAAGGGATGTATTGTTATCCAGTATTGTTATTTGAACTCTACTGAGCCTATGAATCAGACTATGCATGATGGCAGGTACCTGCTGCATCAAATCTTAAATGGGTGTAGAAGTATACTTTTAGAGCTTGCCTTCTTCACCCACAATCCCACAAGTCATTTCCCTAACAGGTAAGATCTATGGTAGCACTGAAAGTTCAAACATGTGAAAGAAGGACCTCTGGGCCAACTTGCAAGGTTATGACAGGCAGATGGAGCAGAGTAAGCCTCTAGGCACTTTATATTGTACTTTCTGTCTTGTATATATGCAGTCTGTGTAAACCCTAACTAATTTTAGCCCTTGGTGAAACTCAAAAATCCACAGAGCCTCTTGTTTGTTCTAAACCTCTAACCTTTTACAAGTTTCCATGCTTTTTAACATCTACATGAAACCGCTAGGAGAGGTCATCCGGATTTTGGGGTATGGTGTCATCTCTACACAGATGGCACCCAACTCCACTACTCACTTCCACTCCAAGGAAGCCCCGGGGACACTGGACCAGTGCCTGGCTGCTGTGACGATCTGGATGAAGAGGAACAAGCTGAGGATCAGTCCTGACAAGACAGAGGTCTTCCAGGTCAGTCGCCTGTCTGATCGGGGTATTGGGTGGCAACCTGTGCTGGATGGGATTCCACTCCCCCTGAAGTCACAGGTCCGCAGTGTAGGGGTTCTCCTGGACTCAGCACTGTTGCTTGATGCGCAGGTATCGGCGGTGGCCGGGAGAACCTTTGCACAATTAAAACTCATGCGCCAACTGCGACCATACCTCGTGAAGTCTGACTTGACCATGGTTAACTCTAGACAGGACTATTGCAATGCTCTCTACATGGGGCTACCCTTGAAGACGGCCCGGAAATTACAACTTGCCCAACGGTCGGCAGCCAGATTAATAACTGGGGCAACTTACAGGGAGAGATCAACTCCGTTTAAAGAGCTCCATTGGCTGCAGTTCATCTTCTGGTCTACAGGTTCTTACCTATAAAGCCCTAAATGGTTTGGGACCCGCCTACCTTCGTGACCATATCTCTCTCCATGAACCAGCCCGTACCCTTTGATCTTCGGGCGAGGCCCTCCTTTCGCCCTTGCCAGTCTCTCAGACTCACCTTGTGGGAACAAGGGAGAGAGCCTTCTCTTCTGTGGCCCCCCGACTCTGGAATTCACTGCCCGGAGAGATTAGGAAAGCCCCTACCTTGGAAACTTTTTAAAAGAGTCTTAAGACCTAGCTCTGCTGTCGCGCTTTCGAAGAGTAGCCACATAATTTTATGCTAGTGCTCCTCCAATGTTCTTGTCCCAGTAGCCCCCCCCCCCCCCCCAATACGAAGGTTGGCTTAATTTCCTATCTCTCTGAGTTCGCCCTTACAATTAGTTCTCCCCCTTATCTCACCCAGAATTTTTAAAATTATTTTACATACATGCAGCCCGCCCTTTCTCTGTCTGTCATTATGCTTAGTTCCTATGTTTTGTGTATATTGTTTTATATGCTTTGATGTTTTATATTTTACTGTTACGTTGTTTATTTGATTGCAATTTGTATTGTTATATTGTAATTCTTGTTCGGGCTTGGCCCCATGTAAGCTGCTCCGAGTCCCCTTTGGGGAGATGGTGGCGGGGTATAAATAAATATTATTATTATTATTATTATTATTATTATTATTATTATTGTAGAATCACAACTTTCAATATACTGTGCCATATGACATCAGGCTATTCTGTAACTATAAAATTGAGACCAGAATTTGGAAAAGTTACTTCTAAGAACACTATCTCCCAGAATCCTCCATGCTTGCTTGTCACTACATTGTTGAAGTATCTGGGAATCAAAGTGCATGTAAACGAGACAATAGGAAACATTTGACAGATTCGTTTGATATTTTTAAAAAATCTATTAAGCTGTGTTTTGACATCCTGTCAACACATAAACAAGTAAAGGTATTTTTGCGTTACCTCAGAATTCTGTACTGCAGATAAATATTACTACCACCACCAGATAGAAAAATACAATAGCTGGAGAATGAGAATTTAAAATCCCCCTGAATATAATTAATGTTAGAGAATAAACTGTGGCTAAGAGCTGCCTTGCAAGATCAGTCACAGTTGCCAACGCTTTAGAACTGAATTTGCTAAAGCAAGGTTCCCTCTGTGGACATATTTAATGGAGCTTCACTGTGCTATTGCAGCTTGCTAATCAAATAAAAGCACAGGAATTTGGAATGCATGGCACACAGCTAATCTGTAGTTCAAGGCATGGAATAAAAGCAGATATCAATACGCTCAGCATATTCCTGAGAGTCTTAAAATTGAGAAGATTGCTTAATTGGCACTCCCCACTGCTAGCAGGAATATGCCAATTAAAAGGATTCTACTATACTCATTAAGGGATTAGACAGCATTAATGTCATACTAACCCTCTGCTACATTATCTTTAGTCTGTCTCTCTAAGAATGTCTAAAAACAACAACAGGTGAACACGAGACCAGAGATACTCCAAGATGTATCACGCACACAAAACTTCACAACATAAGAAACAAACACACACACTAAAACCGTACCTGATTAAATATTATTCCAACACTATATCAACACGTTCAATAAATCTACACCATCATCCATATTTAAAATTCATTATAACTAAATAAAATAGTAGTCAGCTGCCACGTCTTTCTACATTTTGTTTCTGCTTGTAGTACAGAATTTCCCGACGATACTAATGAATATGTGTTTGATTTTCCAAAGCTGATTGTGTAAACAGTTCATCTAGAGCAGTGGTTCCCAACCTGTGGTCCCCAGGTGTTTTAGCCTACAACTCCCAGAAATCCCAGGCAGTTTACCAGCTGTTTGGATTTCGGGGAGTTGAAGGCCAAAACATCTGGAGACCCACAGGTTGAGAACCACTGATCTGGAGTCTATCACAGTGGTTCTCAACCTGGGGTCTCCAGATGTTTTTGGCCTACAATTCCCAGAAATCATAACAGCTGGTAAACTGGCTGGGATTTCTGGGAGTTGTAGGCCAAAAACATCTGGGGACCCCAGGTTGAGAAGCACTGGTCTATCAGTATTGTAGATAAAAGAAGATAAAAGAAGTAACTTCTCCCCACACTGCCTGACAACTTAAGAATGAAATCCAGGTGCTAATATTTAAGAAGGGGAGAGGCAGTCCCATGGCCATTTTGTGTGATGCAGCACCAAGCACATCACACAAAGTAATATTCACATTTTTTGTTGAAAATGTTGTAATGGGAACATAAATATCATGAATTAACCCAACTATTATTCTCAACTAGAACAGAGCCATTATATCAACACAGCTGACATTAAAAGATGACTTACAAGTTCCCACTGCCCAATGGTCTGTTCTAATTGGGGTTCAAAACCAGAGTCAGTTCAAGGTACCCCATGAATAAAAGTCAGATATGAAATTCAAAGTGGTAAGTAAACCATAGGATTTTTAAATGGAGAACCTGAAGACTCTGCATGTGCTTAGTTCTCCAGGTAGGTTCAGCTACATAATTTGGGAGTTCTTGACAGAATAGAGCCGTAATATAAAGTGACATGAACATCACAAAAACCAAAAAAGAAGGGACAGAAAGAGGGATTTTTTAGCCGAATCCTCAGCAACCATCTCAAAACCCATTTGAGAATGATTGGTTCACAGAAAGTCCTCCCAATCTCTAGCTTCGTACCTTTGAATCAAGAGTGGAGAAGGTTAGAGCTAAAGATAGTGGCAAGAATAGAAGAACTAAAGGGACCATAGCCAAGCAGGCCTGGAGTGTTTGCCTTTTTATAACAGCTTTTGTAAATTCATTCCAGGAGAACAAAAATACAAATACCCTGGATTAGAAAACAACGGGTCCTCTAGATTTTTGCAAGACAACCCTCCACCAACACAAAGAAGAATTTTATGTGTATCTTACAAAAGATCATGCAGACATTTTGGAGACAAACACAATTTAAATTTATGAGATGATTACCGGGTTTTGTTTTTTGTTTTAAAGTTAGTGATTAGTATCTGTTGAAGAATCTGTTCACAACATTGATACTGACAAGCAGAGCAGAATTTGTGACAGTAGGAGTGGTTACCCATTATAAAGTGTTTGACTGTATGATGAAAAAATATTTCAAACACCTCCAGATGAAAGACTTCGTTTGGTCCATGATACAATTGTAAACACAACTAATGAATTTTCTCTTCCTCATTCTGAGCAGGATCAAGCTAGACCAGGGACTGCAAATGGGATCTGGGATCAAGCTTCTCTTTCAGTGATTTCTTCCTAGGAGCAGGAATAGGCTTATCATCACAGATAACCTTAGTAGCTGGGAGAACAGGGTTTTCATCATCAGTGAAGGTACCTTTCTGATAAGGAGCTGGTTTGGGAGATGTTGCAAATGGTTGCTTATAATGAAGCACAGCAGATGAGCTGGAATCGGAAGAACAGGCC
Organism: Anolis sagrei; assembly: GCF_037176765.1. NCBI lineage: Eukaryota > Metazoa > Chordata > Lepidosauria > Squamata > Anolidae > Anolis > Anolis sagrei. The sequence continues at coordinate 166,593,552 of NC_090023.1, forward strand.
CTGCGCATGACAGGAGAAGGATTCCCAATGTTTTCCTTACTCCTTCGATCTGACATCGGAGCTTTCAAGGCATCTGGTGGCTTGTCGGAGGGCGGAGGGGGTGCTCTTCTCTTTTTGCCTTTCCCCTCATTCACGTTTACAGCCCCCACATTTGTTTTTGGAGGCGTGCTTTTCTGCACTAACATGTGATGAGAACCATCAAACATGGCAGCCCAGGAAGGAGGTGCATCCGTTTCTTCTTGGCTAACCACCAACGCTCTATTGGTTTCCTCTCTGTTTCTCTGCACGGTGTCAATTAACGCCTCGTGCTTTATGGGAGAATCAATGCCTATTGTATTTCAAAAGACAACACAAAATCCTGATTAGATGATTACTTAGCTACAATGATAACCACAGCCCTTAAACTTTATCACCTAAGCAATGGTTCAAGCAATCAATGCACACATTTCCTTTATGAACCTCAACACCTGAGACTTAGACGTGGCAGTAGAAATTTTTCGACTATTGCACAAAAATTACACCATAGCAAACTGAGCAGGGACATGTACATCATAAGACTATGGATGCAGGTAATTATCTTTTTTACTGCCCAGTGTACAGCTGGCTTTTAAAAAGTGGGATAGTTTACCTTGTAAACCCAACAGCAGGAGGTTAATCTATTTTACCTGTTCATTAAATTTTAATGTGTTCTGCATTCTCACCGGGGAGAAGGATGAATTCTATTGAATGCCAATACCGGTCAAGGAGGTTTTTTTTCAGTTTGATGAACATCCATGACTAATCAGTTTCTTTAAAAATGCAATTTGGTATTTAAGCAAAGCTTTCACTGACTATATTTGGCTGTTGATACACATTTAGACCACTTCAAACACAACTCAAACAGTATTTATTTAGTACATTTCTATACCGCCCCTCTCAGCCTTCCGGCGAGTCGAGGCGGGTTACAAGGCAAGAATTCAATGCCACCAAGGACACAATTACAATATACAATATAAAACAGTACCATACTCCTGGACTCCTTAGCATCATCAACAGAGTACTTCTTTAAAGTTTAAAATCCATTAATCCTTTAGTCTGATATGCTTGTATGGCACATTTAGCTCCAGCAGACAAGAGTCCTTTGTCTCACCCTGGTCATTCCACAGATATATAAACCCTTTTTCCTAGTTCCAACAGACCTCACTACCTCTGAGGATGCTTGCCATAGATGCAGGCGAAACGTCAGGAGAGAATGTCTCTAGACCATGGCCATATAGCCTGAAAAAACCTACAACAACCCAGTGATTCCGGCCATGAAAGCCTTCGACATGAAAGCCTTCGATGTAAGCCGCTCTGAGTCCCCTTAAGAAGGGCGGCATATACTGTATATATGTTGTCTCGCGGGAGAAGAGGCACTTCGTGCGAGGCCTGGACAGGAAGGAGAGCAGCCTGAGAAGCACCTGGTTTGGGGAGTCGTCTTAAACGGAGAGTATATCCCCAACTCTCAAGTTGGTTGCTAAAATTGGGGGGTCGTCTTATAGCCCCAGTAGTTTTATACCCCGGACTATACAGTAAATGCCATAAATTACAATATTTATAGTATTATAATGTGATACAATATAATACTAATAATAATATATTATAATTATATATTTTATATTACATGTAATACTACTAATAATACTACAATATAATCATGTAGTACAATATAGTAATATATAATACTGATACAATATTGTACTATGCTAATAATTGAATATATTTTACGTATATATGTCTTGTAAGCCGCTCTGAGTCCCCTTCGGGGTGAGAAGGGTGGCATATAAATGTCGCAAATAAATAAATAATAAATAATACTCGTTTGGTTAAAACCATATTCCTCTCTGATAAACCAGTTGTCCTTAGACAGGCAGGGGTTTTCTTTATTTCAAAATAAGGTGGGGAATTTATAAAAGAAATGATGGCAGAAAAGGGAAGCTTGCCCACTGAAAAATTCTGCCATGGGAGTATTGCTACATATGCATTTGAGCTCTTTCCCTATCATGAAAATAATTAACATCTTACCTACATAAGATATTTTAATATTTTCATTATATCAACTCCACTACTTCTCTTCAGATTTTTGCTCAAAAACCCAGACGCTCCTGAATTTTCAGCAGTTGCTGGTTATATTTCATAGCCACTCTGATCAAAAGGTATTTTTAATCTGTATTTAAAATTCTTTCCCTGTAAATACCCAAGAAGAGAAATGTGTTCCCTATAATACCCAGGAAGTGAAAGCACCTATTTCACGAAAATAATGTGTTATACATACTCAAAGACAATATTGCTTCCTCTGAAATTGCATCCATTGTTGCTTCCCAATACTCATATCTCAAACTTACTCATGTCCTGGTAAACCAAAGTGGCCTCTTTTGCCAAAAATAACGGTGGTTTCCGTGGTGACATTATCTCAATTCTCATGAGCTCTTCACAACACTGTTTCCACTGACCTGAAAGGAAAGTGGAACCCAAAATACGATTACTTTTTTAAAAAGAAAGAAAATTAAATTGATATCCAGTTAAAATAATTACTGCCGCCAAACAGCAAGTTGTTTCAAAAATACTGTACAGTGTTACTTTGATTTAAGAGTTTAATGCGTTCCATGACCGAGCTCTTAACTGAAAATGCTCTTATCACAAAGCGAATTTTCCCACTGAAATGTTATTAATCCTTTCCAGCATCCTGATCCATCCACCCCATTTTTGTTATGTGTTTTTAAATAAGAAAATGTACTCTATAAATAACAAATAATGCACATTCACATGGAATAATAACAAAGAAAGATCAACTTTAAAATGGTAGGAGCACAAAATTGTGGCAAGGACGCACAAAGTGAAGAGGCAGAAGCATCCTTTTCCTCATATTGTACTCATTCCAGCCTCCCTCTCTTTCTTGCTTTCTCTCCCTCTCTCTCTTCAAGAAGCCAAGCATACCAGTAATAAAAACCACACAAAATCAACTAACCCAAAGTTCCACAAAGTGGACAGCAATCTCCCATAGCAGACGCACAGGGGCTGCTCCTCTGAAGCCCTAAAGCCCTGTTATTTTGCACTAGCACTCCCTCTGGCACTCCCTCTTAACCTTTTTCATATCAGGAGTGGCTTGAGGAACAGCAAGTCGCTTCTGGCGTGAGAGAATTGGCTGTCTGCAAGGACGTTGCCCAGGGGACGTCTGGATGTTTTACCATCTCATGTACCCACACGATAAGCTGGAGCTGACAGATGGGAGCTCACTCTGCTCCCCAGATTCGAACCACCAACTTTTTGGTTAGGAGTCCTGCTGGCACAAGAGTTTAACTCGCTGCGCCACTGGGGGCTCCTCACCTCTTAACTCAAAGTGCTGCTCTTATGTCAAAGTGAAACCTAGACCAAGCGACATGTCTTAACTCAAAATGTTGGGATGTTCTTAAATGGAGGTTCTACTGTATATCAATGTTATGACTTCTGTAGATGGCTTAGTTGATCAAATACTGGATGCTCAATAGTGCCATAATGTCATTAGCAAGCATTATGCATTTATAACATCCGCAGGGGAAAACCAGCTCAGATTTCAAATACAGGATTTAGACCAGGGGTCCACAAACTTTTTAAATACAGGGCCAGGTCACAGTCCCTCAAGCTGTTGGAGGGCTGGATTATAATTTGAAAAACACAAACCATGAATGAATTCCTATGCACACTGCACATATCTTATTTGTAGTGCAAAAACACTTAACAATACAATAATTAAAATGAAGAACAATTTTAACAAATATAAACTTATTAGTATTTCAGTGGGAAGTGTGGGCCTGCTTTTGGCTGATGAGATAGGATTGTTGTTGTTGTTGTTGTTGTGTGCTTTCAAGTCGTTTCAGACTTAGGTTGACCCTGAGCGAGGGCCGGGTAAATGACCTTGGAGGGCCGTATCCAGCCCCCGGGCCTTAGTTTGAGGACCCCTGATTTAGACCAACAATTCTCATAGCATGACCAACCTGCATCTTCATGAGTTATATATACTTTAGAACTATTATTCTGAGATATTTCACCTTGACATAAACATCCATTAACTTAATAACAAATGACTGCAGTAGACTAAGGGCACTGCAATCTCACCGGAGTGACTGTGCTCAGCTGGTTGTGAGATTTGTTTGCAAAATAAATTTAAAAACCTGACATATACTCACTACCACTACTACAAAGTGCATAAAATTCCAACAGACTTTTTTCCTGAAATTCCACAGTATCAAGAATATAAAACAGAGAAGGATTAGATTATGGCATTTTAAAGATTTCCTGCTCTTCCTCTGCAGAACTTATCTGTGTGCTGGAGCTTTCTTCCCTCCTCCTCTCAAACGACAGGACTATTATGCAATGCCAGTTCAAAATGTTCAGTGCATTTTTTTTTGAACTTATATAGGCGCTCTGGTACAAAAGAGACAAAGCTACTTACTGAAATCATAGAAGTGCTGCCAGAACGCTTCCATCCACTTATAAAGGTCTTCCCGGCTTTCAACTGCAAAAATCTGAGTCACAGCCTCACCAGCCTCAGGGTTGATAACAGAAAAGTTATTGTTTCTTTTCTGAGTGTCTTTATCTACAGCACGAATTCTCGTTTCCTAGATGTTATATAAAACACAGAATGAATGAAATAATAAAGCTGACCTCCAACACATAGAAGCACAAGTTTCATCAACTAGAAAAATGATCGTAGTCAACTGGGCTATTATTCAGTCAAAAGATTTCTATTTCGAAGATAACCTTCTCTGCGATTAGGTCTGTTTTACAGAAGTGGAACTAAAATAAACTAACTCTCCTTTGCAGTAGGAACATACTGAACATGCTCCTTGTAACACAAAAATAGTACTCTTCTCAAAAGGACTTCTGTTTCCACTTCAGAAAATTGAGCTATGTTCAATTTCCCATTGTCCAGCGTTTCTCAACCTGGGGATTGGAACGCTTGAGGGGGTTGCAAGGGGGGCATCAGAGGGGTCACCAAAGATCATCAGTATTTTCTCTTGGTCATGGGGGTTCTGTGTGGGAAGTTTGGCCCAATTCTATCATTGGTGGGGTTCAGAATGCTCTTTGGTGGTAGGTGAACTATAAATCCCCAAACTACAACTCCCAAATGTCAAGGTCTATTTTCCCCAAACTCCAACAGTGTTCACATTTGGACATATTGAGAATTCATGTCAAGTTTGATCGAGATCCATGACTGTTTGAGTCCACAGTGCTCTCTGGATGTAGGTGAACTACAACTCCAAAACTCAAGGTCAATGCCCACCAAACTCTTCCAATATTTTCTGTTGGTCATGGGAATTCTGTGTGCCAAGTTTGTTTCAATTCCATCATTGGTGGAGTTCAGAATATTCTCTGATTTATTTATTTAAGGGGACTCAGGGCGGATCACAATGCACCTATACATGGCAAACTTTCTGTGCCATAGACTAGGGATCCTCAAACTTTTTAAACAGAGGGCCTCTGTGACCTGGCCCTCTGTTTGTTAAGTGTTTTTGCACTACAAATAAGATATGTGCAGTGTGCATAGGAATTCATTCATGGTTTGTGTTTTTCAAATTATAATCCAGCCCTCCAACAGCTTGAGGGACTGTGACCTGGCCCTGTATTTAAAAAGTTTGTGGACCCCTGGTCTAAATCCTGTATTTGAAATCTGAGCTGGTTTTCCCCTGCGGATGTTATAAATGCATAATGCTTGCTAATGACATTATGGCACTATTGAGCATCCAGTATTTGATCAACTAAGCCATCTACAGAAGTCATAACATTGATATACAGTAGAACCTCCATTTAAGAACATCCCAACATTTTGAGTTAAGACATGTCGCTTGGTCTAGGTTTCACTTTGACATAAGAGCAGCACTGTGACCTGGCCCTCAAACTGTTGGAGGGCCGGATTATAATGTGAAAACAAACATGAATGAATTCCTATGCACACTGCACATATCTTATTTGTAGTGCAAAAAACACTTTAAAACAATACAATAATTAAAATGAAGAACAATTTTAACAAATATAAACTCATTAGTATTTCAGTGGGAAGTGTGGACCTGTTTTTGGCTGATGAGATAGGATTGTTGTTGTTGTTGTTATTGTGTGCTTTCAAGTTGGTTCAGACGTAAGTTGACCCTGAGGGCCAGGTAATTTACCTTGGAGGGCCATATCCAGCCCCCGGGCCTTAGTTTGAGGACCCATGCCATAGACACACAAGATATATAGACAGAGGCTATTTAACTTTCCAGCTTCATGAGGGTATGTTTTTTGAATTCTGGCCACCGGGGGAGCTGTCACTTCATCATCTACTTGTGATGATGGGAAGTTTAGTTTCACAACCCTGCACTTCTTTATGAGCTCCCTCCAAATAATTTGCTCCTGTTCTTATCTCATTTGAGTTTTTAACATTTTATCCTGTACATGTGGCCCGCCCATTGTCTCTGCGATTGTGTTTATTGTAATGTTATTTTGTTACTGTATTCATATGGGTTTTTTTCCTTATGTAATGTTGATGCTGTTGCTTGTTGCTTATGTTTTGGTTTTATTTTTGCTGTAATATGTTGTCTGGGCTTGGCCCCATGGAAGCCACTCCGAGTACCCATTGGGGAGATGGTGGCGGGGTATAAATGAAGATTATTATTATTATTATTGTGACACTGATGGAGTACTTCCTCATTCTTTTGCATGCTGGTGATTGAAGGTTAACTATAAATCCCAGCAACTCCCAAATGACAAAACCAATCCCTCCTCCCCGAACCCCAACATTATTCAAATTTGGGTGTATCAGGTATTTGTGTCAAATTTGGTCCAGTGACTGAAAATACATCCTGCATTATAGTTATGAAGTAGCAACGAAACAACATGAAAGACTGTATTAAGGGATCGCAGCATTAGGAAGGTTGAGAAACTCTTTCATACTCAAAACATTAGACAAATACTGCATTTAAAGACATTGGACTACAAAACCAATTTAAAAATAAAATTTAAAAACAAAACCTAATTACTCAACAGCATGTTCCTAACTTCTTGTACCCAACTACTTTATTGCACACATTTTAACCACACTGATATCAGTTTCATCTTCTCCAGAAGAGCAACTTCCAAATTATGAAAGAAAGGTAGTAGCAGTGGATGGGGCCAGGATCCACCTTTGGGGGAAGAAGGAGATACTGCACTTTTATCCTGGCTGAGCTCCATTTGTTACGTTTGTGTCAACTTTCTGCAACCCCTGCCACACAATCAGATAGAAAAAGAGAAAGTACAACAATGTGCTGCAATTATAAGGTTCAATGATCCCATCTCCTATGAAAAACAGCTCATAAGAAGCTCATAAGAAGGCAGATGGAGGCCTACAGTAGACCAAACATTTCATGATAGTGTCTCACTTTTCAAACGTGTGATTTTACAATACAGTAATTCCGTTTTACTAGCAAACTAGAGTTAAACCAACCCTTTATAAGAGATACAGACACATATCTATATAAATAAAAATGTAATGTTCGTTTGTGGGATTAACATAACTCAAAAACCACTGGGCGAATTGACACCAAATTTGGACACAATACACCTATCAGGTCAACAAGTGACCATCACTCATAAAAACATTGAAAAACACAACAGATGGGACTTAATAGGCCAGAAAAGCAAAAAGACGCTACAGCGCATGCGCAAAACCAACTCCCCCTGGCAAACAAAAACACACTCTCTTCCAGGCTACAGCTCCCAGCATCCCCTAGACTAGGCCATTTAGGAGGGGAGGATGATCCAAATGCGTCGCTTTCAAGCTGCAAGCTTTCTTCTCCTTGGATTTCTTTGAGAGCATCCCAGTGCATGCATATTTCCAATTTCCTATTCCTGGACTGCAACTCCCAGCAGTCCACCAGATAGATGGATTAGATAGAGATAGGTAGGTAGGTAGGTAGGTATATAGATAGATTGATCAGGAGGACTGCTGGAAGTTGCAGTGCAAGAATAGGGTTGTTATAGGTTTTTTCAGGCTGCATTGGTTACCAATTGAGCACCGGATCACTTTCAAAGTGATGGTACTCACCGTTAAGGCCTTGCATGGTCTGGGGCCTATGTATCTGAGGGACCGCCTCACCCCCTACCAACCCCAGAGATCCCTCCGTTCTGAGGACCAAGATCTATTGGAAGTCCGCAGTGTCAAGACCTTGCATCTAACAGCAACCAGACGCAGAGCCTTCACAGCAGTGGCACCATCACTCTGGAATACTCTGCCACCTGAAGTCCGTGCCTTGCGGGACTTACCAGCTTTCCGCAGGGCATGTAAGACATACCTGTTTCGACAGGCTTTTAATGTTTGATATTGCTGTTTTTAAATTGTTTTAAATTGCTTTTAAATTTTGTTAGATTTTAGCCATTCTTGTAAGCCGCTCAGAGCCCCCGGAGAGTGGCGGCATATAAGTTTAAATAATAAATAAATAAATAAATAAAATAATTGCATGAAAATAAACACCACAGTACAATCACGATACCGAGGCCATCGAGAGTCTCAAAAGGAACAACATTCCCGAGCCCGAGGAGGGGAGCATGTAAATGAAAAAAATCACTGTACTATTTATTTATTTACTGCAGTACTATTTATTTATTTATTTATTTACTATATTTATATACTGTCCCTCAGCCCGCAGGCGACTTGGGGCAGTTTACAGTTGGTGCCAAGGCCATAAAATACAATTTGAATACAATAAAAACAATTGGATAATAATACCATAACAAAATGAATAAAAACATGAACATTAGGGTCTCCTATTAAAAACATTGTCTAATCACAATTGAGTGAAGCACTTCAGGATGACGTGACACCCCCCTCATGTCTCTGAGCTTTGTGATAGTCCTTGTTGCACCTAGGCTCAGAGGCAAGCCACGTCACCTTGAAGCACCCCACTTGACTGCACTGCAGACTTCCCATCTCTCAGAGTGGTTCCCTGGAGTTTATGGTGGGTTGTCTGGGGGGTCAATTCCCTAAATCATTTGTTACTATGTTTATATTTATGTAGCTAGAAATGAAATGCAGGATCTGAGCCAACATCAAAACAGAAATAAGAGCAGAACTCCATTTATTCAATGACTCCTGTTTATCCTTCCTGCCTTGTCCCAACTGAAAAGTTGCTGCAGTGGGTTCTCTCCAGAAAGGGGGCATACAATATTTGCCAGAGGTTAGAAATCAATACAAGCACTTTTCACTCGAGCAAGCGATCCTCTGGATCTTGCCCTTCAATCAGAGCAATGCTTCTTAACCTTTCACTCATCACTGTTGCATTATCATCAAATGCATCCTAAATCACAAGCTTAAAAAAGGAAACGTGAGAACAGCACATCAGATGTGACACTGGTGTACGTTGAGCAAATGTATGCAATGTGAACCTTGAATTGATTTCTATTTGCCAACTCCTTCATCTGAGATTTGTTTGAGCCTAAATGATACTGTTTTAAGAACCTATTTCTTCCTTGTCTGTGCTACTATTACAGCACTCCCTCTGTTGTTTTTTTCCTGGAAGTGCATCACATATCTGTCATCTTATTGTAAAAAGATAGGTGAGGAAAGGCCAGCTGTGGATTACAAAGAGCCCAAAGACAGCCATGACCAGCTACTTGAGGTCCTTCTAGCCTGTTTAAGCAAAGAGAGCCACACCTATAGAGTGAGGGCCCTTCCACACAGCCCTATATCCCAGAATATCAAGGCAGAAAATGCTACAATATCTGCTTTGAACTGGGATATATGACAGTGTGGACTAAGATGATCCAGTTCAAAGTAGATATTGTGGGATTTTCTGGCTTGATATTCTGGGATATAGGGCTGTGTGGAAGGGCCCAGAGTAAATCCTACTCTGAGTACTGAAGACAAATAGAAGTTACTTGTGCAGCTACTTCAAGGGACAGGGAAAGTTGTCCATCTGTGGGTGACAGGAACCACACATTTGCTATCATCTACCAAGGAGAAATCTTACTTCTATCATGCTTACTCTCTCTTAACTGTGACTCTAGTTAGGTAAGGAAATGGGGAGTTAAATGTACAAAGGAGGTATAGATATGACTTTTGGCTAGTAGTGGAGGGAAACATAGGAAAACCAGATCAAAACAGCCAACGTTGGGTACTACTTGTTCTACTTCAGCCAGGATAATGGAGTGGGCTCAAACCTGGTTTGGTAAAGTAATGCCAGCACTCTCCAGACCTACGCAACCACAGTGAACATCTTAGGCTAGATCAGTTATGTATTGGGATGGAAAAGATGGAAGAACTAAGTGTTGTTGTCCAGCTGCAATAAGTAGAGGGAAGAAGAGGGTTGGAGGTGAATCAGGCCAACACCAAGGGAAAGACATCTTCATCTCAATTTACCATACCGCCAACACATTTTTCACTGTGTTTTCAGAAGCCCATCATTTTTCTTTTTAAATTCTGTTTTGTAATGCCTTCCAAGTCGGTGGCTGGAAACATCTATGTGGTTGTGTCTAGATGAATATAATGTCATGGCACGTGTGAGAAGAAACTGATTGACTGAAGATGTGGGGCCCTGGCTGTCACCCAAATGAGTTAAGAGTTTAATTTGATCTGTGATGGAGTTCTTAAATTAAAATACTCTTATCTCAAAGCAATTTTCCCACTGAAATGTCATTAATCCGTTCCAGCCCTCAACCCCCCCCCCCATCTTCTTGTTACATGTTTTAAATAAGGAAATATACTTTATAAATAGCAAATAATGGATAAATTTATATTCACATAGAACAATCAAAAAGAAAGATCAACTTTAAAATGGTAGAAGCACAAGGTTGTGGCAAGGAAGCACATTTGAGGCAAAAAAAAATGTGTGTTGGCTAGTGTAACAGCAAGGCAAAACCTGCACATTCACATGAAACAAGAAAGAAAGAACAACTTTAAAATAGTAGAAGCACAAAGTTGTAGCAAGGAAGCACAAAGTGAAGAGGGAGAAGCACCATTTTCTTCATACTGTACTCATTCACCCCCTCCCTCTCTTGCTCTCCCCCCCTCACTCTTCACAAAGCCAAACATACCAGGAATAAAAACCACACAAAATCAACTAACCCAAAGTTCACAAAGTGGAGAAGAGCAAAGCAGACAGCAACCTCCCAAAGTGGACTACAGCACAAGGCTCAGAGGCTGCTCCCTTGAAGCCCTAAAGCCCCGTACTCTCCTACTCCCTCTGGCACTAGCTCCTAACTCAGAATGCTGCTCATATGTCAAAACAGAACAGGGTCAAGCAACAGTTCTTAACTCAAAATGCTCTTAAGAAAAACTTCAGCTATATGGCCATTCAGCTATATGGGGGGTGAATCGTGGGTTCCAAGGCACCAGGGAAGATCTGCTGCATGTGACATAAAACCACACTGATAAGTCAGAACTGTGTTTCTCTGTTGAGGTATGTGAAGAACCCTTACCTTTAGCAGCCAGAATGTGGGCCTAGCGAAGCCTGTCGGCCTGAACAGTTAGAATGTGGGCCTAGTGAAGCCCTGGAGGCCATCTTAGTATAGGGAAGCAGGGAGATGCCATCTTAGGTCAGGTTTTCTTAGAGGGGACGTGTTTAGTCCAGTAAGCAAAGAGTAGATGGCCAGGATTGGTTAGGAATAGGGGGTGGAGCCTAACATTCAAATAAAGGAAAAAGGGTACTTTTTGAATTTGAAGCTTGAGTTTTGGCAGTTGGGATTTGTCAGTTGGGAGTTAGGTAGTCAGTTGGTGTTCACAGTTGGATGGTACTAGATAGGAGAATTGGGTTAATCTTTTGTAGTATTCAAGGGCTAAAGGAATTAGCCAGGAATACTAACAGTGGGAACAGGACCTTGCTTATGGTCTGTTTCTTTTATTTCTGAGGAAGGCTAGGCCAAGGTTGTTTGGCTAGATTACAGAAAGTGGGAATTTGGTTTGGAATTATCATCAGAGATTGGTTTCCTGAGATTATCTCCTGTTTTATTAACTCTAGATTTGAACCCAGTACTCATCTAAGAATTGTACATCAAACATAACCAAACGGTTTTGTGCCATTCAATTAAAGAAACCATTACGCATTTGTACCAGAAGAGTTTAAGCCTGTTAAATAAACCTTTTATTATAGTTAACACATTACAACAGCCTGTGAGTGAACGTCATTGGTATTTAAACCCTCTGAGGACAATAAACACCATAGTAACACAGAAGGGCGTTACTAAGTATCCTCTCCACACATATAACTCAGCCTGAATACTAAGTAATAAGGTGGCAGCGTACCCCAATTGAAGAAAACAGTTATGAAACCTCTCAGTTCAGATGTCATTCAAATATAGCTATACACAGTTATATCTTTCCCTGTCTGATAAATTCAATTTTTAAAAAAAATCTTTTCTATTTCTCTACTACCCGACTTTCCTCTATTGATAAACTTTATAACTGGTGGCATAGCGGTGTGATCCTTCCTGGGATAATCCTTATAAGGTACTATGTATGGCAGCCTCCAATATGTCCATAGGCCCCTAGTTTGGGGCAGTAACCCCTTCTACTCTCTACACAGTGCTGCTTCTGGCCTTTTCGAATGTTTGGGTTGGGAAATGATCACGGCAGCTGAGGTGGCATTAACATTTTCTCCTTTATCCATGGGTCATATCAAAATCCATAATTATGACCCCAAAACCTGCCCTCAATTTATACATGTCAATTTATACATGAGTATATATGGTAATCCTACTTCACTTCAAATACATATTTCACATATTCCTTTTTCTACTGCATGTCAACTCATACCAGTAAAGAGTTAAATAGGTAACTGTAAAAACTTAGTTACATATATTATCATGGGTTGGGGGGGGGGGGTCCCAGAAATGACAGTTTTTTTAAAACCTTTAACATATTCTTGAGAGGTTACATTTTTAGAAAGGCATTACTGGAGGAGGTGAAATACAAACACAGCTGTTTGTAGCATATCTGATGAATTTGCTCATTTAAATTTTTCTTTCTAAAAATAGGAGATTAAGTAATTCACGCATAAATGCTGTGTCCTATTAATGCAGGTAACCATAGATACCAGTATAAAATTAAATCAAATAGATTTCCATTTGACAGGTTAGAACTTCAAGCAAGTCAGTGACATAAGTTCATTTAGTGTATGCTGTGTATTCTAATGCCACATATTCATTTATAAAACAAAAGCAATTCTCAAGTAAGAGACATTTTATCCTTCATTTGATTATTTAAGTGATAGACAATGCTAACTTCAGCGCTAATAGGCTGATATGCTTCTGGAGCAGTAATACATTATGCAACAGATGGTATGTATCCAAGAAACGGAATATTAACCATGCTATTTAAAAGCGCACACAACCCCTCTAGTATAACACACAAGTTCAAATGTGTTGCCAAAGCTAGATAATAAAAACAGTTCTATAACTCTCCCAAGTCAAAAGAAGGGACACCTTCTTTTGACTGAATGACACTGATAATGTTGGTCTGGGGTTGTGGGGTGCCAATAAATTGTGTATTTAGGCAGCAATTAGGAACTCAATTACTAGAAAGTAAACCACACAGAACAAGTAGAACTCACTTCTGAATAAATCTACATGGGTTTGCACTGACATGAGCACTCCACAAATGTTAATCTGTATCAAATAGCTTATCTGCCGCTTGATTATTTTTCAATTTTTTTATTATTTATTTATTTATTTCGGGTACTTCTACCCCGCCCTTCTCAACCCCCTAAGGGGGACTCAGGGTGGCTTCCAACCGGCATACGTTTGATGCCTACAATTCAACACAATAAAATACATAGTAACAATAATTATAAATAGTTAAAACATTATATTAATACAATAAAAAGTCAGCCTGGTGGCCATCATTTTGCCAAGTCTGAAATTAATAAATTCATTCTGCTTATCATAGTCCGTTTCCAAAGCTGTAGTCGTCATTGTCCTTGTCAGTCTGCCAGATTACCCAAAGGCCATATCCATGTTTTTAATTTCCTTCTGAAAGAGAGGAGGGATGATGATGATCTAATTTCCTCCAGGGAGTGAATTCCACGAGCGGGGGGCCACCACCGAGAAGGCCCTGTCCCTTGTCCCCGCCAATCTCATCTGTGACAAGGGTGGGGCCGAGAGCAGGGCCCCTCCAGAAGATCTTAAATTCCTAGGCAGAACGTAGAAGGAGATACTGGTGTGCTGGAGGCTCCTTCTTTGGAAGCTTTTAAACAGAGGCTGGATGGCCATCTGTCAGGGGTGATTTGAATGCAATATTCCTGCTTCTTGGCAGGGGGTTGGACTGGATGGCCCATGAGGTCTCTTCCAACTCTTTGATTCTGTGATTCTATACGTTCGGACAGGTACGCTGGGCCGGTGCTGTATCAATGTCGTAACTTGCAATCATCTCAGAGAGGACTTTATGATACAAAAGCTCAAATCTTGCCATCTCCATTCTGGCAAGTTGATCATCTCGAACCTTCCTTATGGTTGTCTGGCAGCTCCATGGCTGTGGCTTCACTAAAATATCTCCCAGCACTATTCCAAGACAGTCTGGATACTGGAAATTGTGTGAATGGGCCAGTGGTGTAAGTCATTTTCGCAATGGGAGGGGAAGGAATACAGGATGTTTCAAAACTATGGTCCCAATTTCAAAGCAGTGTGATGGCAACATGTTACAATTAAACAAAACGTTACCAATGGTTTAAGAGTTGTCAAGTTATGTTAACCGTTTTGAATCAGAAACAAATATAAAAATAACCCCACGAATGGAGAATATTTCATTCAGCCTGATGTTGTGGGATTACCATATTGTGAATGACCAAGGCTAGGGGCTGTTTGTGCACTGGGAAAGGCACCTAGTGGTAATCATTTGAAACTCTGTGCCCCATTATTTCAAGTGGTAAGAGTCTCATTTGTGGGTGGTTTGCAGAGAGAGAGTGATTTCAAATCGGTCCATCTTTTTTAAACACCCTATTATTACCTCTATTACTAACCATGTATCCAAACAATCTATGTCAGTTGTGTGACTATATTTGTATGATACCTTACAATAGTGTTTCTCAACCTTCCTAATGTCGTGACCCTTTAATACAGTTCCTCATGTTGGGGTGACCCCCAACCATAATATTTTCGTTGCTAGTTCATAACTGTGTTTGCTACTGTTATGAGTCGTAATGTAAATATCTGATATGCAGGATGTATTTTCATTCACTAGACCAAATTTGTCACTAATACCCAATACGCCCAAATTTGAATACTGGTGGTTTGGGGGGGGGGGGGTTATTTTGTCATTTGGGAGTTGTAGTTGCTGGGATTTCTAGTTCACCCACAATCAAAAAGCATTCTGAACTCCACCAACAATGGAATTGAACCAAACTTGGCACACAGAATTCTCATGACTGGAAAATACTGGAAGGGTTTGGTGGGCATTGACCTTGAGTTTTGGAGTTGTCGTTCACCTACATCAAGAGAGCACTGTGAATTCAAACAATGATGGATCTGGACCAAACTTGGCACGAATTCTCAATATGCCCAAAGGGGAGCACTGGTGGAGTTTGGAGAACATAGGCCTTGACATTTGGGAGTTGTAGTTGTTCAGATTTATAGTTCACGTATAATCAAAGAACATTCTGAACCACACCAATGATAGAATTGGGCCAAACTTCACATATAGAACCGTCATGACAAACAAAAAAGACTGTGTTTTCCGATGGTCTTTGGTGACCCCTCTGACACCCCCTTGCGACCCCCCCCAGGGGTCCCGACCCCCAGGTTGAGAAACACTGCTGGCAGCCAATGAGTTTGGGATTGTGCTGTTTTTGAGCCCCTTAAGGACCCAGCTCCCCCTTTTTTTTGTTTTTAAACTAAATATATCACACCATGCCATCTAGCTGACTTCTAGGGTTCTTTAAAAAAGGTCCCTTATAAGCCTAAATCTATTCTGGGAGCCCTAAAACCATAATATAATTGGGTTCTTTGGCCCTTAGAAATCACAGGGAGCACTTCCAGCAATTGCGAAACATGGGGGGTGGGTGAAGTGAAGGGGCTGAAGCTTTATAAGATCCCACCGCAAGCAAACATGGTCCCAATCATCACTAGTTGTTTACACACTTGCTTTAATAGAAATAGAGTCAAGTCTTCACATTTGATGCAGTTAGTTGGTACAGGATCCCCATGAAAATGAAAAACCGCAAATAAAGGAATAGCTAATTTTTTACCTGAAGGAACATCGCTCAAGGAATTTCTAACTCTACCAGCACAACTCTATGGCTGACATCAGCTGGAAGCTGACCATAGAACTGCACTTGAGGACCCAGAGATTCCTAGAGAGCTGTTCTCTCTGGAAATCTCTAGATTCTCCAGCATGACCAGAGGAACTTATTCATGGAGTCACATTGGAGGAACTAGGGATTCCTAGGGAGAACATTTCAATCAAATCTGTGAATAATCAAATCCACAAAAGGCAAAACTACAAATGTGGAGGGATAACCATATAGATACAACTTTTAGTCAAAGAGCAAATACTATATTTTGGTGTGGCAAGGACCTAAATAATTTGTGCATGCGATAGCCGCAGCAAAAACATAAGCTGTCAAAAAAAAAAAGGCTAAAGTACTAGTAACTGAGAAGGAAGCATTAGTTTGATTGTCATGATTTCTGCCATCAGGCATGATTTGATTGTGGTTATGCCCTGTTTATTTTAACATGTTATTTGTTATGTGTCATGCATTCTTGTTTTCTGGTATGGCCTCTGGCTGATGCAGTAGTTTAATAATCTCACACTAACAATTGATTGTATTAAGGAGGCAGAATGTTGTTGCGTGTGACAACTACCTTTGGATAAACCTGGGCTAAAGGGAGTTACACCTTACAAGAATTGTTTAAAATGTCCAATCTTCTCAAAACTGACTCCAAACAATGTGCAATTTAGATTTTAAGACTGCAAGATGTATTAAGTGAAGAATGAATTCTAGGCCTTTATGCTGCCCCTCCCTTTCTATTGCCTTGGATGTTTCCTTTCTGATATCTTCAGTACACATTTTCCTATTTCACTTCTAATTCTGAAACTGTTTTATAAGGAGGCAAGAACTGAATCACTAAATGCAGCATAGTAGGGAAGGAGGCAAGGAGAAAAATGCCAGGCTTATGTTCATTCAGAATTTGATAAACTATGGTTAAGCCAGGAATATTTTATCAGAACTAGTCCCATTCTTTGTCTCAGTTGTCTTGACATACTAATGACTCAGCCATATTTTCAAGAACTCCGTTATTATATATCATGGACTGCTTACATGTTTTGCAATATACTGTTGGACATTAATATTTCCCCTTTTTCATAAGCATATGTCTAGATAGACACTTTGCAGAACATTGTCACACACAAATATAAATCAGAGATTAAATGATCAAGGTAGAAACAGGGGATGAGGGATGTTGTGACTATTTTGGAGAATGGCCTTGTGCTGTTATGGTCAAATTATTTCACTATCATTTTTATTCACTTCCTTTCCCACCGTTAGATTTTTATTATTTTAATTTTATTAGATTCTGAATAATTCCAAATTTGAAAATCCATAGAATTTTTTTGAGTGTAGAATCCACTGTGGGCCTCATCACACTGGCTGTCGGAATCACCACACTTCATGGCAAATCTGGTGGTGCCCGGTGGGAGGAACCCATCGTCCCGCATCGCCCTGGTTCCCCACGTTGAGCTCTATGTAACATGGTAAACCTCCCATGTTCACCATCCCCTTTGCAACTGAGCCCCACCGGAAGAAGCTCTACATCATGGGAAGGGAGCTGGCGGGGCTCCATCCCAAAAGGGTGAACTGGTGTGGCTGCCAAATACTACCCCGTCTGATAAAGTTGTATGTTATATGTAACAATGAGAAAATAGATCCCCCTTCGAACCCTTTCACAGGAGACCAAAGCTTGAATCCTTCTAGGCAATGAAACTCACAAGTGATCTCACATTCTCTAGACTTCAGACTATAATAAATCTCTTCTTGCCAAGTATCATATGTTCTGCAGTTGATGGTGGTTGGTGATGGAAGGGTTAATGTGAGTATTAGTTCTAGAGGGTTTGGTAATCTGTAAGTTAGAGTTCATGGGTGAAAGCAATTAGGGGTGGAGATGTGCGGGAGATGAGTTGCAGCTTGCTGTTACTGGATTTAAGGAGCTAACCTTGAGACTGATCTTTGGGAGAAAAGTATCTGTTGTATTTTGGTGGTGGATGCTGCTGGTTTCCTCCCCAGGTCTGTTGGATTTTCAGTATCCTGACCTGTCTCCTGTAATCTTGGAACCTTGAACCTTTGGACTGGCTTTTGACTACGGTATAGACTCTTGATCCCTGGACTTTGTTTATTGAACTCTCGGCATTTGACCACTGGACTGGACCCTTTTGACTACGGAGTTGTTTTTGCTATCTTTATGTTTTATGTTTTGGTCTATTAAAAGAGCCAGCAATTAAGTGCTGTTTTAATTAAACTGTTTGATAAAACTGGGAGTTTGGTTCATCTCTACCTAAATAAGGCAGAGCCTGGCAACGTGACACCAAGAAAACTCTATGACACATATTCCTTGGGTTGCCATAGGTCAGAAAGGATTTGTAGGCATACAATAACAAAAAACTCTTTCACACTATATAATTATAGTGCCATGATTCCAATTCCAATTTTCAAGGCTCAATCCTATGGAATTCTGGGATTTAAAGTTTAGGAAGGGGCATTTAGAATTCTCAGCCAGAGAACTATAGTGTGTCACCAAACTACAAACCCCAGGATTCCAGAGGATGGCAGTTAACACGCAGTCAAAATGCTGTAGTTGTGTAGTCGCCTTGAGTCCTCCTCGGGGTACAGAAACATGGGATATAAATAAGGTAAATAAATAGTGTGAGATTGCTCTCAGAATCTATTTTCGTCACAGAGTGAAATCTTCCATCAAATTCACAAATAGCATTTCAAGCATCCCATTTGAAATAACAAACATCCCACCAAAGCACAAAATTTAACTTCAGATTACAAGCAGATGTAATGTTTTACCTTGTTGACAGAAACTGTCAAAGCTGGCTCCACTTTAGCTTCTATTTCTTCTGGTGTATAGTAGCAAATGAGCTTACCACCTCTTAGTATGCAGTATAACTTCCTCCAGGTAGTCAGTTTCCCTACCACTTGCTGTAAGAAAGATACATACTGATTATTGCTATATAAATAATTATTGAGGATTACTTTTATTTTGCAGTGACCATATTGTGGGAATGGGAAAGATGGGAAGACTGCATACAGTAGGCACTTGGTATCTGCTGGGACTTAGTTTGAGGACCTCACTGTGGATATCAAAATATGCAGATCACATCTCATTATTTACAACTAGCCGTCCCCTGCCACGCGTTGCTGTGGCCCAGTCTGGCAATCTGGAAAATAAAGTAATGGTTTCTAATCTATGTAATTTCTTTATGCTTGTGGGTAAACAGTATTTCTTGTTGTTTCTTTGTTAGTGTTCATGTGGAGAGTGTCTGGTTTGCCTACTCTGGAATATGCAACATGTCATTGTCCTTCTTTAGGGGTCCCTTTCAAATCTATGATATTATATCTGTGTGTCTCTGTGTGTGAAACATATATATCGATCTATATCTATGCCTGGATGGCTCTTTGTCAGGAGGGCTTTGATTAGATTGTCTTGCCCAGGTGAAGAGTGTTGGACTGGATAGCCTTAAGTATTTTCTGTTGGTCATGGGAATTCTGTGTGGGAAATTTGCCCCAATTCTGTCTTTTGTGGAGTTCAGAATGCTCTTTGATTGTAGGTGAACTATAAATCCCAAGAACTACAACTCCCAAATGACAAAATCAAAAAAAAATTTTGAGTGAAGGACATACATTGGGTTGTTAGGTGTCTTGTGTTCAAATTTGGTGTCAATTCGCTCACTTGTTTTTGAGTTCTGTTAATCCCACAAACAAACATTACATTTTATTTATATAGATATGTAATAAAATATGTGATAAAATGGCAAAATCAAAGTTTGCTTTTGGGAGCTTTTTTGGGGAAGGGAGAGGAAGGAGAATATTTTCCAACAGTGGATGACTGAATCCACAGATTCAGAGACCTGACTGTAATACACAGCACACACTCTTTGCTGCTAAGCACATAGCCAAATTGCCCAAATAACAATGTCATGACCCTCTAATAATAATTTTTCACTAAGGGATAAAGCAAATACACAATGTCATAACCTAATTTATTTATTTATGATACTTCCTTGGCCATTTTCTCCTCAGGAGTAGAAACAATGTGCATAAAATTCTGGGACTGTTAATGGCATTAATTGCTTCCCCTATACTACCTAAGATCTTGTCTCCTGCTCTGTGTGCTTAGGTTCGAACATCCATTCAGACTGGGTTTTGACAGCTAGGGATTTCTTATTAATGTATGTCCTAATAAGCCTGGAAAAATGATTAATGCTAAAGAGACAAGAACTCTTCAGACATACCATATATAAGACAACTGGGCATATAAGACAACCCCCAACATTTCCAGTTAAAATATAGAGTTTGGGATATATTCGCCATATAAGATTACCAACGCACACCAAATAAAAATTTAAAAAGCATCAGATTTGATTTCAATATGGCAATTTTCCTATTACTGTACCTCCTTCTCTGCCTCTCAGATATCGCACATGCGCACCTGCACCACTTCACTGCAGTCTTCAGGAGCGAGATCTGAGAGGCAGAGGAGGAGGTATGGTAATAGGATACAAGAGCGGGTCAGACAGGTAAAAGAGGTGTGTTTGTCTGGGCCCAGAGCCACTCTATCTCTTTTTTCCATACCTCGGGCGCCCCGGACACCTGAAGCTTGCTCCGCCCTTCACTTACACCTTCCCAATGAGGCACCCCTTCACCTCACCATCAGGACCGCATTAAGTCCACGAAACGTGATGAATGGATTTTCTTCTACCGTACTTATACAGCGTCGTCCTTAATGCTTTCATACAGTCGCTGCATACGGCAGGGACACGGCCATTACCATTTTTGAGCTTCCCCCACCATATGCGGCAACCACAGATTCTCCAATCCGATTGGAAGTTTCAGAACCCGCTCTATAAGATGACTCCCGTGTATAAGACTACTCCCGTGTATAAGACGACCCCTTACGTTTGAGAAGATTTTCTTGGGTTAAAAAGTAGTCTTATACACTAGAATATACGGCAATAAAGATGCAAAATCTTCTTTAAGGCGTAACAGTTATTAATATGAAAATATGGATGATGCACATGCAAAACAAGTACACCTGGTTGCTTGCTGCAACAAGTAGCAATAAAAAGAATTACACATTAAAAGAACAGACATCTCTGAAAACAGGCTTATAAAACATTCATTAATTGGACACCTATTACAGGTTCCCAAATACCTTTGCCTACTCAAACAGTGATGAGGAACAAATTGCCTCCAGGTGAGGCTAGGCTGCTCATGCAGCTATAGATATTCCTCTCCTAATTCCTTGTTCAGTAAATGTGCCATTCTAACCTGCATTCCCTCCCTTGGAATTTTGATTATTAATATCAGCTTCCATCAGCTCCTGTGAGCTTCCTTCAACAATACAGAATAAACAAGAGTTTCTCTTTCTGCAGGGATTAGGGTAGTTGCTAATAAGTCTAAATATATTCTTATGCATGGCAGTGAGCCCTCAGTACCTTTCAGGATCTCATGCAGATACCAAAAAACATGGATGATCAATTACTTTGTGGTATAGGGTAGTTATGGAGGCAGCGTTAAAACCCCAGTTGCAGGGCAGGTATTTTCCTCCATATCCATAAAATAAAGTATTATTATATCCAGGGAGCCCACCAAACTACTGCCTTGGGAATGATCAAGGAGGAACGCTAATGCCAGTTGGCATATCCCTGTAAAAGCTCCTTGAAAGCTGAACAGGTTATTGATGGTCTCTCCAGAGTTGGAAGAGAAGGCTCTTTTGAGGCTTCGGCCTGTGTAAGCCGCATCGAATCCCTTGGGAGATGCTAGCGGGGTACAAATAAAGTAGTAGTAATAATAATAATAATAATAATAATAATAAAAGGCACATCTAGCAGCCACGGATTGCATCCTTCTTCACTGCTACCTGGTTGAACTATGTTTGCATGGTGATCTGTATCAGCAGTGCTTTTGCTATGGAGGTGAATGAAAGAGAGACAGGGCATGGACAATTCAAGTTACTGTATATACTCGAGTATAAGCCGACCCGAATATAAGCCAAGGCACATAATTTTATCACAAAACAACTGGGAAAACGTATTGACTCAAGTATAAGCTGAGGGTGGGAAATGCATCCACTATGAGTCAATTTCAAAATAAAAATAGATACCAATAAAATTACATTAATTGAGGCATAAATAAGCTAAATGTTTTTGAATATTTACATAAAACTGTAATTTAAGATAAGACTGTCCAACTCTTATTAACCCATTATGCTAACCTACTACAATGTAAATGTACTTATTATTAAAATAATAAATATAATAAAAATAATAGAGTGAAATAATGAAAATGCAACAAAAACAGTAATAATAGAGTAAAATAATAAATGTAGTAATAATAGGGTAAAATACTGTAAATGTAATAATAATAATAATACTAATAACAGAGTAAAAGAATAAATAACGTTGACTCAAGTATAAGCCGAGAAGAGCTTTTGCAGCCTAAAAAGGGGGCTGAAAAACTGGGCTTATACTCAAGTATATACAGTACTTTGTTCTCCCTACATATATAACAGTGGTTCTCAACCTACAGGTCCCCAGATATTTTGAGCTACAACTCCCAAAAGTCGAAGCCAGTTTACCAGCTGTTAGGATTTCTGGGAGTTAAGGGCCAAAACATCTGGGGACCCACAGGCTGAGAACCACTGACATATAAGTATGTTCACTTTATGAAACTCATGCATTTTAGTTTTTCCCAAATATTTTGAATTTGCAATTCGTTAAATCTGTGTATCTGCATTCTGTGGATAGGGTGGTCCTATTGTACATATGAGGGGGAATAAATACATGCTAGAAAGGGCCTCCTGGTGGTGCAGCAGGTTAAACCGCTGAGCTGCTGAACTTGCTGATCAAAATGTTGGCAGTTCGAATCCGAGGAGTGGGGTGAGCTCCCACTGTTAGCCCCAGCTTCTGCTAACCTAGCAGTTTGAAAAAATGAAAGTGTGAGTAGATCAATAGGGATCGCTTCTGCGGGAAGGTAATGGCGCTCCATGCAGTCATGCCAGCTACATGACCTTGGAGGTGTCTACAGACAACACCAGCTCTTTGGCATAGAAAGACCACCACTACCCTGAGTCAGACATGACTAGACTTAACATCGGGGGAAACCTTTACCTTTATTAAATGCTAGAAGTTTTATTAAGTGCTAGAAGTTTTATTTATTAGTAAGTTATGAGGACACAGGCTATATTTGATACTATTGCTCTCCTCAATGCTTCTACCACTGGAGTACACGCCCTCCAAATGGGAAGTTTAGTTTCACAACTTTGTTTTTATGAGCTCCCTGCAAATAACCTGCTCCTATTTTTATCTCATTAGAGTCTTTTAATTGTTTTATCCTGTACATGTGGCCCGCCTACTGTTATTGTCACTGTGTTTATTGGAATGTTTTTTGTTTTTGTTTTTTCTTTTATGTAATTTTGAAGTTGTTTATGTTTTTGGTTTTATTCCACTGTAATATGTTGTCCGGGCTTGGCCCCATGTAAGCCACTCCGAGTCCGCACTGGGGAGATGGTGACGGGGTATAAATAAAGTTTATTATTGTTATTATTATTATTATTATTTTCAATCTGCTAGAGAAAGAAAAATATTGTTCAAAAGACTCCGTTTACAGACAGTAAATGGCTGTTTTAAGTCTCCTTGTGGTGAGAAAAGGTGGGGTATAAATCAACATAAATAATAATAACTAAAAATGTCATGTCATCTTTCATTCTATGAAACAATTTGCCTGAATTGCAGTTGGGGATAGTAGAACCCTACCCCAAAGCTAGGTTTAGCTGTTTGCTTTGATTTCGCTCTTTGTCTGTTTTCTATAGATGTATCAGTCCTACAGAATGCCTTGCCTCTTAATTAAGATGGGTTACTTCCAGGTAATAAATCTGAACATCAAAGAGTTTTAGGGGTAGGTTTCTATTCTTAATATTCTTTACTCTTGTTGGTTATATCTAGCTCCTTCATAACTGCCTTTCCACATACTGTACCATTTTGTTTTAGTGTACATTTTAATTAAAAGCCACCAAATATGTTTCTACCATACAGCGTTTTTTATTTATTGTCTTTAAAAAAAAACCCATTGCCACAATTGTGTTTTGATGCACCACTGTTTGCATGGGAGCTATTTTCCTGTGCCGATCCAATGTTGCTATGGTAAACATCTAAAAGTGGGAAATGGGTTAAGGCAGATCATACAATTTCTCTGCTTTCCTATCAGACAAAAAAGCACTGAAGCTATACTCCTGGCCCTGCTAATTTGAAATAAAAATTGTTTGGCGGGGGAAGGGGCTTTGGATAATTAAAAAAAAAACATTTAAATCTTCACTTTGAAAACGGATACATTTATTACAGACTAGCTGTACCCGCCACGCATTGCTGTGGCCAACCTTCCCTCCCTCTTTCTCTCCTTCCTTCCTTCCCTCCCTCTTTCCTTTCTTCCCTCTTTTTCTTTCCCTTCATCTTTCTTCCTTCTCTACCTGTTTCTTTTCTCGCTTCCTTTGCTCTTTGGTTCCATCCTTTCTTGTTGCTTTCCTTCCTTCCCTCCCTCTTTCATTCCTTCTCTCCTTCCTTCCCTCTTTCACTTCTTTCATTCTCGCCTTCCTTCCTTCTCTACCCTTCTTTCCTTCCTTCTTTATCTCCTTCTCTCCTTCCTTCCTTCTCTACCTTTCTTTCTTTCCTTCTCTCCTTCCCTCTTCCTCCCCCTCTTTCTCTACCTCCTTTTCTCCTTCCTTTTCTACCCTTCTTTCTTTCTTTATCTCCGTCCCTCCTTCTTTTCCTCCTTCTCTACCCTCCCTTCTCTCCTTCCCTTTCTCTCCCTCCTTCTCTGCCCTTATTTTTTCCTTCCTTCTCTCCTTCCCTCCTTCTTTCTCTTCTTCTCTCCCTCTTTCTCTCCTTCCTTCTCTACCCTTCTTTCCTTCTTTCTCTCCTGCCCTCTTTCTTTCCCTCCTTCTCTCCTTCCTTCCTTCTCTCTCCTTCCTTCCTTCTCTACCCTTCTTTCCTTCTCTCCTTCCTTCCTCCCTCCCTCCCTCATGTATATGTGTTGTGTGTATGTGTATGCATACATGTGTGTATATATGTGTGTTTGTGTATATATGTGTGTTTGTGTATATATGTGTGGTTTTGCAATGCATTGTAATGTATTTTGGGGGGATTTTTGGCTTTTTAAGTCCCTTCTGTTGTGTTTTTCAGTGTTTTTATGAGTGATGGTCACTCGTTAGCCTGAGAGGTGTCTTGTGTCCAAATTTGGTGTCAATTCGTCCAGTGGTTTTTGAGTTAGTCCCACAAACAAACATTACATTTTAATTTATATAGACTTGTTTACTAAAAACTATATTCTATTTCAGTGTTATGCCGAACATATTTTCAAAATGTGTAATTGTTAAGAATTAGGAAGCCTAGCCTGAAATATTCAGCAATGACTGCTACTAAATAGCTTCTGAAGAAAATGTGGGACATTCTCAAAGCCACGTGCAATCCTCGAAACCTTAAGTGAAATATTTTAAACCTCCAACAGATGTGTGTGTCTTTGTATGTGTATAGCACATATTTTTAGATAGCAAAATATTTTAAATACCATTTCATTCATCTAAGTACTTTTATCAGTGCTCAGTACCTAAAAATTGTCTTAATTTTGATTGGATTTGAGAGACACTCTGCCTTTGCAATTAAAATGGTTCGACTGCAAGTGTAATTCTCTCTCGTCTAAGATGGGCAGAGACGCCCCCTGCCAATCAAGAGAGTCCCTGCCAGTGGATGGATAGATGTGTACCTTTAAAGCCACAAAAACTCCAAGTAGCAGTTCTGCCCAGGGAAATGTTTTGGCTGGATGCATATAGGCTCTGAAAAGGGGTGTTTTGGGGAGACAGAGATGGCTTTGGATTCAGTGCATTCAAAAGCCTTACATTTGCTTGCAAAGGAATCTTGCAGCACATTAAAGGTTGAGAAAATGAAGCAGGAAAAGAAATTGGGGGGAAAAAGAATTACTGGTGAAAATAGAATTACACAGCTTTACTGTGTATGTGTTGGACAAATCTTTTGATGCTACCGCAGCTCCATATAAAACCCTCCCATTAACCTTATTATTATTGCTGCTTCTCAGCACTGTATAAGGAGGTCCCGGTGGTGCAATGGGTTAAACCCTTGTGCCGGTAGGGTTGAAGACCGACAGGTCATAGGTTTGAATCCAGGAAGAGCGTGGATGAGCACCCCCTGTCAGCTCCAGCTCCCCATGAGGGAACATGAGAGAAGCCCCCCATCAAAACATCCGGATGTCCCCTGGGCAATGTCCTTGCAGACGGCCAATTCTCTCACACCAGAAGTGACTTGCAGTTTCTCAAGTCGCTCCTGACATGGAAAAAAAAAGGACTGAATACTGTATATTCTGGGGTACAACACGACTGAAGCTATAAGATGACCCCCCCCCCAAAAAAAAAACTTTAACAAACAAAATAGAGAGTTGGGGATATACTCGCCGTTTAACACGACTCCCCAAACCAGGCGCTTCTCGCGAGGTCTGGAAGAAGGAGAGTGGCCAGATCAGAAGAGGCTCCGGCGCTCTTCAGGCCGCTCTCCTTCTACTTGGCCAGGCCTCGCACAAAGCCCCTCTTTTCCCGCGAGACGTTGTCTCGTGAAAGAGACGCTTCTCGCGAGGCTTGGACAGAAAGGAGAGTGGCCTGAGCAGCGCGGGAAGCAGCCAAGGGGCCCGGCCGCTAACAAAGGAGGCCTGGGCCTAAGCAAGGAAGGCAGCCAGGAAGGGAGGAAGGACGGGGAGCCTGCCCGGGAAGCCGCCATGAGCCAAGGCGGCGGAGGAGAGCCCGAGGCCAAGGCAGCCATAGTATGTAATTTTATTATTATTTTAATTTTATACCCGGCGTACTAGATGACCCCCAAAATCTTATAAGGTTTTACATGCCTAAAAAGTTGTTTAGTTCCCCAGAATATACGGTAGTTATTAATAATCCAGAAAATAAATATCTCCTCACGCTCAGAATAAAAGCCATCAAAGTCAAAACAGTATCACGGATATCGACTTAGGCCCCTTCTAAACTGCCATATAAAATCCAGATTATCTACTTTGAACTGGATTATATGGAAGTGTAGACTCATATAATCTAGTTCACAGCAGATCATATGGATTATAAGATTTGATAATGTGGATTATATGGCAGTCAAGAAGGAGCCCAACATCAATTAATAAATCTTAAGTCTCTTTTTGGAAGAAAAAAACCTCACCTGTTGATTAAGAAATCCAGTCATCATATCGTCAGTCATGCAGAATGGCTGGCCAACTAAACGACAACACATGTTGCCATACAATGGAAGCCAAAAGGACGATTCCTCTAAAATAAAATAAAATAAAAACAGGGCAATTTGGTAGGTGAGTATTGAGTTGATAGGACTGTGACAAATAATTTTGTTCAACTTGTGAATTTGCTGCCTGGTGAGAGATTCCCACTGCAGGATAACAGGAAGGAAGCCAGAAACCCTATAGACTCCTTAAGCACCATGCTTTGGACAATGAAGACATTTAGATTGATTACAGGAATTTTTACTCTTTTGGCATGGTTAATTGCCTGCTTAATCTTTTCAGACATTCCCATGCCAAGTGCATCCGAAGAAATGACAAAAAAGGCAACTCCAAATCTATCCTCAATTTGGTACCTCATTTGATTCTCACATGTTCTGCATGGTCTGTGGGTCAGCAACTATAACAATAGATTGAGCTAATTTTTACCACCATGATTCCCCCTCAAGGGCCACAGTACCATATTTAGGTTGATGGGGTGACCTTGTATCATTTCTGGGAACTGATCTTACATCATTTTGAATTATTTGTGGTCAGAGGTCATCTTGGGATTTTACCATTATAGACAGTCCCTAGGTTACAAGTATCCGACTTACAAACGACTCACAGTAAAGAACGGAGGGGAGACAGCATGAAGTGAGATAAACCTACCCCCAGAAAGGAAAATTCACTCCTGGAAGAGTTATTATCATGGGGAAAAGGTGTGTCCACTGAAGCCTTCTTGCCATTCTTTGTTTCCACAACAAGACAATTTTTTTCAAAATCCAATTATCATAGGAACATGAAGTGAGGTGAAATCTTCTGTTTGGTTGTGCATTAAAGTAATCAGATTTAATTTGCCAAATAGTCACTGTGGAATGTTTTTATGTTGAATGTTTTTATATTGTGTAAATGGTATTTTAGATTGTAAGTCGCTCGAAGCACCTTGGTGAAGAGCGACTAATTAAGAAATAAAGTGAAGTGAAGTGAAGTGAACAGGGGCAGACAGTAAAACAAACACCACAGGGGTGTGTTAACCCTTACCTGTGCTATATATTAGGCTAGAGTTACACTTCTAAAATGTACCTCTTCTTTTTTTTGGAGTGGGAATTTGGGGTGCTGGTGCAAACTACATCTGGAGCTATTTTAATGACTTTGGGTGATTTATTTATCGTGTCAGGAGCAACCAGACAGTTGTATTACATTTTTAACAAAAAACAAACAAACAGGCAGACAGACAAAGCACAAAATTGCAAGCTTGGTAGTTGATTAAATGTCCTTTGACCAGTATCTGGCCACTTGGAGTGCCTCTGGTGTTGTCGCAAGAAGGTCCTCCATGGTGCATGTGGCAGGGCTCAGGTTGCATTGCAGCAGTTGGTCAGTGATTTGCTCTTCTTCACACTCGCACGTCTGGATTCCACTTTGTAGCCCCATTTCTTAAGGTTGGCTCTGCATCTCGTAGTGCCAGAGCGCAGTCTGTTCAGCATCTTCCAAGTCGCCCAGTTTTCTGTGTGCCCAGGGGGGAGTCTCTCATTTGGTATCAACCATTGATTGAGGTTCTGGGTTTGAGCCTGTCACTTTTGGACTCTCACTTGCTGAGGTGTTCCAGTGAATGTCTCTGTATATCTTAGAAAACTATTTCTTGATTTAAGTTGTTGACGTGCTGGCTGATACCCAAACAAGGGATGAGCTGGAGATGTCTCTGCCCTGGTCCTTTCACTATTGGCTGCTACTTCCTGACGGATGTCAGGTGGTGCAATACCGGCTAAACAGTGTAATTTCTCCAGTGGTGTAGGGCGCAGACACCCCGTGATAATGCGGCATGTCTCATTAAGAGCCACATCCACTGTTTTAGTGTGGTGAGATGTATTCCACACTGGGCATGCATACTCAGCAGCAGAGTAGCATAGTGCAAGGGCAGATGTCTTCACTGTGTCTGGTTGTGACCCCCAGGTTGTGCCAGTAAGCTTTCGTATGATATTGTTTCTAGAACCCACTTTTTACTTGATGTTCAGGCAGTGCTTCTTGCAGGTAAGAGCACGGTCCAGAGTGACTCCCAGGTATTTGGATGCGCTGCAGTGCTCCAGTGGGATTCCTTCCCCAGGTCATCCTCAGAGCTCGGGATGCTTGTCTGTTCTTAAGGTGAAAAGCATATATCTGTGTGGGGGGGGGGGGGGGGGGCATGAGAGAAGACTCCTCACAGGATTGCAAGACATCTGGGCGCCCCCTGGGCAATGTCTTCGTAGATGGCTGATTCTCTCACTCCAGAAGTGACTAGAAGTGACTTGCAGCAAAACAACCAACTTTGGGTGATGAAATCACTCAACAATCTGCAAGGTTTTCCTTTGGAAGTTTGTCTGGTGTTAGAAGGCTATATACATTTGCTGTTCCTGTTCTACAGATATCATGACTTTTCATTAATCACAAGAATGCTTTGTTCTCTATCTTTGGTGAATTACTGGTTTTTGTAGCTCTCTAAATTTAAAAGCAAAAAAACCTAAAGGAAAAAAAGTATTTTGTATAGCCTGAAATGTACTTAGAGTTCTCAGGACAGTACTGTTCTAACCTTGCACAGTAGACTAGAACAGTACTGTTCTAAGAAATCCAGGATGAGGTCATGTACCTCTACAATTGCTCTCAGATTCTGATCCAGAATACAATGGTCTTAAGGGTTTCTATGGTAATGTAATCCCGTTTACATAACTGGAATTGCCATACGTTAAAGCGATCATGTCAACATGCCCCATCAGATACAGAAATATTATAAACTCTTCATATAAACAATATTGAGAGTTATTCCTCCTTTTCTTAATAGTATTGTTATCATTCTGCTGTCGTAACTTACATCTACTAAAGCTCACTTTCCCTGCCTATGCTGGAACCCTTTACGCAATTACCGTATAAGCCAACCCAAATATTAGCCGAGGCACTTAATTTTACCACAAAAAACTGGGAAAACGGATTGACTTGAATATAAGCCGAGGGTGGGAAATGCAGCAGCTACGGGTCAATTTCAAAATAAAAATAGATACCAATAAAATTACATTAATTGAGGCCATTGGTTTTAAAATGCTGTATGTTATTGTTATTGATCCAGTGTATCTGTCCGAACATATCTCCCTCTACGTCCCACCCCGGAGTCTGAGATCATCTGGGGAAGCCCTGCTCTCGACCCCACCGCTATCACAAGTGAGGTTGGTGGGGACAAGGAGCAGGGCCTTCTCGGTGGTGGCCCCTCACCTGTGGAACTCACTCCCGGGAGAAATTAGGGCATCAACATTCCTCCTCTCCTTCAGGAGGAAAGTAAAGACGTGGTTGTGGGACCAGGCCTTTGGACAATCGGACAACTAGATAAGGACAATCAAACCACTAGGACTGACAGGACTGACAATGTGGAATTGGAAATTGGACTATGAGATAGCGAACGCTGACCGTCTATGAGGGGTAATTGGGATTGTATTATTTTATTGGTTTTATGGTTGTAATGCAGGAATTGTTGTTTAACTGTTCAACTGTTTAACTGTTTAATTGATGTTATTTTGTTTTACTACTGTTATGTGATGCTGGCATCGAATTGTGCCTTTGTAAGCTGCCCTGAGTCCCCTTCGGGGTGAGAAGGGCGGGGTAGAAGAAACCGAAATAAATAAATAAATAAATTGATAGTTTATTGCTTATTGTGTTTTTTTTAGTTTTATTTTATTTTAACTGCTTTGTATTGATTATTTGTTATCGCCTTTGTTTATTGATGTGCTGTGGGCTTGGCCTCATGTAAGTCGCACCGAGTCCCTTGGGGAGATGGTAGTGGGGTACAAATAAAGTTTTTATTATTATTATTATTATTATTATTATTATTATTATTATTATTATCAGTAGGTTAAATGTTTTTGAATATTTACATAAAATTGTAATTTAAGATAAGACTGTCCAGCTCTGATTAAACCATTATTCTAACCTTCTTCAATGTAAATGTGCTTAAATATCCTTCCGATAATAATAAAGAGAAAAATAATAATAGTAATAATAGAGTAAAATGATAAATGCAATAATAATAATAATAATAATAACAACAACAACAACAACACCAACAGAGTAAAATAATAAATAATCTTGACTCAAATATAAGCCGAGGAGGACCTTTTCAGCCTAAAAAAGGGCTGAAAAATTAGGCTTATACTACAGTACTTGCGAATACAGTCTAATGAACAAAGCAAGACTTTTTCAAACAGGATGCAGGTGTTTGAAAATATAAAACAGCAGGCAGAAAAGGGGAAGTAAGGGAAGAATGATGCTCTATCACCCTAAGCACAAGTTCTCTACTTCCAAAGGCTGGTAAGTAGCAGAAACAAAGTTTCCTTCTTATCCACTATGCACTGATTATTACAAAATGCAGCAAGAAAAAAATAATATCAATTTTTTGATAATTTATTTGGAAATAGTATAGAACACCACCCCAATTACCAAATATGGGAATAAGCTCAACATGTTGGCATTGTGGAGCAAATAAAGGGTAGGACACCCACATGTGGTAAAAATGCCCAAGATAATACATTTCTAGGGGAAAATATAATAAAGAAAATTGAGAAATTATTTAAACCGCCAGTTCAAGTAAATATGGACTTTATTTTAATGGGAATACTTGGGAACAATAAGAATAGCGCAAAAAACCCAAAATTTATTTAGAGCAATGATTTTAGCAGGCAAGGCAGTGATAGCATGGGGATTGAAATATGAAAAAATGAATATTGAAAACTGGAATAATTATCTGTTTGATCAAGTCAAATCAGACATTAAAGCACGTATAACTCGAGAAGATGTGCAGGACGCTAAGACAGAAGAAATTAAAGATAAATCTACGTGAAATTGATAGAAAGTCAACACAAATATTGTACAAAACTATGAAAATTGT
The DNA here is from genome assembly GCF_037176765.1 of Anolis sagrei. Taxonomy (NCBI): domain Eukaryota; kingdom Metazoa; phylum Chordata; class Lepidosauria; order Squamata; family Anolidae; genus Anolis; species Anolis sagrei. The sequence continues at coordinate 166,625,949 of NC_090023.1, forward strand.
GTTCATTGTTAAAGATATATAGAGAAAAATGTTCTAGGGGTATGGGGTGAGGAAAAAGTGAAAAGAATAACTTTGTAAAAGAGATGAATAGAAATGCTCCATTATATATAATGTGTGAATACAATAGCTGTCTATTACCTATTCAGATTGTGTTATTACGTACTTGATAAAAAAATTAAAAATAACACCAATTTATGATTACTACAAAACCAAGTTAAAGTATTCTGCCCATAGTTCACTTCCCTTATTAAATACAATCTTACCATTGGCCACAACAGTGAGGCTGTGGGTCTTGAAACTGTCCTCAACGCCCTCCAGTCCCAACGACGTATATGCCAGCAAGCCATATTTTGCACCACTGGTTAAAATAAATCATGTATTATTTCAGTAATGTAAACAAAGGAACAGGTTTCATGTGAAAGTTCAAACAATTCAAAGACCATTCTATTTATCCACTCTTTACAACCGTCCTGTGATGAAAGTTCCGGAGCTGTGTCATCAAAAAAGGCTAAAGTCCCAAACTTCACTTCCAAGTGACCACTGACCAGCACTACTAGTCCCATCTGTGTGTGCTTGGGGAGTTTGTCCCCTAAGCAGCAGTCTTTTTACCTTTTAAATGTTTTTTGTTTTTGTTTTTTGTTTGTTTTTTTGCATCAGGAGCAAGTTGCTTCTGGTGTGAGATAATTGGCTGTCTGTGAGGACTTTGCCCAGGGGACGACCAGATGTTTTACCAACCTATGGGAGGCTTCTCTCATGTCCCTGCATGGGAAGCTGGAGCTGACAGATGGGAGCTCACCCTGCTCCCGGGATTTGAATCACCGACCTGTTGGTCAGCAGTGCTACCGGCACAAAGGTTTAACTCACTGCACAACGAGAGTTTCCTTTTATTCATGTTAAAATAAATGCTATTCTTGCAAATTGTTCAAGGAAACTTTGCCTTTTTCCAAAGCATTCCAGTGCAGCCAAGTCTTTTCTAACCACAGGAATGATCATATAAATAACACTTCCCATCCAAACAACATTATCCTATTCAGCTTCTGTTCTCCATTCCAGTTAATGGAATATTACTTAAATAGAGATGAACAGATTATGCTTAAGATGAAGGTGAGCAAACAAAATAAATTCCTTACAGCTGGCACTTTTCAGCATCTTTTGTTTAGAAGTTTCTGTTTCCCTCCGTTTTTTGTAGTTTTATTAACATATTGTCGATGGCTTTCATGGCCGGAATACTGGGTTGTTGTAGGTTTTTTCGGGCTATATGGTCATGTTCTAGAGCAGTGGTTCTCAACCTGGGGTCCCCAGATGTTTTTGGCCTACAACTCCCAGAAATCCCTGCCAGTTTACCAGCTGTTAGGATTTCTGGGAGTTGAAGGCCAAAAACATCTGGGGACCCCAGGTTGAGAACCACTGTTCTACAGGCATTCTCTCTTGACGTTTCGCCTGCATCTATGGCAAGCATCCTCAGAGGTAGTGAGGTCTGTTGGAACTAGGAAAAAGGGTTTATATATCTGTGGAATGATCAGGGTCTAATCTAATCGCCTCTCAACAAAAGACTGCCCCAGGCACTGCCAGGCCATCAAATGCTAATCAAGGTGGTCAGTTGGAGCATTCACACCTAGCTCCAGCAGACAAGAGTTCTTTGTTCCACCTTGGTCATTCCAAAGATATATAAACCCACTTTCCTAGTTCCAACACACCTCACTCCCTCTGAGGATGCTTGCCTTTAGAACAGGGGTCCTCAAACTTTTTAAACAGAGGGCCAGGTCCCTCAAACTGTTGGAGGGCCGAATTATTATTTGTAAAAAAAAAAAAAAGAAGGAATGAATTCCCATGCACATTGCACATATCTTCTTTGTAGTGCAAAATACACTTAAAAGCATTACAATAATTTAAATGAATAACAATTTTAACAAATATAAACTTATTAGTATTTCAATGGGAAGTGTGGGCCTGCTTTTGGCTGATGAGATAGGATGTTGTTGTATGCTTTCAAGTCGTTTCAGACTTAGGTTGACCCTGAGTAAGGGCCGAGTAAATGACCTTGGAGGGCCGCATCCGGCCCCCGGGCCTTAGTTTGAGGACCCCTGCTTTAGAACATGGCCATATAGCCCAAAAAAACCTACAACAACCCAGTTTTATTAACGTTTGCAAAAAAAGAGAACTGAAGCTTTCTGGCCCAATGCAAGGGATCCAGGTAGTTTTTAAACCAGAAATCCTTTATGCGTTGATCTTTTTCTTCATTCACAATTAATAAACCGGCTTGCCTAAAATAAAACGGGTTTTGCAAATATCATTTGCTCTTGGGGCATGTAACACTCCAGCTCAAACCATATTATTGAAAGTTTATAGGTTTGAATGGTCCTTCCTTTAAACGAAACTCCTCTTTCAGTGTTTGGAGACATTCCAAAGTATTCCTCCCTATTAAAAAGGGCCCTGAGACGCTCCCTCCATCATTGGGTGGTGAAAGCAAAGGTAGTAAAGATGATCCAGGAGAGTGAATTTCTTTGATCAGTCTCCACATACAATTTATAACTTTTAAAACGATGATTAACTATTTATGTGACCTTTAAATGTTTGTGTTAATACTTACTTGTTTTCTCTCATTAGAAATCTTAACAGAAAGGCTGACTTAAGTCAGTATTCTGTGGCTTGTGTAAGAGCGTAACACTTGAACAAGCTCCGTTCTCTCCCTACAGCTCATTTTTATTTGTACCTCTGAAGTCTCCCACACTGAGTTGTTATCATAGGGTAATGATTACATTTGTTTCACTTATTACCCAGAGTAAATATCACTGCTGTGCAATTTCCATTAGCACATTAAGGGAGGAAAAAAAAACCTCTGAACAGCTGAAAACAAGGTGGTGGTTATAAATGGATTCCAACCAAAAGATTTTCAATCACTAGAGAAACACATAAAAGCCATCTGTAATTGAACGTTTTTGTTCCATTTTAAATAGCTGTGTTTCTTTTTGCAGATGAAAATCTCTTTGTGCTGAATGTTCAAGTGAAAGATCCTTACTATTTATAGTGCAAGGTTTGCCAAAGAAAACAAAGTACTTCACTGTTGAAACATGCCTCACAGTAACATTTTCCTTCTAAAACATGAGATTCACTTTTTTTTGGCTAACTTCAACATCTCATTTCCAAAATTTTTATCAGTTGCCAATTCCTTAGGCTTTCAAATCTTTATCACATTTCAAATTTAACAGGGTAATTAGCACTGTTAGTAATGTTTTGCCTACATGTTTGAATTAGATTATGCCCTTAAATGGAAGTATCTTTGTAGAAACTGGCCAACCATGCTTGTAGCACTGGATCCATTCATAGCCCTTTATTTAATTTTTCAAATTTCTGCTCTATCTATACAGTAACTGTCACATTCTCTTGCTGGATTCATCTTCAGGAAAATAACTATCTGATCTATCATGAATAATCAAGAGAATATAGCAGATATGGGCAAACTGAGGCTTGTGGGTCAGACAGCACCTTGGGCTTTTTCCTCTAACCCATTTCAGTCTGGTTTCACGTAACACAGACAGCTTTGGCCATCTTGGTGGATGACCTACACAGAGAACTGGACAGGGGGAGTGTGTCCTTGATGGTTCTTCTGGATCTTTCCACAACTTCAAAGTGCTGGCATTAGCCTATAAAGCCCTAAACGGTTCTGGCCCACCTTACCTGTCCGAACGCATCTCCTCCTATGAACCAGCTAGGACGTTAAGATCATCTGGGGAGGTCCTGCTCTCGGTCCCGCCTGCATCACAAGTATGTCTGGTGGGGACGAGAGACAGGGCCTTCTCAGTGTTTGCCCCTCGGCTGTGGAACGCCCTTCCTACAGAAATTAGATCGGCCCCCTCCCTATTAGCATTTTGGAGGAAAGTGAAGACCTGGTTGTTCGAGCAGGAATTTGAATAGGCAGTGTAATGAATATAGGAATATGGAACAAAAGATGATGAGACTGGATCTTGATTCTACCTATGAGACGCTAATGAGATATTATATTGATGTTTATTTGATTGTTTATTACGCCATTGTTTTAATTGTTTTTAACTGTTTTTATGATGTTGAGCACTGAATTTTGCTATTGTTAACCGCTTTGAGTCACCCAAAGGCTGAGGAAAGCAGTGTATAAATGGAGTAAATAAATAAATAAACTTTTGATAACATCAACCATGATATCCTTCTGAGTAACTTCTGTGGGATTGGCCTTGGAGGTATTGTTCTTCTGTGGTCCCATTTTTTCATGGAGGAATGTTCTTAGAAGGTGGTGCTGGGAGATCCCTATTCAACTCTAAATGTAAAAAAAAAAAAAAAAAACTAAAGGAAAAAAGTATATTGTATAGCCTGAAATGTACTTAGAGCTCTCACGACAGTACTGTTCTAACCTTGCACAGTAGACTTGTCAAGACCCAGGCCAGGCAGAAACACAAACGGCACCGTTGGAGTTAAAGGAAGGTGTTTAATGTCTATTAGCAAAACAAAGGAGACTCTTATCTTCAGAGATGTAAACTAAGGAGGCTTGCAGTCAGCAGAAAAGTAAACAAACCAGTCTCAGTCAGCCTTGACTGACGAAAAGGAAAGTCAGTCTTTAAACCAAAACAAACAGCTTGAATTCAGCAAGGAAACATAGTCCATTCCAAAAGCCAACGAGACAGCATACGGCAATCCTCATGAGGAGCGGTCCAATGAAGTTAACAGGAACAGGCAGAGGCGTAGTCAGACAGTCCGAGGGTCAAGGCACAGAAGACTCACGAGTCAGGAACCAGCAGGGTTGTTCACAGGGTCAGGTAACACGAAGCTGCAACAAGAACTCAGGGCAGGAGTTAACACAAGGCACACGGCATGCGACACTTTGAACTCTGCGATTCGTCTGTCCCCAAGCTGCTGCTTAAATCTCATCCGAATCGCTGGAGTTACTGTCAGCTGGGTCCAAATCCTCAGGTGAATCCAGGCTGCGCCATTGTTGCCAGTCAGCACTCCGTGCTCCATCCTGCAAAGAATCATCTACAGCCCAATCATCCTGAAAACCCTGGAATTCACCACTTGAGGAGGGGGCATTAAGGACATCCATGACTTCCTGCACTTTAGTCCAATCCAGATCTTCCTCTTCGCTGTCAAAGTCCCCACAATCTGCTACATCTCTCGGGCGCTTAGCAACAGATCCTACATCGCTATTTGAGCTGCTGGCTGCTCTTTTTACACCTCTGTAATCGTCCAGCTCCATCTCCTCGCGAGTAAAACCTGCAAAATCCTCCTCGTCGGTACTCTCTAGAAACAAGTCCCTGATCCTTTTCAGCTGCCGCTGAGCTTCATCATTCTCTAAGCCACGTTTCCTTCTACTACTGGTAGTAGGTGCATGAGACAGACGCTGAGTCTCAACACTATCCCCCCCCTCCAAGGCCCCCCCCTCCACAGGCGGAGCCATAGGACGGGAAATACTCTCAGTCACTTGAGGTCGAGATTCAGAGGTAGCTAACTTGAGCATGGAGCGATGGAACACCGGGTGCACTTTCAAAGAAGGAGGCAGTCGCAAACGAAAAGCTACAGGCGAAATCTGCTTAACAATACAATAGGGACCCACATAACGAGGCGCAAACTTGCCCCCAGACGGTTTGAGATGCTTGGAAGAGAGCCAAACAAGATCCCCCTCCTTGAGTTCAGCACCCTCCTGCCGATGCCTATCAGCCTGCGCTTTCTGAGCATCCTTGGCTTCTATAAGAATACGGCGAGCAACATCATGTAAAGCAAGAAATTCATTGGATCGGTACACAGGATCTGTGGAAACAACATCATGCGCCGGAGCCGACCCCCACCTGGGCTGCATACCATAAACCAATTCAAATGGAGAGTGGCGACTGACAGCATGAGTCGCATTGTTGTAGGCGAATTCCGCCACAGGGAGCCACTGCACCCAATCCCCAGCTTGCTGCAAACAAAAACAACGCAAATACTGTTCCAAAAAGCCATTCACTCGCTCCGTCTGGCCATCCGTCTGTGGGTGAAAAGCAGAGGAGATATTGAGCTTGGTCCCCATCTGGGCTTGGAATTGCCTCCAGAATCGTGACACAAACTGAGGGGCGCGATCTGAAATTATAGTGTCCGGAGCCCCGTGTAACTTAAAGACATGCTTCATAAACAACTTGGCCAACCCAGGTGCTGTGGGAACCTTAGCGCACGGTACAAAATGTGCCATTTTCGAAAATAAATCCACTATAACCCATATACAGGCATATCCCCGTGCCCTAGGCAGATCTGTAATGAAATCCATAGAAATCACTTGCCAAGGTCTCTCTGGCACTGACAAAGGAGATAACAGGCCGCTTGGCCTCCCGGGAGCATGTTTGCATTGTTGGCACACCGCACAACTGTCACAATACTGTAAAATGTCCTGCCTCATTTTAGGCCACCAAAAATTTCTAGAAATTAATTGCACGGTCTTAAACCTCCCAAAATGTCCTGCAGCTGGTTCATCATGGTGGGATCTAAGAATCTCAAGGCGCAAACTGCCTGCAGGAACGTACAGCTGCTCTCTGCGCATTAAAATCCCACCCTCATTGTGGAGGTTAGCGATTACAGGTTTTTGGCCATTCTCCAACAGGGTTAGCTGTTCCTGAGTCCAAATGTCCGCAGCTTGTGCTGCCTTGACCTGGTCACAAAGATCCCCCGCACCCTCCATTAAGTTCAAGGCTGCTGTAGGTAATACAGTCTGCATAATGGGTGCTGTATTAGTCTTATATTCAGATTTCCTAGACAAAGCATCCGCTCTCAAGTTCAATTTCCCCTCAACAAACTCAACTCGAAAATCAAACCGGCTAAAGAAGATAGCCCACCGGATCTGACGCTGGTTCAATTTGCGGGCAGTTAGCAAATGCTCAAGGTTGCGATGGTCAGACCGCACCACCACCTGGTGCCTAGCACCTTCCAGCCAGTGCCTCCAAACCTCGAAGGCCACCTTGATCGCCAAGAGTTCTTTCTCCCAGATTGTGTAGTTCTGCTCACATGGAGATAACTGGCGTGAGTAAAAGCCACAAGGGCGCAAGATACCAGTCGCATCCAACTGGGACAGGACCGCTCCCAATGCGTAATTGGAGGCGTCAGCTTCCACCACAAAGGGACGATTCACATCAGGTTGGCTCAGGACTCTCCCATCAGCGAAGCTGCATTTGATGGTCTCAAATGCCCTCTGAGCCTCCTTAGTCCACGCGAAAGGCTGGTCCTTTTTCAAAAGGCGAGTCAACGGCACCGTGATGTCTGCATAATGGGGAATAAAATCTCGATAATAATTAGCAAAGCCCAAGAAGCGTTGCACATCTTTCTTGGAAGTGAGTTCCTTCCAAGAATGGACAGCGTCTACTTTATGCGGGTCCATTTTCACCTCCCGCCCCGAAACGATGTGTCCCAGAAACTCCACCTCAGAGACGTGAAATACACACTTGGAAGCCTTGGCAAACAGGCCGTGTTTCCGGAGCCTCTGTAACACCATCCTCACGTGTTGTCGATGCTGCCGAAGATCTTTCGAGTAGATCAAGATGTCATCCAGATAGCAAACCATGAATTTGTCTAGAAAATCTCTAAACACATCGTTCATTAACCGTTGAAACACAGCTGGTGAGTTACATAACCCAAAAGGCATGATTAAAAATTCAAACGCGCCGAGATACGTGTTGAAAGCGGTTTTCCACTCATCGCCTTCCTTAACTCTAAGCAAGTTATAGGCTCCCCTTAAGTCCAGTTTAGAAAAGACGGAAGCGCCTTGCACGCGAGACAATAACTCAGGGATTAGTGGCAACGGATAACGATCCCGTATGGTAAACTTATTCAAAATACGATAGTCACAAACTAAACGTAAATCACCAGTCTTCTTGGTCACGAAGAAAACTGGAGCGGCAGTAGGGGAACTGGATGGTCGGATGAACCCTTTGGCCAGATTCTCCTCAATGTAGTCCTTCAAGGCCTGACGTTCTGGAAGAGACAAAGCGTACACCCTACCCGCAGGCAACTTGGCATCCTCCATCAGCTTGATCTGACAGTCATAAGGCCTATGGGGTGGGAGTTTGTCAGCCTGAACCTTGCTAAACACGTCATAATAATCCTTATAACAGTCCGGAACCCCCTCGATATCCGTTGGATTTACTGCCAACGTGCCACAAACGGCTGGTGCTAAGGTAATGGTCTTGGCTTGCCAGTCTATTCTGGGATTAATCTTGGACAGCCAGTCCATGCCTAAAATGATGGTATACCTAGGCAGGGTAATCACATCCCAGGAAAACCAGCCCTCTACACCCTGAGCCTCCCACTTCAGGGGCCCAGTTTCCAGGGTGACAGACCGGTGGCCAACTAAAGCTCCATCTGCTCCTTCCACCCACTCTGGCTGTCTCTTCTTATGCAACTCAACGTGATGTTCAAAAGCGAAGCCTTTGTCCATATAGGACCCTGTCGCCCCAGTCTAAATGCTGTTTCAAGTAATTGAAACGATTCAAATAGTCCGTCACGCACTCCTTCCCTTGCTTGATAGCATGTAATTCACGACTGGCATTTTCTTCCTGGAGAGGGTCTCCAAACACCTCCTTAAGAGCGTCCAAAAAGCCAGCGTAATTATTCAGTAAGGGGCTATCACTGTTAACCAAATTTACAGCCCACTTACCCACTCGGCCCGACAGGAGGCTGATCACAAAAGCCACTTTGCTTTCATCAGTAGGGTAATCTGTTGCAGGCACTTGCTTAAAATAAACCTTGGTCTGCATCAAAAACAGTGGCAAACCATCCTTTTCTCCAGAAAAGCGCTCGGGGACAATAACACGAGCCTTACGCGGCCCGCCAGCCGATCCTCCCCCATGGAGTGCATCAAATTGCGCTTTTAAAAGGGCTATCTGGTCTGCCAACTCACCAAGAGATGCCATGCCTCCTGCTGGGTTTGTTTGAGGCAGAGTTCAATCTGTCAAGACCCAGGCCAGGCAGAAACACAAACGGCACCGTTGGAGTTAAAGGAAGGTGTTTAATGTCTATTAGCAAAACAAAGGAGACTCTTATCTTCAGAGATGTAAACTAAGGAGGCTTGCAGTCAGCAGAAAAGTAAACAAACCAGTCTCAGTCAGCCTTGACTGACGAAAAGGAAAGTCAGTCTTTAAACCAAAACAAACAGCTTGAATTCAGCAAGGAAACATAGTCCATTCCAAAAGCCAACGAGACAGCATACGGCAATCCTCATGAGGAGCGGTCCAATGAAGTTAACAGGAACAGGCAGAGGCGTAGTCAGACAGTCCGAGGGTCAAGGCACAGAAGACTCACGAGTCAGGAACCAGCAGGGTTGTTCACAGGGTCAGGTAACACGAAGCTGCAACAAGAACTCAGGGCAGGAGTTAACACAAGGCACACGGCATGCGACACTTTGAACTCTGCGATTCGTCTGTCCCCAAGCTGCTGCTTAAATCTCATCCGAATCGCTGGAGTTACTGTCAGCTGGGTCCAAATCCTCAGGTGAATCCAGGCTGCGCCATTGTTGCCAGTCAGCACTCCGTGCTCCATCCTGCAAAGAATCATCTACAGCCCAATCATCCTGAAAACCCTGGAATTCACCACTTGAGGAGGGGGCATTAAGGACATCCATGACTTCCTGCACTTTAGTCCAATCCAGATCTTCCTCTTCGCTGTCAAAGTCCCCACAATCTGCTACATCTCTCGGGCGCTTAGCAACAGATCCTACATCGCTATTTGAGCTGCTGGCTGCTCTTTTTACACCTCTGTAATCGTCCAGCTCCATCTCCTCGCGAGTAAAACCTGCAAAATCCTCCTCATCGGTACTCTCTAGAAACAAGTCCCTGATCCTTTTCAGCTGCCGCTGAGCTTCATCATTCTCTAAGCCACGTTTCCTTCTACTACTGGTAGTAGGTGCATGAGACAGACGCTGAGTCTCAACAAGACTAGAACAGTACTGTCCTAAGAAATCCAGGATGAGGTCATGTACCTTTACAATTGCTCTCAGATTCTGATCCAGAATACAATGGCCTGTGGAGTGCTTAAGGCAGTGTTTCTCAAGTCTGCTCCTCCAAGTGTTTTGGACTTTAGCTCCCAGAAATCCCAGCCAGTTTACCAACTGTTAGGAATTGTGGGAGCTGAAGTCTCCCACATTATTATACATCTACATGAAACCATTGGGAGAGATCATCAGTTTTGGGGTTAAGTGTCATCAGCATGCAGATGACATCCAGCTCTACTACTCCTTTCCACCTAATTCCAAGGAAACTGTTCCTGTGCCAAACCAGTGCCTGGCAGCTGTAATGGACTGAGTGAGGGCAAACAAACTGAACTTACTCCAGACAAAACAGAGGTGTTTCTAATCAATAGGGATTCAGTCTGTGTTGGATGAGGGTCACACTCCCTTTGAAAACACAGGTTTAGGGATACTCCTGGAATTGGCTCTGAACCTGGAGACCCAGGTATCAGCAGTGGTTTCGCACAGTTAAAGATAATGCACCAATACTGCCTATTCCTGGAGGTTGAATGTCCATGGTGGTACATGCCTTGGTTACATCATGGTTGGACTCTACATGCCTTTGAAAAGTGCTCAGAAACTTCAGTTGATCTTAAGAGCGGTAGCTAGATTATTAACAGGAAGTGTACAACTCCACTGTTGCCTCAGCTCCAACATGTTTTCAAACACAATTCAAAGTGTGAGTTTTGACCTATAAAGCTCTATACAGCTTGGGTCCATATCATTTGAAGGACTTCATCTCTCTTTAAGAGCCTATTGGAGCACTAAGTTCGTCTGGAGAGGGCCACTCAAGTTCATTTGGTGGGAACAAGGGAGAGCCTTTTTTGGTGCGCGCTCTCATGCTCCTTCTACACCACCATATAAAATCCAGATTATCTGCTTTGAACTGTTGGGCCCAACCATAGAGCAATGCGCTCTATGGTTGGACCCCGCCTATCTCCGCGATCGCATCTTCTTCTATGAACCGGCGCGAGCTCTAAGATATTCTGGGGAGGCCTTCCTCTCGGTCCCACTACCGTCTCAAGCATGGTTGGTAGTGACGAGAGAGAGGGCCTTCTCAGTGGTGGCCCCCCGTCTCTGGAACACTCTTCCCAAGGAAATAAAACAGGCCCCATCCATCCCCTCCTTTCGTAAGAGCTTGAAGACCTGGTGGTTTCAACAAGCCTTTGAAAATGACCAGTTCTAACTCAGCCCCACACATTGTCTAATACGGCCTTATTCTTCCTACCAGTTACCCAGATTCTTTCCTCTAATCGGCCCTGGACAGCCACAGACTTAATATTATTGTTGCCTGCCATAGCATTGCACTTAATTCCCGGGCCCCCTAGAATTTTTGGGCTTTCTTGGCCCGGCATTTTAAATTTTTAATTGCCTTGAACAGGCAGGATTACTTTTAATATATGTGTGTTATGGCGACAATGTTTATGCTTATATTTTGTTTGTTAATCTTATGGTTATGTTGTTTTTACTCTGTATGTTTTGTGATATACAGAGTCCCCTCGGGGAGATGGAGTGATATATAAATAAAGCTTCATTATTATTATTATTACTCTAACCCAGGTATTTGTAAACTGAGTGTTGGATTTTAAGGTGGGTATAAAAACTGTATACATTTCAATATTTTAAAGTTTAACTGCAATAACAACAAAATTGTTTACTTGTTTTTCAATAGTATGTATTTATATTTTAATGTATTCACGTGGTTTTAAGTAGCATTTTAGCTGGCTTGAATCACTATATTTGGATGATAGCCATACTAAAAAATAAAGCAAGTAAATAAATGATCCTAAAATATATATGAATCACACACACACAGATATAATATCATAGATTTGAAGGGGACCCCTAAAGAAGGGCAATTATATGTTGCATGTTCCAGACTAGGGGAACCAGACAATCTCCACATCATCACAGACTTAGACAAAGGCTTAGAAGGCATGATCATCAAGTTTGCAGACGACACCAAATTGGGAGGGATAGCCAATACTCCAGAAGACAGGAGTAAGATTCAAAATGATCTTGACAGATTAGAGAGATGGGCCAAAACTCACAAAATGAAGTCCAACAGGGACAAATGCAACATACTCCACTTAGGCAGGAAAAACGAAATGCAAAGATACAGAATGGGGGACAATGCCTGGCTCGAGAGCAGTACGTGTGAAAAAGATCTTGGAGTCCTCGTGGACAACAAGTTAAACATGACCCAACAATGTGATATGGTGGCAAAAAAAAAATCAATGGGATTTTGGCCTGCATCAAAAGGAGCATAGTGTCTAGATCTAGGGAAGTCATGCTACCCCTCTATTCCGTCTTGGTTAGACCACACCTGGAATACTGTCTCCAATTCTGGGCACCACAATTGAAGAGAGATGTTGACAAGCTGGAATGTGTCCAGAGGAGGGCGACTAAAATGATCAAGGGTCTGGAGAACAAGCCCTATGAGGAGTGACTTGAAGAGCTGGGCATGTTTAGCCTGAAGAAGAGAAGGCTGAGAGGCGATATGATAGCCATGTATAAATATGTGAGAGGAAGCCACTGGGAGGAGGGAGCAAGCTTGTTTTCTGCTTCCCTGGAGACTAGGACATGGAACAATGGCTTCAGACTACAAGAAAGGAGATTCCATCTGAACACGAGGAAGAACTTCCTGACTGTGAGAGCCGTTCAGCAGTGGAACTCTCTGCCCCAGAATGTGGTGGAGGCTCCTTCTTTGGAAGCTTTTAAACAGAGGGTGGATGGCCATCTGTCAGGGCTGCTTTGAATGCAATATTCCTGCTTCTTGGCAGGGGGTTGGACTGGATGGCCCATGAGGTCTCTTCCAACTCTTTGATTCTATGATTCTATGAAAAGTGGGGGGAGGGGTGTCATACCATCATTACAGTGAGGCAAACTTTAAAGTAGATACAGAACACATCAAAGCCATGAAGAGAAAAACAGAAAGGCATTAGAACTTACTCTTCAGAGAGTAGCTCATTCTCAATCACTATGAACATGACTTGTCTTGCATTTTGCGCTGAAAGACCAGTTAATAATATCGTGAGCATATTACAGTAATTAATGTCTCTTGTAACGGACAATATTAGTTTGTTTTGGGAACGAAAACATGGGCATGCCAGTTGTTACTGAACTCTGACTCAAATCAATTCTGTCCAGCAATCAACAGTGAGGAATACTGGGTGCTACAGTTTGACAATTTTTGACAGCTTCCCCCAACCTATTCAACTTGTTATGCAGAACACATCATGCAATGTGCGGAGCTTGAGGAATGCAAGGCTGGGGTGAAAATTGCTGGAATTCCACCTCAGATATGCAGATGACACCACTTTGATGGCCAAAAGTGAAGAGGAGCTGAGGAGCCTTCTAATTAAGGTGAAAGAAGAAAGCGCAAAAGCTGGGTTGCAGTTAAACATCAAAAAAACCAAGATTATGGCAACAAAAATGATTGACAACTGGGAAATAGAGGGAGAAAACGTGGAGGCAGTGACAGGCTTTGTATTTCTAGGTGCAAAGATTAGTGCAGACACAGACTGCAGCCAGGAAATCAGGAGACGCTTACTTCTTGGGAGGAGAGCAAGGACCAATCTTGATAAAATAGTGAAGAGTAGAGACATCACACTGGCAACGAAGATCCGCATAGTTAAAGCAATGGTATTCCCCGTAGTCACCTACAGACGTGAGAACTGGACCATAGGGAAAGCTGAGTGAAGGAAGATAGATCCTTTTGAACTGTGGTGTTGGAGGAAAGTTCTGAGAATGCCTTGGACTGCAAGAAGATCCAGCCAGTCCATACTTCAAGAAATAAAGCCTGATTGCTCATTGGAGGGGAGAATAGTAGAAGCCAAGATGAAGTACTTTGGCCACATCATGAGAAGAAAGGAAAGCTTAGAGAAGACAATGATGCTGGGGAAAATGGAAGGAAAAGGGAAGAGGGGATGACCAAGGTGGATGGATGGGATCCTTGAAGTGACTGGATTGACCTTGAAGGAGCTGGGGGTGGTGACGACCGACAGGGAGCTCTGGCGTGGGCTGGTCCATGAAGTCACAAAGAGTCGGAAACGACTGAACGAATGAACAACAACAGTTTGACAATATCCAGTGGGCTGCACAGTTCACACTCCTATTGTTTATTAGTCTTTTGGTGTCATTAGTTCCTATTTGTCCATTTGTCAATCCATAGCTCAGAGGCAAAAAAAAAAAAAGAAAGAGAGGCTTTAAATGCAGAAAATGACACCTCCAGTAAAAGGACCACAATAGCAAGTGATGTGAAAGAGTTCTGCCAAAGAACCTGAAAAGCCCCTGCCAGTCAAAGGTAGGCAACATTGGGTTAGTTGAACAGGAGGTTTGAGCTAATAAAAGGCACCTTTCTGTGTTCCTACTCATCTGCCATCTATTCTCCTCAGTCCCACTGAGCAATCAGTGGTGCAAGAATGTTCAAGATGACTTCAGCAGACAACCAGGATAAGAAGTGGCAGAAAATAATCCTGTATCTCTTCCAGTGAAAGCAGGAACAACTTGGCTCCTCAAAATAGGCACTGTCACCTTGTCTTCCTCCTGCAGCAGTAACTGAATTCTCCCTGGCGCTTTACTATTGTACTTGGGAAGGCAATTACAGTGACAGACCTGCACATACATCCCAGACTTGTTTTTTTTTTTTTTTTTTAAAAAATCTAACAGATTGCTGGCTCTTCCTTGGCATGGAGATCAATAGCCAAATTGTATTTTCAATTGGTGCAAAAAGAGGAGATAACAATTCAGATATGATGCATATCACACTACAGAAGAGTATAGTCAGCCCTCCACATTCAGGGGTTTGGCATTCACTGCTTTGATTATTCATGGGTTTGTCGCAGCTTTGGGAGGCGATGCAGCCATTCACCTCCCACCGCATTCTAGGAACCAGCAGACTTTGGGGAATGGAAAGCAAGATTGCAACTGTAATGTCCCCTAAAGCCAAACGAACCATTAAGAACTTTAAGATTGTCTGGGGAGGCCCTGCTCTCAGTTCTGCCTTTGTCACAAGTAAGTTTGGCGGGGACAAGAGACAGGGCCTTCTCAGTGGCGGCCCCTTGGCTATGGAATACCCTGCCTAGGGAGATCAGATCTGCTCCTTCACTCTTAAGGTTTCATAGACAAGTAAAAACATGGCTGTTTGAGCAAGCATTCACAAATGCAAAGTAGTTATTATAGGAAATCGAATGACTTGACAATGGAACTGGACAATGCTTGACAATAAGGAGACGCTAGGGATGTTGTTTTTATTGCTCTTGTGATGTTTTATACTGTTTAATGTCTTAATTTATATTATGTTTTATGTGTACTGATTTGTTGGAAACCGCCTTGAGTTGCCAATTGGCTGAGAAAGGCGGTATACAAATACAATAAATAAACAAACAAATGAATGAATGAATGAATGAATGGATGGAACAGAATAGTAACAGATTCAAATCACCAAACACACCCCTCACCACCACCACACAAGAACCAGAGAGGGGTGGATTATGAGATCACTGCTGGACTTACTATAGAAGTCATGCTGAGTAGAGTAGCAGCTATTGCAATCATCATCCACCTTCCACAAAGTTCATAGACTTTAGTGGGAAGTGGATGGTGAGATTGCTACTGGCCATACTGTGGAAACGCAACACACCCTCAACCTGTAGGGAGTGGAACAGAGGCAATCTCAGTCAACATTAATTCCCAATGAAGTCAACTAGTTTGCAGACTTCAGTGAGAGCAGTTGACAACTGAAATAGTCGCTACTCCATTCTCTGTGGCTTTGGGAAGGCACAGCATCCACCACCTGCCAACTACAAGTAACAGTCTCCCCATCACTGGAGATACTGGGTTTTTTTCCCACTTCTGTGTGCTTTCTCCACCCCTAACCCCCGTGAATGTGCAGGGCCAAGGGTATTCATATTACCTTCAGCACTCAGGTAAACCATTAGCAGGAAGAAAGGAAAGTCTCCCATGTCTATTTAATGTTGAGGGTTGCAGATTATGATTTATACAAACTAACTGTTACATTTCCTGGTCTAAGCACCTTATCAGATAGATGTGGGACTTTCCCAAGCACTTGTTTACATAATGAGCAACCCTACACAGGCTTAAATTAAGAAACAGTTCACTCACAGTACGACCGTGTCAGAGAGCAACAAGGAATCAAGGTTGCCTTCATCTAATGCAGAGCTGAGCTTCTTCCCTGTAGCTTTTCCAATTGAGGTTTTCAACTTGTTAACTAGCTTCTTGGGAGTGTTTGCGATGGCAAAAGATTCTTCAGTACAACAGCAGCTGTAGACTTCAATCTTGAGCTGGAAGTCTGGCCCAACTTCTTCACTAGAAACAAAACGTTTCATGGCATTAGGGAAAGAACATAAACCATAATTTAACTTTAAAAGAATAGGTAAATAAAAAGAAAAACTTTATTTATATAAGCTATGTATTTATGTTTTGTTTGCCAGTGCACAAACACCCAATGAAATTAAAATAATGCAGTATGACCTCCACATCCAGTGGTAATACATTTCTGGATTACTGTGGAAATGCAAAACCATGGATAAACACTTCTGCAAAACAATAACATAGGATTATGTTGGAGCACCTAAGAAATGCCTAGAAAGAACACCACTCAGGCTTTTTTAGGTCCTCAAGCACAGCTCTATGATCAAGTGCCTACAGAAGCATGCCACAAAATTTGTGTTATAGGAAATGCTTACTGAAACAGTGGGTACCAAGCTCAGCAGATAAGGGGACTGAACTGTGCAATCAAGCCCTCCCTATTCAATATTAGAAGCAACAAAATGAACAGAAGGCAGTACTAACATCAGTTCTCAAACATACTGTCCAGCCAAAGATAAAATTACTTGCCTTGAGCAGAGAAGACATATACATCGACTCTAGGTAAACTTCATCAGGCACCACAACACCATCATCACCAAACCCTTTGTCCCATCACTAGCAGTCTAATCTTTTATGGATGTGAATGTGGATATCAACAGTGGTCATACTGTAGAATGTATTCACCATGTCAATGGGGAGTACATTCGAAGACTTCCCGTGGATACCTGAAGCTGCGGATAATAGTGCTACATAGGTTGTATGGATAATAACCCTGTATTTTGATTATGTTGGAGCTGAAAACATACCATAGTATCACACCTAAGGACCCACAAACACTTCCAGGGGTAATATTTTCTGAGGCATGGGTAAGTGAACCTGGCTATTGATTCCATGGAAAAGGGAGTTGTATTTATAGTGGTTTTTTTGGCGGCATCTTGTTTTATACTTTTGCTCTGCTTGAAATGCCTTATTCTGTCAGAATGCTTAGTTGATTAAAGTGTTCAAAACCACTTGGTTTTAGTGTTACCTGAGATGAGCTGAAGAAACACCTTTTTTCTATGTGAGCTTTCCAGAATCCTTCATTCAAGGCAAGTCCCCTCGAAGTGTTTGTGGGTGTGATACTATGGGATGCTTCCAGCCCCGATAGAATCATGGAGTTGGAAGAGACATCATGGGCCATCCAGTCCAACCCCCTGCCAAGAAGCAGGACAATTGTGTTCAAAGCATCCCCAACAGATGGCCATCCAGCCTCTGTTTAAAAGCCTCCATAGAAGGAGCCTCCATAGAAGGCGCCTTGAAATACAGGATTATTGGTCATACAACCTATACAGAATTATATGCACTGCTTCAGGTATCCATGAGAGATCTTGGAATGTATTCCCCGTTGACACACTGAATGCATTCTACCAGTGAATACATTCCACAGTATGACCACCATTGATATCCACATTATCAGGCTGCCATAATAACCTCATATGAAGGATACTACTACTAATATGATATTATAATTATATATTAAATGTAATATTACTAATAACATTACAGTATAATGTTATAGTACAATGTAATATACAATATTAATATAATTCTTTATCATTTTTCTTATAATAATTAAGTGTTCCACTGCTGTAGAGATATTTTATATGGATGCATTTAAAATTAATTTCCCGGCACCCATTTCATAAATAAATACATATTAATAATTAAATCTTAATAATTAATTCCTCAGTTACTTCTACTCAAACTACCAGTATTTATTTTTCTGAACAAGGTATCTTAAATACCAAAAAATAAGAGGGAGAGTCAAAGTACAGGTATTAATAATAACAAAAACTTGTAATATGGTGAGACTTTGCAAACCTGCTTTGATAAAGAGATACTTACAAGACAGCTTCACTTTCAAAACATATGTCAGTGATTGTTTTATTCACAATAAGCAGCTCCGTGTCAAAAACCTGAGCTCCTACTTGGAGCAAACAAAAAACTGAGTAACGCTGTGTTCCTGCAGAAAGAAGAGGGAAAGGAAGTGAGAGGCAAAATATTACAGAACAGGAAATCAGCTTTACAAACAAAGCCACAAGACTGCACAGTTTAAAAGTTGGGTTTTTTTGCCCTACATGTGTTATGAAACTCTCCATGTACTGAAGAGTGGTCAAGATGAAGGGATTGCACACATATAGAGGCAGCAACAAGAAGAGATGACCTGGAGGAAAAGCAGATCAAGGTGTGCCATAATACCAGGGATTAATACTATGAAAAACGAGAAGATAATTTGTGCCCTTTGGTTTGCCTTTGTTGGTTATATTCTCCACAAATATTTCCATGGCTCCTAGCTGACAAAACCATGGGAATGTAAATGTGGCCAATGGTGACCCCAGAAGTAATTTGTGGGCCACGTTTGGATATTTTAAGTCTATTTGGTGTCTGCCTGAGCTTGGAATAGCCTTTTTTATTTTTAAACGGACTATTTTAGGCCCAGAACAGGCTTTGGGTGCGAAATAGTATTTCAACAGGAATCATCTCCCTGGAGGGTTTGAGGGTTAGTATTAGACATTTCTACTACAAAATGTGGTGGTTAGGAATAACATAACTCTGCTCTTTGTCCAATGCTGCCCAATATTGATCTATCGGTATATATTCAACAACATGTGTGTGTTGTTGAATATGTGTGTGTGTGTGTTTAAAGGTTATAGGCACACTTTAAATCAGGGGTCCTCAAACTTTTTGAACAGAGGGCCAGGTCATAGTCCCTCAAACGGTTGGAGGGCCGGCTTATAATTTGAAAAAAAATGCATTAATTCCTATGCACACTGCAAATATTTTTTGTAGTGCAAAAAACACTTAAAACAATACAATAATTGAAAATAATTAATAATTATTAAAATAATTAATTTAATTTAATAATTTAATTTAATTAATTTAAATTAATTTAATTTAATAATTTAATTTAATAATTATTAAAATAATTGAAAATGAAGAACAATTTTAACAAATATAAACTTATTAGTATTTCAATGGGAAGTGTTGGCCTGCTTTTGGTTGATGAAATAGGATTGTTGTTGTTGTCGTGTGCTTTCAAATCGTTTCAGACTTAGGTTGACCCTGAGTGAGGGCTGGGTAAATGACCCTGGAGGGCCGTATCAGGCCCACGGGCCTTAGTTTGAGGATCCCTGCTTTAAATGCTAATACAATACAACTAGGTTTCTACACATAAGCATCGGCTAGGAAGCGGATGGCGACACACACACACACACATTATATTTGCATCTTCAAAAACTTATGAAAGCAGTTTTGTCCTGCCAGGACTAGTTTTTAAAAAACCCACATAAAACCATTACAACACCTTGATTGTACACTGTCATATGAATGCACAATGAAGGATTAGAGTACTTTATCATGCCGAGCCTTGCTGACCTTACAGAAATTCAAAGTGAAATCAATGGGGAGGATACAGCTAGAAAAGACTCTAGGTTAATCTCCGTGACACAACAAACTGCATGCATTTGTAAAGACAAGCCAATAATCCATCCAACAGGAGACAAACTTTCATTTCAATACATTTCAGTTTTTTAACTGGCAGGAGTCCTTTCCGTATAGTCTTCTGCTGTTTCAAATTGCCTACAACCCAGTATGCAGAAAGAATCATTCACTTCCCTCATGCTAGACTTCTTCAAGAAGTACATGTTAAGAGCTATAAATTTCTTGACAACCTAGTTCAAAGATATGCAATGATCATTATCATGGTAAGTGTTAGATGCACTGTGAAGTAATATATTAAGCAAGAAGTAATTCTGCACATTGCTTTCTGCTGAACTACTAATGTTGAAGGATGGAACAGTATGCTGATGACACTCAACTCGTTCTGAGGATGGAAGGCCGACCAGACCCCATACCCGATAATTTCCATCAATGCCTTGAGGCCGTTACTGGATGGTTGCGTGTCAGCAGGTTGAGGGTGAATCCAGCGAAGACGGAGATCCTTTGGTTGGGTCGGCCGGATGGAGGGGCGATCCAGTTGCCTACCCTGGATGGCATGACATTATGCTCGTCATCTTTGGTAAAGAGTCTGGGAGTCCTTTTAGACCCTCTGCTGACGATGGAGGCCCAGGCCTCCGCTGCGAGCAGAGCCGCATTTTTCCATCTGCGCCAGGGTAGGCGTTTGGCTCCCTATCTGTCCAGGGATGACCTGGCCACGGTGATCCAGGCTATGGTCAGCTCAAGGTTGGACTACTGTAACACCCTCTGCGTAGGCCTTCCTTTCTCGGTGATCTGGAAACTTAAACTAGTGCAAAATGCTCCTGCCCAGCTTCTCACAGGGGTCCCAGTGAGGTGTCATATCACTCCAATCTTGCAGCAACTGCACTGGTTGCTGATTGAGCACCGGATTACCTTCAAAGTGCTGATTCTTACTTTTAAGGCCTTATATGGCCTGGGGCCAGAGTACCTGAGGGACCACCTCATCCCCTACCAACCCCCGAGATCACTTTGTTCAGACAATCAGAATTTCCTTGAAGTTCCCAATTTTAGGACCTTTCACCGGATGTCTACTAGGCGTAGAGCATTCATGGTGGTAGCTCTTTACCTGTGGAATGCCTTGCCAGCAGAAACACAAGCTCTTTGAGACTTACTATCTTTTCGTAGCACTTGTAAAACTTATTTATTTAGGCTGCCATTTCAATCTTGCTGATTGAAATTTTTCTTTGATTTTAAATGTAATGTATCACATATGTATATTGTAAACCACTCCGAGCCTTCGGGGAGTGGCGGTATATAAAATTGATTAAATAAATAAATAAATAAACAAATAAAGTCTCCTGTGTAGCTTTTCATAATTATATTTAAAACATACATACTGTCTTTACTGCCGAAGTGATCAGAGCCTTTCCACATCAGTGGGATTCGGAGACCTAAAGTCAGTAAGAAAAAATAAGTTTGGTGATGTCATGCTGTGGTCTCAATACAATCCAAAAATTGTCAGAATCACTTTTCTTGTCATCTTTATCTGGCATTCTCTACAACTACAACCAGACCGATCAAGTAGCATGAATCACAAGGCTCCTTTGGTTAGCATTTCGCAAACAAGTTGAGTGAAATAGAGAAATATGCAATCTTTACATCATAGCAACACTTAGAAAATGTGACATTTGGTGTATTTGCACTTTAGTTCATGATTTAATCAAGATAATGGCCCAGTTTTATTGTGTTTACTGTATTGTGCCTGTTGTTTATTTTGCTTTATTCTGTTTTTAATTGTTTGATTTGCTTAGATTATATTGTTGTGTTGTGTGTTGAGGCCTCGGCCTGTGTAAGCTGCATCGAATCCTTCGGGAGATGCTAGCGGGGTACAAATAAAGTTTAATAATAATAATAATAATAATAATAATAATAATGGTCTAGTTTTAGACCTGCAAATTTCTCTGTTTAGACTGGAGCTCAATAATAGCGGTTTTGTATGCATCAGATCGTACGTTTTGTTAAGTGAAGAAATGTTTCAATACTTAGAACAAGATTACTGATAGCGAAGAATTGGAAAGGTAAAATAAATATATCAATTGAAGAGTGGTATAAAGAACTATGGAAAATAGCAATAAGCGATAAATTGACATGTATTTATTTATTTATTTAGCAATTTTGTATACCGGTCTTCTCCCCTCTATCTTCCAACAATAAAATCACAAAACAATCATTAAAAAATCATATAATATATTCAATTAAAATGTTATAACAATCAATCACATAATAACAATGGTCAGTCGTCATAGTGAATTCGTTGTAGGTTAAGAGTCAGGAAAGGGGTATGGAAGGAAAACGACTTTGATAAAGTTTGGGGAAAATTTATTGAGAATGGATTAAAAGAAGTAGATGGGAAATTACCTCCACAAGAATAAATGGTATTTTGGAAAGAGTTTGCAAACTGAAGTGGCTCGGAAGGGGGGCACAGAGGTGAAAAAAAAGTATACAAGATATATATACACTTATAGTTGATGTAATGAATTGAGGATGGTATATAAGAGTATTGAAGGTATTGATGTATTTTGATGTATTCTAAGAAAACCAATAAATATATATATATTTAAAAAAGAATGGTTTATCTTAATGGGAAAAGGCAAATAAGGAAAGACTTGGCAAATGCTGTGGTAAATGTGCATGTGGAGAGTTTATCTTCCCTCTTTCATCACACATACATAGGGAGGAGGGAGCAAGCTTATTTTCTGCTGCCCTGGAGACTAGGGCATGGAACAATAGCTTCAAACTACAATAAAGGAGATTCCACCCGAACATTAGGAAGAACTTCCTGACTGAGAGCTGTTCAATAGTGGAACTCTCTGCCCTGGAGTGTGGTGGAGGCTCCTTATTGGGAGGCTTTTAAGCAGAGGTTGGATTGCCATGTATTGGGGGTGCTTTGAATGTGATTGTCCTGCTTCCTAGAAGGGGGTTGGACTGGATGGCTCACAAGATCTCTTCCAACTCTATGATTCTATGACACCAGAGGGCACCCCAAGTGGCCAGCTTCTGGTCAAACAAAGTTGAATATAATGCCAAGTTTTTGACTTTGCTTGTAGTGTGTGTCACACACACACACACACATCTTAACTGTATTCTCAATTTGCTTCTGATACGATAAATAAAATCATACAAGGTATAAGCCAGGGGTCCTCAAACTAAGGCCCGGGGGCCAGATATGACCCTCCAAGGTCATTTACCCAGCCCTCACTCAGGATCAACCTGTCTGAAATGACTTAAAAGCACACCACCACCACAACAATCTTATCTCATCAGCCAAAAGCAGGCCCATACTTTCCACTGAAATACTAATAAGTTTATATTTGTTAAATTCGTTCATTTTAATTATTGTATTGTTTTTAAGTGTTTTTCTGCACTACAAATAAGATATGTGTAGTGTGCATAGGAATTCATTCTTTTTTTGCTTCAAATTATAATCAGGCCCTCCATTAGTTTGAGGGACTCTGACCTAGCCCTCTGTTTAAAAAGTCTGAGGACCCCTGCATAAGCAGACTGGAATTAGTTAACAAAAGAAGCAAAGGTGAATGCCCAGCTTTAAATGGGGACTTGATGAACTTATTGAGACTATTGCATAACTAATCCATGTCAGCTATATATTTCTTTCAGAACCAGAAACAGTATGCATCTGTATATCATCTGGTGACAAATATAGGCAGGAGAGGGGTTTAAAACAAGGGAGAGTCCAGTGGTTTTTGAGTTATGTTAATCCCACAAACGAACATTACCTTTTTATTTATATAGATGATTCTATTATTATGTGACTGCCAGGTGAGAGAGCCATTTGGTCTTATCCAACATAACTCGTTTTCTTATGTCAGCTCTTGCTACTCTTAAAACGAAAATATACTCCAAAATTTTGAAATTAAGAGAAAATTTTACAGGGCACATGGCACTTTTGACTCATCTGCCAATATGCAAAACAATTTAAACCCCTTAACAAAAAACAGAAGGCACAATCATGTTCCAAATCTTTCCAACACCTTTGGGAAAAATAGGGCAAATTCAGTTTAAGATGACATGATGCCTCCAATAGTAACAGAGATGTTTTGTTCTGTGTACTAAAACCAGAACCACAATTGATTTCCAGTCAAGAGTACAAATCAAAAGTACAGAATAAAACTCCATAAAATGTGTGAAACATACAGGGAAATGCTGTATAGTAGAAGTGAAGAGCTTTAAATCAACAAAGATTAAGTCTCTCTAGATTCATCAGCAGCCATTCTTTTGCCTATAGACTGGTTTACTGAACTCTCCTATTTCAGCAGGAAATTGAACAGCTGATATATTTGCTTGAGTGTCTGCTTCAAAGCATTTTTAATATTTATTCGAACAATATGTTATTGGCTGAGGTCACCAGAGGCTACGATGTCTAACATTACGATGATGCAGCAATGTCTTTGAAATAATATGCAACCCTCCTACTGAATGGCAACAATACATATTTGACCACTGTGATGTCATAATGGTCCCAATGTCAAGGCTCTGCTTCTCTCCTAAGAATACAAACATTAGCACAGTTCACACTCCCAAGGTTGGGAGGCTTCCTGACGCCTCGGCAACTTGGTGCAGCGATTTTGCGCACCACTTTGCAGGCAAAGTTGCTCCAATACATCTTGAGCTGGATTCCAGTTTAAACGCAGTGCCAGATGAGGTAACCGGGCACCTGTCTGTTCGATCTTATGGGGTTCTTTCCGTCTTGTTCAACCTGATGACGTTGAGGGGATCCTTGGGACGGTGAGAGCGCCCACTTGCGCTCTGGATCCTTGCCCGTCCTGGCTAGTTAAACTAGCCAGAGAAGGGTTGTTCGAATGGTTTGTTGCAATACTAAATGTTTCATTGGGCCAGGGGAAATTCCCGTCCTGCCTTAAGCAGGCGGTCGTAAAACCTCTACTAAAGAAAACCTCGTTAGACCCGACTGTATGTAACAACTACAGACTAATTTCCAACCTCCCTTTTTTGGGCAAGGTTCTGGAGCGGGTGGTTGCCTCGCAGCTCCAGGGATTCCTTGATGACACCAATTTTCTGGATCGTTCGCAGTCTAGCTTTAGGCCTGGGCACAGTACCAAGATGGCTTTGGTCGCCTTGGTGGATAACCTCTGCAGGGAGTTGGACAGGGGGAGTGTGACCCTGCTGGTTCTCTTGGATATCTCAGCAGCTTTTGATACCATTGACCATGGTATCCTTCTGGGGAGGCTCGCTGGGATGGGACTCGGGGGCACGGTTATCCTGTGACTCCGGTCCTTCCTGGAGGGTCGCTCCCAGCTGGTGAAGCTGGGGGACTCCTGCTCGGACCCCTGACCATTGACCTGGGGGGTCCTGCAAGGTTCTATTCTGTCCCCCATACTATTTAGCATCTACATGAAACCGCTGGGAGAGGTCATCCAGAGTTTTGGAGTGCGGTGCCATCTCTATGCAGATGACACCCAACTCCACTACTTATTTCCACCAGACTCCAAGGAAGCCCCGAAGATACTGGACTAGTACCTGGCTGCTGGACGACCTGGATGAGGAAGAACAAGCTGAGGATCAATCCTGATAAAAACAGAGGTCCTCCAGGTCAGTCGCTCAACTGACTGGGGTATTGGGTGGCAACCTGTGCTGGATGGGGTTGCATTCCCCCTGAAATCACAGGTCCGCAGTTTGGGATGTCCTCCTGGACTCAGCTATAAAACCCGCCTCCTTTCATGACCGTATCTCCCTCCATGAACCAACTCGGGCCCTCTGTTCTTCTGGGGGGGGGGGATTCTTTTGCCCCTGCCAATTTCACAAGCTCGCCTGGTAAGTACAAGGAAGAGAGCTTTATCCTCTGTGGCCCCCGACTCTGGAACTCACTACCTGGAGAAATTAGGAAAGCCCTTACCCTAGAAACCTTTAAAAAGAACCTTAAAACCTGGCTCTTCCGCTGCGCTTTTCATGAATAGGTTTACATTCTCACAGTATTGCCTTGCCTCAACATTTTGTCATTAGAGTACATGTCCCCCCCCCCCCCCCCTTTGTGGGAAAGCTTGATTCCACAACCTCCACTATAATGAGTCCTCCTCCGCAAATAATGTCTCTTTCTTATCTCGCCTGAGTTTTAATTAGTCTCTCTTTTAACCATTACATGTAGCCCGCCCATTGTCATTGTGATTGTTCCTATTGTAATTTTATATTGCTATGTTTTCACATGTTTTATGTAATTATGTTGTTATTTATTGTTTGCGTTTTCAGTTTTATTTTATTGTAATTTGTTGTTTGGGCTTGGCCTCATGTAAGCCGCTCCAAGTCCCCATTGGGGAGATGGTGGCAGGGTATAAATAAAGTTTATTATTATTATTATTATTATTATTATTATATCACCAAATCGGTTTACAATTATCTGTCTAATTTATCTGTCCAAATACATCTCTCCTTATGAACCTTCCAGGACTTTAAGGTCATCTGGGGAGGCCCTGCTCTCGGTCCCGCCTTCGTCACAAGTACGTTTGGCGGGGACAAGAGACAGGGCCTTCTCAGTGGTGGCCCCTCGTCCATGGAACACCCTCCCTAAGGATATCAGATTGACCCCCTCCATTTTGACCTTTCAAAAAAAAAAGTCAAGACTTGACTTTTTGAGCAGGCGTTTGCTAATACAGTGTAACAGACATAGGAAAATGGAATGGTTGACGGCGTGACTGAACAATGTTTTAACAAGGAACCCCTAATGAATTTGTGTTTTTAATTGACTTTGCTATGGCTTTATGTTCTCTGATTCTTTTTATGGTATTGAAATTGTATTTTATGATCTTGGTACCAACTGTACACCACCCCGAGTTGCCTGCGGGCTGAGAGGGACGGTATATAATAATAATAATAATAATAATAATAATAATTTATTTATACCCCACCACCATCTCCCCAAGGGACTTGGAGCGGCTTACATGAGGCCAAGCCCAACAGCACCCCGCCACCATTACTTACTATATAAGTATAGCAAGTAAATAAATAAATAAATAAATAAATAACAGAGTGGTGTCCAATCCTTGGCCCTCCAGGTATTTGGGACTTCGGCTCCCAGAATTCCTGATCAACTACAGGAATTCTGTAGTTACCAACTACAATTTTCTTTTCAAAAACACCAGTGCTTCATCCTCCATCTTTCCTTCTCCAGTTTGGACAATAATATTATCTTGACCAGAATAAATGCATTTATTACCTGTATGATTTGGTCACAGTTAACCACATTCAGCAATTTCACAAAGGCATAATAAAGACGCAGCATGCATTTCAGTGAGCAGACAGCGTATTGCAGTTTATACTGCCAATTCAGCAGTATTTCTAGCATTCATGTATACACATTCCTACTGTTAGGTTTTCGGAAAATAAGCATACCTGATATGGCAATCTTGCCTCTACAGGCTGTACGTTCTTTTGCTGCAAAATTTAAACATCTAAGAAAAGAAAACAAACATGGTTCTTAAACTAAGAAATGAATGTATACCTGCTTTCCTCTGTTGTTTCAAGATGCATTTGTCTGAGCTTCAATTAATCTGTATGTGATTAAGCTTTATAAGCATCCAACACACAAAGAGGCACCTCTAAAATGAAAATTAAACTACTCTGGAGCTAAAAATGACACATAAATTTAGCATTTCATACAACACTGCTAATGCATTTGTGGTATTATACTAATTAAATTCTACTGTTATAAATATAACAATGAATACAATGAAACTGAAAGGTAACATAGGGCAATAATTCAAACTGTGAACTACAACTCTGGAGACCAGAGTTTGAATCCCCGCTTTCTGACACAAAATTAGCTCCAGTTGAGACTATACTTAGAATTCGGGTCTAAGGGAGCTATATATGTGTGTGTGTGTGTGTGTGTGTATATATATATATAGTATATAGTATAGCTGGGATGTAGTAGCTGGGATTTATAGTTCATCTACAATCAAGAGCATTCTGAACACCACCAACAATAGAATTGGACCAAACCTCCCACACAGAACCCCCATGTGGGCCACAGCAACGCGTGGCAGGGGACAGCTAGTATATAAATAAAAATGTATATATATATATATCCTAGCTGTCCCCTGCCACGCGTTGTTGTGGCCCAGTCTGTGTGTATGTGTTCTGTGTGTGTATATATTTGTGTATGTGTGTTTATATGTGTAGATGCATATTGTGCATATGTGTGTGCTTGTGTATATGTATATATGTATGTGTGCATGTGTATATGTATATGAGTGTATTTGTATATATGTTGTATTTGTGTATATATGTGTATTTGTGGGTGTATATATATGTGTCTGTGTTTATAGGTGTACATGCATATTGTGTATATGTGTGTGCTTGTGTATATGAATATTTGTGTGTATGTGTGTGCATGTGTACGTATATGTGTATGTATATAGAATCATAGAATCACAGAGTTGGAAGAGACCTCATGGGCCATCCAGTCCAACCTCCTGCCAAGAAGCAGGAATATTGCATTCAAATCATCCCTGACAAATGGCCATCCAGCCTCTGTTTAAAACCTTCCAAAGAAGGAGCCTCCATCACACTCCGGGGCAGAACGGCTCTCACAGTCAGAAAGTTCTTCCATATGTATGTGTGTGTATTTGTGTGTTTGTGCACATATATACACGTGTGTGTGTATGAATGTGTGCGCGTGTATATGTATATGAGTGTATATGTATATGGTGTATTTTGGGGGTTTTAAGTCTATTCCACTGGGGTTGTGTGTGTGTGTTTTTAGGGGTGATGGACACTCGTTAGACTGTTAGGTGTACTGTGTCCAAATTTCGTGTCAATTCGTCCAGTGCTTTTTGAGTTCTGTTAATCCCACAAAGGGACATTACATTTTTATTTATATACTAGCTGTCCCCTGCCATGCGTTGCTGTGGCCCACATGGGGGTCCTGTGTGGGAGGTTTGGTCCAATTCTATCGTTGGTGGTGTTCAGAATGCTCTTGATTATAGATGAACTATAAATCCAGCAACTACAACTCCCAAATGTCAATATTCTATTTTCCCCAAACTCCACCAGTGTTCACATTTGGGCATATTGAGTATTCGTGTAAAGTTTGGTCCAGATCCATCATTGTTTGAGCCCACAGTGATCTCTGGATGTAGGTGAACTTCAACTCCAAAACCAAAGGACACTGCCCACCAAACCCTTCCAGTATTTTCTATTGGTCATGAGAGAAGTGTGTCCCAAGATTGGTTCAATTCCATCATTAGTGGTGTTCAGAATGCTCTTTGATTGTAGGTGAACTATAAAACCCAGCAACTACAAACCCCAAATGACAAAATCAATTTTTTTGAGTGAAGGAAGTTGTTAGGTGTCTTGTGCCCAAATTTGATATCAATTTATCCAGTGGTTTTTGAGTTCTGTTAATCCCACAAACGAACATTACAATTTTATTTATATAGACTAGCTATACCCGCCACGCATTGCTGTGACCAACCTTCCTCTTTCTCTCTCTTTCTTCCTTCCCTCCCTCCCTCTTTCCTTCCCTCTTTTTCTTTCCCTTCTTTCTTCCTTCTCTACCAGTTTCTTTTCTAGTTTCCTTTGCTCTTTGGTTCCACCTTTCCTTATGTCTTTCCTTTCTTCCCTCCCTCTTTCTTTCGTTCCTTCTCTCCTTCCCTCCCTTTCACTTTTTTATTTCATTCTCTCCCTCCTCTCCTTCCTTTCTTCTCTACCCTTCTTTCTTTCCTTCTTTCTCTCCTTCCCTCCTTCTCTACCCTTCTTTCTTTCTTTCCTTCTTTATCTCCTTCCCCCTTCTCTCCTTCCTTCCTTCTCTACCCTTTTCTTTCCTTCCTCCTCTCCTTCCCTCTTTCTCTCCCTCCTTCCTTCTCTACCCTTTTTTCCCTTCCTTCTCTCCTTCCCTCCTCCTCCTCTCCCTCTTTCTCTCCCTCCTTCTCCCCTTCCTTCTCTAACTTTCTTTCTTTCCTTTTTTCTCTC
Organism: Anolis sagrei; assembly: GCF_037176765.1. Lineage (NCBI taxonomy): Eukaryota > Metazoa > Chordata > Lepidosauria > Squamata > Anolidae > Anolis > Anolis sagrei. The sequence goes on from NC_090023.1 coordinate 166,655,728, forward strand.
CTTCCCTCCTTCTTTCTCTTCTTCTCTCCTTCCTTCCTTCTGTGCTTTTCTTTCCTGCCTTCTCTCCTTTCCTCCTTTCTGTGTATGTGTTTTGTGTGTATATGCATATATATGTATATATGTGTTTGTGTATATATATGTGGTTTTGTGCGTGCGTTGTAATGTATTTTTTTTTGTTTTTTGCCTTTTTAAGTCTCTTTTGCTGTGTTTTTCAGTGTTTTATGAGTGAATAACATACAATGGGTTGTAAGGTATCTTGTGTCCAAATTTGGTGTCAATTCACCCAGTGGTTTTTGAGTTCTGCTAATCCCACAAACCAACATTACATTTTTTATTTTTATTTACATTTATATGTATGTATGTATGTATATATATATATATATATATATATATATATAAAGGTCAGCATGGATATTTTGATCTACTAACAGTTATTTGGCTAAACATTGTGAACATTTATAGCCCTGTTTCTAATGACAGGTGTAAACTGTGCACTACTTAATTTAACAATTAGTCACTGCTTCAAAGAGAGGGAACAGGGACTGCTGTCATGGATACTTAAAGCCAGCCTTAATCTTAAATGAGCCACTAATGATACTATACAGCACAATCTTCACCATAACCACACACAAAAATTATTTCAAAATCCAAAACCATATTTCTGTAGAGTTTACCCCTATCATGACTATTAACAGCTAAATCAATGTAGTTAACCAAATCAACCAGCAGGTGGCACCAATTAATCATTTTTAATGAGTACGAAATGTGGAATAGATTTGATATTCTCGGCACTTATGCCAGCTCTAGACAAGCACTGGAAATGTGACACTAAGAAACAATGTTTGACCAATCCAGGTCCAAAGGAGCCTTGCTTTTGACAACAGTGGGCTTTTTTCTGTTGCTGACACAATAATTTTGTAGACTTTACTGTGCTGTTACGTTAGAATCTGAAACTGTGGACAAGTTAGCCTTGCTACATGGGAACCGCTCCCCCAAGTGGCTCAGTAATTAAAGTGTTAGTATAGTTGTACTAGCCGTCCCCTGCCACGCGTTACTGTGGCCCAGTCTGATGATCTGGAAAATAAAGTAATGAGAAAGTGTTGGTTTCTAATATATGTAATTTCTTTATGCTTGTGAGTAGACATTGTCAGTGTTGATTTGGAGAGTGTCTGGTTTGCCTACTCTGGAATATGCAACATATCATAGTCCTTCTTTAGGGGTCCCTTTCAAATCTATGATGATCTGTGTGTGTGTGTCATATCTATCCATCTATATCTATGGCTGGATGGCTCTGATTACATTTTCATGCCCTGGTGAAGAGAGTTGGACTGGATGGCCTTAAGTATTTTATGTTGGTCATGGGGGTCCTGTGTGGGAGGTTTGCCCCAATTCTGTCGTTTGTAGGGTTCAGAATACTCTTTGATTGTAGGTGAACTGTAAATCCCAGTAATGACAACTCCCAAATGTCAAGATCTATTTCCTTCAAACTCCATCTGTGTTCATATTTGGGCATATGGAATATTCGTGCCACATTTGGTTTATGGTAGTCTCTGGATGTAGGTGAACTACAACTCCGAAACTCAAGGTCACCAAACCCTTCTAGGGTTTTCTGTTGGTCCTGGGAGTCCTGTATGCCCCGGTTGGTTCAATTCTATCATGCTATTTGATTGTAGGTGAACTATAAATCCCAGCAACTACAACTCCCAAAAGACAAAATCAATTTTTTTGAGTGATGGACACACGTTGGGTTGTTAGATGTATGCTGTTCAAATTTGGTGTCAATTCGTCCAATGGTTTTTGAGTTATGTTAATCCCACAAACGAACATTGCATTTTTATTTATATAGACTAGCCGTCCGCTGCCACGCGTTGCTGTGGCCCACATGGGGGTTTTGCGTGTGAGGTTTGGCCCAAGTCTATCATTGGTGGTGTTCAGAGTGCTCTGTGATTATAGGTGAACTATAAATCCCAGCAACTACAACCCCCAAATGTCAAGATTCTATTTCCCCCAAACTCCACCAATGTTCACATTTGGGCATAATGAGTATTCGCGTAGAGTTTGGTCCAAATCCATGATTGTTTGAGTCCACAGTGATCTCTGGATGTAGGTGAACTACAACTCCAAGACCAAAGGACACTGCCCACCAAACCCTTCCAGTAATTTCTTTTGGTCATGGGAGAACTGTGCACCAAGTTTGATTCAATTGCATCATTGGTGGGGTTCAGAATAGTCTTTGATTTTAGGTAAACTATAAATCCCAGCAACTACAACTCCCAAATGACAAAATCAATTTATTTTTTTTTTTTTAGTGAAGGACATACATTGGGTTGTTAGGTGACTTGTGTCCAAATTTGGTGTCAATTCGTCCAGTGGTTTTTGAGTTCTGTTAATCCCACAAACGAACATTACATTTTTATTTATATAGATGAGAGAAACTTTGGAGGAAACAGATCCATACCAGTCATAGTACCACGAAAGATCCCCCTTGTGTCTGTCTGTGTTTCCTTAGGGATGCATCTCTGTTAGATCACCCTCTTAAAGAAACACCACTGCAATGTGAAACTCATATACTACATTTAAGCAGAATTTTACACAGACCAAAATTATCTTTGGCACTAGCTGAATATAAAGTTTTATGATGGTGTCACTTAATAAAGAACATCCACTTCCATGCCAGATCACTTCACCAGAATAAGACAATGAAATGGAGAAAGAAATCGCAACGAAAACAGGCTCCATCTCCACAAACGGTTGCAATTTCCCAGTTACACAATTTCTGTCTATACACTTGAGGTAGTTAACACTGTCAGGACTCCATCTGTCATACTGAGCTCAATACAGTACAGGAAGTCCCCAAACTGACTAGTTACACCTAAAAAAGTACATGGCCTGACTTACATACAAATTCAACTTAAGAACAAACCTACATAACCTATCTTGTTTGTAACTCAGGGACAGCCTTTATACTACATTCCCAATACTATACATTTTCTTCTACTAGACCTACTCAAGAATAGTAATCATGCCCTCTGAATCTTCTTCTGAACATTAATCAGTTCCAGATTTGGAGATGTCATCTCGTTAGTCAGTGGTCCATGCCTTAAGTAACTTAAAAAATGGACTACTGCAATGTACTCTACGTGGGGCTGCCTTTGAAGACGGCTCGGAAACTGCAATTAGTGCAAAGGTCGGTGACCAGATTACTAACTGGAGCTGGTTATTGGGAGCATATACCATACCCCTATTAAAGCAGCTCCACTGGCTGCCGATGAGTTTCCAGGCCCAATTAAATGGTTCATAGGGGGAGATGCGTTCTGACAGGTAAATCGGGCCGGGGCCGTTTAGGGCTTTATAGGCCAAAGCCAGCACTACAGTGATCCACAGTGATGCCTTGACTTAAGCACTGACTTTGTTCCATGACCAAGTTCTTAACTCAAAACACCTTTATCTTAAAGCAAATTTTCCCAATGAAATACTATTAATTCATTCCAACCCCCGAACCTCCCCCTTTATTGTTACGTGTTTTTAAATAAGAAAATGCACATTATAAATAACAAATAATGTATAAATGAACATTCACATGGAACAATAAAAAGAAAGATTAACTTTAAAATGGTAGAAGCACAAAGTTGTGACAAGGAAGCACAAAGCAAAGAGGCAGGAGCATCCTTTTCTTCATATTGTACTCATTCCAGCCTCCCTCCCTCTCTTGCTCTCTCTCTACCTCTCGCTTCATGAAGCCAAACATACCAGGTATAAAGACCATATAAAATCAGCTAACCCAAAGTTTCTCAAAGCAGATAAGAGCAAAGCGGACAGTAATCTCCCAAAGTGGACAAGAGCACGATTCACGGAGCCTGCTTCCTTGAAGCTCTACAGCAGGGGTCCTCAAACTAAGGCCCAGGGGCCGGATACAGCCCTCCAAGGTCATTTACCCAGCCCTCGCTCAAGGTCAACCTAAGTTTGAAATGACTTGAAAGCGCACAACAATCCTATCTGATCAGCCAAAAGCTGGCCCACATTTCCCACTGAAATACTAATAAGTTTATATTTGTTAAAATTGTTCATTTTAATTATTGTATTGTTTTAAGTGTTTTCTTTTTGCACTACAAATAAGATATGTGCAGTGGGCATAGGAATTCATTCATGTTTTTTTTTCAAATTATAACCCAAGCCTTCAACAGTTTGAGAGACAGTGACCTGGCCCTCTGTTTAAAAAGTTTGAGGAAGATGAAAATGGAGAAAAATTTTAGCAACCATATTATAAGAGCAGCACTGGTAAAAACATGAAACAAATACAAGGGGAGATGGTAGTCCAAGACCCCAATGTGGTTCTTGCCAAACGAGGCAGATCAAAGAAGGGAAATGGCAAATGACAACTAGCTGACCTATAGGCAAATACTCAATGTAAGTAACCAGACAACAAGACTGAAAACACTAGATGAGATTAAATTAATAGAACCAAAGACAAACTGGTTCCAATACTGGCAAATAACTGAGAACTATAAAGAAGACAAAATGAAGGGATTTGAGACAAAGGAAAACTTGTGGGATAAGATTATAAAAACAGATACCAAAGTGATAAAGAGATTATATCAACAACTGTTAAGCTGGGAAACAAAAGAAGAGCAAGTAAAAGAAGTAATGGTAAAATGGGCAAAAATAGTAGGACATACGATAACCATGCCAAAGTGGGAGGAGGTCTGGTCAAAGAAACTAAAATACACATACACGACTGAGATAAAAGAGAACTTGTTCAAAATGTTCTATCTATGGTACCACACACCAGAGAAACTTGTGAGGTATATTAAGGGGAAAACAAACAGGAAATGTTGGAGATGTGAGAAGAAAGTGAGCACATTCCGACATATGTGGTGTGACTGTGGAGCTGTCAAAAAGTTCTGGCACGAAATATATAAAAAGATTGGAGAAATATTACAACTACAATTTGAATTCTAACTGGAATATTTTTTGCTGGGAATGACGGACTTCAATTTAGACAAGAACGATGACAAGATTTTCTTCTATCTCACTACAGCAGCAGTGGAAAAGTATAGAAATACCAACGATTAACTCCTGGATTAAGAAGACTACGGATATGAAGAATATAGATCTGTTAACTCAGAAAGTATCTCAAAATATATCAGTACCCGACAAGACGAATTGGAAGAAAATTATCAATTATCTGGAAAAAGAACAAATAAAAATTATCTTAAAATAGGAATAAAAGAATGACCTTCCGAGCAAGGATAGGGTAGGTTATGGGATAACCCTCAATTAAACATTTAAATGTAAAAGAAAAGAAGATAAATGCTCACTTGAGGTATCTGGAAATTATAGGGAAAATGTCATATTTAATGTTTTGTATATTTTTGTCAAACGGTGTTTGGTTTGTAACTTAGTAGATATGTTTTTTTTTCTCTTTTAATTATTATTTGTATGATTTGTGTGTTATGTTTGTCAGTTTGCCATGTCAGTCACTAATTACAAAACACAATAAAATTATTTTAAAAATGTTTGAGGACCCCTGCTGTACTCATTCCAGCCTCCCTCCCTCTCTTGCTCTCTCTCTACATCTGGCTTCATGAAGCCAAACATACCAGGTATAAAAACCATATAAAATCAACTTTGCCGACAAGAGCAAAGTTGACAGTAATCTCTCAAAATGGACAAGAGTACAATTCACGGAGGCTGCTCCCTTGAAGCCTTGAACTCTTGCTCGAGTGCTCAACTCAAACACTGCTTGTATGTCAAAGCGAAACTCAGGCTGAGAATCTGCTCTTAACTCAAACTCTCTTAAATTGGGACACTTTTTAGTTGAAATTTCACTATATTTGAAAAAAAAAAGTGAACAAGAGACTTGAGGAGGATTTCTGGACACTCATGAAGCTTCTTTCTCATCCCGCCCACCCAAAACTTGGATTATTACTCCCATTAACACTTGTCATGTATAAACGCTCAAATTACTGACCTTCCTGTGGCTGGGTTCCTAGTCGATTCCCGTGCCTGGCTCTGTAGTTCTGTACTGTAGGCACGTATGCGAGCATTGCAAACCATCAGGTTTTTAACAGCATGCAAAAGTTGTTCCTTTTGTGTGCTCACAGCAAGCAGTTTGCATATTCCTTCTCGCATTCGCATTTCAAAGTCAATTTTTTCTTGAAAGCTGCAGTCCTAAATGCCAAAACATAAAAGAAGTGTCGCATAAACCTCAATTGCAGAATTACAATAAAAGTGGGATTTATTAAATTAGAAACAATGTGTACTATATTGGTATGTCCCTAGGGGAAAAACCATAGATCTTGAATTTGCCAGGGCTATATACCACTTGAGATTACAACCTAACGTAAGCCAAAGATACTTGGCGAATCAAGAAATTCACCTTGAGAAAAACAGACAATCCTTTTCACATCATTACCTGACACAAGCAGTCGGCCTCTTTCTTGGTTTCCATATTCCAGTTCTCAAACCCATTATTGTTGGGATATTTATTTATTTACCATGTCAGGGGCAACCAGACAATTGTATTACATTTTTAACAGAACATAACAAACAGACAGACAAAACACAAAGTTTGCAAGCTTGGTAGTTGATTAAATACCCTTTGACCAGTATCTGGCCACTTGGAGTGCCTCTGGTGTTGCTGCAAGAAGGTCCTCCATTGTGCATGTAGGAGGGCTCAGGTTGCATTGCAGCAGGTGGTCTGTGGTTTGCTCTTCTCCATACTCGCATGTCGTGGATTCCACTTTGTAGCCCCATTTCTTCAGGTTGGCTCTGCATCTCATGGTGCCAGAGCGCAGTCTGTTCAGTGCCTTCCAAGTCGCCCAGTCTTCTGTGTGCCCAGGAGGGAGTCTCTCATTTGGCATCAGCCATTGATTGAGGTTCTGGGTTTGAGCCTGCCACTTTTGGACTCTCGCTTCCTGAGGTGTTCCAGCAAGTGTCTCTGTAGATCTAAGAAAACTATTTCTTGATTTAAGTCATTGACATGCTGGCTGATACCCAAACAAGGGATGAGCTGGAGATGTCACTGCCTTGGTCCTTTCACTATTGGCTGCTACTTCCTGGCGGATGTCAGGTGGTGATATTCTATGCTGATGTTCGTGCCATTACTGCTCAAGCAGGGTTCTTTCAGATGGTTGAACAGAAGCCCTCCGAAGCTCTAGGTGCTCTTACTGCCTATTACAGGGAAAACCAGTGATCCCTAATCCATCTAAAACACAGACATGTGCTTTTCACCTTAAGAACAGACAAGCATCCTGAGCTCTGAGGATCACCTGGGAAGGAATCCCACTGGAGCATTGCAGCGCACCCAAATACCTGGGAGTCACCCTGAACCGTGTCCTGACCTACAAGAAGCACTGCCTGAATATCAAGCAAACGGTGGGTGCTAGAAACAATATCATACGAAAGCTGACTGGCACAACCTGGGGGTCACAACCAGACACAGTGAAGACATTTGCCCTTGCGTTATGCTACTCTGCTGCTGAGTACGCATGCCCAGTGTGGAACACATCTCACCATGCTAAAACGGTAGATGTGGCTCTTAATGAGACATGCCGCATTACCACGTGGTGTCTGCACCCTACACCACTGGAGAAACTACACTGCCTAGCTGGTATTGCACCACCTGACATCCGCCGGGAAGTAGCAGCCAACAGTGAAAGGACCAAGGCAGTGACATCTCCAGCTCATCCCCTGTTTGGGTATCAGCCAGCACGTCAACGACTTAAATCAAGAAATAGTTTTCTAAGATCTACAGAGACACTCACTGGAACACCTCAGCAAGCGAGAGTCCAAAAGTGGTGCGCTCAAACCCAGAACCTCAATCAATGGCTGATACCAAATGAGAGAATCATTTGTCTGTGCCCCCTGGGCACAGAGAAAACTGGGCGACTTGGAATGCACTGAATAGACTGTGCTCTGGCACCAAGAGATGCAGAGCCAATCTTAAGAAATGGGGCTACAAAGTGGAATCCACGACATGAGAGTGTATAAGGTTAAAGCACACGAAATATGCTAGTAAAATGCATACATGAAACACCCAGGACAAAGATTGATACTAATGTAAAAATGCAAAGTTAATGCAGTTTACAATGTGTGTATGTGTGTGTATATATATATAGATAGATAGATAGAGATCTAGCAGCGTTTCTCAACCTGGGGGTCGGGACCCCTGGAGGGGTTACGAGGGAATGTTGTAGGGGTCACCAAAGGCAATCAGAAAACACAGTATTTTCTCTTGGTCATGGGGGTTTTGAGTGGGAAGTTCGACCCAGTTCTATCATTGGTGGGGTAACGGCGCTCCATGCAGTCATGCCAGCCTCATGACCTTGGAGGCAGACAATGCCAGCTCTTCAGCATATAAATGGAGATGAGCACCACACCCTAGAGTTGGACACGACTGGACTTCATGTCAGGGGAAAAAAATTACCTATATATTAAACTACATTAATATTTTAAACTGCATAAAATGCAAAGGTAATGCAAATTAAAATATTTGGGTACGTGTGTGTGTATATATATATGTATCTACTAGCCGTCCCCTGCCAGCATTGCTGTGGCCCAGTCTGGTGATCTGGAAAATAAATGAGAAAGTGTTGGTTTCTAATATAAGTAATTTCTTGATGCTTGTAGGTAAACAGTATCTCTTGTTGTTTCTTTGTCAATGTTTATGTGGAGATTGTCTGGTTTGCCTATTCTGGAACATGCAACATATCATAGTCTTTCTTTAGGGGTCCCTTTCAAATCTGTGATACTATATCTGTGCGAATCATATCTATCTATCTATATTTATGACTGGATGGCTCTTTGTCAGGAGGGCTCTAATTACATTTTCTTGCCCTGTTGAAGAGAGTTGAACTGGATGGCCTTAAGTATTTTCTGTTGGTCATGGGGTTTCTGTGTGGGGAATTTGCCCCAATTCTGTCGTTTGTGGGATTCAGAATGCTCTTTGATTGTAGGTGAACTATAAATCCCTGTAACTACAAATCCCAAATGTCAAGGTCTATTTCCTCAAAACTCCATCTGTGTTCATATTTGGGCATATGGAATATTTGTGTCAAGTTTGGTCCAGATCCATCATTGTTCGAGTCCACAGTGGTCTCTGGATGTAGGTGAACTACAACTCCCAAACTCAAGGTCAATGCCCACCAAACCCTTCTAGTGTTTTCTGTTGGTCATGGGAGTCCTCTATGCCACGTTTGGTTCAATTCCATAATTGGTGGAGTTCAGAATGCTCTGATTGTAGGTGAACTATAAATCCCAGCAACTACAACTCCCAAATGACAAAATCAAAGGTTTTTTACTGAAGGACATACATTGGGTTGTTAAGTGTATGCTGTACAAATTTGATGTCAATCGGCTGTGGAACGCCCTTCCTGTAGACGTTAGGCTGGCACCATCTCTCATGACATTCCGGAGAAAGTTGAAGACCTGGATGTTTGTGCAGGTGTTTGAGTAATTCAGTGCAATTTGGTAATTTGAACATAGGAATGGAACAATGGACGACGAATTTGGATCACGTTTGGATGATGAGGCGATCGGGGATGGGATTTGTGATAACTGTGTATTGATGATTGCTTATTAGTTATTAATGGAAATGTGTAATTTAACTGTCATTGTATATTAATTATTGCTGTTTTTATTGTCTTTGCTGTTTGGAAACCGCTGTGAGTCGCCCTCGGGCTTGAGATACAGCGGTATACAAGAATAGTAAATAAATAAATAAATAAATTGGCCCACTGGTTTTTGAGTTCTGTTAATCCCACAAACAAACATCACATTTTTATTTAGAGAAGAAGATTAAACTGCATTAACTTGCATATATGTGCGTGTGTGTTCAGGATGACTATCAAGAGCTGGCTTTGAAACAGGCTGGATGGCCATCTGTCGGGAGAGCTTTGATTGTGCCTGTCCTGCATGGCCGAGGGTTGGATTGGATGGCCCCTGTGGTCTCTTCCAACTCCATGATCCGATCAGGCCAGTGGAACCCAAAAAAAGATAATGTAGGGGTGCCGCCTCATTGTTTCCTTTTGATAGAAAACTTTTAACATTCCCCCTGCAAGCTTTGTAGACGTCCTGAAGGGGGCGCTGTCCCATTGCGGCCGCTTCCTCGTTCCCTTTCCCTGTAGCGCAACCGCTACTTGCACGCAAAACAAAGGAGGGCAGGCGGGAAGCGGAGGGGAAGCTGGCTCCGTTTTCCCGGTCCGCTCTCTCTCCGCCTTGGGCCGCTCTCCCCCTGACTCACCGCTGCCTTCGCCGCCTCCCTGCCGCCGGAGCTGCCCCACCGGCTCCGCCTCATCTTCCCGGAGACTGTGTCCTTTGCCGCCAGCATTCAAACTTCCCGGCGCCCCGCCCCCTTCCCGCAGACCCCGCCCCCTTTGGGCGCACAGGGCGGAAGTCCGCAAAGCCAGGGGGCGGGCCTTGCCTGGCTTAAACCTCCATAATAATGTAATTAATTATCAATATAATAAGAAGAATTTTATTTCTTTGCTGCCTCCCCTCGTGGCTCGATATTATTTTTATATTATAGATATGTAATAAATATAATGCAATATAATACATAATAATATAATTATCAATATAATAATACATTTTTTTTCTTAGCTGCCTCTCTTCTTGGCTCAATATTAATATTATTATGCTGGACCACTCTCACAACCACCATGTCAGACTACACAGAGAAGACATTGAAATCCACAAGCATGTGGACAATTTCAACAAAAAGGAGGAAACCATGAAAATGAACAAAATCTGGCTACCAGTATTTTAAAAAACCTCTAAAATTACAACAGCAAGACAACAGAGAGGAAACAAACAAGGACATCTAATCACCTCTCAACAAAAGATTGCTCCAGGCACGGGCAGGCCATTGTATGGTAATCAAGGTGGTCATTCACACCTAGCTCCAACAGACAAGAGTTCTTTGTCCCACCCTGGTCATTCCACAGATATATAAACTCTTTTGCCTAGTTCCAACAGACCTCACTACCTCTGAGGATGCTTGCCATAGATGCAGGCGAAACGTCAGGAGAGAATGCCTCTAGACCAGTGGTTCTCAACCTTTCTAATGCCATGACCCCTGAATATAGTTCCTCATGTTGTGGTGACCCCCAACCATATTTTTGTTGCTACGTCATAACTGTACTGTTATGAATTGTAATGTAAACATCTGATATGCAGAATGTATTTCCATTGTTACAAATTGAACATAATTAAAGCATAGTGATTAATGATAAAAACAGTATGTTTGGGGGATTATGGACAATGGATGAAGGGATTGGAATTACCGCCAACCGATTCAGCTCTGACTTTTTGGGAATTGCACTTGTGTGAATTATAGTTCACCATGCACCAAAGAGCATTCTGAAATACACCAACAATAGAATTGAACCAAACTTGGCATACAGAACTTCCATGACCCACGGAAAATACTGGAGGGGTTGGGAAAAATAGACCCTGACATTTGGGAATTGCAATTGTGTGAATTATAGTTCAAGAGGCACCAAAGAGCATTCTGAAATACACCAACAATAGAATTGAACCAAACTTGGAATACAGGACTTCCATGACCCACGGAAAATACTGGAGGGGTTGGGAAAAATAGACCCTGACATTTGGGAATTGCAATTGTGTGAATTATAGTTCAACAGGCACCAAAGAGCATTCTGAAATACACCAACAATAGAACTGAACCAAACTTGGCATACAGGACTTCCATGACCCACGGAAAATACTGGAGGGGTTGGGAAAAATAGACCCTGACATTTGGGAATTGCAATTGTGTGAATTATAGTTCACCAGGCACCAAAGAGCATTCTGAACAACACCAACAGTAGAATTGAACCAAACTTGGCATACAGGACTTCCATGACCCACGGAAAATACTGGAGGGGGTGGGAAAAAGAAAATACTGGAGGGGGTGGGAAAAATAGACCCTGACATTTGGGAATTGCAATTGTGTGAATTATAGTTCACCAGGCACCAAAGAGCATTCTGAAATACACCAAAAATAGAATTGAACCAAACTTGGCATACAGGACTTCCATGACCCACGAAAAATACTGGAGGGGTTGGGAAAAATAGACCCTGACATTTGGGAATTGCAATTGTGTGAATTATAGTTCACCAGGCACCAAAGAGCTTTCTGAACTACACCAACAATAGAACTGAACCAAACATGGCATACAGGACTTCCATGACCCACGGAAAATACTGGAGGGGTTGGGAAAAATAGACCCTGACATTTGGGAATTGCAATTGTGTGAATTATAGTTCACCAGGCACCAAAGAGCATTCTGAACTACACCAACAATAGAACTGAACCAAACTTGGCATACAGGACTTCCATGACCCACGGAAAATACTGGAGGGGTTGGGAAAAATAGACCCTGACATTTGGGAATTGCAATTGTGTGAATTATAGTTCAACAGGTACCAAAGAGCATTCTGAAATACACCAACAATAGAACTGAACCAAACTTGGCATACAGGACCTCCATGACCCACGAAAAATACTGGAGGGGTTGGGAAAAATAGACCCTGACATTTGGGAATTGCAATTGTGTGAATTATAGTTCACCAGGCACCAAAGAGCATTCTGAACTACACCAACAATAGAACTGAACCAAACTTGGCATACAGGACTTCCATGACCCACGGAAAATACTGGAGGGGTTGGGAAAAATAGACCCTGACATTTGGGAATTGCAATTGTGTGAATTATAGTTCACCAGGCACCAAAGAGCATTCTGAAATACACCAACAATAGAATTGAACCAAACTTGGCATACAGGACTTCCATGACCCACGAAAAATACTGGAGGGGTTGGGAAAAATAGACCCTGACATTTGGGAATTGCAATTGTGTGAATTATAGTTCACCAGGCACCAAAGAGCATTCTGAACTACACCAACAATAGAATTGAACCAAACTTGGCATACAGGAGTTCCATGACCCACGGAAAATACTGGAGGGGTTGGGAAAAATAGACCCTGACATTTGGGAATTGCAATTGTGTGAATTATAGTTCACCAGGCACCAAAGAGCATTCTGAACTACACCAACAATAGAATTGAACCAAACTTGGCATACAGGACTTCCATGACCCACGAAAAATACTGGAGGGGTTGGGAAAAATAGACCCTGACATTTGGGAATTGCAATTGTGTGAATTATAGTTCACCAGGCACCAAAGAGCATTCTGAAATACACCAACAATAGAATTGAACCAAACTTGGCATACAAGACTTCCATGACCCACGAAAAATACTGGAGGGGTTGGGAAAAATAGACCCTGACATTTGGGAATTGCAATTGTGTGAATTATAGTTCACCAGGCACCAAAGAGCATTCTGAACTACACCAACAATAGAACTGAACCAAACTTGGCATACAGGACTTCCATGACCCACGGAAAATACTGGAGGGGTTGGGAAAAATAGACCCTGACATTTGGGAATTGCAATTGTGTGAATTATAGTTCACCAGGCACCAAAGAGCATTCTGAAATACACCAACAATAGAACTGAACCAAACTTGGGATACAGGACTTCCATGACCCACGGAAAATACTGGAGGGGTTGGGAAAAATAGACCCTGACATTTGGGAATTGCAATTGTGTGAATTATAGTTCAACAGGCACCAAAAAGCATTCTGAAATACACCAACAATAGAACTGAACCAAACTTGGCATACAGGACTTCCATGACCCACGGAAAATACTGGAGGGGTTGGGAAAAATAGACCCTGACATTTGGGAATTGCAATTGTGTGAATTATAGTTCACCAGGCACCAAAGAGCATTCTGAACTACACCAACAATAGAACTGAACCAAACTTGGCATACAGGACTTCCATGACCCACGGAAAATACTGGAGGGGTTGGGAAAAATAGACCCTGACATTTGGGAATTGCAATTGTGTGAATTATAGTTCAACAGGCACCAAAGAGCATTCTGAAATACACCAACAATAGAACTGAACCAAACTTGGCATACAGGACTTCCATGACCCACGGAAAATACTGGAGGGGTTGGGAAAAATAGACCCTGACATTTGGGAATTGCAATTGTGTGAATTATAGTTCACCAGGCACCAAAGAGCATTCTGAACTACACCAACAATAGAACTGAACCAAACTTGGCATACAGGACTTCCATGACCCACGGAAAATACTGGAGGGGTTGGGAAAAATAGACCCTGACATTTGGGAATTGCAATTGTGTGAATTATAGTTCAACAGGCACCAAAGAGCATTCTGAAATACACCAACAATAGAACTGAACCAAACTTGGCATACAGGACTTCCATGACCCACGGAAAATACTGGAGGGGTTGGGAAAAATAGACCCTGACATTTGGGAATTGCAATTGTGTGAATTATAGTTCACCAGGCACCAAAGAGCATTCTGAAATACACCAACAATAGAATTGAACCAAACTTGGCATACAGAACTTCCATGACCCACGGAAAATACTGGAGGGGTTGGGAAAAATAGACCCTGACATTTGGGAATTGCAATTGTGTGAATTATAGTTCACCGGGCACCAAAGAGCATTCTGAACTACACCAACAATAGAATTAAACCAAATTTGGCATACAGGACTTCCATGACCCACGGAAAATACTGGAGGGGTTGGGAAAAATAGACCCTGACATTTGGGAATTGCAATTGTGTGAATTATAGTTCACCAGGCACCAAAGAGCATTCTGAAATACACCAACAATAGAACTGAACCAAACTTGGTATACAGGACTTCCATGACCCAGGAAAAATACTGGAGGGATTTTGGGGAGGTATTAAGAAAAGATTAGCTTTGTCCTACCTTCAGTTTCTAAAGAGCCTTCTTTGCTGCCTGGACAGGGGAAAGACGGCTGGGAGACCCTCGCCCCTTCACAGGCTGGAGGGCGCGGGAGGCGAGCGGGGAAGGCCTCATCCATGGCTGCAGCTATGGAGGGGGCCTCCCAGTCGCCTCTCGCGTCCTCCGAAGCCGGAGGGCGCGGGAGGCGAGCGGGGAAGGCCTCATCCATGGCTGCAGCTATGGAAGGGGCCTCCCAGTCGCCTCTCGTGTCCTCCGAAGCCGGAGGGCGCGGGAGGCGAGCGGAAAAGGCCTCATCCATGGCTGCAGCCATGGAAGGGGCCTCCCAGTTGCCTCTCGTGTCCTCCGAAGCCGGAGGGCGCAGGAGGCGAGCGGAGAAGGCCTCATCCATGGCTGCAGCCATGGAGGGGGCCTCCCAGTCGCCTCTCGCGTCCTCCGAAGCCGGAGGGCGCGGGAGGCGAGTGGGGAAGGCCTCATCCATGGCTGCAGCCATGGAAGGGGCCTCCCAGTCGCCTCTCGTGTCCTCCGAAGCCGGAGGGCGCGGGAGGCGAGCGGAGAAGGCCTCATCCATGGCTGCAGCCATGGAAGGGGCCTCCCAGTCGCCTCTCGTGTCCTCCGAAGCCGGAGGGCGCGGGAGGCGAGCGGAGAAGGCCTCCTTCATGGCTGCAGCCATGGCAGGGGCCTCCCAGTCGCCTCTCGTGTCCTCCGAAGCCGGAGGGCGCGGGAGGCGAGTGGGGAAGGCCTCATCCATGGCTGCAGCCATGGAAGGGGCCTCCCAGTCGCCTCTCGTGTCCCCCGAAGCCGGAGGGCGCAGGAGGCGAGCGGAGAAGGCCTCATCCATGGCTGCAGCCATGGAGGGGGCCTCCCAGTCGCCTCTCGTGTCCTCCGAAGCCGGAGGGCGCGGGAGGCGAGCGGGGAAGGCCTCATCCATGGCTGCAGCCATGGAAGGGGCCTCCCAGTCGCCTCTCGTGTCCTCCGAAGCCGGAGGGCGCAGGAGGCGAGCGGAGAAGGCCTCATCCATGGTTGCAGCCATGGAGGGGGCCTCCCAGTCGCCTCTCGCCTCCTCCGAAGCCGGAGGGCGCGGGAGGCGAGCGGAGAAGGCCTCATCCATGGCTGCAGCCATGGCAGGGGCCTCCCAGTCGCCTCTCGTGTCCTCCGAAGCCGGAGGGTGCGGGAGGCGAGCCGAGAAGGCCTCTTCCATGGCTGCAGCCATGGCAGGGGCCTCCCAGTCGCCTCTCGTGTCCTCCGAAGCCGGAGGGCGCAGGAGGCGAGCGGAGAAGGCCTCATCCATGGCTGCAGCCATGGAGGGGGCCTCCCAGTCGCCTCTCGCCTCCTCCGAAGCCGGAGGGCGCGGGAGGCGAGCGGAGAAGGCCTCATCCATGGCTGCAGCCATGGCAGGGGCCTCCCAGTCGCCTCTCGTGTCCTCCGAAGCCGGAGGGTGCGGGAGGCGAGCCGAGAAGGCCTCTTCCATGGCTGCAGCCATGGAAGGGGCCTCCCAGTCGCCTCTCGTGTCCTCCGAAGCCGGAGGGCGCGGGAGGCGAGCGGAGAAGGCCTCATCCATGGCTGCAGCCATGGAAGGGGCCTCCCAGTCGCCTCTCGTGTCCTCCGAAGCCGGAGGGCGCGGGAGGCGAGCGGAGAAGGCCTCATCCATGGCTGCAGCCATGGCAGGGGCCTCCCAGTCGCCTCTCGTGTCCTCCGAAGCCGGAGGGCGCAGGAGGCGAGCGGAGAAGGCCTCATCCATGGCTGCAGCCATGGAGGGGGCCTCCCAGTCGCCTCTCGTGTCCTCCGAAGCCGGAGGGTGCGGGAGGCGAGCGGAGAAGGCCTCATCCATGGCTGCAGCCATGGAGGGGGCCTCCCAGTCGCCTCTCGTGTCCTCCGAAGCCGGAGGGCGCGGGAGGCGAGCGGAGAAGGCCTCATCCATGGCTGCAGCCATGGCAGGGGCCTCCCAGTCGCCTCTCGTGTCCTCCGAAGCCGGAGGGCGCGGGAGGCGAGCGGAGAAGGCCTCATCCATGGCTGCAGCCATGGAAGGGGCCTCCCAGTCGCCTCTCGTGTCCTCCGAAGCCGGAGGGCGCGGGAGGCGAGCGGAGAAGGCCTCATCCATGGCTGCAGCCATGGAAGGGGCCTCCCAGTCGCCTCTCGTGTCCTCCGAAGCCGGAGGGCGCGGGAGGCGAGCGGAGAAGGCCTCATCCATGGCTGCAGCCATGGCAGGGGCCTCCCAGTCGCCTCTCGTGTCCTCCGAAGCCGGAGGGCGCGGGAGGCGAGCGGAGAAGGCCTCATCCATGGCTGCAGCCATGGAAGGGGCCTCCCAGTCGCCTCTCGTGTCCTCCGAAGCCGGAGGGCGCGGGAGGCGAGCGGAGAAGGCCTCATCCATGGCTGCAGCCATGGAAGGGGCCTCCCAGTCGCCTCTCGTGTCCTCCGAAGCCGGAGGGCGCGGGAGGCGAGCGGAGAAGGCCTCATCCATGGCTGCAGCCATGGAAGGGGCCTCCCAGTCGCCTCTCGTGTCCTCCGAAGCCGGAGGGCGCGGGAGGCGAGCTGAGAAGGCCTCATCCATGGCTGCAGCCATGGAGGGGGCCTCCCAGTCGCCTCTCGTGTCCTCCGAAGCCGGAGGGCGCGGGAGGCGAGCGGAGAAGGCCTCATCCATGGCTGCAGCCATGGCAGGGGCCTCCCAGTCGCCTCTCGTGTCCTCCGAAGCCGGAGGGTGCGGGAGGCGAGCGGAGAAGGCCTCATCCATGGCTGCAGCCATGGAGGGGGCCTCCGAGTCGCCTCTCGTGTCCTCCGAAGCCGGAGGGCGCGGGAGGCGAGCGGAGAAGGCCTCATCCATGGCTGCAGCCATGGAGGGGGCCTCCCAGTCGCCTCTCGTGTCCTCCGAAGCCGGAGGGCGCAGGAGGCGAGCGGAGAAGGCCTCATCCATGGCTGCAGCCATGGAGGGGGCCTCCCAGTCGCCTCTCGCCTCCTCCGAAGCCGGAGGCCGCAGGAGGCCCATGGCCGCGGCTGTTTGGCTCACACAGGAGCCGGCAGCCATTTTGGGGGGGGGGGGGGGGCAATCGAGGCGGCTTCGCAACCCCCCGAAAATGGCCCAGCGACCCCCTCGTGACCCCCAGGTTGAGAACCGCTGCTCTAGACCATGGCCATATAGCCCGAAAAAACCTACAACAATCCATTATTATTATTATTATTATTATTACTACAGAATAAATATGATAATATAGTATAAATGATAATAATATAAATGGTAATATAATTTTCAGTATAATAATAATTTTTATTTCTTACCTGCCTGTGCTCCCAAAGTGACCCATTTAAGGTGGAATCCGGTGTCAAACAGGGATGTGTTATTTATTGCCCCAATTCTATTCTCCGTCTTCATTGCTATGATACTTCACCTTGTTGATGGGAAGCTTCCCACCGGAGTGGAAGTCATCTATCGGACAGATGGCAAGCTGTTTAACCTCAGCAGACTGAAAGCCAAAACCAAGGTTACAACAACATCTGTTAAAGATCTTCAGTATGCTGTTGACAATGTCGTCTGTGCGCATTCAGAAGAAGAACTACAAGCCACTCTAAACACCTTTGCAGAAGCATACGGGAAGCTCGGCTTGTCATTGAACATTGAAAACACCAAGGTGCTTTTCCAGCAGGCACCAGCCATCCCCTCCCCAATGCCAGTGATACAGCTTAATGGTGTAACATTAGAAAATGTTGACCATTTCCGCTACCTTGGCAGCCACCTCTCCACCAAAGTCAACATTGACACCGAAATACAGCACCGCCTGAGCTCTGCAAGTGCAGCATTTTTCCGATTGAAGCAGACAGTGTTTGAGGACCGGGACATCCGTAGGGATACCAAGGTGCTTGTCTATAAAGCTGTTGTCCTCCCAACCCTGCTATAACCTGCGAGACGTGGATAGTCTACATACGTCACATGCAACTCCTGGAACGATTCCATCAGCGCTGCCTCCGGAAAATCCTGCAAATCTCTTGGGAAGACAAGCGGACAAACGTCAGCGTGCTGGAAGAAGCAAAGACCACCAGCATTGAAGTGATGGTCCTCTGCCATCAACTCCGCTGGGCCGGCCACATCATGCTCTCTCCCCCTATATATATATTATCCTGCTTTCCTTACAACACTAAAAACAATACAACTCAACCCTTTTCATAGGTAGATTTTGGGATGGAGGAGAATTTTTTCGGGATGGAGAACAAGGGTCTTTTTGGTGGCAGCCTGTGGAACTCCCTTCCACTGGAAGCTCAGTAAGACGCTTCTCTGGTCAAGGTAATAGACAGGTAAGGCTCTCAATGGAGGCAGGAGAAAATTGGTGCTTTCTCTCTCTGTCCTTCCCAGGCCCACCTGCCGGCCCCATCAGTGGCCACCAGTGGTACCAGTGTTGTTTCCACCACTCCGCAGTCCCTGAAGCCCACTCACCCTGAGGTCCTGGACCAAATCAAGGAGGAATTTCAGTTCCTGCAGAATCAGTATCACAGGTAAGACCTTTTGCAGGTTGCTGATAAGGGGGAGTTGTTGGGTTTTGTAGTGTGAAGGTGAGGCATTGAATTTAGAAGTTGTAGCAAAAGGAATCTGAAGTTGTAGCAAAAGGAATCTCACACTCATTGGGTGGCTGTGAGTTTTCTGGATATTATGGCCATGTTCCAGAATTTGTTAATAGCATAACAGACTTTTCCCACCAAAAGAGTGCTAAGACCTTTTTCCAGCCTTTTCAAAACAGAATAGAGCAAACAGGTCTTATATTTTATAGGAGAGAAAGAACCTGAAGAGAAATGAAACTACTAATGATATTTATGTGAGTGTTATCAAAGATGTGTCAAAGGGATGTAATAAATCATTACTCAAGGCTTCTTCAAATGCTCATGACAACTACATGCACACAGAAATTTATTTTCTATTACTAATCTATCAGGACGCCAAACAAGCAAACTTTCATCACTTTGAGTTTTCTGCCGAGTAGTTATCTGGAAGCTGTTGAGAAATTGTCAGAAGACAGGGATTGCATAGTGGAAACCAACATTAAAATTTGCAACAGTTTATTTTCTAGCTGGAAGGCCCCTGGCTTCTGTACTTTAAAAAACGATAGATCGGTTTAGTTTTTTCTTACACTGTCATGGCATGATCCTACATTGATAAGTGTTGTGTCAATGAAGAAGGCTTTGCAAAATGTCTTCTTCAAATAGAAGACAAACTGAAAATGTCACTTCACCTCTTGCTTGGAAGTACAGGCAGACTTGGAAGTTACAAACATCTGACTTACAAATTACTCATAGTTAAGAACAGGGATGAAACAACTGGAAGTGAGAGTAATTTACCCCTTGGAAGAGAAATTCATGCCACTTAAGCTTTCTCACCAATATCACCAATGTTTCCACAACAAGTCAATTCTTTTTCAAAATCCATTTATCACAGGGACAGAAAGTGGGGTGAAATATTCTGAACAAGGGCACAGACCACAAAACAAACACCACAGGGGTGCTAACCCTTCCCTATGCTACCCAAAGCTAAAAATATGTATTTCTGGCTGGATTTACACTTTAAAAATGTACCTGTTCTGACTTGCATACAAATTCAGCTTAAGATCAAACTTACAGAACCTTTCTTGTTTGTGTAACTTGGGGACTGCCTGTATATTAATGAGACAGGTTGTTGTTGTTTTTTTTTTTTTTTTTTTGTATATTTACTGAAAAGCAGGTCCCAGTGTGTTGAACGAGACTTCCTCCTAAGTAAGTCTGAATAGGATGCCGACTTAGGACTGGCAGAAACCCAGAGTTGGACCAGAAGTCGCTCCTGGACATCTAATCTGTAACAAGGGGAAAGGGCCAAAGTTACCCCACATCAGGAGAAGTCAGGAAATGCTATGGAGCGTCCTCAAAACTCTGAATTAGACACACACTTGATAAGGTTGGTGTGAACAGATAGAATGCTTCTAATTTGGGAAGTCTGACTTGGCCACGGTAGTCCATGCTCTGGTTACATCCCGTTTAGACTACTGCAATGCTCTCTACGTGGGGTTGCCTTTGAAGACAGCTCGGAAGCTCCAACTAGTCCAACGCTCGGCAGCCATGATTTTAACAGGAGCGGAGCGCAGGGAGCATACAACCCCCCTGTTTGCGCCAACTCCACTGGCTACCGATCTGCTACCGGGCTGAATTCAAAGTGCTGGCGTTGGCCTTTAAAGCCCTAAACGGTTCCGGCCCAAGCTACCTATCTGACCGCATCTCTGCCTATGAACCCACCAGGACTTTGAGATCTTCCGGGGAGACCCTGCTCTCGATCCCGCCTGCTTCTCAAGCTCGGCTGGCGGGGACGAGAGATAGGGCCTTCTCAGTGGTGGCTCCTCGGCTGTGGAACGCCCTTCCTACGGACATTAGACTAGCACCATCTCTAATGGTATTCCGCAAAAAGGTGAAGACCTGGATGTTTGTGCAGGCGTTTGAGTAATTTAGTGCAATCTGGTAATGGAACATAGGAATGGAACAATGGACGACAAACCTGGACTACGCTTGGATGATGAGAAGATTGGGTACGGTTGTTTTTTGTAATAATTGTGCATTGTAATTGCTTATTGGTAATTTATGGATAATGTGTTAAGTCAATTGTTATATGTTGTATGGAACCACTGCTGTTTCTACTGTTTTTACTGTTTGTGAACTGCTGTGAGTCGCCTTCGGGCTTGAGATACAGCGGTATATAAGCAAAGTAAATAATAAATAAATAAATAATTTGAACTGATCAAGCTGTTTACAATGGCTAGTGCTGCCATCCCATTTTTACTGACCTGAATGGTGCAGGAAAAAGAAGATGGCACCTACCTTTTCTGTTGTTTGTTACTGCCACAGTGGCCTCAAAGCTCTGGAATAACTGGCTGTTGCTGGGTTCCTTTACTGAGATCAACAAAGGTGTCCCACGACAGTTGGCTGCAATTCGGAGCTCTGAGGCCACTGCGGTAACAAACAAAAAAGGTAAGGGTGAGTTTTACCAATATTACAATATAATTGTATAGTACTGATATTGTACTGTGCTAATGGTATAATGTATTGTATGTGTGGTAATATATATATATATATCTTGTAAGCCACTCTGAGTCCCCTTCCGGGTGAGAAGGATAGCATATAAATGGTGCAAATAAATAAATAAATAAATTTTGGTCCCAAAACTAAGGCCCATAGACTGGATGCACTCCTGCAAGATAATTTACCCAGCCCTTGCCCTAAACTTTAGACTTAAGGTCACCCTAAGTCAGAAACCTCTTGAATGCACAACAACAACAACAACAACAACAACAACAATCCGAATTAACTTGACTATCTCATCAGCCAAAACCAGGCTCACAGTTCCCATTGAAACACTGCTAAGTTTATGTGGGTTAAATTATTATTCACTTTAAATACAGTATTGTTCTTGGGGTTTTTGGTTTTTTGGGTTTTTTTGCATTACAAATAAGATATGTACAGTGTGCATAAGAATTCCTTTATTTTTTTTCAAACTATAGTCCGGCCTTGCAATAACCCAAGGGACTGTGAACTGGCAATCGGCTTTTAAAAGTTTGAGGACCCTTGGTCTAGCAGAACCAAACTGGGTTCAGCACAACTGGATAGTCAGGACCCTGTTCTGGCCTCTTTCTGCAATTCAAGAGCAAAGCTCACAATCTAAAGCCAATCCAAACCAGCAGTGCTTGGGGCTGGTCCTGGATTTTGGTGCCCATGTACTGGACCCTAAGTCAGAACACTAAGGTCCCTTCTACACTGCCCTATATCACATGATCTTATCCCAGATTATCCACTTTAAACTGGATTATATGAGTCTCCACTGCCCGATAATCTGGGATCGGATTCTGGGATTTAGGGGTAGTGTGGAAGGGGCCTTACTTCTACGTTCCTGGGAGAAGGGGCATGAATCAAAAGCTCAGCCAAAGGTTCCAGGTTTGATGCCTGATATCTTCCAATAGTGATTTAAAAAAAAAAAACTCTGAAAAGTTGCTGATAATCAGCATAGATATAGAGCTAAATTTACCAGACCTCTGACAACATAAATGCCTGATAACTATTTTGTGTGGCCTCAGCCTATATGCTGTTCCACTTTGGGATTGAATCCAGGCTTCTAAGCCTAACTACATGGCAGATACAGCAATTAATCATCTCTTATGAAGATGGCTATGACAGCTAAACATATTTGGATGGGATTTTTTTTTCATTTATTTATGTATTGTTCTCCAGGGAGCCCAAATTACATCAAAGGCAACAAGTTTCTAGTTGTAAGGAAATTCAAGAGGAAATTGGGGACTGCCAAACCAGCAGACCATTGGATATATTAACTTCTTAACTGTCTACAAAGTCCCCTGGGCAGCCAGCTGTGGATAATCATACATGGTTTACTTTGAATTCCCGCACCCTCATCCCTCCACACTGCAAAATAGATACAGGCTGGCTGCCAAAACATGTCTGTTTATTGTGAAAAGAAATCTGTCGACATATGGACTTGATTGTCTCACTAAAGAGAATACTCTGTACTTCCTTAGTTCTCTGGACAGTAGATATTGATAGACAGCTAATGGCCGTTCACAACCAGAACAAAGATTTCATAAAACTCATTAAATTAATTGCCCAATATATGTGGCTTACCTGATGTAAGTCTCCTGGTTTGTTTTGTTTTCTGTTTTGATTTGTTTTATTGGATTTGAAGTCTTTAATATTTAATTGCCTTGCCATGATTTTCAAAACAGAAAAGTATCTCTAGCTCTTTGAACCTTTTTTTTAAAGGAATGTGCTTAGCACATTAAGGAAAAGGGAATTATGCCAATGACAGAATCTGCTGATGTTTTCCCACTATGTATTTCCACACAAAACTGTAAATCTAAATCAGATCAGACAGCAGCAAAACAGATGCCAGGAAAAGATGGTGGGAGAAGAGAAGACTAATGAAAACCATAATTTTAGAATGCCATTAAATGACCCTGTGAAGGCAATCATTAGTTTGTATTCTTTCTATATGGAATAATGTTTGGAAATGTGGTTGCAACTAAGGCTGGATCTACACTGTCATATAGTGCAGTTCAATGTACATGATTTTACATTGGCCATATAATACAATTCATACTTATTTATTTATTTATCGTATCAGGGGCAGACCAAACAGTTGCATTGCATTTTTTAACAAACAAACAGACAAACAAACAAAACACAAAGTTTGCCAGCTTGGTAGTTGATTAAATGTTCTTTGACTAGTAGCTGGCCACTTGGAGTGCCTCTGGTGTTGCTGCAAGAAGGTCCTCTATTGTGCATGTGGCAGGGCTCGGGTTGCATTGCAGCAGATAGTCTGTAGTTTGCTCCTCTCCACACTTGCATGTCGTGGATTCCACTTTGTAGCCCCATTTCTTAAGGTTGGCTCTGCATCTCGTGGTCGTGGTCGCCCAGTTTTCTGTGTGCCCAGGAGGGGGTCTCTCATTTGGTATCTGTCCCTTCTGGCAGTGGCTGGTCATTTGTGTAAATATTGAACATGGATGGAGCAAGCACGCTCCCCTGAGGCAGGCCGTTCTTCTGTTTCCGTCATCTGCTTCTCTGGCCCTGGAACTCAACAAAAAGCTCCTGTTTTGTAGCAGGTTTCCTATGAGGCGGGTGAGGTGGTAATCAACTGCACTACATCCTGTCAGATCCCCAAAATCTGGAGGAAAGCAGGAGTCATAGCCATCTTGAAACCAGGCAAAGACCATAATGATCCAAAAAGCTATAGACCAGTGGTTCTCAACCTGGGGTCCCCAGATGTTTTTGGCCTACAACTCCCAGAAATCCCAGCCAGTTTACCAGCTGTTAGGATTTCTAGGAGTTAAAGGCTAAAAACATCTGGGGACCCCAGGTTGAGAACCATTGCTATAGACCAATCTCCCTGTTGTGCCACCTCTACAAAGTCCTGGAGAGACATTTTGCATCAAATTATGGAAAAAATAGACCCATGTCTGATCCCACAGCAAGCTGGCTTCAGGAAGGGCAAAAGCTGAACCTGACTCAGCACATAGAAGATGGCTTTGAAAGGCAGCAGATCACAGTTCATACTGAATTATATGGCATCGTAGATCCTATGCCAAGGTAATCAGAAACATGATCCACTTTTCAGTAGGGCTTACTGTTTAATGTTTACTGTTTTGTAGACATTGGGATTGAAATAGGAAAAACAAATCCTACATTTACTTATCCATAACCCTTCTCACCAAACATACAGCATTTCGTGGTCATAGTGAAGTTTGGGTTGCAAAGCTGTATATGATAGTCACACTAGAAGGCAGTTGTGTTGCTCTCAGAAAATAAGGCAAGTTCATGGCAGAGTGTGTAGGGCTAATGGGGACATACAGGAATGTACTGTCAAAAAGAAATATTGTTCAGTGGGTAATTGGGTGAACTGTATCCTGGTACAAATAATCGATGCAAGGCTCGCGTGTCAATTTAAGTCTCCTTTTGAGCCTTTTCAGATAAGACTTAAACAGATTGAGGTTGCTTGACCCCCTTCCTACACAGAGGTAAATTTCACCACCCTAGCCTTTTGTTGTATTTCATTCTTTCTCCATTAACTGCAGTTGTCACAAAATGTTTGGGGAGAAAGAAAAATGAAATTCTACTCAGCAATAGAGAAAGTGTCTTAGATAAAGCCAAAGACAAAACCCAGCTCTGATCACACTAGAACAGGGATCCTCAAACTTTTTAAACAGAGGGCCAGGTCACAGTCCCTCAAACTGCTGGATGGCCGGATTATAATTTGAAAAAAACATGAATGAATTCCTATGAATTGCACATGTTTTATTTGTAGTGCAAAACACACACAAAAAAAACACAATACAATAAGAAAAATAATTTTAACAAATATAAACTTACTAGCCATCCCCTGCCACGCATTGCTGTGGCCCAGTTTGGTGATCTGGAAAATAAAGTAATGAGAAAGGGTTGGTTTCTAATATGAAGGTTTTTGAAGAGTTTGATAATGAATTATACCAAACAAAAGCTAGCTCCATAGAAGCAATTAGGAAATATGTGGAGGAAAATTGGGAGAGTACTGCTATCGAGCCAGGCGTCCCTCATTCTATATCTTTGCATTTCATTTTTTCTGCCTAAGTGGAGTATCCTGCATTTGTCCCTGTTGAACGTCATTTTGTTAGTTTTGGCCCATCTCGCTAATCTGTTAAGATCGTTTTGAATTCTGCTCCTGTTTTCTGGAGTAAGTTGACAGTCCAATGTACTTTATGCTGAATGTGGACAATGACAGAGACCCTTTCTTTTGCTTCAGAGAGCAACATGGATTAGGTCAGCTTGATCCTAATGAGAAGCCTTTAAAAACTCTTTCTTGGCCTGTGGCACAGGGGTCCGAAAAAGAGAACGAAAGAAAGAAAGAAAGAATGAAGGATGGACGAAAGGAAAGAAACCTCCAGACCATCAAATGCTGCCAGGCCATCAAATGCTAATCAAGGTGGTCAGCTGAAACATTCACACCTAGTTCCAGCAGACAAGAGTCCTTTGTCCCAACCTGGTCATTCCACACATATATAAACCCATTTTCTTAGTTCTAGCAGACCTCACTACCTCTGAGGATGCTTGCCATAGATGCAGGCGAAACATCAGGAGAGAATGCCTCTAGACCAGTGGTTCTCAACCTTCCCAATGCCATGACCCCTGAATATAGTTCCTCATGTTGTGGTGACCCCCAACCATATTTTTGTTGCTACGTCATAACTGTACTGTTATGAATTGTAATGTAAACATAATTAAAGCATAGTGATTAAAGATAAAAACAGTATGTTTGGGGGAGTATGGACAATGGATGAAGGGATTGGAATTACCACCAACCGATTCAGCTCTGACTTTTTGGGAATTGCACTTGTGTGAATTATAGTTCACCAGGCACCAAAGAGCATTCTGAACTACACCAACAATAGAATTGAACCAAACTTGGCATACAGGACTTTCATGGCCCACGGAAAATACTGGAGGGGTTGGGAAAAATAGACCCTGACATTTGGGAATTGCAATTGTGTGCATTCCACACATATATAAACCCATTTTCTTAGTTCTAGCAGACCTCACTACCTCTGAGGATGCTTGCCATAGATGCAGGCGAAACGTCAGGAGAGAATACCTCTAGAACATGGCCATATAGCCTGAAAAAACCTACAACAACCCAGAAACAAACCTCTTTTCTCTCCTTCCATCAGTAGGCAAAGACTTTTTAAAAATCTTACAGTCTTTTATGTAATACTATAGTATTTAATGCTGATATCTTGAATGTATTAGCTATATTGTACTTGTTTGAATTTGTAAACAGGCTGAAATTCTATTTTGGGGATAAAAACAGGTCATAAATAAAGGTAACAACAACATCAGGAAGGAAGAAGACTCTTATGAAACCAAATGCCTTCATCTTATTACGTCCTTGCCCTGTTCGCAGGATAAAACTCAGCAAATACATTCTCCCACAATGGAAATTTAAAATTAATTTTAGAAAGTTGGAAACAGAAAGAAAAAGAAGAACAGAGGGACCAAGGCAACATTGCCAACTCTATTTCTGTAAATGGCTAGGTGTTCTGATTTTTCATACTCTCCAGATATACCTAAATAAAAGGAGCAAGCATTGTGATGTCCTAATTCCAAAATCACTTGGTAAATTCCAAGAGATAATGCAGCAGAAAGCATGATATGTAAACAAGTTCTTTACTAAATGGCTCAGTCTTCATGTCTATTCCCCCCTTATGCTAATTTCTCCTAAAAGGATAGTTTTATTTATTTATCGTGTCAGGAGCAACAAGACAGTTGTATTACATTTTTAACAAAACAAACAGACAAAACACAAAGTTTGCAAGCTTGGTAGTTGATTAAATGTTCTTTGACCAGTAGCTGGCCACTTGGAGTGCCTCTGGTGTTGCCGCAAGGAGGTCCTCCATTGTGCATGTGGCAGGGCTCAGGTTGCATTGCAGCAGGTGGTCTGTGGTTTGCTCTTCTCCACACTTGCATGTCGTGGATTCCACTTTGTAGCCCCATTTCTTAAGATTGGCTCTGCATCTCGTGGTGCCAGAGCACAGTCTGTTCAGCGCCTTCCAAGTCGCCCAGTTTTCTATGAGCCCAGGAGGGAGTCTCTCATTTGGTATCAGCCATGGGTTGAGGTTCTGGGTTTGAGCCTGCCACTTTTGGACTCTCACTTGCTGGGGTGTACCAGCGAGTGTCTCTGTAGATCTTAGAAAACTATTTCTTGATTTAAGTTGTTGATGTGCTGGCTGATACCCAAACAAGGGATGAGCTGGAGATGTCACTGCCTTGATCCTATCACTATTGGCTGCCACTTCCTGGCGGATGTCAGGTGGTGCAATACCAGCTAGACAGTGTAATTTGTCCAGTGGTGTAGGGCGCAGACACCCCGTAATAATGAGGCATGTCTCATTAAGAGCCACATCCACACTGGGCATGCATACTCAGCAGCAGAGTAGCATAGCGCAAGGGCAGATGTCTTCACTGTGTCTGGTTGTGATTCCCAGGTTGTGCCAGTCAGCTTTCATATGATATTGTTTATAGCACCCACTTTTTGCTTGATATTCAGGCAGTGCTTCTTGTAGGTCAGGGCACAGTTCAGAGTGACTCCCAGATATTTGGGTGTGCTGCAATGCTCCAGTGGGATTTCTTCCCAGGTAATCCTCAGAGCTTGGGATGCTTGTCTGTTCTTAAGGTGAAAAGCACAGTAAATGCCAGTCATTTTAAAAAGAAGCTGTCCTCTAGGAAAGTTATATGGAGTTATTATTATTCCTAGACTGCCTTGTGCTGCTGACGTATTTGAACTGATATAATGCCACCGGGTTAATAAGGCTCTTTTTGTAGACTACCTCCTTGTTGTCTTGACAACAGAAATAATTCAAAAAATGAAGTTTTTTTTCTCCCTGTATTTTCTTATTTTGTAAATTGACTTGAAAATTTCAACAATGAAGCTTTTTAACAATTAACATGAATGCACAACATCCCTCCCTTTAAAAAAAGAGGGCTATGTCGTCTGAATAGTAGGATGTACACAAGATATACAAATAGATCACAATTTCTCTTTATTCAAGATGAATCTTATCTTCCTTTGAGCCATTTTGCATGGGGAAAGACCAGAGAAAAAGAAAAGATGTCTTTCTGTAGTGGTTCTGTGTCGAACTGAAATCAATTTTTTCTGTTCGTGCTTTGAGATGTGCCAAATCTTCTTTCCATGGCTATCTCATAGAAGAATGTTTGAAAAGCATTTCAGGTGTAGTCACATTACACTGTGCTAGGACTTTGATACCTGTTTAATTGCTATGGTATCTTCTTATGGAGTTAGTTTGACTGAGGTGGTTGCTAGGGATTCTTTGTTAGAGAGTTGTAATGCTGCAGTTCAAGGGAGAACAATGGAATTGCCTCTAGCAGGGAACTGCAAGTACCCATATATTCTGGTGTATAAGACTACTTTTTAACCCAAGAAAATCTTCTCAAAAGTCAGGGGGTCATCTTAAACGCGGGAGTAGTCTTATACACGGGATTAGTCTTATGCACAGGAGTAGTCTTATACACGGGAATCGTCTTATACACGAGAGTCGTCCTAAAGAGCGGGTGCTGAAACTTCCAATCGGATTGGATAATCTGAGGTTGCCACATATGGTGGGGGAAGCTCAAAAATGGCAATGGCTGTGTCCCTGCTGTATGCAGCGACTGTATGAAAGAATTAAGGGTGATGCTGTACAAGTACGGTAGAAGAAAATCAATTCATCAGGATTCATGGACTTAATGCTGTTCCAATGGTGAGGTGAAGGGGTGCCTCACCGGGAAGGGTGGAGCAAGCTGTAGGCGTCCAGGGCACCCGGAGTATGGAAAAAAGAGATAGAGTGGCTCTGGGCCCAGACAAACACACCTCTTTTACCTGTCTGGCCCACCCTTGTATCCTATTACCATACCTCCTCCTCTGCCTCTCAGATCTCGCTCCTGAAGATGGCAGTGAAGTGGTGCAGGTGCGCATGTGCGAGATCTGAGAGGCAGAGAAGGAGGTACGGTAATAGGGAAATTACCATATTGAAATCAAATCTGATGCCTTTTAAATTTTTTATTTGGTATGCGTTGTAAGAGGGGTAGTCTTATACAGCGAATATATCCCAAACTATATTTTAACTGGAAAAGTTGAGGGTTGTCTTATATGCCCAGTCGTCTGGGTATACCACACCCAGAATCCCAAGGGACATAGCCATGGCAGTTAAGGTAATATCAAAGTACTGTTATTGAAAATGGACCCCAAGCATGAGGAATGAACAAATTGCCATGTAAGATCCCACTCTGCCTCTTCTGCCAAATTCCAAAACCACATAGAGCCTCCCCTCGGGTATCTGGCTCCAAGTTGCATAGCATCATACATTTCTCCATACGTGCACAATCATTATAAGCGGAAATTGATCTCAGCCGTGTTTCCCTGCCTTGCCAAGGTTTCGAGTCCAGCAAGAACCTAAACCCATTTATTCAGCTCCTCACCCCTTTGTCATATCTATGGAGCGCATCAAGACACCTGAGCACCTATAGTCTCTAAATTCCAGGACTCACCAGGGTGCCCAGGAATCCCATCATCCCAGACTTGGAAACTGTGTCCCCAGAGATAATCCTGTCAAGCACCCATTATCTCTCAGCCATCCTATGATTCCATTCTCCAACTCCCTGGCACACCAGGCAACAGGCAACTTGACATTTAACCAATGACATTGTATTGAAATTCCCACCAGATGCTCAGTCAGTGGCCAACTTCCAACCAATCTACGGCCAGGAATGGACGAGCCTTTGCACCCAAAAAGACCATATATCCTGAAATGACCAATTGCCACCATTCATGTTCCCAATTGTGTGCATCTTTTCTCTAAAATCCCCTCGTTTGGGCTTGAGGAGCACACTGGATTTCAGACTGCCCCCAGTGTCCACTCTGGCCAGAGCTGAATAAAACTGATTTCTGTTCCTACATTCAACTCCTGCTGTGTGTGTTCATTGCATCAATTAGGAGCTGCCACATAGTGGAAAGAATCCAAAAATGTTGGCAACACTATAATTTTGCAGCGTGGAACTCTCAACACTTATATTTGTGTGTGCGTGCCTGAGTGTGTGTGTGTATACACACACACACACAACACCCCTACCTATAGCATCTGCCAAGAAAGTGCACACAATAAAGGCATATTTCAATTAACAAAACTATTGACAAAGACACTCCTTTTTATAAAGTCCTTTGAAGGCCATCCAGTCCCTACCTATCCCCCTCATTCTCTATCTATTTGGGTATTTTTGTTATAATGTTGGCTTTCAGAGAATGATGTTGTTTATAGAGATGGAAATGATAGTTTAACCAATAGGATGCACAACAAAGGTCTTCAGATACCATTGTCCTTCTTGACTACAAACACATGCATTATACTTAATATATGAAGACGGTGGTAATTAATCTGTTTTAGGGTCCCAGTCCCATCTTCTGTCGTGAAACAATGACAGTTGCTTGGAAACACTATTTTTTTGTCTCTGGCCTGGCCAAGAGTCCAAAAGTTGGCCTTTCAAAAATTATATTTTTAAGTCCTAAAAAAATATGATGACATTGCACTCTCTTGTTTACAATGGTCAAACAGGGAAGATGGCGGAGACAGGCAGCTAAACAGTGATCAAGCAATCCTCCTGAAAGCATCCACATAGCTCCTGGCTCCCTTCCCTTATGAGATTAGAAGTTCTGATGCTGTCCAAGCCATTTCCTCTGATGTTGCTTCCTAGTGAATCATTTAGTGGGGTAACCTTAATCACATCAAAGGCCCTTTTATCAGCAACTTCCTGTTTTACAGCTAGCTGTGCAGATGTACTTTACTCCAGAGACATCTTCCACCAAGATTAACACTTTTCAACCATTCTTTCACCCACTATGTTAAAAAAAATGCATTGCTACAGAGCAATGTTTCAAAGCCCTTCAGCTCAAACAGTAATATTAAATTAAGTGGAACTCTGAAAATACATAACTATTGACATAGAATCATAGAATCATAGATTT
This sequence comes from Anolis sagrei, assembly GCF_037176765.1. Taxonomy (NCBI): domain Eukaryota; kingdom Metazoa; phylum Chordata; class Lepidosauria; order Squamata; family Anolidae; genus Anolis; species Anolis sagrei. The sequence goes on from NC_090023.1 coordinate 166,687,591, forward strand.
GGAAGAGACCACATGGGCGATCTCAGGCATAGACAAACTTTCTAACTTTGGGGCCACATGGGAGGCCGGAGTGGGGGGGCCTGAGCGGGGTGGGTGGGCTAGGGGAGAGTCTCCCCAAGTTTGCTCCCTGCCCTTTCCTCCCCTTCCTCTTCTTTGTCAGAGACAAAAAGAAAAGGAAAGACAGGAAACGTTTGGATCCCAAAAGGGTTAGCCTTGGTCAAGATGAGATGGTGGATGGGAGAGAAAAAGTCTATCCATTAGATCCCCGCATTGCCTACTCCTGATGCATAATCCTAGATCCTAGAGCTGGAAGACACCTCAAGGGCAATCCAGTCCAATATCCTGCCATGCAAGAAGGGACAATCAAAACCCTCTTGATAGACAGCCTCTGCAGAAAAGCCTCCAGAGAAAAAGACTCTCCAACAGCTCTTGCACTCAGAAAGTTCTTTCTAATCTTTTCAGTCTTTTCAGCTCTAGGATTCTAGGATTCTCTTTTCCTGCCATTTGAAACCATTGCTCCCTCGTTCCCTGGTCTCTAGAGCAGCAGAAAGTCAGGAAGTGGTCTGCAAACACTTAGAAATTAATGTGGTCATCACTAATAGTCAACACTGATTTATCAAAAACAAGTCATGTCAGACTAATCTGATCTCTTTTTTCGATAGAGTTACAAGCTGGGTAGATGCAGAGAATGCCGTGGATGTAACGTACCTGGATTTCAGTAAGGACTTCAACAAGGTCCCCCATGACCTTCTGGCAAACAAACAAGTCAAATGTGGGCCAGGCAAAAACTACGATTAGGTGGTTCTGTAACTGGTTAAGTGAATGAACCCAGAGGGTGATTCTCACCAATGCTTCCTATTCATCCTGGAAAGAAGTGACGAGTGGAGTGCCATAAGCAGAGTTCTGTCCTGGGCTCGGTCCTGTTCAACATCTTTATTAATTACTTAGATGAAGGGTTAGAAGGCATGATCATCAAAGTTTGTAAAGGACACCAAATTGGAAGAGATAGCCAATACTCCAGAAGACAGGAACAGAATTCAAAATAATCTGAACAGATTAGAGAGAAGGGCCAGAACTAAGAAAATGAAGTTCAACGGTGACAAATGCAAGATACTCCATTTAGGCAGAAAAAATGAAATGCAAAGATATAGAATGGGGGACGCGTGGCTCGAGGGCAGTACGTGTGAAAAAGATCTTGGAGTCCTTGTGGACATGAGCCAACAGTGTCATGCGGCGGAAAAAAAACAAATGGGATTTTGGCCTGCATAAATAGGAATCTAGTGTCTAGATCCAGGGAAGTCAGGCTATCCTTCTATTCTGCCTTGGTCAGACCACACGTGGAATCACACTGTGTCCAATTCTGGGCACCACAATTGAAGATGTTGACAAGCTGGAATGTGTCCAGAGGAAGGTGCCTAAAATGATCAAGGGTCTGGAGAACAAGCCCTATGAGGAGCAGCTTAAAGAGCTGGGCATGTTTAGCCTGCAGAAGAGAAGGCTGAGAGGTAACACAAGGCATTGACCTTAGGTTTTGGAGTTGTAGTTCACCTACATCTAGAGAGCACTGTGGACTTAAACAATGCTGGATCTGGACCAAACTTGGCACGAATACTCTATATGCCCAAATATAAACACAGATGGAGTTTGGGGGAAATAGATGTTGATATTTGGGAGTTGTAGTTTCTGGGATTTATAGTTCACCTACAATCAAGGAGCATTCTGAACCCCACCAATGACAGAATTGGGGCAAACTTCCCACACAGAACCCTCATGACCAACAGAAAATACTGTGTTTTCTAGTGGTCTTTGGTGACCCTTCTGACACCCCCTCGCAACCCCCCCCCCAGGGGTCCCAAACCCCAGGTTGAGAAATGCTGCCTTAAGACCATCCAGTCCAACTCCCTTCACCAGGGCAAGAAAACATAATCAACTCCCTCTTGACAAAAGGACATCCAGCCATTCACACACACACATACATGTATATGACAGATGCAGTATCAAAGATTTGAAAGGGACGCCTAAACAAGGGCAATGATATGTTGCATGTTCCAGAGCAGGCAAATCAGAGAATCTCCACATCAACACTAGCAAAGAAACAGCAAGAAATACTGTTTACCCACAAGCATAAAGACATTACATATATTAGAAACCAACACTTTCTCATTACTTTATTTTCCAGATCACCAGACTGGCCCACAGCAACGCATGGCAGGGGACCGCTAGTAGATATATATGTCATTTGTTCGATGCCTTTTACAATGGGCAATGTTTGAATCAGGCCTTTAACAATCTTTAACAATTCTCTGGGTTATCTCTGTGTGGTTTCTTTTTAAAAAGGTTTCTATAGTTTTGTTCCCAAATGCTGTGGTTCTAACCAGATAGGATATGGTGCTCTCTTGTGACAACCAAAGAAACTATTTCTCATGCATCTTTTAGTCAACTTTTGTAAGTCATGAGCTTATTATAGGATTTTCTTGGCAAGGCTTTTTTTCAGAGGAAACTTGCAGTTGCCTTCCTTTTCAGCTGAAAAAATGTGCCTTTTCAGATGAGAAAATGTGACTTGTCACAGGCCCCTTCTACACTGCCACATAATCCATATTAATCTACATTGTCTGTTTTGGATTATATGAGTCTATAATGCCATATAATTCCATTCAAAGCAGATAATCTGAATTTTATATGGCAGTCTAGAAGGGGCCCCAGTGAGTATCTATGACCCATTAAGGGACTCAGCACCCTCAAACTAAGGCCCGGGGGTCGGATACGGCTCTCCAAGGTCATTTACCCGACCCTTAGGGTCAACCTAAGTCTGAAACAACTTGAAAGAACACAACAACAACAACAATCCTATCACATCAGCCAAAAGCAGGCCCACAATTCCCGTTGAAATATTATTAAGTTTATATTTGTTAAAATAGTTCTTCATTGTAATTGTTGTATTGTTTTAAAGTGTTGTTTTTTTTGCACTACAAATCAGATATGTGCAGTGTGCATAGGCATTCATTCATGTTTTTTTCTTCTTCCAATTATAATCTGGCCCTCCAACAGTTTGAGGGACTGTGACCTTGCCCTCTGTTTAAAAAGTATGTGGACCTCTGATCTAGACTGTAAATGTAATACAGTTTGATATCACTTTAACTGCCGTGGGGCAATACTGTGGAATCTTGCAATTTGTAGTTTTCTGAGATACCAACACTCTTTGGCAGAGAAGACCACAGAGTTTGCAAAAGTACAACTCCCATGATTCCATAGTATTGGGTCATGGCAAAGTGATGTCAAATTGCATTAATTCTACAATGTAGATACATTCCTGGTCCTACACTTGAACCGCTTCAGCACACTCGTTCCAACCTATTCTACTATAAATAATTTTGAGACAAAAAAAGACTCCTTTTTCCTTTGTGTATCAAATATTTTTAACACAAATCATTGTGCAGATGCTATATTTTACAATCCCTATCTTATTATATCCCTAGCATAAATATTCAAACACTTATTTAAAATGGATGGTAAAAACCCTTCTGCTATGTGGTGGGAATCAGGAAGCCCTCTACCTGCAGTTGGACTGAAATTACAGGCAGTCTTGACCCACATAGGCAGTAGAGAAAAACACTGCAACTTCTGGAGGCTCACATGATTTTCACTCTCATTATAGATTTTGGCATTAAATACGAATTTGCAAATGGCATCCTGTAATCATTCTGTTATCCCATCAGCAATCAGACTGTCAGGATTAAAGAAAGACTTTCTGCACACCAGGTGTTTTCCGTCCTTACCCATTAAGTTGCACAAGATGTCAAGTTGTCTGAAGGCCAGCTTTTACATTTCTCTGAAGGCGTTTCTGACCTAGTAACCCTAAAGTGACCCTATCTCAAGGTATTCCTGGCAAGATTTGTTCAGAAGAGCTCTGCTCTTGCCTTCCTCTGAGGCTGGGGGTACATCAGCACTGTAGACTTAATGCCATTTGATGTCAATAACTGCCATGGCTTGATGCTACAGAATCATGGAAGTTGCTGTTTGATGAGGCACTTCCACTCTTTGGCAGAGACGGCTAAAGACCTTGTAACACAAAATTCCCATGATTCCATAGCACTGATGTCACAAGAAATTCAATGCACAGATTTGACAAATATGAATTTAATATGATGTGTGGGAATGAATGGAAGAATGGAAGTTTGTATGAATAGAGCTAATAATTTTGGAAACACCAGTATAATATTAAGGCCTGCAATGACTAACTACCTGCTTGCTGCTTTGTGATTAAACCTGTTAATGAGATCTGACGAGTAAACTCTGATAAGAACTGTGATAACAGAAATGTATTGTCGAAGGCTTTCATGGCCAGAATCACTGGGTTGTTGTAGGTTTTTTCAGACTGTATGGCCATGTTCTAGAGGCATTTTCTCCAGACGTTTCACCTGCATCGGCTAAAGACCTTGTAACACAAATTTCCCACACATCATATTAAATTCATATTTGTCAAATCTGCACATTGAATTTCTTGTGACATCAGTGCTATGGAATCCTCACTACCTCTGAGGATGCTTGCCACAGATGCAGGCGAAACGTCAGGAGAAAATGCCTCTAGAACATAGCCATATAGCCCGAAAAACCTACAACAACCCCGATAACATGTTTGCAACATTCCTTATGTTAAGAAGGAAGTCAACATAATCATAGAATCATAGAATCAAAGAGTTGGAAGAGACCTCATGGGCCATCCAGTCCAACCCCCTGCCAAGAAGCAGGAATATTGCATTCAAATCACCCCTGACAAATGGCCATCCAGCCTCTGCTTAAAAGCTTCCAAAGAAGGAGCCTCCACCACACTCCGGGGCAGAGAGTTCCACTGCTGAACGGCTCTCACAGTCAGGAAGTTCTTCCTAATGTTCAGATGGAATCTCCTCTCTTGTAGTTTGAAGCCATTGTTCCGCGTCCTAGTCTCCAAGGAAGCAGAAAACAAGCTTGCTCCCTCCTCCCTGTGGCTTCCTCTCACATATACATGGCTATCATATCTCCTCTCAGCCTTCTCTTCTTCAGGCTAAACATGCCCAGTTCCCTAAGCCGCTCCTCATAGGACTTGTTCTCCAGACCCTTGATCATTTAAGATCATAAGATCAACACAAATCAAGAAGATCAATATCTGGCCAGGAAACCGAGATGGAGCCAGGGTGGAAGACGTCTATTATTAATTTACAACTCTGGGACTACATCAACAGAATATTCCTATAAAAAACTCAGTCTAATAACGCTCAAATTGTGACCGACCTGAGGAGTCTGGTTCATCTGCTATGCTCTGGGAAGGAGGGAGATAGTGTACCTATGGATAGTGGCAGATTTGCACAGGAGCAGTCTGGTCACTTTGGGGCTTCTTTTTCAAGGGAAGAGGAAGAAGTGTACTTTAGGAGTCTTAGATTTTGTGCAGGGAGTCAGGTTCTGCTATATGGAAAACAGAGATCTGGTCCCTGGCATTGTTCTTAGGGAAAGGATGCATTTGGTGTTACGAAGTTATGGAAGTTTTGGAACTATACGTTGGCAGGCTGCAGGAAAGCGGGGTCTGGCCTAACACGTGCTTCTCCAAGGAGGGAGAAAATGATATGGTAATATTTGAATGCCTGAGGATAAATGGCTCAAATAGTGTAAAACTGCATGAATTCTGCAGTGTAGATGCATCCTGTATACGAACTCACACAATCCCTTCGGTCATCTGGAGAGGCCCTGCTCTCGATCCCACCAGCATCGCAGGTGCGATTGGTGGGGACGAGAGAGGGGCCCTTTTCAGTGGTGGCCCCCCGACTCTGGAACTCACTCCCTAAAGACATCAGACAGGCTCCAACTTTGGCAGTCTTCAGGAGGAACTTGAAGACGTGGTTGTTCCAGTGTGCCTTCCCGGAATAATGACCCCAAAACACTTTGTCCTCCAAAGCACTTTACATTTCTTTAAGTCTGCTCGTATGCCCTTCCACAAACACCAGCATCACCTTCCGTTCATGTCCCAGCATTATTTCCAATTTTAACTCTACATTTGGCCTTCCCACTGTTTTTAATTATGTGTTGTTTTATTGATAATGTTGTGTATCTTATTGTCTATATGTTTTTAATTGCTTGTACTGTTGTTATTATTGCTTGTATTGTTGTGTTTGGGCTCAGCCTCATGTAAGCCGCACCGAGTCCCTTGGGGAGATGGTAGCGGGGTACAAATAAAGTGTTGTTGTTATTATTATTATTATTGTTGTTGTTGTTGTTGTTGTTATTATTATCCTGAGAGTGTGTGACTTGCCCAAGGTCATCCAGTGGGTTTCTATGACAGAGCAAGGATTTGAACCCTGTTCTCCAGTCATTCACACCACTATGCCCACCAGAGTTTAATTGATCCAGAGGTCCATCTATATTGTAGAATTAAGTCAGTTTGATCCTGCTTTAACTGCCATAATCCAATGCTATCGAATCCTAAGATTCGCCTTCTCTGCCAAAGAGTGGGAGTGCCCCACCCAACTACAACTCCTAGGATTCCCTAGCATGGAGACATGGCAGCATTCAAGTGGTATCAAACTGCATTCATTCTACAGTACAGCTGCACCCAGTAATGGCTCTAGTTTTACTGCTCTGGATACCCAGCAAGCAAGGAGACCTCTGAGCAGAGGCAGAATGCATTCTATAATTTCTCTAGCATTTCTACTCTGGGTGTCTCTACACTGTCAAATTAATGCAGTTTGAGACTACTTTCAACCAGGCCAGTGCCAGCGCATACCACAGAAACTGCTCTGATCTTCCTGAAGGAATAAGCTACAGGTAGAAAATCTTTGCAATTATTTGCTGTTTCATGCAAGAATTAAAGAATTGCATCCCTAGCTGTATGCTAATCATGAATTATTCTCAAGGATGGATACAGCAAACAAATTGAGGTGCATCTACACCAGGCATGGGAAAACTTTGCCCCCCACCCCAGGTGTTTTGAACTACTGGCTGGACTACCGACTGTTAGGAATTGTTGGAGTTGAAGACCAAAAAACCTGGAGGGCCAAAGTTTGCCCACGCCTGATCTACACTGTAGAATTAATGCAGATCGACAATGCTTTAACTGCTATGACTCAATGCAGTGGAGTTATATACTGGGAATAATAGTTTGTCGAGGCAACCAGCACTTTTTGGCGGGGGAGGTGATAAAAACCTTGTTAAACTACAACTTCCATGATTCTATAGCATTGATCCATGGCAGTTTTTTCCGCAACTTCAATGGCAATTAAAGTGGTGTGAAACAACCTTTATTGGTGTGAACAGACCCCTTCTACACTGCCAAATAATCCAGATTAACAAATCAGATAATCCATGCTATCTGCTTTGAACTGGATTGTCTACATTGCCATATCCTGGGCCCGGTCCTGTTCAACATCTTTATTAATGACTTAGATGAAGGGTTAGAAGGCAGGATCATCAAGTTTGCAGACGACACCAAATTGGGAGGGATAGCCAATACTCCAGAGGACATGAGCAGGATTCAAAACAATCTTGACAGATTCAAGACCATGGTTCAACAGTGACAAATGCAAGATACTCCACTTTGGCAGGAAAAACGAAATGCAAAGATACAGAATGAGGGACAATGCCTGGCTTGAGAGCAGTATGTGTGCAAAAGATCTTGGGGTCCTTGTGGACAACAAGTTAAACATGAGCCAACAATGTGATGTGGCGGCAAAAAAAAGCCAATGGGATTTTGGTCTGCATCAATAGGAGCATGGTGTCTATGTCCAGGGAAGTAATGCTACCCCTCTATTCTGCTTTGGTTAGACCACACCTGGAATATTGTGTCCAATTCTGGGCACCACAATTGAAGAGAGATATTGACAAGCTGGAATGTGTCCAGAGGAGGGCGACTAAAATGATCAAGCGTCTGGAGAACAAGCCCTATGAGGAGCGGCATAAGGAGCTGGGCATGTTGAGCCTGAAGAAGAGAAGGCTGAGAGGAGATATGATAGCCATGTATAAATATGTGAGAGGAAGCCACAGGGAGGAGGGAGCAAGCTTGTTTTCTGCTTCCTTGGAGACTAGGACATGGAACAATGGCTTCAAACTACAAGAGAGGAGATTCCATCTGAACATGAGGAAGAACTTCCTGACTGTGAGAGCCGTTCAGCAGTGGAACTCTCTGCCCCGGAGTGTGGTGGAGGCTCCTTCTTTGGAAACTTTTAAACAGAGGCTGGATGGCCATCTGTCAGGGGTGATTTGAATGCAATATTCCTGCTTCTTGGCAGGGGGGTTGGACAGGATGGCCCATGAGGTCTCTTCCAACTCTTTGATTCTATTTATTTATTTATTTACTTTGCTTGTATACCGCAATTTCTCAGCCTTGTAGGCGACTCAACGCGGTTTACAACAAGAGCAAAAGTCAATCCAATAGCATACAAAATTTAAAAACCATTAACAGCATAATGGTCGCCGTTTTAGGCTGAGATATTAGCGGTATACAAGTGTACTAAATAAATAATATTATAAACAAAATGACACATCAATAACAACACATTAACGTCTCGTCACTAGAATCATGATCCAATTCGTCTTCCATAATTCCATTTCCTATATTCATCATGTACATTGCATTGTTTATGATTCTATGAACTGTGAATCCCAGTTATTACAACTCCCAAATGTCAAGGTCTATTTTCCCTAGACTCCATCTGTGTTCATATTTTGGCGTATTGAGTGCTTGTGAATCAACCTTGGTCCACATGGAAGGAGAATGAATAACTGTGAATTATGACCAGGAATGTTTTGACGACGTGGCTATGTAAGTGTGATGATGACAATGTTGTATTGTAATATGTTTTTAATTGTGTAATGATGATGCATTGTGTGGTTTGTATTTTTGTATATGAACACATGTTGCGTTGCTGTGGCCGTCTGTTGATCTGGAAAATAAAGTAATGGGAAAGTATTGGTTTCTAATATATGTAATGTCTTTCTGCTTGTGGGTAAACAGTATTTCTTGCTGTTTGTCAGTGTTGATGTGGAGTGTGTCTGGTTTGCCTACTCTGGAACATCCAAGATATAACTGTCCTTCAGGGGTCCCTTTCAAATCTATAATTCTATATCAGTGTGTGTGTGAACCATATCTATCTATATCTATGGCAGGATGGCTCTTTGTCAGGAGGGCTTTGATTACGTTTTCTTGCCCTGGTGAAGGGAGTTGGACTGAATGGCCTTGAGTATTTTCTGTTGGTCATGGGGGGTTCTGTGTGGGAAGTTTGGCCCAATTATGTCGTTGGTGGGGTTCAGAACGCTCTTGGATTTTAGGTGAACTATAAATCCCAGCAACTACCACTACCAAATTACAAAATTTTTTTTTGAGTGAAGGACATACATTGGGTTGTTAGGTGTATGCTGTCCAAATTTGGTGTCAATTCGTCCAGTGGTTTTTGAGTTCTGTTAATCCCACAAAAGAACATATAGAAGATTGAGCCACAAGTCCCAAATGTCACGGTCTATTTCCCCCAAACTCCATCTGTGTTCATATTTGGGCATATTGAGTTCTTGTGGCAAGTTTGGTCCAGATCCATCATTGTTTGAGTCCACAGTGCTCTCTGGATGTAGGTGAACTACAACTCCCAAACTCAAGGTCAATACCCACCAAACCCTTCCAATATTTTTTGTTGGTCATGGGAGTTCTGTGTGCCAAGTTTGGTTCAATTCCATCATTGGTGGAGTTCAGAATGCTCTTTGGTTGTAGGTGAACTATAAATCCCAGCAACTACCACTACCAAATTACAAAATAATTTTTTTGAGTGAAGGACATACATTGGGTTGTTAGGTGTATGGTGTCCAAATTTGGTGTCAATTCGTCCAGTGGTTTTTGAGTTCTGTTAATCCCACAAAAGAACATATAGAAGATTGAGCCATGGCAGTTAGCTGGGGCCAAGCTGCCTTTCATCCACAGTACAGATGCAGGCAGAGGAGAAGGGATGCTCAGCTTCCCTGGCCTGGCCTGGCCTGTCTCGGCCCCGCCTCCTTTCCCTGGGCGCGAGGGGGCGTGGGCGCGTGTCCGTGGGCGCCGGCCTGATTTACGGCTTTGCTGAAAACCGCTTCTTCGCCCCTGCTCCCCCCCCCTCCCCTTTGCAGGAAAAGCAGCAGAAGCAGGAGGAAGAAGAAGCGCAGGGTGGCAGTCTTCATAGCAGCAGCAGCAGCAACAAGTCAGGTAAGGCATCACTGCAATCCGGAGCAAGGAGAAGGAGGTGGGTGGCAAAAAGGAAAAAAGCCTGGGATGTGGGTAAGGAGGCAGAGGTTGGCTTGAAGGAAGCCCATCTGCAGGAGGGACCACATCTCTCCATCTCCCTACAGAGCATCCTGCATCCCAGCGTTTTCAGGAAGGACCACATCTCTCCATCCATCCTCCATCCCCTAGTGTTCCTTTTGATCTTGAATGGATCTCTCTCTATATACACACACCTATACATATATACCATTACAGTTATTGTTTGTATGTATCTCCCCCCCCCCCCCCCCCCACTGCCTGCCTCTCTTCCTCCCTTCTGCAGATCTCTCCCTTTCACCTTGCTGGCTGCACTCCCTTTCCCCATGCTGTGGATGATGGAGTTGATTTGTCACAGCGGAGGCGGACACAGCAGCCCCGATAGGCCACCAATATGACACCAAAGAAAAAAGGGAAACCTCTGGGCATCAAGCGATTGGGTCTCTCTTCTGCTTTGCAGAATTCTATATATCGTACATATATGTATATGTATATATTGTATATTCTATATATACATATATATATGTATATTCTATATATTCTATATTGTAATATTACAATATAATGGTATGGTGCAATATAGTAATATATACTGATATTGTACTTTGCTAATAATATAATATATTGTATGAAAATATATATTGTAAGCCGCTCTGAGTCCCCTTCAGGGTGAGAAGGGCGGCATATAAGTGCCGTAAATAAATAAATAATAAATATAAATAAATTCTGTGGCCCTCGGGGGTGATGCTCGTTTATTAATCCCCCCCCCCCGCACCACCACCCACTGCCTAATTAATGGTGGTGATCATTCACACCTCCTTCTTTTAAAATCATTGTTACTATTTTTCTATTTATTTCTACCCTCTTTTATTTATTTATTTATTTATTTATGGTATTTCTACCCTTTCACTTCTCTACCGCCGAGGGAGGGGGGGGGGGCTCAGGGTGGCTTACAATAGGCACCGATATCATCATCATCATTTAATAACTTATTAATCGCCCTCCATCCGAGAACGCTCCAGGCGATTTACAGCTAAATTACAAAAGATAAAATACATACATACAAAAATTAAAAATCAACAGAGATCGAATGCTCTAGTAAAATGCCAGGTCTTAAGTGCGAGAGTAAAAGGCCCTAAGTCACGCATAGCTCTTATGTAGGGCGGCAAGGAATTCCACAAGGCAGGGGCAGAAATAGATACATAACAATTTTTGATGACGAGACGACAGTGAATGGGTATTGTAGTAACTGTTTATTAATTGTGTAATGTGTTAGGTTGTTAACTGTTTCTATACTGTAGCACTGAATTTTTGCTGTTCGTATTTGTTGTGAACCGCTGTGAGTCGCCTTCGGGCTGAGAACAGCGGTATATAAGTAAGGTAAATAAATAAATAAATAAATAAACAATCACAATAATGCAACCACAATCTATATAAATAAAAATGTAATGTTGGTTTATGGGATTAACAGAACTCAAAAACCACTGGACGAATTGACACCAAATTTGGACAGCATACATCTAACAACCCAATGTATGTCCACTAAAAAAAAATTGATTTTGTCATTTGGGAGTTGTAGTTGCTGGGATGTATAGTTCACCTACAATCAAAGAGCATTCTGAACCCCACCAACGATGGGAATTGAACCAAACTTGGCACACAGAACTCCCATGCTCAACAGAAAATACTGGAAGGGTTTGGTGGGCACTGACCTTGAGTTTTGGAGTTGTAGATCACCTACATCAAGAGAGAGCACTGTGGACACAAACAATGATACATCTGGACCAAACTTGGCATAAATCCTCAATATGCCCAAATGTCAACACTGGTGGAGTTTGGGGAAAATAGACTTTGATGTTTGGGAGTTGTAGTTGCTGGGATGTATAGTTCACCTACAATCAAATAGCATTCTGAACCCCACCAACGATGGAATTGAACCAAACTTGGCACAAAGATCTCCCATCCTCAACAGAAAATACTGGAAGGGTTTGGTGGGCAGTGTCCTTTGGTTTTGGAGTTGTAGTTCACCTACATCCACTGTGGACTCAAACAATGATGGATCTGGACCAAACTCTACAAGAATACTCAATATGCCCAAACGTGAACACTGGTGGAGTTTGGGGAAAATAGAATCTTGACATTTGGGAGTTGTATTTGCTGGGATTTATAGTTCACCAACAATCACAGAGCATTCTGAACCCCACCAACAATAGACTTGGGCCAAACCTCCCATACAGAACCCCCATGTGGGCCACAGCAATGCGTGCCAGGGGACGGCTAGTTGAGCATAAATCATAATTAAAACAATACATATAACAATGTATATGTTGATGTATATGTATATGTCCATCAATGTATATGTTGATGTATATGTATATGTCCATCTAAAGTGCTGTTGGAAAGCCTGGTCCCAAAACCACAATTTTAATTTCTTCCTAAAAGCCAGGAGGGAAGAAGCCGATCTTGTTTCATTTGGGAATGTGTTCTATCGGCAGGGGGCCACAGCCGAGAAGGCCCTGTCTCTCGTCCCCACCAGACGCATCTGTGATGTTGACGGGAGCGAGAGCAGGGCCTCCCCGGATGATCTTCGATTACGAGGTGGGGAGTAGGGGTGGATGCGTTTGGACAAGTAAGCTGGGTCAAAACCGTATAGAGCTTTATAAGTCAAAACCAGCACTTTGAATTTGAGACCCTTCCACAAAGCTGCATAAAATCCACACTGAACTGGCAGTGTGGCCTCAGATAACCCAGTTCAAAGAAGATATTGTGGATTATCTGCCTTGATAATTCTGGGTTATATGGCTGGGTGGAAGGGCCCTGAAACAAGACTCGAAATAGGCTTTGTAGGTACAGTGCAGAAATAGCCTCAAAATTACTTGTGGGAAGATTTGTTCACCCTCCTTGGTGAAATCAACCAAACTCACATCCAGATGGTTTTCTGCCAAGTGTTTGACCCTTTTTTTGCTTGCATGATGCTCGTTTTCCATCTGGGAGTGGTGGCACTGGAGTGAAGCACCGTCAGATCCTGTTTATTTGAATGGGGAGAATCCAGCACCCTTGGAAAGAGATTCATTTTGGGCTGAGTCATGCTCAAAATCCTTGAAACATGCCAGGGGCATGAGATCATGTGGCATAAGATCCAGCTGCCTAATTGGAGTCCCTGTAGTTGTCCAACCAATGTGTATCCCATCTTTCCAGCACTTAGATTGGCAAGCGGAGGCTGGATCTACACTGTCCTATATCCCAGGATCTGATCCTGAGATAGCTCTGATTTGTACTGGATTGTATGAGTCTGCACTGTCAGATAATCTGGGATCAGATCCTGGGACAGTGTAGATCTAGCCTGAGGAATCATTTTCAGATCCTGATGCAGAATCTCAAGCATTTCCTTTATTACTATTCATTACAATCTGAGTGTGTATGTGTGTGTCCATTCAGGTAACCTGTCAACTTCTGGTGACCCCATGAATTTCATAGGATTTTCTTAGGCAAGAAATAGACGTGTTCCCCATCTCTCAAATTCTTCCTCTCAAATACAGCCTAGTGTTTCTCAACCTTCCTAATGCCGCGACCCCTTAATACAGTTCCTCATGTTGTGGTGACCCCCAACCATAACATTATTTTGCTGCTACCTCATAACTGCCATGTTGCTACTGTTATGAAAAATAATGAAAAATATCTAATATGCAGGATGTATTTTCATTCACTGGACCAAATTTGGCACAAATACTTGATACACCCAAATTAGAATACTGGTGGGATTAGGAGAGGGGAGTTAATTTTGTAATTTGGGAGTTGTAGTTGCTGGGATTTATAGTTCACCTACAATCAAAGAGCATTCTGAACTCCACTAACGATGGAATTGAACCAAACTTGGCACACAGAACTCCCATGGCCAACAGAAAATGCTGGAAGGGTTTGGTGGGCATTGACCTTGAGATTTGGGGTTGTAGTTCACCTACATCCAGAGAGCACTATGGATTCAAACAAAAATGGATCTGAACCAAACTTCGCACAAATACTCAATATGCCCAAATGTGAACACTGGTGGGGTTTGGGGAAAATATACCTTGACATTAGGGAGTTGTAGTTACTGGGATGTATAGTTCACCTACAATCAAAGAGCATTCTGAACCTCACCAATGATAGAATTGGGCCAAACGCCCCACACAGAACCCCCATGACCAACAGAAAATACTATGCTTTCTGTTGGTCTTTGGCGACCCCTCTGACACCCCCTCACGACCCCTCTGGGGTCTTGACCCCCAGGTTGAGAAACACCGGCTAGTGTATCTTGGCACAGCAATGATTCGTTGGTGGTTTCCTTTTCAAATATCAACCAGTGTGATTCTTATTAGTTTTCAAGATCTGGTGCCTTTGGCTATTTAGGCCTCATAACACTTATATCCCAATCCTTTGGGAAAGTCTGAGCAGTATCTATGAGCTTTTCTCCCCAGCACTGGCTTGGCTAAACCTGCATACCTTTAACCGCAGAAAAAAATATTTTTAGACTCTAACTGAGCCCAGATTATTTTTCAAAATAGAAATTAGCACACAAAGAGAATCATTAAATTACAGTATAAAGAGGAAGGACTGTTACCTTAAATGTACCACATCATTCGAGCTGTGCATTTGGTTTTGTAAAGAATGTGTATTCTGTCCAGATAATTTTTAACTGCATGCCTTTGCTCCTCCCACTCAATTTTCCCAGTATGCCTTCTGTTGAAAGTGTTTTAAATATTTAAAAACAAAAATTTGTACAAATGTGTTAGATTATTTCTAAATATAGTTATTAGTGCTGAGCTAGGCTGTTGCAATCCATGGTTCCTCAATGCACGGTTCCTCGGAGGAAAGAGCCCATGAGCTCAGTTCCAGCTGCATTTAAGAAGGAATGAGAAGCTGCAGCTCTCCAAGATATTGCTGGAATGTAGCTCCCATCAACCCTTAGCATTGGCTATGTGTATTGTTGCTAGCAAGGTTATACAATACCTGGAGGGCCACAGTGGTGTTTTCTTCTCAAATGTAAATGCAGTAGGTTCTCCACTTGTGTGGAAGTGGACAATTGAGTCACCCTGGAGAACCTATCAGTTCCGAGAGAGGACACATTACTAAAATTTCCAAGTTTCCAAAATGTGAACCTCATTTTTATAGCTGACACACAAAACTTAGCCATGTTATAAGCCAGGGGTCCTCAGACTTTTTAAACAGAGGGCCAGGTCACAGTCCCTCAAACTGTTGGAGGGCCGGATTTTAATTTGGGAAAAAAAACCCATGGATGAATTCCTATGCACATTGCGCATATTTTATTTGTAGTGCAAAAAACACTTAAAAATACAATAATTAAAATGAAGTACAATTTTAACAAATATAAACTTATTAGTATTTCAGTGGGAAGTATGGGCCTGCTTTTAGTTGATGAGATAGGATTGTTGTTGTTGTCGTTGTTGTTGTGGGCTTTCAAATCATTTCAGACTTAGTTTGACCCTGAGCAACGGCTGGGTAAATGACCTTGGAGGGCCGTATCCAGTCTCTGGGCCTTAGTTAGAGGACCCCTGCTATAAGCAAACAATTGATACCTGTAACCAACAGTATAAGAAAATATATATATATAGTTTTTCCAAGATATAAACTGGACATATTAGGAATTTAATATTGATTTTTCTGTATCTTCCACATTGCTAAAATTCAATGTCATTGTCATATCTATTTGAACCTGACTTTTATTTATTTATTTATTTATTTATTTATTTGGGGTTCTTGTACCCCGCCCTTCTCACCCCGTAGGGGACCCAGGGCGGCTTACAACAGCAAAGGCACGCTTAGATGCCTGCCACACAAAACAATCATCACAGAAGTACAACAATTCATAGTTACCACAATTCAAGCCATTATCCCAATAAAATCAATAAAAAATTGATAAAATCAATAAAATCAATACAAACCTAATTCTTCCTCCTACCCTATCAGTGTACACTAACTCATAGATCTGTTTTTGATTCCACTTCAACAATCCTGCTGATCTTGCACATCTGATTGTCTTATTTAATTGTCTTATTTAATTGCCTGGTTGCCCAAAGGCCTGGTTCCGCAACCATGTCTTCACCCTCCTCCTGAAGGAGAGGAGAGATGGTGATGTTCTGATTTCCCCTGGGAGTGAGTTCCACAGGTGAGGGGCCACCACTGAGAAGGCCCTGCTTCTCGTCCCCACCAGCCTCACTTGTGGTGGGGTCAAGAGCAGGGCCTCCCCAGATGATCTCAGACTCCGAGGTGGGACGTAAAGGGAGGTATGTTCGGACAGATACACTGGACCGGAGCCATACAGGGTTTTGTAGGTTAAAACCAGCACCTTGAATTGTGCTCGGAATTGAACCGGCAGCCAGTGGAGCTGGCATAGCAGGGGGGTGGTGTGCTCCCTGTATGTCGCTCCCAGGACAGGAACCAAAAGCAGTTCACAGCATTAAAAACTGTACAATTTTAAAACTTTCAAAATATTTAAAATGGATTTAAATATTACAATTATCAAAGTAATGATTACAACAAATTAAAAAATGTTAAAAACCATTCCTAGACCCATGCAGCACTTCTTGATCTGTTCTTAAAAACTTTATTTTTAAAAGCCTTCTTCAATTAAAAACCTTACTATTCAACATGTGCTGCGCCCCTTGTATTCTTGTCTCCAAATCCAATAGAAATCACTGAGCCAGAGATGGGACTGGATTGGAATGTATATAGATTTCATTTACATATGCAGCTGACTGCAACTGCAAAACATTAACTTTTCAAACTAAGGAATTCAGTATCTTTTTTCTTTTTTCACATTTTTTTCAATACAAAGCACTGTCTGTAACCTGATGCTTCCAGGTATGATGGAGCACAGTTTACACTAGTGAATTCTATATTTTGACTATATTTGAACCAGAAACATGCACTGGAAGAGACCAACAAACACTTTCAAGTGGGAATATTTTCCCCAGGTTATCAATGCAACTCATTTCTATATACAATACATGCCCCCACCCACCCCTATCAACACATTTAGTATCCACCGTAGCACTTAGGCGCCTTATACACTGTCATATAATCCAGATTATCAAATCAGATAATCCACATTATTTGCTTTGAACTGGATTATATCAGTCTACACTGCCATATAATCCAGTTCAAAGCAGATATCTGGATTTTATATGGCAGTGTAGAAGGGGTCTAAGTGATATGATGGATAATAATCTGTTAATGGGGGCAGGGGGCATGTATTATATATAGAAATGTGTCATATTGATAACATAGGGTATCAGGGGAAGGCTGAATACACATATGGAGAGGAGGAGGAGGACTTCAATACTTCAGTCCACTGGAATGCTGGTGAATCCATTTGCACTATATGACAGCTATGATACATCTTGCATCTATCTATATATAAATTCTCTGTGTATAACGAGTACCTTAAAAACAAAAGAACCAATGAACGAAATCACACCAAATTTGGCAACAAAATGTCTCACAACACAAGGAGTGACCATCACTCAAAAAATTACGATTTTGTCATTTGGGAGTTGTAGTTGCTGGGATTTATAGTTCGCCTATAATCAAAGAGCATTCTGAACTCCAGCAACAATGGAATTGAACCAAACTTACCACACAGGACTCCCTTGACCAACAGAATACACTAGATGGTTTGGTGGGCATTGACCTTGAGTTTTGGAGTTGTAGTTCACCTACATCCAGAGAGCACTGTGGACTCAAACAGTGATGGATCTGGACCAAACTTGGCACCAATACTCAATATGCCCAAATCTAAATACAGATGGAGTTTGGGGGAAATAGACCTTGACATTTGGGAGTTGTAGTTACTGGGATTTATAGTTCACTTACAATCAAGGAGCATTCTGAAACCCACCACCGACACAGAACCCTCATGACCAACAGTGTGTTTTTGGTGGTCTTTGTGAATCTTCTGACCCCCCCCCCCCCCGGGTCTTGACTTCCCAGGTTGAGAAATGCTGCCTTAAGGCCATCCAGTCCAACTCCCTTCACCAGGGCAAGAAAACATAACCAAAGCCCTCCTGACAAAGGGCCATCCAGCCATTCACACACACAGTCAAGGGGCATATACATATGTATATGACAGATGCAGTATCAAAGATTTGAAAGGGACTCTAAAGAAGGACAATGATATGTTGCATGTTCCAGAGTAGGAAAACCAGACAATCTCTACAACAACACTGGCAAAGAAACAGCAAGAAATACCGTTTACCCACAAGACATTACATATATTAGAAAACAATACTTTCCCATTACTTTATTTTCCAGATCACCAGACTGGGCCACAGCAACGCGTAGCAGGGGACCGCTAGCTTTTAATAAACACCTGTGTCAGCCATTTCAAATGCAGTTCATTTTAACTGCTTTTAATGATATATGTTTAATGTTCACTCATGTCTTAGTTTATTGTCTAACTTGGTTTATTGCTACCTATTTATTTATTTATTTCCTATATTTATATCCCGCCCTTCTCCCCCCGAAGGGGGACTCATGGCAGCCTAACAAAAGCATCATAAGATGCTACCTAATCCCCATTTCAACATTTAATTTTTTTATTATATGTTTACTGTTATTCTTGTGCATTATTTTGTATTATTCTGATGTTATTTGTACTTTGTAAGGCATTGAATATTTGCTTGTTTCTGTGTGTAAACCATCCTGAGTCCCTTTTGGGAGAGAGGGCGGTCTAGAAATAAAGTTTATTGTTACTTGGCCACGGTGGTCCATGCTCTCATTACATCTAGGTTAGACTACTGCAATGCACTCTACGTTGGGTTGCCTTTGAAGACTGCTCGGAGGCTTCAAATAGTCCAACGAGAGGCAGCCAGGTTAATAACTGGGGCAGCATACAGGGAGCACATAACTCCCATGTTACATCAGCTCCACTGGCTGCCAGTTTGCTACCGGGCACAATTCAAAGTGCTGGCTTTGGCCTATGAAGCCCCAAACAACCCCGGGCCAAATTACCTGTCCGAACGCATCTCCCCCTATGTACCATCGCGGAGATTAAGATCTTCCGGGGAGGCCCTGCTTTCCGTCCCCCCATTGTCACAGGTGCGATTGGTGGGGATGAGAGACAGGGGCTTCTCGGTGATTGCTCCCCGGCTATGGAACCCCCTTCCTGGTGAGATCAGGTCGGCCCCCTCCCTCCTGTCCTTTAGAAGGATGGTAAAAACTTGGCTGTGGGACCAAGCTTTGAATTTTTGCCGTGTATATGCTGTGTTCTGCCCTGAGTCCCCTTCGGGGTGAGAAGGGCGGAATAGAAATGTTTTAAATAAATAAATAAACAAATAAATAAATATGTATTTATCTTTTGAAACTAACCTGAGAAACCTGGTCTTATTTCCCTTTCGTCCAGGACTTGGAAAGTAATGCAACAGAACACTTTTGAAGAAAGCAGATACCCCTGGCAGGAGTCCTTTGAAAATGTCAGTGTCTGCATGCCATTTCGCTGCCCGCGATGCGGGGACCACACCCGATTCCGGACCCTGTCGTCCCTAAGAGCCCATTTGGAATTCAACCATAGTTACGAAGACAGGAGCCTTCTGACAAAATGCAACCTCTTCTCATCTATCCAAGATGCAGACCTGATCTCTTCCCCCGAGCCCTTCATGCATGCAATGCTGGGAGACAACACCAACATCATGAAACCAAAGACATCCTATCTGAACTTCTGCGACACGGGACGAGAGAGCTCCAAGAACAGGAAGCCCCTGGAGGTGGAAGCCGAAAGACCTGCGTCTTATGGGTCCAATTACACATCAGGGGAATCCATCGATGAGCCCATTTCTAAGCCAGGCTTGGCAACCACAGACTCCAAAGCCTCCTTTGAGGCCCACGTCAGAGAGAAGTTTAACAGGATGGTGGAAGCAGTTGACAAAACCATTGAGAAGAGGATCGACAAGCTCACCAAAGAGCTGTCCCAAAAGACTGCCGAGCTCTTGGAAGTACGGGCGGCTTTTGTGCAGCTTTCACAGAAGAAGCAGGAAGTTCAGAAGCGGGAGATGGCCCTCAACAGACAGGTGGATGTCGCAGTGGAGATGATAGCAGTGCTGAAGCAACGGCTGACGGAGTCCGAGGAAGAGCTGCACAGGAAAGAAGAGTATGTACATTATTATATGACATTATAGTGTCCATTTTCTATACAGTAGGGCTTACCTTGGCATGGTCTAGTTCAGTCTTCCCCAACATTTTGCTCTCCAGGTATGTTGGGCTGTAACTACTAACATCTCAGATAATGGGAGTTTTACTGAAGAGGGGGATTTTATCCAGCACACCTAGTAGGAGAAAACCAGTGCTTCTTGCCATTCTAGTGTCACACTGCTGTCTGTCCCACTAATATAACATATGGTACAACATGTATACTTATTTCTACAGTACAACCCCTGTATCTGCACGGTATACTGTCCAAGATCTTTCCTGCCATTATCTTGAAACTACAGATAATACCAAACCCTATGTTTTGACTATACTTAGTATCATAGAATCACAGAGTTGGAAGAGACCTCATGGGCCATCCAGTGCAACCCCCTGCCAAGAAGCAGAAAAACACATTTAAAGCAGCCCCAACAGAAGGCCATCCAACCTCTGCTTAAAACCCTCCAAAGAAGGAGCCTCCACCACACTCTGGGGCAGAGAATTCCACTGCTGAACAGCTCTCACAGTCAGGAAGTTCTTCCTCATGTTGAGGTGGAATTTCCTTTCCTGTAGTTTGAAGCCATTGCTCTGCGTCCTTTTCTCCAGAGCAGCAGAAAGGCTTGAAGTGTAACATAGAATAATAATATTTATTTATTTATATATTATTTGAACTTATATGCCGCCACTCCCCTGGGGCTCGGAGCGGCTTACAAGAATAGCTAAAATCTAACAAAATTTAAAAGCAATTTAAAACAATTTTAAAAACAGCAGTATCAAACATTAAAAGCAATAATAATAATAATACTTTATTTATACCCCGCTACCATCTCCCCAAGGGACTCGGAGCAGCTTACATGAGGCCAAGCCCAAAAACACATCAAAACAACAAGCAATAATAAAACAATAATAGTAACCAAAATAAACAGTACAATCAATATAAATCACAAATAGACAATAACACACAAAAATTTAAAACTTATGACTGGGCCAGATGTAATAGTTAAAAACTTTCAAAAATAGATGCTGGACATGAGCAGAGGGTGTATCTATTGGGAGGATTTTAAATCAAGGTAGGAACAACCCAACAGGTAATTAAAGTGCTTCTCAGAGTATTTGCCAGAGATTGTTTCCTTTATTCAGGGAAGGCACATTGGAACAGCCACGTTTTCAGGCTCCTCCTAAAGACTGCCAATGTGGGGGCTTGTCTGATGTCCTTGGGAAGTGAGTTCCAGAGTCGAGGGGCAACCATGGAGAAGGCCCTCTCTCTCGTCCCCACCAATTGCGCCTGCGAGGGAGGTGGGAGCGAGAGCAGGGCCTCCCCAGATGAACGAAGAGATTGTGTGGGTTCGTACACAGAAATGCGGTCACGCAGGTAGGCAGGTCCCAAACCGTTTGATTTGAATGCAGTATTCCTGCTTCTTGGCAGGGGGTTGGACTGGATTGCCCATGAGGTCTCTTCCAACTCTTTGATTCTATGATCTAAGTGGGCAACACTCTGCACCAACCCTGGGGCAGCTTCACTTACTTCCTCTGTCCATCTTCAGTAGAAGGGTAGAGTCCTGATCAGTAGGACCAAACCAAGTTCAGGCCCACTGAATCATAGAATGATAGAGTTGGAAGAGATCTCATGGGCCATCCAGTCCAACCCCCTGCCAAGAAGCAGGAATATTGCATTCAAAGCATTCCTGACAGATGGCCATCTAGCCTCTGTTTAAAAGCTTCCAAAGAAGGAGCCTCCACCACACCCTGGGGCAGAGAGTTCCACTGCTGAACAGCTCTCACAGTCAGGAAGTTCTTCCTAATGTTCAGATGGAATCTCGTTTCTTGTAGTTTGAAGCCATTTTTCCGAGTCCTAGTCTCCAGGGAAGCAGAAACAAGCCTGCTCCCTCCTCCCTGTAACTTCCTCTCACATATTTATACATGGCTATCATATCTCCTCTCAGCCTTCTCTTCTTCAGGCTAAACATGATCAGCTCCTTCATAGGGCTTGCTCTCCAGACCCTTGATCATGAATGGCAACCCTTATGTTGATAGTCATTGCAGCAGACACAGAGCTCCAAGGAGTTCCTAGCTGCCACTGACATCTTTGTCCTGCATGACCCAGGGAGGGAGAGCATCTCCTTCCCCATCCTCTCTCCCTCTCAATGTTATGTAGATGCCCCTGCAGACTACAGTAGTGTGCCCAGGGATGACCAAGAGCTCTTTGCTGTTCCATGGCCACCTCAACAATGGCAACAGGGGACTACCAAGGTAGGTAGCATCTTCCAATCCCAGTAGCATGGAGCCTGGAGAAAGCAGGATGGATGGCTGAACAGGTGGGGGGAGTTCCAATTCAGAACGAGACCAATTGTATATGGATGTTCCAGAGCTTTGGGAAAGTTCCAGAGTATGTCCTGAACTTAGCCTAACATATGGTTATCATATCTGAAGTGAACCCAGGGTACAGTTGTAATGTATTAAAAAAAACCACTTTAAAAACTTGGGATTGTATTAAATGTCCTTTGACCAGTAGCTGTAAGTGTTGCTATAAGAAGGTCCTCCATGATGCATGTGGCAGGGCTCAGACAGCATTGTAATATGTGGGCTGTGGTTTGATCTTGTCCACACTTTCATGTCGTGGACTCGACTTTGTTGCCCCAATTCTTTAGGTTAGCTCTGCATCTCGTGGTGCCAGAGCACAGTCTGTTCAGCACCTTCCAAGTCATCCAGTCTTCTGTATGCCCAGGAGGGACTCTCTTATTTGATACCAGCCACTGATTGAGGCTCTAAGTTTTAGCCTGTCACTTTTGGATTCTCGCTTGCTGTGGTGTTCCTGTGAGCATCTCTGTAGATCTTAGGAAACTATTAGTTAATTTAAGGTGTTGGCATGCTGGCTGATATCCGAACAGGGGCTGGAGATGTCACTGCCTTGGAGATGTCACTGCCTTGGTCCTTGCATTATTTGCTGCAGATGTCAGGTGGTGCAATACCGGCTTTATTTATTTATCGTGTCAGGAGCAACCAGACAGTTGTATTACATTTTTAACAAAACAAACAAACAGACAAAGCACAAAGTTTGCAAGTTTGGTAGTTGATTAAATGTCCTTTGACCAGTATCTGGCCACTTGGAGTGCCTCTGGTGTTTCCGCAGACAGGTCCTCCATTGTGCATGTAGCAGGGCTCAGGTTGCATTGCAGCAGGCAGTCAGTGGTTTGCTCTTCTCCACACTCGTATGTCGTGGATTCCACTTTGTAGCCTCATTTCTTAAGGTTGGCTCTGCATCTCGTGGTGCCAGAGCGCAGTCTGTTCAGCGCCTTCCAAGTTGCTCAATTTTCTGTGTGCCCAGGGGGGAGTCTCTCATTTGGTATCAGTCACTGATTGAGGTTCAGGGTTTGAGCCTGCCACTTTTAGACTCTCGCTTGCTGGGGTGTTCTAGCAAGTGTCTCTGTAGATCTTAGAAAACTATTTCTTGATTTAAGTCGTTGATGTGCTGGCTGATACCCAAACAAGGGATGAGCTGGAAATGTTACTGCCTTGGTCCTTTCACTATTGGCTGCTACTTCCCGGCGGATGTCAGGTGGTGCAATACCGGCTAGACAGTGTAATTTCTCTAGTAGTGTAGGGCACAGACACCCCGTGATAATGCGGCATGTCTCATTAAGAGCCACATCCACTGTTTTAGCGTGGTGAGATGTTTTCTACACTGGGCATGCATACTCAGCAGCAGAGTATAGCAGAGCATAGCGCAAGGGCAGATGTCTTCACCGTGTCTCGTTGTGATCCCCAGGTTGTGCCAGTCAGCTTTCGTATGATATTGTTTCTAGCACCCACTTTTTGCTTGATGTTCAGGCAGTGCTTCTTGTAGGTCAGGGAATGGTCCAGAGTGACTCCCAGGTATTTGGGTGCGCTGCAATGCTCCAGTGCGCTGCAATGATCCAGGTAATCCTCAGAGCTTGGGATGCTTGTCTGTTCTTAAGGTGGAAAGCACATGTCTGTGTTTTAGATGGATTAGGGATCAGCTGGTTTTCCCTGTAATAGGCAGTAAGAACACCTAGAGTTTCGGAGA
This sequence comes from Anolis sagrei, assembly GCF_037176765.1. NCBI lineage: Eukaryota > Metazoa > Chordata > Lepidosauria > Squamata > Anolidae > Anolis > Anolis sagrei. The sequence continues at coordinate 166,712,058 of NC_090023.1, forward strand.
GCTTCTGTTCAACCATCTCAAAGCTCCCTGCTTGAGCAGTAATGGCACGATCATCAGCATAGATTAAGCTCTCTGTCCCTTCTGGCAGTGGCTGGTCATTTGTGTAAAATTTTGAACATTGATGGAGCAGGCACACTCCCCTGAGGCAGGCCGTTCTTCTGTTTCTGCCATCTGCTTCTCTGGCCCTGGGACTCAACAAAAAAGCTCCTGTTTTGTAGCAGGTTTCCTATGAGGCAGGTGATGTTATACATTTTTCTCAGGAGGCAGTGGTTTACAGTATCATAAGCTGCTGACAGGTCTATGAAGACAGCTCTGCAATACTGGCTAAACAGTATAATTTCTCCAGTAGTGTAGGGCGTAGACAGCCTGTGATCATGCGGCATGTCTCATTAAGAGCCACATCCACTGTTTTAGCATGGTGAGATGTGTTCCACACTGGGCATGCATACTCAGCAACAGAGTAGCAAAGCACATACGGTAAAACTCCATTAAGCAGCCTTGTCTTGCATTGGGAGTGAGAAGAGTCTGTGCATCTTGTGTGTGGACACCACTAGGCCAATTCTTGCCCACCACAGTTTACACATACCAGTGTAGTTATGCACTCATACCACTGAGTAGAGAGAAAGGTGGAGAGGAACAGTGTGGGGTGGTGATGATGATTTTGAGTTAAAAATATCCCTACTTTTTCTGTCTTTGGCATCATTCCCTTTGTATGACTATCCAACAATTCTGCCACACAAAAGACATACTGTTTGATGCCTAGGAAAAGTACAATTCCAGCTGGACATACAATTTTGAAGTGTCCCACCTGCCCTCTTCCCAGCCAAGCAAGGATGCCTTTTGAAAGCTTGTTCCTTTTACTGATCCTGCTATCAGTGTTCCCTAAGATACTTAGCACAGCCTCTGTTTCTTTGTGAAATGACTCAGGATTGTGCTAAGACACAAAAGAGACATGCACAAGAAGTGGAAAAAGGGAGAAATCACCAAAGAAGAATTCAAACAAATAGCCAACACCTGTAGGGAAAAGGTCCGCAAGGCTAAAGCAAAAAACGAGCTCAGACTTGCCAGGGACATTAAAAACAATAAAAAGGGCTTCTATTCTTATGTCAGTAGAAAAAGGAAAAACAAGGAGGCGATAGGACCTCTTCGAGGAGAAGATGGGGCAATGCTGACAGGGGATAGGGAAAAGGCAGAACTACTTAATGCCTTCTTTGCCTCGGTCTTCTCACAAAAAGAGAGTCTTCAACCTCAGCAAGATGGAGTGGATGAGGGATTGGAGGACATCCAACCCCAAATTGGGAAAGAAGTCGTCCAGGAATACCTGGCCGCTCTTAATGAGTTCAAGTCCCCAGGGCCAGATCAACTACACCCCAGAGTATTGAAGGAACTAGCGGAAGTCATTTCGGAACCATTGGCAACCATCTTTGAGAGTTCTTGGAGAACGGGAGAAGTTCCAGCAGATTGGAGGAGGGCCAATGTGGTCCCAATCTTCAAGAAGGGAAAAAAGGATGACCCAAACAACTACCGTCCGGTCAGCCTCACGTCGATACCGGGCAAGATTCTGGAAAAGATTGTTAAGGAAGCGGTCTGCAAACACTTAGAAACAAATGCAGTCATCGCTAATAGTCAACATGGATTTATCAAAAACAAGTCATGCCAGACTAATCTGATCTCTTTTTTCGATAGAGCTACAAGCTGAGTAGATGCAGGGAATGCCGTGGATGTAGCGTACCTGGATTTCAGTAAGGCCTTCAACAAGGTCCCCCATGACCTTCTGGCAAGGAAACTAGTCCAATGTGGGCTAGGCAAAACTACGGTGAGGTGGATCTGTAATTGGTTAAGTGGACGAACACAGAGAGTGCTCACTAATGCTTCCTCTTCATCTTGGAAAGAAGTGACGAGCGGAGTGCCGCAGGGTTCCGTCCTGGGCCCGGTCTTGTTCAACATCTTTATTAATGACTTAGATGAAGGGCTAGAAGGCATGATCATCAAGTTTGCAGACGACACCAAATTGGGAGGGATAGCCAATAGTCCAGAGGACAGGAGCAGAATTCAAAACGATCTTGACAAATTAGAGAGATGGGCCAAAACTAACAAAATGAAGTTCAACAGTGACAAATGCAAGATACTCCACTTTGGCAGGAAAAACAAAATGCAAAGATACAGAATGGGGGACAATGCCTGGCTCAAGAGCAGTGCGTGTGAAAAAGATCTTGGAGTCCTCGTGGACAACAAGTTAAACATGAGCCAACAATGTGATGTGGCGGCAAAAAAAGCCAATGGGATTTTGGCCTGCATCAATAGGAGCATAGTGTCTAGATCTAAGGAAGTAATGCTACCCCTCTATTCTGCTTTGGTTAGACCACATCTGGAATATTGTGTCCAATTCTGGGCACCACAATTCAAGAGAGATATTGACAAGCTGGAATGTGTCCAGAGGAGGGCGACTAAAATGATCAAGGGTCTGGAGAACAAGCCCTATGAGGAGCGGCTTAGGGAACTGGGCATGTTTAGCCTGAAGAAGAGAAGGCTGAGAGGAGATATGATAGCCATATATAAATATGTGAGAGGAAGCCACAGGGAGGAGGGAGCAAGCTTGTTTTCTGCTTCCTTGGAGACTAGGACGCGGAACAATGGCTTCAAACTACAAGAGAAGCGATTCCATCTGAACATTAGGAAGAACTTCCTGACTGTGAGAGCCGTTCAGCAGTGGAACTCTCTGCCCCGGAGTGTGGTGGAGGCTCCTTCTTTGGAAGCTTTTAAGCAGAGGCTGGATGGCCATCTGTCAGGGGTGATTTGAATGCAATATTCCTGCTTCTTGGCAGGGGGATGGCCCATGAGGTCTCTTCCAACTCTTTGATTCTATGATTCTATGATTCTATGAAATACTCAGTGCCAAGGCCACATTTCTAACCTGCCCTCTCAACCCCCTAGGGGGGGACTCAGGGCAGCTTACACCATCGATGCCACAAGATAATACAAATATAAACAAATATAACAGTAAATAGAACATTAAGTTAAAAACACATTAAAAATATTGTCACCAATCCATGGGTAGACCTTTTTGTCATGGGCCCACCTTTTCCCCTCATGCCAAGTGCACCTCCATTTCAGGATCTATTTCCTTTCTCCCTTTGGTGTAAATCCCTTGATTGTAGTGGAGAAGAAAGCGTGCATCCAGGTGTTCAAATTCAGTTCCAAGGATTATCTAAAACATTCTGATTTATTAGACAGCACTTTTCCACAGTCCATTTCAAAGAGTGAGGCTTTTAGTCCCTCATAACATCCATTGGGATTAATTGTATCTGTGAATATGGCTGTAGGAGCTAAATTCTGCGCTGCTGCGCTTTGGTTTTAGGACTAGAGGTAAAGATATAAATGTCTTGCTTCCATTATCCCTCCCTTCTGTCAGTTCAGCAGTGAGTTGGAAACGAAACCTCAGGCTTGGAAAGAATCATAATTTAGTTTCCTGCCGCTTTCCATGCTAAATTCTGAAACAATTTTTGGCAGTTCCTGCTTGTCTAAAAATACTTTAGTGTTGTATTCATTAAAAATGTAATAATTGCTGATACATTATTTATATGTGAACTACTTAAGAACTGCAATCCTCCTGCTGCCCAAACCTGCTCACACCAGTGGAAGACATCTCAAGCAAATGACTTACAGATTGCAATCTTGACAATACTCAATATTCCCAGTTATTAAATATATTTTAATACCTTGTCATGTGTTAATTAAAAGCATAGTGCTACTATTAAAAAAAATAAATGGGTAATACAATAACTCAGTTTAGAGAAGCAATGCTAAACAGACTTTACGGTGAGGCAAGTCCCATTGGCATTAGTACAAAGATTAGGATTATTTTAGGTAGGTGAGCTTTCCAGCTCAGGAAGGAGGTCATAAATCAGAGATGCACTTCCAAATATGGAAGTACAACAGTAAGAACTGAAATATTGTACAGTAGGCCCTTAGTATCAGCTGGAATTTGGTTCCAGGACCCTCCAAAATCCATGTATGTTCTAGTCCCATTATGTACAGTACAGGTTTCTGCAGGGGGCCTTGAGAGTAAGAAATCAAAGCACTTCTCTTCTCCGAGAATGCTGTTGTTACCAAAAGCCAAATGAACTGTGTACTGTGAATGTTATTGATTCCCTTGAGCATTTGGGTACCTGTCTTGTGCTTTCCAAACACTGCGCTGGTGCTTAGGAACCAGTCTCTGTGAAGAAATCCACAGAGAATCTGAGCTCTACTTGCAAAGGCAATTACAATGTCCAATAATGCATTGTAGATTCAAGTTGAAACCATACTCTCGTTTTATGAAATTTTTTAGAAGGACAAGAGGAAGGAAAAACTGATGTCATAAAATATTTTAATTAAGTGCAAAGTAGAAACTAAAGAGAGCGAGCTAATAAATGGGATTGAGTGCAATGGAAGCAATTTCTGTTATAGCAGTTAGCCCTCTGAATCCACAGATTTTATATCCACCCATTCCACCATCCATGGATAGGAAGGAAGGAAGGAAGGAAGGAAGTCTAAAAAGCAAAGCTTAATTTAGCCTCTCTCTATATAAAAATGCTCTGTGCGTAATGAGTACCTTACAAACAAAAGAACCAATGAATGAAACTTAACATCAAATTTAGCAACAAAACATCTCACAACACAAGGAGTGACCATCACTCAAAAATTATGATTTTGTCATTTGAGATTTGTAGTTGCTGGGATTTATAGTTCACCTATAATCAAAGAGTATTCTGAACTCCACCAACTATGAAATAGAACCAAACTTGGAACACAGGACTCCCCTGACCAACAGAACACACTAGAAAAGTTTGGTGGGTTTTGTTTCGGGGGGGGGGGGGGGCTGAGTCTGAGTGAAAGAGGATCTACCCTAGCAAACCTTTTGTATTGTTACCCCAGTACCCCCATGCATATGGGATATATTGAGCATGGTGATCAGATCATGATATGAATAAACATAACAGTTTAAATAATGTACCAGTAAGGCCTTCTCGTGGACCACCATGAGAATTTCGGGGTGGGGGGGGGAAGGGGTGAGTATTGAACTTGAGTTTTGGAGTTGTAGTTCACCTACATCTAGAGAGAACTGTGGACTCAAACAATGATGGATCTGGACCTAATTTGGCACAAATACGCCATATGCCCAAATATAATCACAGATGGAGTTTGGGGGAAATAGACCTTGACATTTGGGAGTTGTAGTTACTGGGATTTATAGTTCACCTACAATCAAGGAGCATTCTGAACCCTACCAATGACAGAACTGGGGCAAACTTCCCACACAGAACCCCCATGACCAACAGAAAATACTTAAGGCCATCGAGTCCAACTCCCTTCACCAGGGCAAGAAAATGTAATCAGAGCCCTCCTGACAAAGAGCCATCCAGCCATAGATACAGATAGATATATATTATTCACACACACATATGTATATGACAGATATAGTATAGATTTGAAAGGGACCCCTAAAGAAGGACAATTATATGTTGCATGTTCCAAAGTAGGCAAACCAGACAATCTCTACATCGACACTGACAAAGAAACAACAAGAAATACTTTTAACCCACAAGCATTACATACAGTATATTAGAAACCAACACTTTCTCATTACTTTATTTTCCAGATCATGAGACTGGGCCACAGCAACGCGTGGCAGGGGACTGCTAGTTTTATATAAAGGACACCATTTTATTATGCCATTGTATGTGATCGGACTTGAGCGTTCACAAATTTTGATATCCACAGGGGATCCTGTGTTTTTTTTATCTTTGTCATTTGTAGAGAAGTAGTTACGTTTAATCACTTCCTGGAGGAAGCTGCTGAAAAGGAATTTCACGGCAAAGCTCGGCTCCAGCGCTTCATTGAAAATCTGCTGCAGCGAGTGGATCTGGCAGAGAAGCAGTTAGAATACTATCAGAATCAGCAAATCATGGGCAACTACAGTGACGTCAATGAGCAAGTGGTAAGCAGGGAAGAAGTCGTTTTTGTGACCTCATGTTATTTAAATAGGAAGTGTTCTTTTAGGGGGTATCTACAGTAACCATTAAATGCAGTTTCTTTTTTTTTATTTATTAAATGATTTTTTATTAGAAGATTTTCATTACATTACATTACATACATTACAAACATACAAGACAAACTGATTACATTACACAGTAAACAATGACTTCCAGTGACTTTGATTTGTTTACTTTAACGTTCCACATCAATGGGTTTTCCTGTTGTCAATGTCATCACTGTCGACTGTTGGCAAATACAGATTCACTGAGTTACCTCAGATGTAGAAAGAAAAATAAAACAAAAAAGCATTCTACAAGTCCAAGTTTACTGTATCCCACTCTCTAATCATTCCCTACTATAGTGAATTTCACAAGAAAGGGGGGATGGAGAGGGGACGCGGGGTGGGAAAAGGGGAAGTGAAAGGGAGTGGGGGAGAGGGATAGGATGTGCAACGTGACTCATACATCCATACGTCCATTGAACTTCCCAACAGTCCGGGGGGTATCTTCAAACTTGTTTGTTATTTTAGACATTTTGTGTCATTGCAGTCGTCAATCTTCCAAGCCTCGTACCTTTAAATTTTTCTTTTCTTTAAGATAGTTTCTGAGTGGGCTCCAGTCTATTTTTTTCTTTTCATTAGTATTGTCTAGTATATTAGATAGTGTATCTAAGTCCATAAAATCCCTTATCTTAAGGATCCAAGCCTCCATAGAAGGCAGTTCCCTCAATTTCCATTTGCTCGCTATAACGGTTCGTGCTGCCGCTGAGAGATGAAACAATAGTCTCTCCTTATTTTTCCCCATCTCGAAGTCCAATAAATGCAGGAGGTAGTACTCCGCCTTTAGATCAAACTTTATTTGTATAATCCCCTGTACATATCGGTGGACCTCCTTCCAAAAGAATTTGATTTTTTTGCAGTCCCACCAACAATGCATGAATGTGCCTATTTTAGTGCCACATTTCCAACATAAATTACTCACTCCCCGGTTATATTTGGCTAGTCTTGAAGGTGTGAGGTACCATCGTGTAAACATCTTGTACCAACTCTCTTTAATAATTACTGCTTTAAAGCATTAAATGCAGTTTCAAAACAGTATTGAAGAAAGTGGTTTCACTATGCAGAGGATTACATAGGAAACCCTGGAACCTGTTACTTGGTAGAATCCCTCATTGAGTTCAGTAGGGCGCCTTCCACACTGTCATATAAAATCCAGGGATTTTATGGCAATCTAGACTGCCATAATGGGATTATATGGCAATGTAACTCAAAAAATCCAGTTCAAAAGACATAATGTAGATTATCTGCTTTGATAATGTGAATTATATGGCAGTATAGATGGGGCCTAGGATTTAATGCAGAGTAGACATGTCCAGAACTGTATTATAGATAAAATATGAAAAAATATAGTGGCCAGAATCTTTAGGATACACCAATGTGTATCCTAAAGTTACACACTTGCTATTCTCAAGTATTTATGATCCCTATGCAGCTCCTAGTTTAGGGCCTGTGTAGGGCAACAGCAGCTGTGATTTGCAGGGATCTGTTCTCCTGTCAGTCTGAAAAGAGTTGGCTGGCATTCCCCATTCCGGGCCCTTCCACACAGCCATATAACCCTAGAATATCAAGGCAGATAATACACAATATCTGCTTTGAACTGGAATATCTGAGTCCACACTGCCTATAATCCAGTTCAGTGTGGATTGTAAACAGCTGTGTGGAACGGGCCTCACTTGCTTATACTTGCAATCTCCTGCACAGCAGGAATTGTAACAGGCTCATTTTTTGCATCTCACACTGGAGATTGCTCATGAAAGGGAGTAGGAACATCAACTGCTTCCCAAATGGCAAGGTAACAGATCTACATTGATCACAACAGCCGCTTTCGAATCAGTGGGGATTGGAGGAGTTCGTACAGGATTCGCTGCATAGCACTCTAACTATACTGCTTGTCCATTTTTACCTTCTGTAAAGGATTCTGGATAGTATTTGTTCCTGTCAATCTGAACACTTATGTTTTTGTTTGTTTGTTTGTTTGCTTTAGATTACAGATATGTCATCGAGTAAGAAGCCCAGATGTCTGTATGTATATCATTTCCTATCTTTTATATCAGGGATGGAAATCATGTGGCTCTCAGGCCTCTTCTACACTGCCGTATAAAATCCAAATTATCTGCTTTGAGCTGGATTATATAGCAGTGTAGATCCATATAATCCAGTTCAAAGTAGATAATATGGATTATCTGATTTGATAATCTGGATTATATGGCAATGTAGAAGGAGCCTCTGTTTGCTGGATGCAAACTCTCAGCTGTTTTCTACTATTGACATTCCTGTATGGGTCTGCTGTTCTCATAGTCCAATGACATTTTGAAGGCTGCACATTCCCTTCCCTATTTTATACAAATTAATGTTATGATTAGAGCTTGGGAGTCAATAAATATCTTTTCCTCATTGTAATCGGATAATTACTGTATTTGAAATTAATTCCTTTCCTCTAATAACTAAGTGATGACACAACAGTGTTTGTGCAACTTAGGGCCCAATATCCCAGAGTATCGAGGCACAAAATCCCACAATATCTGCTTTTAATCTGAGTCCACACTCAGAAAATGTAGGATTCCTGTCTCGATATCCTGGAATATAGGGGTGTGTGGAAGGGCCCATAATGAAGAGTAACTCAACAACCCATCAGATGTAACCAACTCCTGACTGCCCTTGCCATAATATTAACACTAATAAACATAGACAATAAAACTCCACTATAATTAGCTTTTCCATTACATATGGCAGTGTAGACTCATATAATTTTCTTGCTCGGGCATTAACAAAGGAAGAGTAGATTTGTTCCCTCCCTATTCCTTGATCAGCCTTCCAACGCACCATCTTGAGGGCTGGCTGTTGGCCAGCTTTCCAACGCGCTGGCCTTATCGCCCTCCAACGCGCTACCGCCATCTTGAGGCTTGGTCTGCTTGTCCAGGACTTGGTCAGCCCTCTTAACATCTAAGTATATGACCTTTAGCAGGCCTGGAAGTGTTTTACCCTGCAGGACAATTAGAAAACAGAACCAACACTAGCCGCTGGCTACGACTATCTTTCCACCACCTTATTGAAAACTGCCGCCATTGCATGTGATCTCTAACATCTCACTTGCCAACCATCAATTTCCGGAGTATTGTGTTGACCATCTTCTGGCCCCAGCATTTTGGCATTTGGGCATCTCGTTGCTTCCAATTTCAGATAGAATCTTAGATAGACTGTGTTGACCATCGTTTTTAATTCCGTCTGTTTGACTTTTGATTGTGTGGACCATCCTTGTTTATTGCTAATTGCTAATTAATTCAACTCCATGACCAGTTGGTTACCTTGTGCACTTTACTAATTGTTGATCTTGCACTTTATGCCACTAGCACTTTAAACGACTTTTCGGTGCATTTAGCCAACTACAGCACTTTAATCTTGATTGTATAGCTAGTACCGATGCAGGCCTCCATGACGCATTTTAATTAACACCTTGGGTTATTAAGCCATCGCATTTATATTGTTGTTCTATTATATTGTGTTAAAACACCATCAGTAATTTAACAGCGTAATCCCTGCTCTAACTGTGTGTAACTTCTACCACCCATGTTTCCATCTGCTCCTTGGCAGCTGTTGACTTGGTTGCTAATTTTATATGTGGGTAAGGATAAATGGAATAGTGCGAGGGATCTTGAATATAGCTTAACGGGACTGAAGTACACCTGGAAGGATAAGCTATGGCAAAATGCAATTATAACATCGTATGTAAACCATAACGATCCCTGGTTTATTAGTATAAGCACCAAATGCGTCATGGAGGAGGGAGAGGCTTCCGTTAACCGAGGAGCCCCCATAGAAGTCGTGGTGGGGAAGGGGAGATACGGGAAAAGGAGACCTTTAATTCGGCCTAGGGAACGTGGAACAACTTTAGTAATCCCAAATCGGTCTCCTGATACGGTAAGCAGGTGTAACCAGGATGGCGGTCCCTCGGGATTGAAAGTGGTGCTGTTGAACGCCAGATCTGTCAACGGCAAAACAACTGTCATCCAGGATTTAATCTTGGATGAGCGGGCAGATCTGGCGTGCATCACGGAAACCTGGCTGGACGAAGCTGGAGGTGTAAATCTGACCCAGCTTTGTCCACCCGGGTTCTCTGTGCAGCATCAACCGAGATCCGGAGGGCGGGGAGGCGGGGTTGCAGTAGTCTATAGAGATTCTATTTCTCTGACCAGGACCCCCATCCCACAGTCAACAAATTTTGAATGCGTCCACCTGAGGGTGGGTGACCGGGACAGATTAGGGATTCTGTTAGTGTACCGTCCACCTCGCTGCACTACAGTCTCCCTACCTGAGCTAGCGGGGGTAGTCTCGGACCTGGCATTGGAGTCCCAGCGGCTGCTTGTGCTGGGGGACTTCAATGTCCATGCTGAGGCTGCCCTAACGGGAGCGGCTCAGGACTTCATGTCTACCATGGCGACCATGGGTCTGTCCCAACAAGTATCTGGCCCCACCCACAGTGCTGGACATACATTGGACTTGGTTTTCTGTCAGGGATGGGAGGAAGGTGGCGGTGTTGAGGAGTTATCCATCTCTCCGTTGCCATGGACCGACCACTTCCTGGTCAGCTTTAGACTTACTGCGCCCCTTAACCTCCGCAGAGGTGGAGGACCTATTAAATTGGTCCGCCCCAGGAGGCTTATGGATCCGGAAGGATTCCTGATGGCTCTTGGGGATTTTCCCGCCACCGCGGTTGGTGATCCTGTTGATGCCCTGGTCGCTCTCTGGAATGGGGAGATGACCAAGGCAATAGACACGATCGCTCCAGAACGTCCCCTCTCAAGTAGCCGATCTAAACCGGCCCCTTGGTCTACTGAGGAGCTGGCGGTGTTGAAGCGAAAGAAGAGGGAACTAGAGAGCGTGTGGCGTTCGGATCCGAGCGAGTCAAACCGAACACGGTTTGTGGCCTTTTTAAGGTCATATGCCGCGGCAATAAGAGCCGCTAAGAAAACTTTCTTCGCGGCCACTATTGCGTCTGCAAAGAACCGTCCGGCTGAACTGTTCCGAGTTGTCAGAGGCCTTTTAAAACCCACCATTCAGGATGGGTGCCCTGATGACTCGGCTGCTCGCTGTGAAGCTTTTGCTCGGTTCTTTGCAGACAAAGTCGCTTTGATCCGCTCTGGACTGGACGCCGCATTAACGGCAGTCTCTGAGGATGTAACACGAGCATCTGCTTGTCCGATTTTGATGGATTCATTTCAATTGGTTCAAACCGAGGATGTGGACAAGGTGCTTGGAGGGATGAGAGCCACCACATGCATCCTAGACCCCTGCCCATCCTGGCTTCTAAAGGAGGCCAGAGGGGGATTGGCCGAGTGGGTTAAGGTGGTGGTTAATGCCTCCCTTCGGGAAGGCATTTTTCCAGCCAGCTTAAAGCAAGCTGTGATAAAACCGCTGTTGAAGAAGCCATCACTGGACCCCACTCAATTGGTAAACTATCGGCCTGTTTCCAATCTTCCCTTTTTGGGCAAAGTCATGGAACGTGTGGTGGCCTCACAACTCCAGGCATTCTTGGTAGACACGGATTATCTAGATCCGGCACAGTCTGGCTTTAGGCCGGGACATGGTACCGAGACAGCCTTGGTCGCCTTAGTGGATGATCTCCGTCGGGAGCTCGACAGGGGGAGTGTGTCCCTGTTGGTGCTACTCGACCTCTCAGCGGCCTTCGATACCGTCGACCACGGTATCCTTCTGGGACGCCTCGCGGGAATGGGTCTCGGAGGTACTGTTTTGCAGTGGCTCCGGTCATTCCTCGAGGGTCGGTCTCAGAAGGTGTCACTGGGGGACTCCTGCTCTACCCCACAACCTTTGTCTTGTGGGGTTCCTCAGGGTTCAATACTGTCCCCCATGTTGTTTAACATCTACATGAAGCCGCTGGGTGAGATCATCCGGAGTTTCGGAGTGTGGTGTCATCTGTACGCAGATGATGTCCAACTCTGTCACTCCTTCCCACCTGCTACTAAGGAGGCTGTCGAAGTCCTGAACCGGTGCTTGGCCGCTGTGACGGTCTGGATGGGGGCGAACAAATTGAAATTGAATCCAGACAAGACAGAGGTGCTCCTGGTCAGTCGCAAGGCCGAACAGGGTATAGGGTTACAGCCTGTGTTAGACGGGGTCGCACTCCCCCTGAAGACACAGGTTCGCAGTTTGGGTGTGATCCTGGACTCATCGCTGAGCCTGGAGCCCCAGGTTTCGGCGGTGACCAGGGGAGCATTCACACAGTTAAGACTCGTGCGCCAACTGCGACCGTACCTTGGGAAGTCTGACTTGGCCACGGTAGTCCACGCTCTGGTTACATCCCGTCTTGATTACTGCAACGCTCTCTACGTGGGGTTGCCTTTGAAGACGGCCCGGAAGCTCCAACTAGTCCAACGGGCGGCAGCCATGGTATTAACAGGGGCTGGACGCAGGGAGCACACAACTCCTCTGCTGTACCAGCTTCACTGGCTACCGATTAGCTACCGAGCCCAATTCAAAGTGCTGGTTTTGACCTTTAAAGCCCTAAACGGTTCTGGCCCTACATACCTCTCCGAACGTATCTCGGCCTATCAGCCCACCAGGACCCTTAGATCTTCAGGAGAAGCCCTTCTCTCTATCCCACCTGCTTCACAGGTGCGGCTCGTGGGAACGAGAGATAGGGCCTTTTCTGTGGTGGCCCCCCGGCTTTGGAATGCCCTCCCTACTGAATTAAGATCAGCCACCTCGCTAATGGCATTTAGGAAAAAACTAAAAACCTGGATGTTTGAGCAAGTCTTCAATTGACCTTCGATGTGATGTTTTATCTGACCATGGATTAGCAATCAAGATAACGAATTGGATGATGATTTTAACTATGAGATGTCCCGATCTGTATTGGTGGCCCAATACTGTGTATGTTTTTTGTATGTATTTTTATTTTAATTTTATATGCTTAAATGAATTGTATATTTTAACATGTTGTAAACCGCAATGAGTCGCCGCACAGGCTGAGATATTAGCGGTATACAAGCATACCAAATAAATAAATAAATAAATAAATAGAAGAGATTGGAGGCAGAGCTTCTTTTAAGTTTTAGGATGGACTAAGGTCTTGCATTTAACCAATCTACCCAGAGAAGGGGATAGTTCCTTTTAAAAAATTACACTTTTTAATATAAAAATAGAGAAGCAAAAGACGGGAGCCTCCGGTGGCACAGTGGGTTAAAGCACTGAGCTGCTGAGCTTGTTGACCGAAAGGTCACAGGTTCAATTCCGGGGAGCAGCATTAGCTTCCGCTGTCAGCCCCAGCTTCTGCCAACCTAGCAGTTCAAAAAAATGCAAATGTGAGTAGATCAATAGGTACCACTCAGGTGGGAAAGTAACAGCGCTCCATGCAGTCATGCCGACCACATGAACTTGGAGGTGTCTACGGACAACGCCGGCTCTTCGGCTTAGAAATTTAGATGAGCACCACACCTCAGAGTCGGACACGACTGGATTTCATGTCAGGGGAAAACCTTTATTTATTTATTTATTTCACAGTTTTGTATACCGAGCTTCTCAACCTCGTTGAGGGACTCAGCCCGGTTTACAGCCATAAAAACATATACATTCATTAAAATATCATATATCACAAATTACACATCAACTTTAAAATACACTAAATATAAAACTACAGTGGTCAGTCGTCCTATTAAGATGGATCTATATCCACTTCCATCCAGAGTCCTATGGTGTTGTCTCATTCCTCGAAGGCCTGACTCCACAGCCACGTCTTCACCCGTTTCCTAAATGTTAGGATGGATGGGGCGGTTCTGGCCTCCAGAGGGAGAGAGTTCCAGAGTCGCGGGGCCACCACCGAGAAGGCCCTGTCCCTCGTCCCCACCAGGCGCGCTTGCGAGGCTGGTGGGACTGAGAGCAGGGCCTCTCCAGATGATCTTAGTAATCTTGAGTAGCAAAAGATCTGATTGGCCTAATGATAGAGCAGTGGATGGGAAGGCTAGCCCCTCTGAGAAGGCACCGGTGATTTCCCTTTTCCATAGAATGGACATTGAGGTATTGATGGGTCTTATCAAAATCCATAATTTGGCCCCCAAACCTTCCCTCAATTTATACATGAAGTCAGCTTATACACGAGTATATAGAGGTAAATGCGACATCATTTTCTATGTAAGTATAGCTCCTGTGTTATTAAGGCAAAGAATCTGCTCTGGATTTTAGCCTTTTTTTTAAAGCTACGGAACCCTTTAAGCACCTTTCATCATGTCTTTTATGTTTAGACTAAAACCCAGGGGAGATTGACTGCCCCACTGACGTGGAAGTCACGAAGGAGGAGGAGGAGGGAAAGAAATTCAGTTCCTGGTTTGAAAGTGTTAGGCCCCTTCCACACAGCCGAATGAAATCCCACATCTTTGGCTTTGAACTGGAATTTATGGCATTGTGAACTCAGATAACCCAGTTCGAAGCAGATATTGTGGGATTTTGAGTTATATGGCTGTGTGGAAGGGCCCTTATTCCTGTTTAATTTTGCAGTACTTACTTTGAAAGTAGTGTTTATACTCCAGAAACTTGGTTTTCGTGCCTGCCACAAACTATGTTGAATTGGTTGAGATTCAATGAGATATTCATTGAAAAATTATAGCAAAATGTCCCACAAAAACAAAGTTTTTGCAACTTAATAAATTTTCCTAAGTTTTTATGATAGAACCAATTAGGAAATGACATTTATAACCTAGGAACAAAAATTGTGTTACATAGTGTAATAATATAAGGAGTCCCACTTCTTGAACTGTGCACTTTCAGTATATAATTATACATTGTTACTTTTTTAAAATAATCTTTATTCAAGTTTTTGTTTTACAGTGAAAGAGGGTGAACAGTTTGTTTTCTAGAAAGAAAAAAGGAAAAAAAGAAAAAAAAGAAGTAGGAATGGATAGGTTGGGATAGAGTGGTGCTGGGGAGGGAGGGTGGGGAAAGGGGAAAGGGTCTGGTGAAAAGGGTAAGTGGTTTGGAGCTGAGGGGTGGGATGCTTCCAGTACGATCCGCAGAGATATATTCTTCTAAACAAACAAAAAGTTCTTCCATAAAATACTAACTTCTTATTTTCATCTTTTCCATCTTGTTTCTTTTTTTTAAATTCGAAGTTTCATTTCTTTTCAAGGGTTCCCACTTGATGTGGTTTCTTTTATTTATATTTTCCATTAATTGTGATAACTTGTCCATATCCATATATCCTATAGTTTTGGCTAACCAATCTTCTATCAAGGGTAGGTCTTTCCCTTTCCATTTCTGAGCTGCCATAATTCTCGCTGCGGCTGTCAGGTAGAATAAGATCTTCTCTTCGTTCTTTCCCAACTCAAAATTTATTAAATTTAATAAATAATATTCAGGTTTCAAGTCATATTTGACCATAATATTTTTTGATTGTGTTTATGTATTGAAATCCAGTATTTCTTTATTATCTTACATCCCCACCATAGATGCAAGTAGGTTCCTATTTCTCTCCCGTATTTCCAACATTTATTTTTTAATGTATTGTCGAAGGCTTTCATGGCCGGAATCACTCAGTTCTTGTGGTTTTTTTCGGGCTATATGGCCATGTTCTAGAGGCATTTCTCCTGACGTTTCGCCTGCATCTATGGCAAGCTTCCTCACCCTCTGAGGAAGCTTGCCATAGATGCAGGCGAAACGTCAGGAGAAATGCCTCTAGAACATGGCCATATAGCCCGAAAAAACCCACAAGAACTGATTTATTTTTTATTTTTTGGAAAATTTAGAAGCGTTGGTACTTGGACGGGTGTCAAGTACCAACGATAAAATATCTTGTACCAGTTTTCCTTTATATTGACTGACCTTGTGTATCTTATTCTGGTCTTCTACACCTGTTCCCATTCCTTTAATGAGATTGAATGTCCAACATCTATCGCCCATTTAATCATATTGTCCTTTATTAAGTCTTTCTCTGTATCCCATTCCAATAGTTTTTGATAAAGTATTCTAATTAATTTTTTTCTTTTTGAATTATTAAATCCCAATACGTTTCTTGTGAGTTAAAATCTATCTTTAAATCCTCTTTAAAGCAGTCTTTCATTTGTAAATAGTGAAACCAACTCATTCTTCCATCAAGTTCTCTTACTTCGTCTAAAGTTTTCAACTTCCATTCATTGTTTTGGTTTTTTTAATAAATTTATTATACATGGTTACTTTTTTAAAACTCCTAGAAATAATGCTACCTACAGTGGATTGCCAAAAACAGTTTGTCCTTTGTCTTTTATCTAGTGGATTTGTTTTATTTTCTCTGATTCCCTCTCTGTCCTGTTTTACTTTGCATCAACAGCCGAGGAGCTCAGCATGTTTTTTATAACAGTTCAGAGTCAAAACCGCATTCCTTCCAGAAAGGACGGATGCACCTGAAGAAAACCAAGGAGGACAAAATCTGTGCCCATCCAGTGAAACTATTTTATGAAGCTGTTGACTGCTCGAGGGATGTTTGGAGACCTCAGAAGAAAGGAGACGCCGCAAACGCTGCCCGAAAGGTTAACGCAAAATCAAAGATCAGTAAAAAAAGCAAACAGTTATACTAAAACGCATAGACAATACCTATATATATATAAAGAGAGATATAGATATGTATACATGTATGTCTCTAACTTAATTTAACTATCTATAAACACATAGTGCAAGTTGTGGTAGCACTTTACTACCAATAGTGAAGGAGAGCACAATGCTAAGCATGTCAACTTGGCTGTTGTCTGCACAGGCAAAAATATACCTCGTATTCGGTGCTGGCATAATGCACAACATTCTTGGGGATTCAAATCTAATTCAGTAGTTTTCCACCCCTGCGGGCTTAAAACTGAGATTGATCTTTTACCCTGACCATTTCTGGGAAATCTGAGTTGTTTTATAGGTGCCCCCAGTCCGAATCGGCTTTGATGTTGAACTGCGGGTGGGATTTTGAGTGGCACAAGTAGATGGGAGATCTCCAGATCTTTCTGCCATGAAATGCTATTTGTATCCATTTTGCCGGTGTGCAATCACAAGGTGCATTTGTATGGATAAAGTTGCCTTTATTACATATTGGTCTTAGTGTTCTCTGCATTTAAATACCAGTTTAATAGAAAGGCCAGTGCTCTATGGAAGGCATCCTCAAAATGCGGCCCTCCAGCTGTTTGGGCCTTCAACTCCCAGAATTTCTGACAATTGAACAAACTTTTTAGGACTTCTGGGAGTTGAAGGCCCAAACAGCTGGAGGGCCACAGTTTGAGGATGCCTGCTCTATGGAGTCACATGTATTTAATGCAGACAAATTTATACTCTCATGCATGAGGGGAAAAACTCTTGGGGTGTCTATGGCTGTGGTTGGAAAAATGCAAAGCATAGCACACGTGATCATCACAGAACCATTCTGAAGCAAACTTGCATTGGAGAAACATATGCCTGGTAATGTCACTTTTACTTCAATTTAATAAGGATGTGTGTGTTATTAATACTATCACTATCCACGAGGAAAATGTGAGTTGAAGAAAAATATTTTTGCCTGTGTAGACAACACTTTGGATTTCAGTCTCCTTAAACTCAGGTCCCTTCTACACTGCCATGTAAAATTCAGATTATCTACTTTGAACTGGATGATATGGCAGTATAGACTCATATAATCCAGTTCAAAGTAGATAATTGATTGATAATCTGGATTATATGGCAATGTAGAACGGGCCTCAGTGGGACTTACTTCTGAGTAGACAGGCATAGCAGTGCATCGTCAATCACACCCATTATCTTTCACCGTTTCCCTGTTCATTTGGGCAATGACTTGATATATTTAATAGATACTAATGCTATATAAATATAGAAAACTATATATGCCTCATTCCCAGGACTTTGTGTATGTCAGGTGGCACTTTATTTATTTGCAAGATCAGTTTAGCCCAGCATTTCTTCTTGTTGTATATCTATTTATAATATAATCCCAAACATTGGTTTTTGGCAGGTGGCTTCAAGCGAAACAATTTTGCTGCTTATATTCAGAAGAACCCCTTCTGCCTGGCACCTTGAAAAAATTATTCTCTTTAATCTACATTGAGACACAAATCGTCAGGAATAGGTTTAGAGATTGAAGCCAGGGGTTGGGAACCTTTGGCCCTGCAGATGTTTGAACTTCAGCTCCCATGGCCATGGCAAGGGATTGTGGGAGGCCCTTCTACACTGCCATAATCCAGATTATCTGCTTTGAACTGGATTATCTGAGTCTACACTGCCATATAATCCATCTGAAAGCATACAATCTGGATTTTATATGGCAGTGTAGAAAGAACTGTTGTATTCCTGAAGCATCTGGAATACCAAAGTTTCCTCTCCTCTGATTTAAACCTAACTCCCTTGAGCTGTGTTTTTCTGAACTCAGGGTACAAATATTATGATGGCATTCTAACAGTAGAAAGCAGCTGAGAGGAATTGGGTTGGGCAATGCCCTCTTTCTGCTACCTTCTCATTTCTTTTAGGAGATCCAGTGGGTTGGAGAACTTGCCTAGAAACAACTTTAAGCAGAAATGATATGGAAGTGGGACGCTCCCTCACTAGTTTGGAGAAATTACTCCAAATCAGTGGCTCATCTCCCTCTCTATACGGCACTTAATGACCATTAACTGTGCTGGCTATGTGATATTGCTGCCACAATATCCAAAAGAAACATTTCCAAGTTCTGATATAGTTACTCCTGTTGTATACAGTCCAATGCAGGAAAATACTACAGTGATTCATTTCTGTGCCTTGAACTAAGGTCAGCCCCAGACATTTTGCTGCCAAAAACAAAATCATAGAACAGGCCTCTCCCTGTCAAATTGCATGGTAGCCAAAGCCAGCCGCACTTGTTGCTATTTTTGACACATGAGTTATAGAGTTTCACAAGCATTTCTTTCAAGCCCTGGAAGTAAAATATGGAATAAGGAGGAATTTTCTCCTTTTCAAGGCATCCAAAATCAGCTCCGCAAGGCTTCTATCTGAGCACAAATCCAGCCCTTTATTTGCTTCTCCCTATACTTTCTCAGTGGGACTGAAGACAATGTGCATGAGCCTTATTTTGTATTTTTCCCCCCTTGGGTGGACAGAGAGTGGCTGGCCCAAAGCCCATTCACTAATATGCTGCCTCAGAATGTAGTGTTCTTCTCTGGAGGTTTTTAAGCAGAGGTTGGATGGCCATATACAGTATCAGGAGTGTTTTGATTCTGTATTCCTGCATAATAATATAATAATAATACACTTTATTTATAACCCGCTACCATCTCCCCAAAGGGGACTCGGCTAACATGAGGCCAAGCCCAAAATAATGCAAAATAATAAACACATAGTAACAAAATACATCATAACAAAATATAAAATAACAAAATCAACAATATAAAACAGAATATTTAAACCAGACACGGAGGGCGGGCCGAATGTGTGAGGTAAAATGTTTAAAAAGTTAAAACCCTGGGTGAGATAGGGATAAAAATGCATTTGTAGGAAAGGAGCCCAACAAGGAGGAACCATGGGATTTAGTCATTTTAGGGGGTGGGGGAGATGCTTTATTCTGAGGGCAGCTTTATTCTGAGGGTAGACTAAGACAACCAGATGGGTTGAATGGTCATTCTCCAAAAGCACAACGGAAGAGCCAGGTTTTTAGGTCTTTCTTAAAACCAGCTAGGGTGGGGGCTTGCCTGATCTCCTTAGGCAGCGAATTCCAAAAGCAAGGGGTCACAGCGTAAAAGGCCCTCTCCCTTATTCCCATAAGACGAGTCTGTGATAGAGGAAGGGGCGAGAGAAGGGCCTCTTCAGCGGATCAAAGAGATCGTGCAGGTTTGTTGTAGGAGATGCGGTCACAAAGATAGGTGGGTCCCAAACCATTCAGGGCTTTGTAGGTAATAACCTGCACCTTGAATTGGGACCGGAAAATGAACGGTAGCCAATGGAGCTCCTTAAACAAGGAGTTGGACTTGATGGCCCTTCTGAACTCTTCCAACTCTACAATTCTATGATATTGACTGATGAGAGATAATTTGTACCCACGTTATCCAACAGTTTCAAAACCATGTATTCTTTCCACAGTTAACATACTGGATTCATATACATGAACCCCAGTTAACTGCTATTTCATATTTCAGGAATCTGCATTTTAAGGACCTTCATGACACTGAGTGGTTTTTCCTTCCTATTTTCAATCTAAGTTTATTTGCTTATTTATAAAGTTGCCGCATACGGTCTTTATTTAGCTCAAGCTCAGCATCGAATGTCCCAAGAGAATGACCTGAGCCCTGAGCCAGGCTTACCCAAGACACAGAATCATAGAATAGTAGAATTGGAAGAGACCACATGGGCCATCTAGTCCAACTCCCGGTCATGCAGGAAAAGCACAATCAAAGTATCCCTGACAGAGGCCATCCAGCCTCTCTTTAAAAGTTTCCAAGGAAGGAGCTTCCATCACACTCCAAGACAGAGTGTTTCACTGTTGAGCAGCTCGTACGATCAGGAAGTTCTTCCTAATTTTCAAGTGGAAACTCCTTTCCTGTAATTTGAACCCATTGCTCCGAGTCCTAGTCTCCAGGGCAGCAGAAAACAAACCTGCTCCCTCTTCCTTATGACATCCTTTCACATATTTATACATGGCTATCTCCTCTCAACCTTCTTTTCTGCAAACTAAACATACCCAGTTCTTTAGTATGCGCCTCACAGGGATTCATAGTCTCCAGACCTTTGATCATTTTAGTTGCTCTCCTCTGGACATCTTCCAGCTTGTCATATTTCTTTTGAACTGTGGTGCCCAGAATTGGACTCAGTGTTCCAACTGAGGTCTACCCAAAGCAGAATAGGGGGTCACCATGACTTCCCTTGATCTAGACACTATACTCCTTTTGATACACTCCCAAATCCCATTGGCTTTTTTAGCTGATGCATCATTCTGTTGACCCATGTTCAACTGTTGTTGTCCACAAAGACTCCAAGATCTTTCTCACATGGACTGTTGTCGAGCCAGGCATCACGCATTCTGTATCTTTGCATTTCATTTTTTCCTGTCTAAGTGTAGTATCTTACATTTGTTCTTGTTGAAATTCATTTTGTTAGTTTTGGCCCAGCTCTTTAATCTGTTAAGGTAATTTTGAATTCTGATCCTGTCCTCTGGAGATTAGCTATCCCTACTAATTTGGTGTCATCTGCAAACTTGATAAGCACATCCTCTAAACCTTCATCCAATAATAACAATAAATAATAAACTAAGTCAAAAAAGAAGCACCATTAAAGCCTTGGCAGACCGTGCAAAAAGAATCTGCGAACCCCACCTCCTCCAAGATGAACTGAACCACCTAAACTGGGCTCTACAGGCCAATGGATACTCCACCTCAGACATCAGAAGAGCTGCAAGACCGAGAACAAGCCACGAGAGTAAAGATGAAGATCCACCCAGAGGAAAAGTGTTCTTGCCATACATCAAGGGAATCACCGACCGCATTGGGAAGCTGATGAGGAAACACAACATACAATCTATCTACAGACCCACCAAGAAAATCCAACAAATGCTACATTCAGCAAAGGACAAGAGGGATCCTCTCGCCTCTTCAGGAGTCTACCGTATACCATGCAGCTGTGGACAAGTCTACATAGGGACCACCAAATGCAGCATTGCCCAAACACGAATCAAGGAACATGAAAGGCACTGCAGACTACTTCAACCAGAGAAGTCAGCCATAGCAGAGCACCTGATGAACCAACCTGGACACAGCATATTATTTGAGAACACAGAAATGCTGGACCACTCTCACAACCACCATGTCAGTCTACACAGAGAAGCCATTGAAATCCACAAGCATGTGGACAGTTTCAACAGAAAGGAGGAAACCATGAAAATGAACAAAATCTGGCTACCAGTATTAAAAAAAAACTCTAAAATTACAACAGCAAAACAACAGAGAGGAAACAATCTGGGACTTCTAATCACCTCTCAACAAAAGATTGCCCCAGGCACTGCCAGGCCATCAAATGCTAATCAAGGTGGTCAGTTGAAACATTCACACCTAGCTCCAGCAGACAAGAGTCCTTTGTCCCACCCTGGTCATTCCACAGATATATAAACCCTTTTTGCTAGTTCCAACAGACCTCACTACCTCTGAGGATGCTTGCCATAGATGCAGGCGAAACGTCAGGGGAGAATGCTTCTAGAACATGGCCATATATCCTGGAAAAACCTACAACAACCCAACAATGAACTTTATTTATACCCCGCTATCATCTTCCCAATGGGGACTTGGCCCTTAACATGAGGCCAAGCCCTTTTAAAAATACAATACAACACAGTGAAATACAGAATACAAAAAACATAATACATCAGAAAATAAATTAAAATAACAAAATGAAATAATAAAGCAAATTCACACAATATAAAATCGAACAGGATGGGCAGGCCAAATGGACAAGATAAAATGGTAAAACCCTGGGTGAGGTAGGAATAGAAAATATGTAATTGATATGAGCCCAAGAAAATAAAACAGTGGGGACATTAATAAAGATTTTGAGCAAAACTGGGCCCAGGACTGAACCCTGCAGCACTCCACTAGTCAGCAAAATGTCACTAGTTACATTTTGCTGCCTAAGTTGGGGCAGAAAAGGATAGTCCTTCAGTCACCCAAGTCACTCTTCCACACAGCTGTATAAAATCCACATTGAACTGGATGATATGGCCATGTGGACTCAGATAATCTCATATAATGTAGATTATCTGCCTTGATATTCTGGGTTATATGGCTATGTGTAAGGGCCCTTTATTTGCTGCCTCATTTAGCTAAATAAAGACCTTACAGGCACCTCTCCCTGTCCATAGCAAAAAATAGATATGAAATAGCCAACAATTTACTGTTCTTTTATGACATTCCAATTTTGCTGATTGAAGCAGTTTCCTTATTCTGCATTGCCCGAAGCGTGTTTAATTTTCTCTTTGCTTCTTTAAAGAAAGTCCGTTGAAGGGGGTGATCGCAAGTTATCACAGTAATTCTGTAGTGCAAAATTCTAAATCTGCAATAGGCAGAAGTCATACAAGTTTCAAATCAGAGAAACAACCAAACCAAACCCCTTAGACCTCTTCTACACTGCCATATAAAATCCAGATTATCTGCTTTGAATTGGATTATCTGACAGTGTAGACTCATATAACCCAGTTCAAAGCAGATTATTGTTGTTCATTCGTTCAGTCGACTCATGGACCAGCCCACGCCAGAGCTCCCTGTCGGCCGTCACCACCCCCAGCTCCTTCAAGGTCAGTCCAGTCACTTCAAGGATGCCATCCATCCATCTTGCCCTTGGTCGGACCGTCTTCCTTTTACCTTCCACTTTCCCCAGCATCATTGTCTTCTCTAGGCTTTGCTGTCTCCTCATGATGTGGCCAAAGTACTTCAACTTTGTCTCTAGTATCCTTCCCTCCAATGAGCAGTCGGGCTTTATTTCCTTGAGGATGGATCTTCTCGCAGTCCAAGGCACTCTCAGAACTTTCCACCAGCACCACAGCTCAAAAGCATTGATCTTCCTTCGCTCAGCCTTCCCTAAGGTCCAGCTCTCACATCCGTAGGTTACTACAGGGAATACCATGGCTTTGACTAGGCGGATCTTTGTTGCCAGTGTGATGTCTCTGCTCTTTACTATTTTATCGATATCTGGATTATCTGCTTTGTTAATCTGGATTATATGGCAGTGTAAACAGGGCCAGAGTCTGTTGATTCTGACCTGTAGTGTATGCTGCCTATGAAAGGTGTAGCCAACATTACAACCCAAAACAGAGCTTGTACTTTGGTTCTGGACAACCTTGAAATGTTATTCAACATCTTTTGACCAGTCCATGTAGCCCTGCTTATTCTGATTGCTACACATGCTTTAGGCTCCTTCTACATTGCTATATAATCCAGATTGTTTCAAAGTAGATAATCTGCTTTGATTATCTGCTTTGAACTGGATTATATGAGTCTATACTGCCATATAATCCATTTCAAAGAAGATAATCTGCATTTTTATGGCAGTGTAAAAGAGTCTTCAGTCTGCCTTGTTGAGGAAGTTTGGCTGCTAAAACAACACAAGGAATATTCTAATTCGGGCAGTTGTAACCTCGTCTTCACTGTTCTTGGACTGTACCACATCAGAATGCATGTGATGGAGTGTCCACCTTCCATATATTCAAAGTGAGAGAAGACAACTTCACCTAGAAACCTGGTTTATTAACAGAATAGAATGTAAAAGAAATTATAGACTTGGGAAGTATTTTTACTCAAACTATTGTAATATTTACATCCTGCCATATATCACAGGATCTCATGACAGCATAGAAATAATAAGCTTTTTCAACAATGTAGAACAGGGTATCCATAAACTGATTTCAGGAGGCCTTTGAGTTAGAAATTGAACAATATCCCTTCAGTTTTGCACTAATTTAGGAGAGGGATAATCATACTATTTTATACCATGGGCTTCATTCTGGTGGGACTAGAACAATCAAAGGAAGGCATTGTCTGCTGCTGGATCTGTGGTGTTGGTGACAGAACTTTCCCTGCTAAATATAGTTTTGTATAACCTGTGGATGTAATATCAACATCATATTGAGCAGATTCACAAGGAAATTTCCCTTTCCTTGTCACTTGGCAGAGGGAGCTTCAAAGTAAGGGCCCTGAACAAAGTGCAGTTATGGAGGTCCTCTTCTTCTGTTGGCTACGTCCTGTCAATCTTATCTGACAAAGATAACATCCAGGAGCAATCCTGAATGACCAAGGTCATTATTATTATTATTATTATTATTATTATTATTATTATTATTATTTTCCGCAATTCCCCAAAGCAGCAACATATTTAGGGCATTTGAGGACATTAAAGTGGCAGCTCCTCAGAGCCCTACACATTAAGTGAAGGAGACCAGGGTAGGCATCAGCACTGAGTCCCACTAGGATTTTGGATCCCCAACAGCTTCCTAGTGTAGAATCATAGAGTTGGAAGAGACCTCATGGACCATCCAGTCCAACCCCCTGCCAGGAAGCAGGAAAATTGCATTCAAAGCAATTGTAGAGATTGGAAAGTTACTTTTTAAATTAGTTCTCTTGGAAGCCCCTGATTAGAGGTATTCTGGGAATTGTAGTTTAAAAAAAAGGTTGGATAGGGAAGAAGTGTTATTTCCTAGCTTTAGCACAATTGTATCAGGCTGAAAAAGTCATTTATTGACTGCTTCTCACCTTGCATTACCTCATTTCATGGGAGATATTCCTGCCAACCCAGACATTGCACTGTGCCCTATATCTCTAATCTTTTGGGTAAGATGAGCAGGGGGCAGAGAAGAATCAGGGTAGGGTTTGGTTGTAGTCTCTAGGCCATCCTTGTGCTAGAGCCCTAGAAAAATTGCTCTTTCTGAGTTTGCCCTTGCAAATAAAACCATGTCCCATTAAGAGATCTCAGAAGAGCACATTATAGCAACTGTTTTATTTTATTGGCTTAGAAGAGGCTCAGGTGGGATATTCCTTCGGGATTGTGCCAAGTAGAAGGATTCTACTTTTATCACAAAGTTCTTCTCTACTACTTTGTATGTGTGTGAACGCGTCTTGTTTGTGCTATGCTACTTTTTCTGACAGGTAGTTAACATCGTAGTAATGTTACAGGGAAAAGTAGGGTTTTTCCCCCATCCAGAGAAAGAAAAAGGAAAAAAAAGCAGCGTCATTTTCATGTCATTTATTTTTAAATGCTTCTTATAAGAGATGTGAAATGTCTTTCTGTGAAGTGGTTTTGCAGTAAGCGTACTAAAACTTGTGGAAAATGTTATTGTTTTTTCACAACCATTACAATGAATTTTTTGAAAAAAAGAATAAACACACTATTATGATTGTGGCAATAAAAACAGGGTTTACACTATATTTAGCAGAGATGGAATACAAGTTAGAGTTTTTGCTGTTGTATAAATAGCACCAGTTGGCATTTGGAGACTAATATATGAAAATGTATTTTTATTTTATAACATAAAAGAAACCATTTTTGCAGATGTTCAGCTTTCGCTATGCTGTTTCAGGTTACAGTCCTGTATTTATAATAGGCTGGTTCATACATGCTTGTTCACATCACTTGATGTCTGAATGGTTTATCACACACCAAAGGACACAGACAGAATCTTCAAATTACTT
Source organism: Anolis sagrei (assembly GCF_037176765.1). Taxonomy (NCBI): domain Eukaryota; kingdom Metazoa; phylum Chordata; class Lepidosauria; order Squamata; family Anolidae; genus Anolis; species Anolis sagrei. The sequence goes on from NC_090023.1 coordinate 166,738,275, forward strand.
CCCAGTTCTCCAGACTCAACCTTTCTAATAGAACAAATCAAAATCTGTGGCTTATAAAGAGTATGGAGCTACTGTTGAAAATTCTGTTTCCACAATGAACTTATTTTAGTCATGCCACAAAAAATACTGTTTAATGTTATGAAAACAAGCCTAACCCCCCCCCCCCTCCTTCATCCAGTGCAGCTCATTTTTCTTTTCTTTCCATTAGTTTTGATGTGTTTTCTGGAACTGAAAAATCTGAAGCAAATCTTAATGTTCAAAACCAGAAGGAAAACCATTTTCAAACTAAGTTTCTAAAGCAAGCTAGTTTTTCACTTTGTTCAGAATGACCACTATTGGGGTGGTAAATGACATCCTAGAATGCAATTATCTAAAATTATCTCTTTGATCTGGGTGCAAATTTGGAAGCCTGGCAGCAGAAAAAAACTTATTATTAGTCTAAACTATTGTTTATTTTGACATGTGCTGTAATTTACTTGGTTTTGTGACACCATTATGCTGTACATGCCCACGTCACATAATTCAGTATGAAGAAAAGTGCCACAGAATGATGCTTGGACACAGGGCATGTTTGTTTATTTACAATAGTTACTGTTCACATTTATGCCTGAAAAGAGGTTGCTAAAGCAGCATTTGAAATAAATATATTTTTAAAAAGGATAATTATTATAAATTATTTATTATTAATTTATTTAGGGCTTTTATATCCCATCCTATCTCAATCTCTGCAGAGGGACTCAGGACGGCTAACAAATCAGTAGGGCTGGGCGGTTTCGTTTCGTAATTTCGTAATTCGTTAAAATTCGTTATTTTTTTTTTTTGGTTACGAAGCGATAACGAACCATTCAGGAGCATCTAAAAAACGAAACGAATTTTTCAATTCGTTTCGTAATTGCTTCGTATTCGTTTCGTATTCGTTTCGAAATCGTTTTGTTATTATTTCCGCATGTCTGGGGCAAGTTTTATAGCTGTTGTTTGTTTAATCAGTGAAAAAAAATTATAAATATCACACCAACAGTCAACAACAGAGGGAGAGGGAAGCTTCAGAAGTTCCCCCTGTCCGATATGGATGTTTTTTAGCGTATTGCACGGTCGCGTCCGCCATTAACGAATCGATTCGTATTTGTTTCGTATTCGTTTTGTAATTTTACGAAATTTTGTAAATATCGAACTTTTTTAAAGAAAAAATTCAGAATTCTTTTAAATATCGAAATGCAAAAAACCCCAAAAAACGAATCGAGTTTAGAAACAAATTTTTCCGTGGTTGCCCAGCCCTACAAATCAGCACTCATGGCGCCCACATCAAGACATGAATATACAATTTAACAACAATTTAATAAAACAGCAATCTAAACAGTATAAAACCATATGAACAATATAAAAACAGTATAAAAACAAACAGTCAGCGGTCACAGATTTAAACATTATCCATCAATTCTATATAGTGTCATTTTCAGCACATTAGCAAGTCAGCCTACTCTCCAAAAGCCTGATCCCATAGTCAAGATTTTACTTGTTTCCAGAAGGACAGAGGGATGCAGCCGATCTAATTTCACTTGGGAGGGAGTTCCATAGACGAGGGGCCAACACAGAAAAGGTCCTGTCCCTTGTCCCCACCAAAGGCGATTGCGACAGTGGTGGTGCACAATAAACCTATTGATTTAAAAAGAAAAAGACACTATGTGCCAAGTATTTTTCTCTAAAGAATCTAAACTCAGGGGCAAATGCGTCCCAGTCCTGATTCTTCACCTTGGTCTGGAGTACCTTCTTTTAGATTACTCTTTTTCTTTTCCAAGAATTAGTGGGGAATGAAACTTTGTGATGGAGAGGAAGAGGATGTCAAATGTCCACTTCCCAGATCTTAGGTATAGGGATTGATTTTCACATTTGTGGTAAACAAATGCTCTGTTTTTGGCTACAAGTGTGTCCCGAATCACAACTGGTAACTGGGCTGCTAAACTGAAATCTGAAGATGATTCTAGAGGGAATTTCATTGGATGTTGCTTGTATGCAAAAGGACATAAGCAGCACCTACTGAAATCTCTTCTATACAGCCAGAAATGGTAGTCACTTAATTTGCAAATTCCTGATGTCAGGGTCTTTGGAGGATTTGGGTGCCTCCAGGAGCAGCATTTAAAAAAAAAAATAGGACAAAGAGGGAAAAAAGCCAGGGGCCTTTGCAGCCTGCAAGCCACACTTCCCACCTCCATGCCCATATGTTCCTGTTGTGCTCCTTCCAAATGCTGACCTTTCCAGATTCCAAATGGCGAAATAGAATCATAGAATCATAGAATCATAGAATCAAAGAGTTGGAAGAGACCTCATGGGCCATCCAGTCCAACCCCCTGCCAAGAAGCAGGAATATTGCATTCAAATCACCCCTGACAAATGGCCATCCAGCCTCTGTTTAAAAGCTTCCAAAGAAGGAGCCTCCACCACACTCCGGGGCAGAGAGTTCCACTGCTGAACGGCTCTCACAGTCAGGAAGTTCTTCCTAATGTTCAGATGGAATCTCCTCTCTTGTAGTTTGAAGCCATTGTTCCGCATCCTAGTCTCCAAGGAAGCAGAAAACAAGCTTGCTCCCTCCTCCCTGTGGCTTCCCCCCACATATTTATACATGGCTATCATATCTCCTCTCAGCCTTCTCTTCTTCAGGCTAAACATGCCCAGTTCCCTAAGCCGCTCCTCATAGGGCTTGTTCTCCAGACCCTTGATCATTTTAGTCGCCCTCCTCTGGACACATTCCAGCTTGTCAATATCTCTCTTGAACTGTGGCGCCTCTCTTGTACCAGAAGTATGCTACATAACTAGAACAAGGTGGCACTCAATGGATTCGTTTTAACGTGGATGTTTGTGGGCACCAGCATTTTTTTGGTTCCTGGCTTTTATATACAGTAGTGACAACTAAAGTTGAAAAAATGGGCTAATGATTCCATTCACTGTGACTTCCTCAGGCCTTAGATGTTATTGTTACTGCCCCAGTTGCATTCATGTGCTACATGGACTGAAGGATAGCCTGACAGAGCTGCCTTTTTACCAGTAACCTCCATATAGAATTAAGAAACTTTTTTTTTCAGTGAATGCACTTATGTTATTTTTTTAAAGTGGCTAGTAACAAGTTACAACATTGTATGGTTGTTTTATGTCATTGCATCTCAATTTTGGACATGGATCTTCCAGCTTTACACCTGAAAGGCTCCCTTCGTCACACCTTGTTGGCCATGCAATCCCCCTCCCAACCCATATCCAAGTTATTGGAGTTAAGAGAATTCTCCATTCAGCTATTTCCTATTAAATGTTAAGCTATTTCCTTTTAGCTGGATGTGCCACGGGGATATCTCATTCAATGAGAAGTTCTGCCAGTGTCTGTAGCTATGCATCTAGATAAAGGAAAAGAGTTGAACATATTGCTGGTGATCACCTCATTCTCCTGGAGCCCCTGGTGGCGCAGTGGGTTAAACCCCTGTGCCGGCAGGACTGAAGACCCACAGGTCACAGGTTCGAATCCGGGGAGAGGCGGATGAGCTCCCTCTATCAACTCCAGCTCCTCATGCAGGGACATGAGAGAAGCCTCCCACAAGGATGATAAAAACATCAAATCATCCAGGCATTCCCCTGGGCAACGTCCTTGCAAATGGCCAATTTTCTCACACCAGAAGTGACTTGCAGTTTCTCAAGTTGCTCCTGCCACGACAAAAAAAAAAAAATCATTCTCCTACAACCTGGAAATAACTGTTTTGGGATGTCTGTGTAGCTCACAAGGTTGTAAAGGGAAATGTAGCTACGGAGATGTAGCTGCCTGAAACAGGTACATTTCCTGATACAGGACAACGGCAAGTGCATTGCCCATTTCTCTACCCTTTATGAGCCATGCATTAATAATGTGCTAATTTTAAATTACATTTAAAATTATTTACTAAAAGAAACCTTTTTTAAAAAATGCCCCAGATTGCTTTGGAAGTAATAACTAAAAGTTACTGGTTGTTATAATATTTCCTTTAAAAAAAAGATATTCACCCTCCTCACCAAAGTGGTGTACTACATGCAACTTTATTTATAATATGCGATTCCCAAGCTCTGGTTCTGTGTCAGTGTCAGACAGCAGGTAAAGAGCAGTCAAGTTCAGTAAAGTCCAGTGGTCTACATGCATGGCTGAGCCAGCCTCAAATGTTACTTGTTCGACATCCCATTGTTCTGTATGACATTTTGCTGGGCCACATGTTATGTGCTAGTGTAAACAATTGTACTGCATATTCTTATTTTGTCAGGTACTATGAAATGAGAAATTCCGGTTGCAGTTCAAACAACCTCAAAATATTGGAGTATTTCTTCTGCTTTGCAATCAATTCCTTTGACAAACAAGTTGGACAGTTAACTATTGAACTATTGTGTCCCCTCTTTTCCACCATGACTTTGAGCCAGGTGTTCTCTTGACTGCCCCCCCCCCCCTATATATATATCCCTCAACGTCACGGGCTGGCAGGCATGGGAAGATGCATATTGTAATGATATTAAGATATGGGACCAATGTTATACAAAATGTTATAGAGAGGAGATTTGTGATGGAGAGGAAGAGGAAGTTGCCATTTTTAGCAGCACTCCACTTTTCTTTGCAACATATGGTTCCTTCGGTGCACCCATTCATTTCTTTTCCTGAGCCAAGAACAAAGTAGTCTTTTCATACATAAAGACTTTATCTACATTTTAGATAACCATGAGCCACTAAAGAGAAACAGAAGATAATGGCTTGCATATGATTCACTTATTTTCACTTATTTTCATCCCTGTTTAAGTTTATGGTATGTGGGGTTTCTTTTTCCTCCCATTAAAAAACACTGTAGCCTGCATGTGTTATTTCCCCTGCTCCAGAATGGGTTAAATCATCATATGCTGACTGAATCAGTTACAAAGCAGTTGGAATGCACTGTAACTTCAGAGAGAAAAAACATTTTAGACTATTAAAAATATCTAATAAAGATTATATTTCTCAATCATTGTATTGGTGGGCTGTATAATTGTCCCATGTAAAAATAGTTCTTAAACTTTAGAGACGTACATGTGCTGTTTTGCATTCTATTTGTTATCGCTAAGTCCTCTTTCACATGACACAAATTATAGCTTTATGATTCTACTGTAGTGGCCATGGCCGAATGGGATTTGCAGTTTAAGGAGAGGTATTCAGAATTCTTAGCCAAAGAGTTACTCTGGTGCTTCTGACCAAACCAGAAATACATGGTTTTATGACAAGGTTTTATGGCCGAAAGCGAGGAGGAGCTGAGGAGCCTTCTAATCAAGGTGAAAGAAGAAAGCGCAAAAGCTGGGTTACAGCTAAACATAAAAAACGCAAGATTATGGCAACAAGACTGATTGACAACTGGAAAATAGAGGGAGAAAATGTGAAGGCCGTGACAGACTTTGTATTTCTAGATGCAAAGATGACTGCAGATGCAGACTGTGGCCAGGAAATCAGAAGACGCTTACTTCTTGGGAGGAGAGCAATGTCCAGTCTCGATAAAATAGTAAAGAGTAGAGACATCACTCTGGCAACAAAGATCCGCCTAGTCCAAGCCATGGTCTTCCCTGTAGTAACCTACGGATGTGAGAGCTGGACCTTAGGGAAGGCTGAGCGAAGGAAGATCGATGCTTTTGAGCTGTGGTGTTGGAGGAATGTTCTGAGAGTGCCTTGGACTGCGAGAAGATCCAACCAGTCCATCCTCCAGGAAATAAAGCCTGGCTGCTCACTGGAGGGAAGGATACTAGAGACAAAGTTGAAGTACTTTGGCCACATCATGAGGAGACAGCAAAGCCTAGAGAAGACAATTATGCTGGGGAAAGTGGAAGGCAAAAGGAAGGGGCCGACCAAGGGCAAGATGGATGGATGGCATCCTTGAAGTGACTGGACTGACCTTGAAGGAGCTGGGGGTGGTGACGGCCGACAGGGAGCTCTGGCGTGGACTGGTCCATGAGGTCACGAAGAGTCGGAGACGACTGAACGAATGAACAACAACAATATGACAAGGGAGGCAAAACGTCTTGACTCACCCTTGTATCAGTATGATAATACCATATTTCACCAAATGTAATGTGGCATCGAATGTAAGGTGTCCCCCTTTTTTGAAGCTTTAATTTTTGAAAAAAGGATTTTCCTTGACTATGTTTTAGATTTTCCCCAGCATGCACAATACCTTGTTTAAGTTCTAACCTGTAATCATCTAGTTTGCATACATCTTTTTAAATATCCCTATGGGCCCTTTGGGGTGGTTGGGTGAGCAGAAGGTGGTGCTTACCTCAATCACACTGGTAACATCCATCTGGTTGAAGCTGAGGACAAAATGGTAGAGGCTGGGAGAAGTGTTGGGGCAGAGGCTCCTCCTCCTAGAATCATAGAGTTGGAAGAGACCTCATGGGCCATCCAGTCCAACCCCCTGCCAAGAAGCAGGAATATTGCATTCAAAGCACCCCTGACAGATGGCCATCCAGCCTCTGTTTAAAAGCTTCCAAAGAAGGAACCTTCACCACATTCCAGGGCAGAGAGTTCCACTGCTGAACGGCTCTCACAGTCAGGAAGTTCAGATGGAATCTCCTCTCTTGTAGTTTGAAGCCATTGTTCCACGGTCTCCAGGGAAGCAGAAAACAAGCTTGCTCCCTCATCCCTATGGCTTCCTCTCACATTATACATGGCAATCATATATCCTCTCAGCCTTCCTTTCTTCAGACTAAACATTCCCAGCTCTTTAAGCCACTCTTCATAGGGCTTGTTCTCCAGACCCTTGATCATTTTAGTCGCCCTCCTCTGGACACATTCCAGCTTGTCAATATCTCTCTTCAATTGTGGTGCCCAGAATACAGATACACTGAAGAGCAAACCTTCAGAACTCAGCTTGGGGGCTTCCTGTGTAAAGCAGGACAACTCCCCAAAAAGGCTGGGGGTCACCTCAGACTGTGGGAAGGCTTCCTGCACTTCCCCCAGGTGAAGAAAGCCTTTTTCCTACCTGAATTCCCTTAAGTTTTCAAACTTGGGTCCTTCATGTGTTTTTGGACCTCCACTCCCAGCCTTCCCCACCGTTTTGGCGTCCTGGCTGGAGCTTCTGGGAGTTGGAGTCTACCAAAGTGGGGGACCGAGGTATGATTCTCTGAGGCAGGGCTTAAAGTTGTCACCACTCCAGACCCCTTTCCACCTGAGAAATGTTTGTGTGACCCCAGGCATAGAGAAAAAGTATAGAAGTCAAACGTTTGCTTGTGTGTGTGTGTGTGTCGGGAGCGACTTGAGAAACTGCAAGTTGCTTCTGGTGTGAGAGAATTGGCCATCTGCAAAGACGTTCGGCCCAGGGGACACCCAGAATGTTTCATAGAATCATAAGAGTTGGAAGAGACCTCATGGGCCATCCAGTCCAACCCCCTGCCAAAAAGCAGGAATATTGCATTCAAAGCACCCCTGACAGATGGCCATCCGGCCTCTGTTTAAACGCTTCCAAAGAAAGAACCTCCACCACACTCTGGGGCAGAGAGTTCCACTGCTGAACGGCTCTCACAGTCAGGAAGTTCTTCCTCATGTTCAGATGGAATCTCCTTTCTTGTAATTTGAAGCCATTGTTTCGCATCCTAGTCTCTAGGGAAACAGAAAACAAGCTTGCTTCCTCATCCCTGTGACTTCCTCTCACATATTTATACATGACTATTAGGCTTGGGCGGTTTCGTTCATTAATTTCGTAATTCGTTATTAATTTGTATTTAAATTAGCTTACGATCCAATATTGAGCCATGCAGGAATAGTGTGAGGAGTAAATTAGATTCGAAACAATTTTTTCAATTTATTTCGTTATTGTTTTGTAATTGTTTCGTAATTATTTCGTAATTATTTTCGCATGTCTGGTGCAAGTTTTATAGTTGTTGTTTGTTTTATCACACCAACAGTCAACAACAGAGCGAGAGGGAAACTTCAGACGTTCCCCCCTGTCCCATTTGGAGGTTTTTTTAGCATATTGCGCAATCACGTCCTCCAGTAACGAATCAATTTCTAATTTTACGAAATTTCGTATATTTTGAAATTTTTAAAAGGAAAATTTCGGAATTATTAAAAAAAACGAAACGCAAGGGCCCCCTAAAAACAAAACGAGTTTAGAACCAAATTTTTCCGTGGTTACCCAAGCCTAATGGCTATCATATCTCCTCTCAGCCTTCTCTTCTTCAGGCTAAACATGCCCAGCTCCTTAAGCCGCTCCTCATAGGGCTTGTTCTCCAGAACCTTGATCATTTTAGTCGCCCTCCTCTGGACGCATTCCAGCTTGTCAATATCTCTCTTCAAATGTGGTGCCCAGAATTTGACACAATATTCCAGGTGTGGTCTAACCAAGACGGAATAGAGGGGTAACATTACTTCCCTAGATCTAGACGCTATGCTCCTATTGATCCAGACCAAAATCCCATTGGCTTTTTTTGCCGCCACATGACATTGTTGGCTCATGTTTAACTTGTTGTCCATGAGGACTTCCAAGATCTTTTTCACATGTACTGCTCTCGAGCCAGGCATCCGCTCTCATAGGTAAGCAAATGAAAACAAAAACTGAAACAGTTTTGGGCTGGAGACCTTCCTCATCCTTCTCCTTGTCTTCTCTCTTGGAGGTATGCCATTAAAAAAAACAAACCTGGTGCCCTTCATTCTCCTCCTCCCTTGGAGGTAAGCCAATTTTTTAAAAAACAAAAACTTGGGGAAAATGTGCCTTAAGATCCATGAAATACAATATAATTATTTCCACAACAGTGCAGTGAGAAATTGTGGGAATTTGGCCAGTTTATCCCTTCCCTTGTCCTTTTTCTTCCCAGTTAGTAATTGTATAGTCTTGTCATTACAGGGCCTACCAAAAGCAAACCTGTTGTCTGAGGCAGAGCAGTAAATGCTATATTTCCACAATCTCTAGCCATGTTTTTTGTCTTTTTATCATAGCCAAAAGAAGCTGCCTGAGGCAGTTGGCCCACTCTGCTGATGGTAAGCCAGCTATGGGCCCATGCTTCATCTTGGGATCTAGGACTATCTGTGGAGTTTATCTCTGAATCTAGTGGAAGTAGTATGCCTGGTACAGGCATAGTCAATGAATGCACACAAGGAAGATGATACTAAGCTGCAAAAAGCACAAAGAGAGGCAAATAAAAGCCCATCTTGTATGGCCTTCACTTATCAGTGGAATGTCAACTTCCCTGCCACTGTGCACAAATAATTTGCCACCACAGAAGAGGGAATACTCTTAATTAAGGCCAATTAGAAATCCTTCAACAAAGCCAACAATTCTTAATCTGTGGTCGCCCAGCTCTGCAAACAGATGAAAGCACTGACCTCACAACCTCTGAGGATGCCTGCCCTAGATGTGGGCAAAACCTCAGGACAGAACGCTTCTGGAACATGGCCATACAGCCTGGGAAACTCACAGCAACCCACTTTCATCTCTTTGTTGGTTCACACTACAGCTGAAGCAGTATTTAACAGGTTAAGTCTATATAAATAAAAATGGAATGTTCATTTGTGGGATTAACATAACTCAAAAACCACTGGATGAATGGCCACCAAATTTGGCCACACGACACCTATTAACCCAAGGAGTGACCATCACTCAAAAAAATGATTTTGTCATTTGGGAGTTGTAGTTGCTGGGATTTATAGTTTACTTACAATCAAAGAGCATTCTGAACTCTACCGATGATGGAATTGAACCAAACTCAGCACACAGGACTCTCATGACCAACAGAAAACACTGGAAGAGTTTGGTGGGCATTGACCTTGAATTTGGGAGTTATAGTTCACCTACATCCAGAGACTCAAACAACAATGGATCTGGACCAAACTTGGCACAAATACTTCATTTGCTCAATTGTGAACACAGATGGAGTTTGGGGGAAATAGACCTTAGGAGTTGTAGTTACTGGGATTTATAGCTCGCCTACAATCAAAGAGCATTCTGAACCCCAAGAATGAAAGAATTGGGGCAAACTTCTTACACAGAACCCCCATCACCAACAGAAAATACTTAAGGCCATCGAGTCCAACTCACTTCACCAGGGCAAGAATATGTAATCAAAGCCCTTCTGACAAAGTGCCATCCAGCCATAGATATAGATATGTTGCGGAAGATTCGTTACCCGAGATCATTTAGAGCACAATCAGGAAGGAAGAGAAAGGAGACGGCAACTGATTCCAGGCTTTTTAATTCTATCAAGCTTGATAGGGTGTCCAGAAAACAATATCTGACACAAGTTGGAAGTCAGATTTGCTCCAGCATTTATAGCATAAATTCACAGGTTTACACATGCGCATATGGGTCTTGACATTTACACAATCTAATCAATATCAATTTGTCCTCGAGGAACCGCAGCCAAGAACAATTGTTGGCAAGATATTATAATTTCCACTGCTCCCCTTTTCGTCAGCTGATCAGCCACGTTCCCAGATGAATTACGTAATCTTTAGAATGAATCATAACTTCATATATATCTCTTTATACATATGTCTTCATATATGTATCTTTAACATAAAACTTATTCAAAAGCAGCCTCCCCATTAATTCTTCTGTGATTACTTTCACAATACATTATTTTTCTCAGTTGATCATTTAAAAAGGTGTGTGAAATTACCTGCTATTTACATCAACCAGACAGGAGGTGGCGCTACTACTTCGTGACCTTTAGATGTTAGTTTTTGGATCAATAATATCGATTTAACTCATGAGCCAAGTTTCCTACCTCAGCGTTCAGCCTTTAGCCTTGGCTTCTTCAAATATTGACTTAAGATAGAGCCAGCCTGAAAGTTTTCTAAGTTTTCATTTTAAATTATAATTATTTTATTTTTCTCCTTATGGCCACCACAGATAGATATGTATGATTCACACACAGAGAGATATAGTATCATAGATTTGAAAGGGACTCCTAAAGAAGGACATTTATATGTTAAATGTTCCAGAGTAGGCAAACCAGACAATCTCCACATCAACACTGAGAAAGAAACGACAAGAAATACTTTTAACCCACAAGCATCAAGACATTGCATATATTGGAAACCAACACTTTCTCGTTACTGTATTTTCTAGCTTATGAGACTGGGCCACAGCAACACGTCGCAGGGGATAGCTAGTTCATTTATAACATCTCATGACATTGATTGCTTGAAATACATTAGAATTAGTTGATGCACTCTGGCCTGGATTCACCTTTGCACCACACAAGAGCCCAATATTACTAACTAAACAGTTTATTGAAGAAAACAAATATCAAAAGGCAAAAAAGTAATACAAAAAGCAATGTCCCAAAAAGCAATAGGAAAATAAAAGGCAATAGTCTATGCATCAGAGTTCATCAGAGTTCTGTCCAAAAGTAACAAGGTACATGGAAAAATCAGGAATCAAAACATAAGCATAAATCTATAACAAGGAAGATCAGAACTTATTTTCAAACATGAAAACATGAACATGAACACAAAGCTTTCAAAAGGAACTTAAACTTGAATGTGGAACAAGACCAAGGTGTTGCCTGCTCTAACTCTTTTAATAAACAATCCTTTAATTTAAGGACCACAAAGCCATGGTCATGTCTTTGACATCTGCTCTGTTGTTTCAAGGATTTCTTACAAAGTCTCTGTAATCTGGCTCCCTCTTCCCAGAGATCGAGCCTCCAACTCCTACTGACCTCAGGTGTTTTCCCAGGGGAGGAAACATGTTACCATTGCTGTGTACACTGAGAAAAAGATACCAAAAACAACTAAAACAGATTGTTTTGGGATCTATACCCCCTGTGGGAAAGGGTATATCAAACACCCCTGTTTTTATGACTCCTCAAACATACCTGGAGCCTCTCAAGTAGGGAAAAGGGACTTTATTTAAGGTCCACAAATCCTTAGCCAACACAGGTCTCACTAAGTATCTTCAGGATAAAGACCTTGGTAAGTATTTGCAGGGGGAAGAGCTTTGTTCGTTGGTCGGCCTTCTCATTAGAAGCAGGGTTTTTGCCAGCTACTTCCAAGGCTTTCTCCATGGCTTCACTTTCTCAAAGTACCTTCCCAGTCAGACAGCTCAGCAAACCCACAGTCCACTTTCCTTGAGACACTTTACTCCCCCAACATTTAGTCCAAAGGAGACCACCAAGGCCCATCTCTTGTCCCACAACTTCTGCTTTTCTGCATTCCCCCAGAGTTTTTTGGTGCCCCTTTGTCTCCTTCACAAATCCCCTTGCAGAGGCTTTCACTGAGGTCAACACTTGGTTCTTCTTTCCTTCTGAGGCCAGGAAGCTGAGAACTGTCAAGGCAGTGTACAAAGGGTTATAGTCTCCATGAATATTTTCTTGTTCCTAGTACAAGAAAAACTGAATTAGAGATCCATTTTCAGTTAATATGTATGAACTGGAGGGGCACAAAGCAAAAAAGAAAGAAAAACTTCCTTTTATACAAAACATATCCATAGATATACATAAATATCCACAGATGATGCTCTGATAGTGCAGCTCAAAGAACAGTCCCTTCCAAATTTTTAAGCTTGAGCTGATTTTCCAGAAATGTTGGAGAGAATTATTGAAACAGAGCAATTTTAAAAAGCCATGGATAGTGAGATCCAAGCCACGGATACTAGAACCTGAGGTGCAGTCCATTAAGCGGCAATTGGTACTGCCGATCAACTGTCCTGTGAGTCCACACACCTGGCAAGCAAAAGGAGAAGTCTGATGTGTCAAAATAAAGCTCACCAAGTTGAAGAAGAAGCCACCGAAGTATTCATTCAATCATCTGATAGAGATGCCAACCTGCTGTATTCCACCAAAGGAAGCTGAGATACATTACAGTGAAAAACAGACATTTTATACACTTTACTCCCACTCCCACCCAGCCGGACCAGGCTTTGCCGTGATTGGCTGACACCTGATGATGTCAAGGAGGTTTCCCTGAAGAGGAGTGAGTGTGGCACTCATCAGCCAATGGGGAGCGCTCCTCACCTCCCATGCAGATTTCCCTCTGTCCAATGGCTGACGGGGCTGGGCAGTCCAGGAGAGAAAGGTTCTGAAATGGTTGAATGGATTATGTGGTCCCAGCATGGGACAAACAAAAGGGGCCAATTGGTCCCAGGAAACTTTTATTGTAATGAAGATAATAATAATAATGATAATAATAATAACGATGATGATAACAACAACAACAACAACAACTTTATTCTAATATCCTGCCACCATCTCCCTGAAGGGATTCGGAGCGGCTTACAGATGGCATAAAGTGCCTAAAAACAAAACATAAGAGTGAGCACAATATAAAATACAGGGTTAGTCAAAATGCATAGGCCAATAAGCCATTCAATTGAATGGCTTATTGGCCTATGCATTTTGACTAACCCTGTACAATAAAATAAAACACATGCACATCAACTCAGACTCAATCAAACTGTGGTCCTCTCACCATAGTGATAAATAGCTGTAGACATGACCAAGCTGTAAACATCTATATAAATAAAAAATAGAATGTTAGTTTGTGGGATTAACATAACTCAAAAACCACTGGATGAATTGCCGTCAAATTTCGCCACAAGACACCTACTAACCCAAGGAGTGACCATCACTCAAAAAATTGATTTTGTCATTTGGGAGGTGTAGTTATTGCGAATTATTGTTCATCTACAATAAAAGAGCATTCTGAACTCCACCTGTGATGGAATTGAACCAAACGTGGCACACAGGACTCCCATGACCAACAGAAAATACTGGAAGGGTTTGGTGGGCATTGATCTTGAGTTTGGGACTTGTAGTTCACCTACACCCAGAGAGCACTGTGGACTCAAACAATGATGGATCTGGACCAAACTTGGCATGAATATTCCATATGCCCAAATATGAACACAGATGGAGTTTAGGGGAAATAGACCTTGACAATTGGGAGTTGTTGTTACTGGGATTTATAGTTCACCTACAATCAAAGAGTATTCTGAACCCCATTAATGACAGAATTGGGGCAAACTTCCCACACAGAATCCCCATCACCAACAGAAAATACTTAAAGCCATCCAGTCCAACTCCCTTCACCAGGGCAAGAAAACGTAATCAAAGCCCTCCTGACAAAGAGCCATCCAGCCATATATATATATACGATTCACACACAGAGAGATATAGTATAATAGATTTGAAAGGGACCCCTAAAGAAGGACAATTATATATTGCATGTTCCAGAGTAGGCAACCCAAACAATCTCCACATCAACACTGACAAAGAAACAGCAAGAAATACTGTTTACCCACAAGCATAAAGAAATTACATATATTAAAAACCAACACTCTCTCATGACTTTATTTTCCAGATCACCAAACTGGGCCACAGCAATGAGTGGCAGGGGATGGCTAGTTAGGAATAAACTAAGTGACAGCTGCAGTAATGGAGAGGGGGCATAGGATGAAGTGCAGGATGTGTGACTACTATGTAGGACAACTAAGGACTAAAAATTCTCAAAGCCTTGATTGAAGAGCCATATTTTCAAGTCCCCACGAAAGGAGGACAGTCTGACTGGGTATTTGGTAGGAAATCTGTCTCACTGCAATCACAAATAAGTCCATGTTTATTTTTGCTAATCAAAGCATGCCACTTTAGTATACAGTGGGACAAACACACGTAGTTGTTGCTGGAATCAAAGGTCATTTAACTTCTAATAAGTGAAATTGAGGAGAAATGTTTTAAAATATCTTTCTTCGAAGAGAAATGTGGGATGTTGAAGAAGAGGAAGTGAAACACTCTGTAAACATGAAAAAGAGAGGGAGGGACTTATCATGAATACTTTTTGAACCTTAACCATCCCATCACCAACAGAAAATACTTAAAGCCATCCAGTCCAACTCCCTTCATCAGGGCAAGAAAACATAATCAAAGCCCTCCTGACAAATGGCCATCCAGCCATTCACTGACACACATATCAAAGATTTGAAAGGGACCTCTAAAGAAGGACATTGATATGTTGCCTGTTCCAGAGTAGGCAAACAAGACAATCTCCACATCAACACTGGCAAAGAAACAGCAAGAGATACTGTTTATCCACAAGCAGAAAGACATTACATATATTAGAAACCAACACTTTCTCATTACTTTATTTTCCAGATCACCAGACTAGGCCACAGCAACGCGTGGCAGGGGACCGCTAGTGTACTCTAAAATTCACTCATAATCCATAGATTTAACATTCATGCTCATCATCCCTCTTCATTCAGTTCAGCAGGCTTCTTGGGAGGAGGCAAGTGTTCAGGATGTTGCATTCCTGCAGGTCTGAGACACAGCTGAAGAGAAAAGGGTCTCCGTAGACCTCTTCACATGGCCCCGAGAGAAACAGCAGTTGCCAAAGTTAACCAAATTCTTCACTTCCTCCATAATGTCTTCAGCCCCACCAGACTTTTAATAGGTCACCGTGGAGGCCGTGACAGACTTTGTATTTCTAGGTGCAAAGATTACTGCAGATGCAGACTGTAGCCAGGAAATCAGAAGACGCTTACTTCTTGGGAGGAGAGCAATGTCCAGTCTCGATAAAATAGTGAAGAGTAGAGACATCAGACTGGCAACAAAGATCCGCCTAGTCAAAGCCATGGTATTCCCTGTAGTAACCTACGGATGTGAGAGCTGGACCTTAGGGAAGGCTGAGCGAAGAAAGATCGATGCTTTTGAGCTGTGGTGTTGGAGGAAAGTGCTGAGAGTGCCTTGGACTGCGAGAAGATCCAACTAGTCCATCCTCCAGGAAATAATGCCCGACTGCTCACTGGAGGGAAAGATACTAGAGACAAAGTTGAAGTACTTTGGCCACATCATGAGGAGACAGGAAAGCCTAGAGAAGACAATAATGCTGGGGAAAGTGGAAGGCAAAAGGAAGAGGGGCCGACCAAGGGCAAGATGGATGGATGGCATCCTTGAAGTGACTGGACTGACCTTGAGGGAGCTGGGGGTGGTAACGGCCGACAGGGAGCTCTGGCGTAGGCTGGTCCATGAGGTCACGAAGAGTCGGAGACGACTGAACGAATGAACAACAACAACAGCCAGACCCAATCATACAATTCCATTCAATCCATTAATCCAGTCCTTCTCAACCTTCCAAATGCCACGACCCCTTAATACAGTTCCTCATGTTGTGGTGACCCCCAACCAACAAATTATTTTCATGACAACTTCCCAACTGTAATTTTCCTACTGTTATGAAGCATAATGTAAATATCTGACATGCAGGATGTATTTTCATTCACTGGACCAAATTTGGCACAAATACCCAATATGCCCAAATTTGAGGGGGGGGGATTGATTTTGTCACTTGGGAGTTGTAGTTGCTGGGATTTACAGTTCACCTACAATCAAAGAGCATTCTGAACTCCACCAATGATGGAACTGAACCAAACACAGAACTCCCATGACCAACAGAAAATACTGGAAGAGTTTGGTGAGCACTGACCTGGAATTTTGGAGTTGTACTTCACCTACATCCAGAGAGCACTGTGGACTCAAACAATGATGGATTTGGACCAACCTTGGCACTCAATATGTACAAATGAGTTTGGGGGAAAATAGAGTTTGACATTTGGGAGTTGTAGTTGCTGGGATTTAAAGTTGACCTACAATCACAAGCATTCTGAACTCCACCAAGAGAATTGGGCCAAACTTCTCAAACAGAACTCCCATGACAAACAGAAAATACTGTGTTTTCTGATGGTCTTTGGCGACCCCTCTGACGTCCCTTCACGACCCCCTCAGGGGTCCCGACCCCCAGGTTGAGAAACGCTGCATTAATCAGACTGGGATCACCCGTGGGCAAGTGAGTGGGACACGAATGAGCTGAATTGCTGTACAGAAATCCAGCTGAGAGGGGAAGGACAGACCTCTTCCATTCCGCCTTAGTAAACTGAGGGAGTAAAGATGACAGGTCAGTATTACTCTGCTGCTTTCTCTCCCAAATCCCATGATTGATGTCATCTCCTATAATGTCACCTGGCAATGCCACAATATACAAGCTAGAAGAGGCTGCAGCAGTTTGCTTTTGCCCGAGTCTATCTGATCCCCCCCCCCTCCCCTTGCTGAGTTAATTGAATAAACTACTGCAACTGGAATGGAACAATGGATGACGAATCTGGAACATGTTTTTGATGACGAGACGACAGTGATGGGTATTGTAGTAACTGTTTATTAATTGTGTAATGTGTTAGGTTGTTAACTGTTTTTATACTGTAGCACTGAATTTTTGCTGTTCGTATTTGTTGTGAACCGCTGTGAGTCGCCTTCGGGCTGAGAACAGCGGTATATAAGTAAGGTAAATAAATAAATAATAAACTGTAGTAATTTGAGGGCAAAGGGGAAAGTAGGAAGAGGAAAGAGAAATTAGAACATTTTAAAAGCAACTTTAAAAAAGTGGAATAACAGAGAACTAATTAGCACCATTTCTAGCAAATCCGGCTAGTGAAGCAGAGTTGTTAGCTGTCACTCACTCTTGCCCCGTCGCTGAACCTCTTTAAAAGTAATAGGCTTGGGGTGGTAATGAGGGGTGGGAGAGACATAATAAGTATGCTCTGTGAACGTATATAATATGAACATGCACTACTATTTCAGAAGTTGTACCCACACATTTCAGACAAAGGAAATGCATCACAGTTAAGAGCTCTTCCTTTATTCCATTCTTGGAAATTACCTATTTGTCCACTGTAATCATCCACTTGATATCAGTAAACTCATTGAGTCTACTCAACTTAGAACCTTCTTCTTTGTTTTGTTTTGCCTAGCATCACTAAACACTGATAGCTATTTGTTCTTGCATTAGTCTAATGCTGCTTATTTCAGTGTACTTTCTATCTCAAGTATTTGCATTAGTGCATATTTTAGTCTATATATATATGGAGTGGGGGATTAGGTTGAGAAATTGTCATCTTGTATATAGTCGAAAGGGTCATTATTGTGCCTAGCAAATATGATTTGAAAAAATGTCTATTCATATTTTCCATGGCTTTGTCTTAAACTTGCCCATTCCAGAAAGACTTCATTCTCCATTTCAAGGCTAATTTCTTTCTCCTGTCAGAATCTGTGTGCTTTTAACAAGTTCATGATAAGCAGAATTTTAATAGGAAGCAACAGCACTACAACTTGGGATATGAATATTTCTCCTGAAAGTTCTTCCCAAATGATGGTTGCATTGCACCTGAAAAGAACTGTGCAATTTTGAGATATAATTTTTTTCTTATGGTAGTTTACCATTTTATTGTGTGTGTGTGTGTGTGTTTACCATAATCCTTTGTAGTTGCAGAGTAACTCAGTTCCAGGTTTCTGAATACACATACATTTCTGTATCTTCCAAAATAATACATATAGATAACTTAAGAAATAACAATTAAAATTTGTGCACCAGCTGCATCTGTTTTTGGAAAAATCTGACTTGGCCATGGTGGTACATGCTCTGGTTACATCCCATTTGGACTACTACAATGTGCTTTACATGGGACTGCCCTTAAAAAGTGTCTGGAAATTTCAACTGCTCTAGCATATGGCAGCCAGACTGCCCATTGGCACATATCCCCCCCCCCCCCCCAGCTGAGAAAGTTCCACTGGCTCCATATTAGTTTCTGGGCCCAATTCAATGTGCTGGTTTTAACCTATAAATCCCTACACAGTTTTGGTTCAAGATACTTGAGACAGCATTTCCTACCATATAAACCAGCCAGACTGGCACAACTAGGGATCACAACCAGATACAGTAAAGACATCTGCCCTTGTGCTATACTACTCTGCTGCTGAGTATGCATGCCCAGTGTGGAACACATCTCACCACACGAAAACAGCGGATGTGGCTCTTAATGAGACATGCCATATTATCATGGGGTGTCTGCGCCCTACATCACTGGAGAAATTACACTGTTTAGCCATTATTGCACCACCTGACATCTGCCAGGGAATAGCAACCAATAGTGAAAAGACCAAGGCAGTGACATCTTCGGCCCAACCCGTTTGGGTATTAGCCAGCACGCCAATGACTTAAATCAAGAAATAGTTTTCTAAGATCTAAAGAGACACGAGCTGGAACAATTCAGCAAGCGAGAGTCCAAAAGTGGCAGGCCCAAACCCAGAACCTCAATCAATGGCTGATACCAAATGAGAGACTCCCTCCTGGGCACACAGAAAACTGGACGACTTGGAAGGTGCTCAACAAACTGTCAGTCAGTCAGTAGCCTTTATTTCGGTCAACAAACCATCGGCTAAGTCAAGTAAAAGTAGGATGATGAAATACAACAATTAACAATTAATAACATCACATTTGGCTTATAACTAATAAAAACAAGTATCACCATTTGCTATCGGATAAATGACTGTCTATATAATCTAAAACAGGAACTGATTGCAAATTAATAATAAGTCTCCCGAGTACTCTTCGTTACACTCAGCCTTTACAGGTTATTCATGAAGCACTTGCGGCTTTTTGCTGCTGCAAACAGAAATTTGGCCACCTGTTCTGTTACCCTTTTATCAAGATCAGACAGTAAATAAGTGCAGTACTAATTTAGGGATCTTCCTGGCCACTTGGTGAGTAG
Source organism: Anolis sagrei (assembly GCF_037176765.1). Taxonomy (NCBI): domain Eukaryota; kingdom Metazoa; phylum Chordata; class Lepidosauria; order Squamata; family Anolidae; genus Anolis; species Anolis sagrei. The sequence continues at coordinate 166,757,816 of NC_090023.1, forward strand.
AGGGGATATTAACCTTAGTCTATCATTCTTGTAAATTGTGCAAATAAAAAGTACAGAAATGCCTCTAGAACATGGCCATATAGCCCGAAAAAAACCCACAAGAACTGAAAAAGTACATGTATTACAGTTTCAATTTTACCCTCCCCGCATGGGCAAACTCTGTGTTCGTAATCAGTCCCTTTGTATCTACCCTCTAGTATGGCTGATTTGAGGGCACTGAATCTGGCCCAACTGAAAGCAAGGCGAAATTTTGGGATGTTTAAATTTTCTAAGTATTTGGCACCTCCCAAAGAATTAAATGTTAGGCCTAAACTCAATGGAGAGCATGTGGAGCACGCCAGAGTCATTGAGTCCTGTTTGTCTATGTCACTGATTCGTTCCGCTAAGATCTGCATTAACTTTTTATGCTCAAAACCGCTCAATATATTCTCTGAGAGGCCCATCTGCCTGAGTTTCTGATTTAGCGCTTTGATTCGGTGGAATTTAAGAGGTCTTTTTGAATCAGATATGTATATCCCGCTTCAGGCCCTTTGTGCACCCTCACCATCCAGTATCCTAGGGCCCTTCTCCAAGCCAGTGATTCGAGTGAGGCTGTTTCTGATTCCAGTCTTAAAACGGCAGATGGAACACAACTGGGGACAGCAAACAGTTTTCTAAGAAACCCTGATTGAACTTATGCTCAACAAACTGCGCTCTGGCACCACGAGATGCAGAGCCAACCTTAAGAAATGAGGCCACAAAGTGGAATCCATGACATGTAAGTGTGGAGAAGAGTAAACCACAGACCACTTACTGCAATGCAACCTGAGCACTGCCACATGCACAATGGAGGACCTTCTTGCAGCAACACCAGAGGCACTCCAAGTGGCCACCTACTGGTCAAAGGACATTTAATAGAATACGAAGTCTGCAAACTTTGTGTTTTGTTTGTTTTTAATGCAATACAACTGTTTTGGTTCGCTCCTGACATGATAAATAAATAAATACCAGCCAGACTCTAAAGCTTGAGTAACGAAACGCTCCTATCCACTCAGGTCAGAGACAGTCGTCACTTAAAATTGTCTAGAGATGGCACCTTCTCGAGTGTGGCACCTAAACTCTGGAATGCTCTGCCAGAAGTGATCACAGCAACCCCCATGCTCTTGTTCTTTAGGAAAAACCTGAAAACCTTCCTATGTGGAATAGCTTCTAATTAGGGTTGACAGAAGCCTAAGAGCTGTATTTTAATTATATTTTATCTTCTTGGGGAATTTTAAATGGTTTTATTTATTGAATGATAATTTTACATCTGACTAGGACTGAGGGAGATGTTCTATCTCTTAATGGTTTATTTTATATTTAACTGCTGTTGTAAATCCCCTTGAATCTTCGGAGAAACACGACATAGAAATGTTCCATACAAATAAATAAATAAATAAACATGACTCTTGCTATTCTCAGCACTTTTCTGTCTGATTAGTGCATTCTGCAAGGTGGTGATGGAGTTAGCACATCCGTGAATATAGCTAGAGACACAAAGCAGAAACTAGAAGTCTTTCTAACAATAAGGGAATGCTTACACAAAGTGGGTTGAAAGTTCCAAAGGGTTTTCAGTATTTAATAACTTCTTTAATTTTTGTTTCTAATTTAAAATACCATAGTATTACCAACAATCTATATATATAAATTTGTTAGGGGCATCCAACGAGGAAACAAAACTCAAAAAACCCCCAACGAAACTGTACCAAAATTGCCATGCCCATAACACAACCCACAAGGTACAAACATATCTACTCAAAATGAAAAACAACACAACAACACACTCACAAAACGGCAAAACAACAAAACTCAAAAATCCCCCAACGAAACTTAACCAAAATCCCTGTGCCCATAACACAACCCACAAGGTACAAACATATCTACTCAAAATGAAAAACAACACAACAACACACTCACAAAACGGCAAAACAACTGAGCATGCGCATTGGCGCCCAGCCGCAAGTTCCATCGCGCGTGCACATGGCCTTCCGGCCAACGTTCCCTCTGCGGAAACCATGCCCACTCCAAGCCCCGCCGCGCCGCTTCCCGCACACACACACCCCCTGCCGCACACACACACGCAACCCCATGCTCCATCACTCCCCCCGCCGCCGCACACACACACGCAACCCCACGCTCCATCACTCCCCCCACCGCCGCACACACACGCAACCCTACTCCCCCCGCCGCCGCACACACACACGCAACCCCACTCCCCCGGCCGCCGCACACACACACGCAACCCCAGGCTCCATCACTCCCCCCGCCGCCGCACACACACACGCAACCCCACGCTCCATCACTCCCCTGCCCCAATCTTACCTCCTTTTACTTCAGGCCACCTCCAAACCCCACCCCGCCCCTTCCCGCCCTGTCAAAATCTAGGAAAGACAGGAAGGAAGGAAAGAAGGAAGAAAGAGAAAGGGAGGTAAAGTAAAAGGGGGAAGGAAGGAAAGTTAGAGGAAGAAGAAAAGGAAAGAAAAGGAAAGATGGAAGGAAAGAAAAGAGAGACAGCAGAAGAGAAAGAAAAAGGGGGAAGGAAGGAAAGAGATACAGAAAGAAGAGGAGAAGGAAAGATGGGAAGGAAGGAAGGAAGGAAGGAAGGAAGGAAGGAAGGAGGGAGGGAGGGAGGGAGGGAAAGAAGGAGAGAAAGAGGGAAGATTGGCCACAGCAACACGTGGCGGGTAAAGGGTGTTATTTCTATTATTATTATTATGCTATTGTTCCTGAGACCCTTTTAGGGGGAATGGGAGAGGTGTCAGGTCCCGGAGGCAATGCATTGCATTATTGTTATTGTTATGATGGTGGTGAAATAAAAGGAAATAAAAAGTGAAAGAAGGAAGCAAACAGGGAGGGAAGAAAGGCAAAGGAAGAAAGGGGGAGGGAATGAAGGAAAGAGAGAAGGATGAAACCAAGTAGTGAAAGAAGGAAAGAAAGAAAGAGGTAGAGAAGGAAGAAAGTAGAGAAAGGGGGAGGAAAAGGGGGAAGGAATAGGTAGGGACCTCTCTTTCATAATAGTCCAGATATCTACCTCAACTTTGATAAGTTTTACTATAGGCCACAGCAACGCGTGGCAGGGCACAGCTAGGATGGCAGATTACATTATCTGTGAAAAATCTTTTCCAAACTGTCAGCAATGGCATTTCTGCCTTGTCACACCACTACCAACACTGGAAAGGTGCAAAGCAAAACAGGTTTGAAATAAAGATTGAAATGACTTCATGTGAAAAGTACAACCAGAGACTGAGAACAACAACCTTCATGAACCCTTTACATCTACTGAATTTTTCCTGAGAAAAATGTATAATATCACAAAGGACTACTATCTCACCCGCCTCATAGGAAACCTGCTACAAAACAGGAGCTTTTTTGCTGAGTTTCAGGCCAAAGAAGCAGATGGCGGAAACAGAAGAACTGCCTCAGAGGAGCGTGCTTGTCCATCCATGTTCAATATTTACACAAATATTGTTTTTAAGTGTTTTTGCACTACAAATAAGATATGTGCAGTGTGCATAGGAATTCATTCATTCATTCATTCATTCTTTTTTCAAATTATAATACGGCCCTCCAAGAGTTTGAGGGACTATGTATTGTCGAAGGCTTTCATGGCTGGAATCACTAGGTTCTTGTGGGTTTTTTCGGGCTATAGAGCCATGTTCTAGAGGTATTTCTCCTGACGTTTCACCTGCATCTATGGCAAGCATCCTCAGAGGTAGTGAGGATGCTTGCCATAGATGTAGGTGAAACGTCAGGAGAAATGCCTCTAGAACATGGCTCTATAGCCCAAAAAACCCCACAAGAACCTAGTTTGAGGGACTGTCACCTGGCCCCCTGTTTAAAATGTTTGAGGACCCCTGCTCTAGATGATCCAGTGCAATTCTATGGTCAATTTCCAACAGTGTTTTGTATTTGTGGTTTTCACTTTTATGGGGTCCTGTGCCCCTAACAACTGCAAATATTGTTAGGGGCACAGCAAATTCTAAAGAAATATTAGAATAAATTAAACAAACTTCCAGTAAACGTTTTTGTGTCAGTTCCGAGGCTCTTTTATCTCAGCCAGAGAAGGATGATATTTCTCAGAATCATTAGATTTGGAACCCCAAATTAAGTACATATAAGGAATATCTGAAAAGCCATACTAGATTCAGATTGTTCATACAAAATGGTAGATATGGAGTTCAGCAAAGGATCAAATGCAAAGCAATTAACATTATGAAAGCCAAAATGGAATGATCTTTTATAACAATTTCAATTTACTTACTTATTTACAGATGTAACATAAGAAGAGCAATTATAAATATTTTGTTACTATAAATTCTAGGATTTCCCCCCATATAAATACCAAATTACCAGTAATTGGGGTAAGACATAGGAACACAGTTATTTAACACACACACTCTTTCTCTCCACTAGGGGATGATAAAACTCTACTATGTTATTCAACCCTTTTGCTTTCTTTTGGCACATTTTCTAGGACTTCTCTTGTGACTTTCAAGTATAGCATTTAAGTGAGACCAACTTTAAAATATGGTGGATTTTAGTAGCTACAGTTGCCATCAAACTGAATTCAATTTATTTTCAGCCAAGGCTAATATTTCCATTTTCAAATGCAGCTCAGTCACAAGGTGGTTTAGTAACATGATTTTACAAGAATCCTTGCATGCTAGGCAAATCCACTAAATACTACATCCAAGTCAGACTGTGCCCTTGAGTTGCATATATTTTAAGTGAAACAGGGGTAAAATAGTACATATATTCATCATTCGTATTGTGTATAATTTGCATACAGACCTTCACATCACCAGAATGGAACAGAAAACTCGGTAGATAAATGATATAACTAATTTGTATTCCATATTTCTTCTGAAACAGATCCCATAGCAATTCACAAGATTACAGAGACAGATAAAAGTGCAGAAGGCTGCAGTGCTGTGTTAAAATACAATTAAATAAATTGTAATTATAAAAGAGAGCAGAATTAAATTAATTAAGAAGCACACTGGTAAAAAAAAACATACAGTGTTCACCCATTCAAATATGTTTTCTCGCCAGTCTAAAAGCTGACCACCTGTCTTTGCTTGCTGACAGAAGAACAACAAGGAAGGAGCCAGACTGGTCTCCTTTCAAAGGAATGGAAGTGATAGAGACTTTTTTTGAGCTTAAAGCAAGACTATGTCACAAAAAAAGGAACAATACAGGACATAGATATGCATAAAATCCACATACACTGATATAGTTATATAGCTGCAAAATACTATAGACCGAATGCTTACCGGGACCAGTTAGAATCATAGAATCATAGAGTTGGAAGAGACCTCATGAGCCATCCAGTCCAACCCCCTGCCGAGAAGCAGGAATATTGCATTCAAAGCACCCCTGACAGATGGCCATCCAGCCTCTGTTTAAAAGCCTCCAAAGAAGGAGCCTCCACCACACTCAGGGGTAGAGAGTTCCACTGCTGAACAGCTCTCACAGTCAGGAAGTTCTTCCTCATGTTCAGATGGAATCTCCTTTCTTGTAGTTTGAAGCCATTGTTCCGTGTCCTAGTCTCCAGGGAAGCAGAAAACAAGCTTGCTCCCTCATCCCAGTGACTTCCTCTCACATACTTATACATGGCTATCATATCTCCTCTCAGCCTTCTCTATTGACAAGCTGGAATGTGTCCAGAGGAAGGCGACTAAAATGATCAAAGGTCTGGAGAATAAGCCCTATGAGGAGCGGCTTAAGGAGCTGGGCATGTTTAGCCTGAAGAAGAGAAGGCTGAGAGGAGATATGATAGCCATGTATAAATATGTGAGAGGAAGCCACAAAGAGGAGGGAGCAAGCTTGTTTTCTGCTTCCTTGGAGACTAGGACGTGGAACAATGGCTTCAAACTACAAGAGAGGAGATTCCATCTGAACACGAGGAAGAACTTCCTGGCTGTGAGAGCTGTTCAGCAGTGGAACTCTCTGCCCCGGAGTGTGGTGGAGGCTCCTTCTTTGGAAGCTTTTAAACAGAGGCTAGATGGCCATCTGTCAGGGGTGATTTGAATGCAATATTCCTGCTTCTTGGCAGGGGGTTGGACTGGATGACCCATGAGGTCTCTTCCAACTCTTTGATTCTATGATTCTATGATTTTGCCAGTTGGAGAGCAAAGAGACACACAGGGACACAAGCAATCTACAGATGGGTGCACAAGAATAAGGTCACAACACCAATAGAAACATAGGGACTTGTTTAATGGAGTGAAAGCAAAAACAATAGTTCTATTGAAAAGTAACATGGGATCCATGAAGATCATTTGGTTCGATCATGCTTCATACAGTAAAGGAATAGATGAAAAGGGAAATATTTACGTAGAGCAGTGACAGAATATGAAATCATGTATACCAACTCCCAAATTATTATACAAATGCCTGATAGCTTTAATGTATAATAAACTATTAGAAAACTATTGTGATATTAGAAGTACAGTAAAAGGGCTCTAGAAAACTGACCTAGATATACAAATCCCCAATGCTCCTTTCAAATCATTTTCAGAGTATATGAGGGAACTTATCGATAGCTCTTCAAATTATCTTTGTTTCATAAAAAATGCAAGCCCATTCTATTGACAAGATCTTTCCTCTCATAGAAAACATGAATAGAAAAATTGCATATAAAATGAACTTTTATTAGAATCACTGAATCATTGAGTTGGAAGAGATCTCATGGGTCATCCAGTTCAACCCCCTACCAAGAAACACAAAAATCGCATTCAAAGCACTCCGACAGATGGGCATCCAGCCTGTGTTTAAAAGCCTCCAAAGAAGGAGCCTCCATCACACTCCAGGGCAGAGAGTTCCACTTTTATTAACTTATTTATAAATATAAATCAAAAGTTGAAGAACAAATATTTAATTTCACAACTTTGAATGTGGTGGAGATGCAAACTAGAAGGTTTTCCACTGTTCAGAACTACATTTTTAATTCCATAAAACATTGGATCTAGACTTGAATGAGAGATTAACTTCCAAACTCAATTTAATTTTAAGGCAAATACCAGAGGATGTTTTCTAGATAAGATGTTTCCGTGACATTGCTGGATATTTTGGGGTGGTTTTTTTTCCAAAAGAAAAACTATCCTAATCAGATTATGCTACTTGAATTCTGCATCAATTAAACAGAGTTTTTGCTTGGTTTCTTGAAGAATATAAAACTGGTGTCCTTGAAATTTATTTCCTCTTTTTATTAATTGATGTTAAAGGTAAAGGTAAAGGTAGTCCCCTGACATTAAGTCCAGTCATGTCTGACTCTGGGGTGTGGTGCTCATCTCCATTTCTAAGCCGAAGAGCCAGCGTTGTCCGTAGACACCTCGAAGATCATGTGGCTGGCATGACTGCATGGAGCGCCGTTACCTTCCCGCCGGAGCGGTACCTATTGATCTACTCACATTTGCATGTTTTCGAACTGCTAGGTTGGCAGAAGCTAGGGCTGACAGCGGAAGCTCACGCCACTCCCCGGAATCGAACCTGCGACCTTTCGATCAACAAGCTCAGCAGCTCAGTGCTTTAACCCACTGCGCCACCGGGGGCTTCCTATTTAGTATTGTTTATTGTGCACCTATTTGACTTCAAGTTATACTGCCATCATTTGTTTAAAAAAATTCTTTTAACCTTCTTCCAAATTTATTTCCTCTTTCCATTCATTGAGGTTAGTTTTTTATTGTGCACCTATATGACTTCAAGTTATACTATCATTTGTTTAACAATATTTCTTTTTAAAAATGTAATTCTGGAGAAAAAATTCCAAATGCTCCCTGTTGGCTAGTGTAATTATGACACCACCAATCTGTTTCTCCAGCAACTGCTTATTGTCTACATAGCTATTATGCTGGTTGTATCTCCAGCCTTTACTGATAGCTGTTTGGCTACTTGGCCAATCTACACCCACCCATCTAAACTGTTGTGCCTTACAGATGAAAAGGTTGCCTTCTTTTGGTAACTGTAAAATGGTGGTGGTGGTGGGGATAATCTTGTACTGCTCAACTGCACCCTTTTTTACTCTCTTTTGGCAATCCCTTATCCATTTGCCCAATTCAACATTTTGGGTTTGCCAAAGCAATATATTTTATGGGAATGACAGGATTCTCTCCCCCTCTATCTCAAGGATCCTAGGAATGTGGATGGAGGTAGGGAAGGCATATAGGTAGATAGTGGAAGACAACCATCCATTCATTTACTTGCTGGACTTCAGTGAACATAGAATCATAGAATCATAGAATCAAAGAGTTGGAAGAGACCTCATGGGCCATCCAGTCCAACCCCCTGCCAAGAAGCAGGAATATTGCATTCAAATCACCCCTGACAAATGGCCATCCAGCCTCTGCTTAAAAGCTTCCAAAGAAGGAGCCTCCAGTGCTGAACGGCTCTCACAGTCAGGAAGTTATTCCTCATGTTCAGATGGAAACTCCTCTCTTGTAGTTTGAAGCCATTGTTCTGCGTCCTAGTCTCCAAGGAAGCAGAAAACAAGCTTGCTCCCTCCTCCCTGTGGCTTCCTCTCACATATTTATACATGGCTATCATATCTCCTCTCAGCCTTCTCTTCTTCAGGCTAAACATGCCCAGTTCCCTAAACCGCTCCTCATAGGGCTTGTTCTCCAGACCCTTGATCATTTTAGTCACCCTCCTCTGGACACATTCCAGCTTGTCAATATCTCTCTTGAATTGTGGTGCCCAGAATTGGACACAATATTCCAGATGTGGTCTAACCAAAGCAGAATAGAAGGGTAGCATTACTTCCTTAGATCTAGACACTATGCTCCTATTGATGCAGGCCAAAAGCCCATTGGCTTTTTTTGCCGCCACATCACATTGTTGGCTCATGTTTAACTTGTTGTCCACGAGGACTCCAAGATCTTTTTCACACGTACTGCTCTCGAGCCAGGCGTCACCCATTCTGTATCTTTGCATTTCATTTTTTCTGCCAAAGTGGAGTATCTTGCATTTGTCACTGTTGAACTTCGTTTTGTTAGTTTTGACTCATCTCTCTAATCTGTCAAGATCGTTTTGAATTCTGCTCCTGTCCTCTGGACTATTGGCTATCCCTCCCAATTTGGTGTCGTCTGCAAACTTGATGATCATGCCTTCTAGCCCTTCATCTAAGTCATTAATAAAGATGTTGAACAGGACCGGGCCCAGGACGGAACCCTGCGGCACTCCACTTGTCACTTCTTTCCAAGATGAAGAGGAAGCATTAGTGAGCACTCTCTGTGTTCGTCCACTTAACCAATTACAGATCCACCTCACCGATCATCAAGTTTGCAGACGACACCAAATTGGGAGGGATAGCCAATAGTCTAGAGGACAGGAGCAGAATACATACATAAATGTTACTGGAAGTTCAGCAATCAAATAACCCTGTTATGTAAGAAATCTCTCAGGAGTGGAGGGCTAGGCTGATGCTATTAAGAGTGGGCCTGCTTTTGGCTGATGAGATAATCAAGTTAATTAGGATTGTTGTTGTTGTGTGCCTTCAAGTAATTTCAGGCTATCACAGAGCTTATTTGTCAAGATTTATTCCAAGAGATTTACCTTTGGCTTTTTCTGAGGCTGAGAGAGTGTGACTTGGCTGATAGGTTTGTTTCTTCCTCCTTCCATGACTTCCTCCCACATTCCCCTTTCTTTCTTCCCTCCCTTTCTCTCTCCTTCCTTCCATGTATTCCTTCCTTCCATTCCTCTCTCCTTCCTTCCTTCCTTCCTTCCTTCCTTCCTTCCTTCCTTCCTTCCTTCCTTCCTTCCTTCCTTTTCTTCTGACCTTCCTTTCTTCCATGGTAGTGTGTGAGACAGGTGGTGTAAAAGGAAGGAATAGCAGCAACCTAGAAATGGCGGTGGGGGTTGGATTAATTCCCTTGGTGTGCTGTATCCAACCTGTGGGCCATAGTTTGAGGACCCCTGTTCTAACTCTTCAAGCAGTTGCAAGAGAATGGGAGGGAGAGAAATAATGAGAGACATTTTGAGTCCATCTAGGTGGCATGTCTCATGAGAAATGGTAGAGTATAAATAAAGGAATATTATGGAATGGAATACAAGTCCCGAGAAGAAGAGAATTAGCAGGGAGAAAAAAATGGACTGAGCCCTGGAGTGGAAGATGTGAAAAAGAAAGAGGACAAGCGGGATTGAAGAGAAAGACAAAGCAAAACAGAGCACTGTGGTGAGGTATTGCTAGAGAGCTTCTGATCTTTGTGAATCCAGCCTGGGTATGTCTATTGGGATAAATATAAATGATGCTGTCAAGGTGATGCATGCCATAAGTCAGCAAATATGAAAAACACAAGAATGGCCATCAGACTGGAAAAATTCCACTTATATCCCCATACCAAAAAAGGCAAATGCTAAAGAATACTCAAACTTTCGTACAGTGGGCCTTATTTCTCATGCCAGTAAGGTAATGCTCAAGATCCTGCAAGGAAGACTCCAGCAATACATGGAGAGAGAGTTACCAGGTGTTCAACCTGGGTTTAGAAAAGGCAGAGGAACGACAGACCAAATTGCCAATATCTGCTGGAAAATGGAGAAAGGCAGGGAGTTTCAGAAAAACATCTATTTCTGTTTTATTGACTATTCTAAAGCCTTTGACTGTGTGGATCATAATAAATTGTGGCACTTTCTTAGTGGAATGGGGATCACAAGTCACCTTGTCTGTCTCCTGAAGAATCAAGTAGCACCAGTAAGAACTGACCATGGAACAACAGACTGGAAAGGTGTATGGCAGGGTTGTATACTCTCACTCAACCTATTCAACTTGTTTGCAGAACACACCATGTGGTGTGCAGGGCTTGACGAATGCAAGGCTGGAATAAAAATAGCTGGAAGAAACATTAACAACCTTAGATATGCAGATGATACCACTTTGATGGCCTAAAGCGAGGAGGAGCTAAGAAGCCTTCTAACCAAGGTGAAAGAAGAAAGTGCAAAAGCTGGGTTGCAGTTAAACATCCAAAAAACCAAGATTATAGCAACAAGACTGATGTTTTATCATCCTTGTGGGAGGCTTCTCACATGTCCCCGCATGAGGAGCTGGAGCTGATTGAGGGAGCTCATCCGCGCTCTCCCCAGATTCGAACTTGCGACCTGCGACCTTCAGTTCTGCCGGCACAGAGGTTTAAGGGGGCTCCTTAAGGGCAAGATGGATGGTATTCTTGAAGTGACTGGCTTGACTCTGAAGAAGCTGGGGGTGGTGACGGCCAATAGGGAGCTCTGGCGTGGGCTGGTCCATGAGGTCGCAAAGAGTCGGAAGCGACTGAACGAATAAACAACAACAACATAAATGAGAAGAAAATTGATGACAATGCTCATAATAAAACAGCAATCAACAATACTATGTTGACAATAATAACCCTCTCAATAACAATTGCCACTCACTGAAGGATGAGATAATTTTGGACTATATGTTCCACTCACACAATTAATAGTGGAACATATAGTCCATATTTAAATAATGCAAATTCTTCATGCCCTCACACTGATTGTTCCCTGGTGACAGCAAGTGTGCTCTCTTCTAATTTTCCCCCAAAACCTGAATCTTTAATTTTGCATTATTCACACATCTTCCTGATGCAAATTGAACATTTTCCTGCAAAAATGCAGACCTTTCTCATGGCATATAAGGATTATCAACATAAGTTGTGTGCCACTGCTTTCACAACTAAATTTGGACACCCTGTGCTTTAATTTTCTTTCTGCTGTACACTTTCTTAGTTCTTAGTGACTGGTTCTAGTTAATAATGTCTTCTAGAAGCCTATCTATATAAAACCTTTAGCAAATAGGTGTCAGTTTGCTTGAATAACAGAGGAAGCCATAATTATTATGAAAACAAGTTATATAAAGAAGATGGTACCTTTACATTTTTAACTTAGCAGGAAAGTTGAACACATAAATCTGCCAGTGACTAACTTGTCCCCTAGATGCCCTGCTCCTTAAGATAGCTTGTACTTTAGTCACCATTGAAGGAAATTATGCTGAGACTCACCACTACAGCCAATATGGCCATGTTTAGAGTACTTTGCAGTATGTGGAGAGTACTTCTCACGTGGCTGCGGAAATCTTTAAATAGCAAAGAACAGCAACTCCTAGCTTTTCAAATAGCTACTTGAGACTCAATTCCCCATGACAACAGCAGCACTGCCAATGTACCAATAACACAGGGAACAAGTATCAAGATGGTACATTAGGAATCAAGGAGAAAAATAGTCAGTTGAAAAGCACCAAAAGACTCTTTAAAAGGCCAAATTGATTAGATTACATATTTACAACAGTCTGGAAAATGGGAGCCATACTTGGCTTATATAAGGGGTTGCAACTTGTTTTGTAACTTGCTCTGAGCTTTTGGGACAATGGGAGTTCAAGTCCTATCTATAAAATGCCTAGCATGAGGTAAGCTCCACTAAGTACAATGTAACTTATTCCCAATTAAGCTGGCACATAGATGGCACACACAATTACAGTATTTTCACGAAGAAAAGAAGCACAAATGCTCTGGTGTAAATCTGATTTCTACTTACTTTCCTGAACCAATTGGATCTCCTTCATTAGATGAGGGAATATTCCAACCTAGGTGGCAAGTCAAAGTGAAGCTTTACTTCCTACGTCGCACCTCTGTTGGAGGAATCAAAACCAGTCATGTTAGAGCAAGAGACAAGACACCAGTTGTAGGTAGGGCAGAATGGACTGACAGATAAATGAGCCTCAATTGCCCCCTACACAGGGAGAAACATACACACACTTTTATGTCTGTTACGAAGATTGAGTTTTGTTCCCTTTGTCAGATAATGTAGTCACTTCATGGGGGACTTACAACTAACATTGCCTACTAGGCCTGTGTGGGATCAAAAAAGTTTTAATACTAATTATGAAATTAGAGATGAATCAAAATATCATAAAGGGGTCTGTATCATAACTATAACAATATAACAAATGTTTCATTGCGCTTTCATTAAGTAACTGTGCTAATGAGCAAACTTCAGGGGCTCCTTTCTCCCTCATTGTGAGAGCTATCTGGATTAAATTTGCTACCGTTATAGAACATGTGCAGTCACACCTAGGCACTTTAAGGTTGAAACTATGATGTGCTTCTTTCTTTAGCTGGGTGGACCGCGGGGGCCTTACTTTGAAGCTCAGAAGTCCCAGCAACTAAGACATCTCCAGATTGAACATCAAACAAGATTTTTATTTTCTCAAAGTCCTTGACAGGCTTGGCACAACTTGTTGAGGTTACAAATACAAACAGTCAACTTATAAAATCATGTGGATGTTCCTTTCTTACTTTCCCCTTCAGCTGCTGAGTTAACTTCTTCCAATGGTGGAGAAATCCTGGCATACTCTCTACCCTAGCCCTGAGTCACTATACTAGAAAGAGTAGGTCTTTCCCTATCTAAACTCAAAGCTAGCTTGAAGCCGAAGTAGTTAGAGCTTCTTCCAATGGCAGAAAAATCCTGGGATATTCTCTGCCGTAGTGCTGAATTGCTATTTTAGAAAGAGCAGGTCTTTCCCTATCTAAATTCAGAACTAGTTTTAAAGGCAAGAGGTTAGTACTTACAATGGCTTGTCTGAACTGGCCTGGCTTGACCACAAGCACATCTGAGTCTTTTGCTATACTGTAGAAGGCAGAAGAGCTTCTCAAAATGGAGATTTCATCCCCAGGAAAAAGGGGCGGTCTCAAAATCAAAAAGATACTTTTGCAAGCCAACAGCAACAAAGGCCTTGCAGGCTGACTTCAAGCCTCTGTAACTATCAGGGTGTTGCTGAATCTGTAACAACCCTGGAAAAATGCAAAAGGGTGCTATTTCCTACAACTATGGGGCAATGCAAATCAAACTCCTGGGAGACGGAACAGAACACATTTACCACTGTTACTGCCCAAGTCTTAGAACTTTTCACTCATCCCCTGATTTTGGGGGATTTTGTAAAAAATTTTTACAAACAACATTGAAAAAAACTACAAGAGCTATCTTATTGATTTTGTCTGCAACAAAATAAGATAACCAGGGCATCATTCCCCCCAAGTTTCAGAAAGATTTGTGCATCTACTGGTTTTGGGGAATTTTTAAAATTTTAACAAAACCTTTTTTTAAAAAAGCCATAACAGCTATCCCTTTGAATGTCTCTGTATGACACACAACACATACCATAGAACTTCAAATTAGGGATTTTCCTCCCAGTCCACCACAGATCTACTATCAGTCCTCTTTGCAGATTCAATAATCTATTGGAACTCTAAACTGCATGGCTGGCTGCTGCTACGGATGGACGATAGCTCTCCCCTACCTCATTGGGGCTTTCTGATGTGAGCAGAATTCTAGGAAATGTAGTTTACCCAGGCTAAACTTTGGGGTGCATGGGGATCAGGGGCCAATTCTCCATGAGATCCCTCTTTAGCTTGCATCTCACCAACACCAAGCCCAAATATTTCTATTTTCATTTGCAGTTCCTCTCAAAATGGTGGCAGAAAGAAACCATTTTGAGATGAACTGCTGAGGTCAGCATAGACCTTTGAGTGTAGTATAGTACTCCGTGGTGCTTATAGGAGCCCATATGAGTTCCTTATGTGGGATATGTGGCTCCCCCACTAAAATGTTCCCGAAGTCATATTGATTCTTTTAAAAAATCTTCAACAGTCACAAAAGTGACGTTCTGGGACTGCATGCAGCTTTATTGTTGTTGTTAAGTTCCTTCAAATTGACTTCTTTTGGCAAGAGACCATTTGACATGAGAGACCTTTCCATCAATATTGCACATGGCTCCTTGCCTCATGGGAGCACACAATCGTACCACCCTGGAAATGTAGTATCATAGTGAGGCAAGAAACCTATGGAGTTCAAATTGTCACTTCTAGGTCAGAGGCTTTCCCAGACTTAGTAATATTTCAACCAATAATTCAAAGCTATTTTACAGATCTCAAAATGGATTATTTCATCCTGTGCCCACAGTTTTTCCACAAAAATTTGGGGAGAAGGAGAAAGGAATCAGAGGCAGGAAAACAGCCACCATTTGGTTTTCCCAACATTGTCACTCCATGCGATATTTTGCAGGAGAAGGTAGGAGGGGCATACAGTACAATGCATGTCTACTTAGAAGTATGTCCAAGCAAGCAAGGTTATGAATCTGCAAACTTAAATGAGTCAAAGTGAGGAGTTCATGAAACAGTTTCTCCTCAAATTACTGGATCAGTTCCATGAATTTTTTTTTTTTTTGGTCAAATCATTATTTCTCTACAGTTCCTGAAAACTTGGATTTTCCCCCCTTGAGAGTACATTTACAGCACATAATCTGGGGATTACATATTGCATAAATCCTCAGATTTCCCCACACTATATTAACCCTTTTCCAAGCACAGTTTTTAACCATGCAAATAAGTTGCCATCCAACTAAAGAACATTTCCCAAGCAAAAAACAACAAATCAACCTGTTTTCTACTCTGCCATTAATGTGTCCCAGTGTTAACCTGTCCAGAATTCATCGGCTAGTTCATTTCTTTCTTTTTTTTTCACAGTTAGGATTGTAGATTCTTCATTCATCTTCCAAGTAGTCATCGTCATAATCATCACCACCTTGAGTCGCTGATTGGGTGAGTAAGTAAGTAAGTAAATAAATAAATCATATCATTATAATGATCCAAATAGTAATAGTAATAGGTATCTGTATCTGATGAAACTAATGCTGCACTGATCAAATGTTTTGAGTACGAAGATTTATTATTTATTTATTTATTTATTTACTTTGCTTATATACCGCTGTATCTCAAGCCCGAAGGCGACTCACGGCGGTTCACAAACAGTAAAAACAGTAGAAACAGCAGTGGTTCCATACAACATATAACAATTGACTTAACACATTATCCATAAATTACCAATAAGCAATTACAATGCACAATTATTATTATTATTATTATTATTATTATTATTATTATTATAGGAAGTCCTATCTAACTATGTCTACTCAGAAGCAATCCTCGTTCTATTCATTGGGACCTGCAACCCTGAAACTCCCTCTGTACTACCTCAACCCCTTGTATCCTTCTACAAATGTGAATTGAAACAGAAGACAGCACATAATAGCTTAATATCAGCTATGTTGTCAAGTGTAAAGGGAATACTGATATGCTTTAGTAAATCCATATATTAAAATCTGTGTCAAATTAATTGGGCTCTGCATATTTAATGCATTGTTTATTGCATCTTTGTTACATACTGCAATTAACTAATTGGTAATGTGCAGAACTTCAAAAAAGACGAAAAGTCCTCAGGTCACCCCCTCCCATTAATGATTAACAAAGGACTACATAAAAATCCTTTCCCAGTACAGTGTTTTTTCTTTTAAAAAGAAAGAAAGAAAGAAAGAAAGAAAAAGAAAGCTAGCTTTACAAAACCAATGACAATTTTCCTTTTTAGTCTCCTTGGAACATGAAGAAACCTTTCCGAAGAAACACATGTTTATGCCTGTGATTTTGAAAAATAAGATGCTAAGAAGGGAAGAAGTCTCAGGGCAAAAGCACTGCCCTACAAAAATAATTCCATTGGCCCAGTAATGTGAACTCTGATTGCTAGGGACTCTCAGGGGTTCCAGGCAGGATGTTTTTCTGTTCCAGTTTGTTGGGATACAAGTATTAACTGGACCAGAACAATGTGTCATCATGATGCTTTAGCAGAAGTTAGACTAATCATGCATTTTAGTGTGGTGGATCTGTTTTTATTTTATTTTTTAAAATATCTTTATTAAAGTTTTTCTTACATACATTAAAAAGGGGGGGGGACAGGAGGACAAAAGAAAAAAACAACAAAACAAAAACAAGAAAAAGAAAAAAAAATAGAAAAAAATTGGGGAGGGGGGATAAAATAGAGGGAAATGGTCAAGGGAAAGTAGGATAGTAGGACAGGGAGCAGAAGCAGGAGAGGAAAGAGGAAAAGGAAAAGCCCTAAACGGTTCTGGCCCCACTTACCTCTCCGAACGCATCTCCACCTATGAACTGACTAGAACATTAAGATCGTCTGGGGAGGCCCTGCTCTCGGTCCCGCCTGCGTCTCAGGCGCGCTTGGCGGGGACGAGAGACAGGGCCTTCTCAGTGGTGGCCCCTCGGCTATGGAATGCCTTACTGGTAGACATCAGACAGGCACCATCGTTGCTGGCGTTTCGGAGAAAGGTCAAGACCTGGCTTTATGAACAAGCATTTGGTTAAACAGTGCAACCGAACATAGGAAGACGGTAAATGGAACATAGGAATGGCACAAGGATTATGAGTTCAGATCTGATTTCATTGAGGCGCTATGTTTGTTTCATGTTGTTTGTTAATTGTTGTGGATCGGTGTTGTTGATCCTGTTGTTCATTTGTTGTGTTTTTAATTGCACTGACACTGTTATGATAATTTGTACCTTGTAAACAGCATTGAGTCGCCTGTTTGGGCTGAAAAATGCGGTATAGAAATAAAGCAAATAATAAATAAATAAATAATAATAAATAAAGGCCGAGGGGAAAGGAAAAATACAAAAAAAAAAAAAGAAAGAAAGAAAGAAAGAAAGAAAAAGAAAGTTATTATATACAAGAAAAAAGTGTTGACTTCCACCATCGTCTTCCCTGTATTGTGGTCTTCTTATCTCAATGCTATTCTATATCATTAGTCTCCTCTCTCTGTGTATCTTCATTACTCTGGAACCTATTTTTCCCTAATTTATCTATCTTCAATCTGAGGTTGAGAGTCTTTGTGAGTTATGTTGAGATTTCATGTAAGTCCTATACAATGTCCAGTCTGTAGGCTTCAGAGGTTTACCCCCCGAATCTTTTAAGTAGAAAGTCAGTGTATCCATGTCCATTATTTCCCAAAGTTTATTCTCCCAGTCTTCTTTGGTTACCAGTTCTTTAAGTTTCCATTTTCTTGCAAATACAATTCTGTACAAACCTCACTACCTCTGAGGATGCTTGCCATAGATGCAGGTGAAACGTCAGAAGAGAATGCCTCTAGACCATGGCCATATAGCCTAAAAAATCTTACAACAACCCAACAATCCTGTTTTTATTTATTTATCGTGTCAGAAGTGAATTGAGAATACAATGTATGAAAAAAAACCCCCACAAACAAAGCCAAATATTAAATTTTCTTTGACCAGAAGCTGGCCACTTGGTGTTGCTGTGAGAAGGTCCTCCATTGTGCATGTGGTGGGGCTCAGACTACATTGCAGTAGGTGTTCTGTGGTTTTCTCTTCTCCACACTCACACGTCGTGGATTCTGCTTTGTTTCTTATGATTGGCTCTGCATCTTGTGGTCCCAGAGCACCATCTGGGACCACAAGTTCCCACAAGTCGCCTTCCAAGTCGCCCAGCCTTCTGTGTACCAAGGAGATAGTTTCTCATTGGGTCTCAGCCACTGATTGAGGTTCTGGGTGTTAGCCTTCCACTTTGGGACTCTCACTTGTTAAGGTGTAGGTCTGTAGTTCTTAGGAAGCTGTTTTTTTTTAATTTAAGATGTTGGCATGTTGGCTGGTATGCAAACAGGGGCTGGGCCAGAGATGTCAATGCCTTGGTCCTTTCATTGCTGGCTGCTACTTCCCGATGGATGTCAGGTAGTGCGATACCATTACCAGCTAAACAGTGTAATTTCTCTAGTGGTATAGGGTGTGGACATCCTATGATAATGCAGCATGCCTCATTAAAAACCACATCCACTGTGGTTTTTAATGAGGCATTAAAGATGAGACATGGTGAGATGTTTTCCACACTGCAGCAGAGTAGCAAAGCACAAGGGCAGGTACCTTTGCTGTATCTGGTTGTGATCCCCAGGTTGTGCCAATCAGCTTTCATATGATATTTCTAGCACCCACTTTTGCTTTTCACCACGACAGAAGCCTCCCCATCATGAGAGAAGCCTTCTCACAGGATAGTAACACATCTGGGTGTCCCCTGGGCAACGTATTCAAAGACAGCTGATTCTCTCATACCAAAAGAAACTTGCAGCATGCAGGCAAATCTGTAAAAGTGAGTGATAGCTGTGAATGAAACATTAAACTTTTAGTTACTGGATCTTCATGCCCCTTCTGGATGATGGCTAACTACATGTTTTGAATGTCCACTCCTGGAAATCCAGCATGCATGACCAATGGCAAGAAACTGTTCTCATCTAAACCCTCTGGAGGGCCAAATGTTTTCCATTCCCACACATCCTTCTTACAACGCTGATAGAATATTTTGCTTTCTGATTTCATACTGTTGCAGTCAGAGTTTGGGATATTAACAGAAAAAGTTAATATGTTGTACTAATCAGCAGAAATTGAAAAAAACCCTAAATTTCTTTGTAGTGTTGAGGAAAAGAAAAATCACTTTATTAGTATCCATAACAGAGAAAAAGACATATTATTTTGGTATGCAAAGTTGCATCCTATTGTTTTTGTATTTATTTTCCCCACCCTTGCCCCTTTGCAAATACATGTTGCCATGAATTCCACAATCCAATTGTGAATAGGGATGATGTGATTTGCTCCCCAAGATATTGAGAAATAGGGTTAGGCTTCCCTAAAGAACAATTTCTAACAACTTATTTAAGTTCAGTCACTGATCCGATCTGCCATCCCTACTGGCAAATAGCATACTGTTCACACACCCTTCAAATACCATGGACTGAAAACGACCAATCTACAGTATTTATTCCAGTTAGAGGACTCTGATCCTCTGCAGTACTAAAGTGTGGCAAGAAGTAGGTAAAAAGAGCAGTTGGTGAGTTAAAGGTGAAGAATTCTTAATCAAAAAGGCTTGGTTTGCTTCTGAGCATTTTCTGGTGAGTTGTGATGGTACAAGTCAATCTAAATGATTTATAGCAGCCTGCAGGGCCAGGGTGGATTGCCAGCATCCGGGTGAGGTTTTATCTTAAGGTGTTCTAGTCCTCCTCCTCTCCATAAGCTAAAGTGCATAGATTAATTTTCAATAGTTTTTTTAAAGGAGAGAGGCCATTTTTATTTCTTTAGGGAGTCGCAGAAGCGGGTGTGATCATGGAGAAGGCCCCCTCTCTTGTTCCCACCAACTGCGCTTGAGACGGGGGTGGGACCAAGAGCAGGCCCTCCTCCACTGACTGCAGTGCCTGAGGTGGTTTATATAAGGAGATGTGGTTTGTCAGATAGTCTGACAATAGGCTATTGATGATTTAAAGAGACTATCCAAGACTCTGAATCTTATTCCTAGATATTCAGATCCTTGGATAGCTCATTTAGGTGGGGAAGTCATTGCAGCTTCACTGATACAAGAGTTGCCAGTTGCATTGTGGAGAGTAAATGGACTTATTCAACTATGAAATGATTACTGTAGGTTGGAGCAGATTATTGTTTGTATGCGTTTTCATATGTGCATGCAAAATGTAGACAAGTTTTTGATATGAAGGACAAGAGAGCCTTTTCTGCTCTACTTCAGGCAGCAAAATGTCTTAAGATGGCCTTGCCAATCTAGGAGTACATCTATTAAAAGAAACAATGATCATCAAGTTATAATGTGCAATGGGGCTTACTTTCCATTAATCCTACACCAACATCAGTTTCTGCCTACTGGATTTGGCCATGTGGTTTCTCTCAACAAGAGGATTCACTGAAGCAACCTCAAAATTGAAAATGTTATTTGCATTTCATTAACACTGCCAACATTTATTTTAATACAATTAAAACTAGAATAGCATTTAATTTGTTTTTAATAATATAGTTAATGTGTGATAACTAAGTGTCAATGGATTGCTGAGGAAAAAATAGCAATCAATTGAAATCAATACGTAAGATATAAATCTTGTTGCTGTGCCATTAAGGCAAAATTGCATAAATAATAAATGCCTAATTAAAGTCACAATAATTAAGAGCTTTATGCATTTATTAAGAGTTATTTGGGTGGTTGTCATTGCTTCAGAGCATTAATAAGACACATTATTCTGATTTGACCAGATGTTGTATTGCTGTGATTCTCAACCTCAGGTTCTCCAACCTCTCTTAGAAGTTGCAAGCCAGCCTTGCCAATAGATTGTGGAAGTTGACATTCAAACCATCTGAAGGACCAAAGCTTTAAAATCATTGTTACCTTGAATGCTTTGAAACAGTGCTTCACAGATTATAGGATGTGGGGAACCAGCAGTAATCATTTTTCAGTGTGTTAGAGACCTCCACTAAATCTGTGTCCATTTGGTCCATTTTTTTCTTTCCTGAAAACAAGGCAAATTGTGACAAAATGATCTGGAGTATGCCAGTCTTGGGCACAGTACTGTGTTTTGGTTTCAAATATTTTAGTTATTTTAATTTGTCTTTTTCACTTGTTATATTATTTATTTATTATTATTATTTCATACGCTTCTATCCCACTCTTCTCCCCACAAGGTGGACTCAGAGTGGCCTCACACAGGCATCAACGATGCTTACAACATATTCATCATAAGAACAACAGTTAAAACCATAAAAACATTTAAAAACATTGTACAAATCAACCAATAAATTCATTTAACAATAATATTAGCATGCCCGTAAAACCAAAAATCAAGCCGGGAAATCCAGTATCGCAAGCCCAAAGTTCTTTTTCCTATTGTCACTATCATCTAGTCAAACACCTGGCCCCAGAGCCAGGTCTTCAGTTGTCTTCTAAAGGACAGGAGGGAGGTGGCCAACCTGATGTCCTTAGGGAGGGAGTTCCACAGATGAGGGGCCACTGCCAAGAAGGCCCTGTCTCTCGTCCCCACCAACCGTGTTTGCGAGAGTGGTGGGATTGAGAGCAGGATGATCTTAAGCTTCGTAGCAGGAGATACGTTGTTTAGGATGCTTTTTTTAGCCTTTTACTTTTCAAAAGAATTATTCACACTGCTTTAAATGTGTTAAATTGGCTTCATTGTATGTAACTATTTATTAATTTATTTACCTTATTTGTATCCCACCTTTCTCTACCCCAAGAGGGACTCAAGGCGGCTTAAAGTGGCACTAACATAGTGCCTTAAAAATACAATATTCATCCAGATTATGCATGATAAAATACATTCCAATGCTAAAAGACAGCATCCATTCCATAGTCAGTTACACTTTATTCAACTTTAAAGTTATTGAACTGCATTCGTTCTCAAAAGTTATTGCATTACATTAGTTCTCAGAAGCCTGCTCCCAGAGCCAAGTCTTTACTCTCCTTCTGAAGGTTAGGAGGGAGGGTGGTGATCTAATATAACTCAGAATGGTCTATAAAGGAATTAAGTTGGGAAATAAATGAAGGGTCTTTATTTAGTAGTAGGTCTGTGATCTTGCATTGTTTGGGGAGGGTCTCGTTGTTTTCTTGATTATTTGAAAGATTAGTTCTTCTCTGGGGCTTCCGTTTCCCTCTTTTTTCCTGTTGGAGCCGTTCTTTCTTTTGGTGTTATCCATTGTAGTAAAAGGTCTTCAGTTTGTTTACAGTTTGTTTTCTCAGACCTTTAGCCTTGTTGTCGTAAGACCGAAAGTTCCCGGTGGAAAGCAGAGGGAAATGTAAACACCTTCTCTGGCTGGTAAGAGACTGGGGCAATAAACTACTTGGCTAATAAAACAATAAAATAGGAATAAAACTAACTGCAGGAGTGCTCTACAGCAGCCTGCACTCCTCACGCCACACTTATTTCCATTCATGCAGAAACTAACAACAAACCCAGTCTAATCCACATTCTTTTTGTCAAAGTAAATGGAGCCACATTTGTGTTTTGAATGCTGGATGTCATCACTCGACATGACAAAAACTCACAGTAGATGCTGACAAAGGACAATAGCTAATATACCTCCATCCCAGTGAAAATCTTGATCAAGTGCATGGCACTTTTCATCATGTACTACACATTAAGATGGATTCTGGATGCCAAAATACAAACGTGCATAGCATCTTCTTTACCCTTGGGAACAAAGAGGACATGGAGGGGAAGACTTGTCTCTTTTGGTTGCAGCCCGGCTATAAAAGAATCATAAAGTCTATCTATCACTTGACAGCTTCTTGTCATAAAATGATAGCTAGCCACACAGTTGATTCAAAGAAATTTGGCAGCCTCTTGTAGCAAAGAACTGAAGCCCTGTTTGGGATTGACAGATGAGGACTGGGCCATTTTTTTTACAAACTATTTAAAAAAGAAGAAGGTCTAGCTATGCATACAGAGTTTCTAACACACGAACAACTTTCCCGATATTATAGACTCCACATACATTTCCTGATATCACAGACTCTGCATACATTGCAAGAAACAAGTTGGTTTGGGAGAAAAAGGAAACTCCTCAAACAGAATGTCAGACCATTGGTCCAGCTAGGTCAGTAATGCTGTAGGCATTCTAGATAAGATAGTAGAGTGAGAGAAGGGCTTCTCCTGCAGATCCTATAACTCAGACAAGCTAAAATAGGGAGTTACAGTCCTTTCTGTTGGTGGTGTAGTTGTGTTAAAACACTCAACTGCCTATACAGAATCCTGACCTAATTCCAAAGCACCAAATGCACCACTTCTGGTACAGTGAACCATAGCATAAGGCCTTGAGGTATATCTCCAAAGAGCCAGTAAGATGTTCTTATGTGAGCATTGGACTAAGACTCTGGAGACCAGGGTTCAAATCCCCACTCAGCCATGGAAAACCACTGGGCGATCTTGGGCAAATTACATTCTCCCAACCTCAGAGGAAGAAGACAACCCATTCTGAATAACTCTTGTCAAAAAAATCCACAGTAAGATCACTGTAGGCGCACAACTACAACAAACAATGAATCCAAACAGTTGTGGAATAATGCAAACCATTAGTCCAGTGGTTCTCAACCTGGTGTCCCCAGATGCTTTTGGCCTACAACTCCCATAAATCCCAGCCAGTTTACCAGCTGTTAGGATTTCTGGGAGTTGAAGGCCAAAAACATCTGGGGACCCCAGGTTGAGAACCACTGCATTCGTCGAAGCCAGTTGGAAAGATGTAACTTAGTTCAGCCTGAGAGCTCATAGGTACCACAGGACAAGCATGTTATAGCATAAACCTTCATAGAGACAATAGATTTCTGTGCCACATGAGTTTTGTTGGTTCTCCTACAAGAGACATAAGGATGCCAATAAATAAATGTCAGAATTAGATACTCCCCTCATTTGTGATACAGAGATGATTATGTGTCCCTCCCTGATGGGTTTATTGTAAGAATTAATGAGGTAAAATATGTGAAACTGTTTGCTGTTTTTTATATGCTTAGATTGTTTTATGCTTTTATATTGATGGTTTTATGTTCTTACATTATTAGCTGCTTTAACACTCTTAGTGACAGAATATTGGATATTGGATAAGCACATATTTTAACTAAATATGCATCAGTTATAAAAACATAAATATATTGCTGCGATGGTTTGATCATGACATTGGCCATATGGATTATGAAAATAAGGAAGCAGAAGTAGAGTAGTAAAATATTTTAATAAATCTGGAACAGGCAAAGGGGAACTGAAGGAAAGCAATGACAATGGTTCAAAGAAAATTAATGAAACACTGAAGATAATTGCTATTTTGTAAAGATGATGAAAGTGGATGACACATTCATACCATATGTGATGAAATGTTTTATGGACTGTCATTCAAAAGTTGGCTTTAATTTGTGTGTTTTTCTTTTCATGACTATCCTAGATGTAATGGTTTAACAAGATCCAATTAGGCATAAAAATAAGAAAGATCCAGTGGGTGGAAGCTTTTAAGTCAGATAAATATAGATAGGGAAAAATAAGGCACATGGTAGCCCTCGTGGAAATCATAACTTGAACAATGGATTTGAGGGCCATTAGAGGAAGAGTCATCACTTCATGCTGCCATTGTGGCCTCTCAGTCCTTGTCTATAGCAAGTTAAATGGCATGTTTCAGAAGGTAACATTAGTTGACGAAACAGGTTAGAAAAACATGTGTATTGGTGTGGTTTCTTCTTTCAGCTTCACTTCATTAGAATAGCAATAGTGACATTGGACCTTCTTAGCAGTAAGAATAAGAATTCACTGCTAAGAATTAACTTCTCCTATAATTACACCAGTTTTTGTGTATCTGTAACTCTTCATGGACATCTCCCAAATCCCACATGATTGGCAGCTGGAGATGCTGGGGATTCAATTCAATATGATCTGCACATTATTTATTACTGCAATATGTAGCTACCTGGGTAAGAGAAAAGATTTCAAGATCATCCCAAGTGACAAGAAGAACTATATAAGAAGCAGCGTATGCCCCAATTGAGGAAACCAATTCTACCATACACATTTAGAGAATGTAGAAAAGTAATATCTTCCTTGAGGAAAGAAAATGTCTGTTGCCAGTCTTCCAATGAGCCTGGGTAGTGTATACAGGTTATTCTAATGACCTCATCAAACATGCTGCTGGAACTTCCACAGATCATGGCAATTCTGGTGGTGCCCATCCAGGCCATGGGGTACCTGTCGCCCCACATCCTGCATCGCCCAACTCACTCAAGTTCCAATCCCATGAGGGGAAGTGTCTGCTACCTGGCTTCCCACCGTTGATCCAAGGCAACACAGGGAGCTTCTCGTGTTGCCACTACAGCGGCATGTGCTGGTTCGTCTTTCCTTTTACGACGGAGCCCAGTCGGAAGTTGCAGTGTGTCATGAGATGGGAGCCAGTGGGCTCAGTCGTAAAAGGATAGGCAAACAGGTGCATGTCTCCAAATTCGCCTGTCTCATGAGGTCATAATTCTGTTCTATGTCAGTTGTACAAGTATATGTTAGTAGGTCTGTTCAATATTGTTTCTGTTTTGCTCAGTATTTTTTAACTAAACAATTATTTAAGTACACGTAAATTCATATTTAAATACTTAATGAAATACATATGTTTTATCCTTTTTTCTAACACATACTTTTCTGTATGCATTTAACCTGGTATATTTTGTGGGTTTTTTAAAAAAAAGAAAACAACAATAGCAAAACCCTGTATTTTAAATACTGCAGTTTCTCAAGTTGCTCCTGACACAAAAAAAAATTAAATGTGTAACTTTTTCACACATTCATAGCAGTAGGACTTTACTTTAGCTGCCATGGAGGAATTCTCAGGAATCCTGGACTTTGCAGTTGGGAAGGCATTAAACATCTCTGGCAGATATAATTGTTAATTACCACTCCCTAATTGCAAATCCTATAATTTTATAAGATAGAACCATAGCAGTTGAAGTGGAATCAAATTTCAATATGTGTGAACTGTTAAGAGCCCCTTAGAGAAGTTCATAAATTGAAGGAGAATGGTATTTCAATGCAAATGGTCTCCTAAAGACTTCCACTTTTGTCCTTACAATAACATTGCCTTGTAGCTTAAGATATATCATAGAATCATCAAGTTGGAAGAGACCTCGTGGGCCATCCAGTCCAACCCCATTCTGGCAAAAAGCAGGAAAATCGTATTCAATGCAGCCCCAAGAGATGGTCATCCATTTTGCAAAACAAACAAAGCTTTCTAATTAACTGGGTGGTCAGGACACAACCTACAGGGGCTGCACATGCCTTCTGTCTATTTTTGTGCTGCATTCCCCCCCCCCCCAAACAAAAAGACATCAAATTCCCAAGAAATGTTATAGAGCAAATATTTGTGCCTTCCCTAATTTTTTTTTCTGGGCAGGTACCCACATTTTGTACTATGGTTTATTAAAATGTTTTAACTGCACCGTATGTACAGTGCAGTTAATAGTGTGGGAACTCAAAATGTAATTTGTGACTAATGAAGAAAAAGCAGGTAATATAATAGGGAATCTAGAAAGGAAATGTCTAAAAGAGCTAAAATAGATTAGTTATAGCTCAGTTTGCATTCTTTTTAAAACTTTAGAAATATTGCTGTTTTCAGACAATAATAGGCATAACAATCATTGTGTCTGTAGTGAAACATGTTCATTTATATCGTTCACCCAAAAATAAGACCTAGCCCCAAAATAAGATCTAGCATGATTTTGAAGATGTTCAAAAATAAGGCTTACTTCCAAAAAGAGGCCTAGTTACAGTACATAAAAAGTCAATTTGGAAACATAACACAACTCCTGAAAATAAACTCGAACACATATTTTGGAGCAAAAAATAATATGTCTTATTTTTAGGGAAACGGGGTATATAGCATTTATAAGAGCACAACTCTCCCCCCCCCCCCATCTTCATTGCTTTGCCTTGAGATTCACATAATTAACACCAATATCTTTTAATGGTAGCCCAAATAACTGTACATAAGAAATAACTGTCAAGATAGCATAAGTAGCCCTCAGATTGTCTTGGCCCCTTTTACTCTCAGTGTGATTAAAAACTCAAAAAAATACACACAAGTCTGTTGCTTTAAGTAGAAAAAATATAGTTCTATTCACTGTAGGTCAAAAAACACAAAGCGAAAACAGAAGAATTGTTGTCACCAATATGCAACAAAAAATATCTCTGGTGAGTCTCCTTTACACGACAATATGCAAACACATAGCAAAATAATACAGTCTCTCTACTTAGTTATCAGCAGAATGTCCTTATCTTGCCATAAACAAGCAATTTCCTTGGCATTCCAAATGACTTCAGTCTTCAGCTTCAGGACACTGTGTAACCACTCCCAGCAACAGCCAAAGGTTTCTTCAGCTCAAACAAACCATCAAGCTAAGCCAGATGCAAAGCTGAAAGCCTGCAAACCTAGTGCCTTGTTATATCCTGAAGCAGATAATACACCTGTTATATGCTGAAGCAGATAACACACTAAAGCCACTTCGCCCACCGCCTCCCTCGCCTTCTCCTGCCATTGGGGTGAAGTGAGGCCCCGTCCTGATGGCGGGAGAAGGCCAGGCTGGGCCCAGGGAAGCACCATGCAAAGCAGCCCCAAAGCCACTTCGCCCACTGCCTCCCTCGCCTTCTCCTTTCATTGGGTGAGGCGAGGCCTCGTCCTGAAGTCAGGGAAAATCCAGGCCGGGCCCAAGAAAGTGGCACGCGAAGTGGCCCCAAAGCCCCTTTGCCCGTCGCTTCCTTCTCCCTTCTCCTGCCTTCAAGACAAGGTGATGCCTTGTCCTGAAGGCAGGAGAACGCCTGCATAGGCTGAGACAGGTGGCAAGCAAAGTGGTCCCAAGGTGCGTCTTTGCCTGCTCTTGATTCCCCACTACCCTGTGGGAGTAAGAGGCGGAGCCGACCTGAGCTGGCTGTTTGGCTGGCAGAGGGGGCCAGCAGCCATTTTGAGAAAGCATAGGGGCGGGGCCAAAGGAAGTGGCCTCGCAACCCCTCATAAATGGCCAATCGACCCCTCTGGGGGTCGCGACCCCCAGGTTGAGGACCGCTGATCTACAACTGTTCTCATTGCTGTTCTGTGTTTCCTTGGTTCAGGCAGCCTGGAAAAACAGGATGACACTTACCATCCCCTCCAGTCCTCTATGCTATGTTGTAGTGGTTTCTGGCCACAACATGGGTTGTACCTGCCAGCTGTCACCTGCAGTGTTGTTGGTTGTGGCAACAGGGTTGTCGGAGAAGGGAAGGGGAGAGGGGAGGAGAGGAGAGGGAGATTTCTCCTCTCCCCCTTCCCCACTTTCTTGTCGCTCTGGCCAACATCACGGAAGGTGACAGCCAACAAGTAGAACCCATATCATGGCCAAAGACTGCCATGATACAGAGGATGGAGGGGATGTCGCCACCCAGTGGCACTGAACCATGTTCAACACAACTGGGTGGTCATGAACTTCCAACTCTGCAGTGACTGGGAGAATGCCTGTCTGACTCATCCTGATGCTGATTCAGCAAACACCACCCTGGATCAGCACTGGTGTAATGAGTCAGTGTAGATCCACTCCTTGTCAATATAACTTTTATTTGACACGTAACGCCATGACAGGTTGGATCAAATCTCAAAATGAAATGATGTTCATTTTATACAGATGCTATATTTCTGTTATTTCAGCATAAAGGCTTTTTAAAAGTATTATTTATTTGAAACATGTATATTCCGCCTTTCCCACCCTGAAGGGCTCAGTCCATTTTAGAAACTGTTTGTTTTGGACTTCAGTAGGAACAGTATGCTTAGAGACTTCATTAGACTTTCAGACTAGACAGAGATTCTATTAGACTCTCAGAACAGATAAACTCTTTGGAGTATGGACTATTGATTCAAAGAAATGATGCCCTGAACAAGCCCAGACCTCATCATGTGCAGCCCCTCCCACTGCAAAGAGTTAAGGTAAAATTGCAAACCAGTAAGCAATTATATATTTAACAAAATACTAGTGGAGGCTACACAGAGAAACTACTTCAAATCTATTTGTAACTGGATTCATATGCAAAGTACTTGTATGCTGAATACATGAAGTTTGTGAGTAAACCAACCATGTTACTTTTGAAGAAGTCTACTTATTCTGCCTCTCGAGAGTATGATTTAAACCAAGAGGTTTTAAGGGAGAGCAGATTTTTGGGGGACAACTAAAAAGAACATTTCTGAGATGCTGCTGCTGCTGTGTGTGTGTATCTTTTGTGCACTGGCATATCTTTGTCCCCAACAGTTCTAAGAAATACCTAGGTACATCACTTTAACAGGTGAGAAATTTAGTTTCCTTGCACAAATGCTGGTGAATGCCATTTTCCCCATAGGTTATGACTCTATCAGGTCATCCTTTTTACCATGAGGTTATAGCATCGTTTTTCAAAAGATCCTGACTTCTAACAAGGTCATCCCATTCCAAAGAGCATACAAATCTCCAAAAGGTTCTGGATATTTCCATTTTCCAAAAAGTTTAGTGTCTCAAGTGTCCTTTGCTTACTTCATTGCCATGACTGACTTTCAAATATTTGTCTCTGTATTGTGGTGAAATCCTATACATGTCTACTCAGACATCATCCCCCTTCCATGCAGTCTGCCTCTCCCTTGTCCTACTGAAAATAGATATTCCAAACCCAATACAGACACTTCACACAACACCAGAATACCTATTTTCATACATAGTAGATGCCTGTCTGTGCAAATTTCAAATTGCCTGTCTGTTGGCTTGAAATCTATAGACAAAATGTATTTATTACGTTAGGAATACGAAAAACACAACTATAAAAAATATCAACTGATGCCAAAGTACCAGCAGGTCTGTAATTATCCAGGATTTACGTGTAATTTATATGGCAAACCTAAAGAACAAAACCAAGCTACATGTTGACTATACTTGCTGGTAGGGATTTCTTGTGTTTCTTTTCATTTGGGAGAAAATACAAGCATGGACTCCATCTGAGACAAGGGAGTTTCTTGACCTCTTTGGCAAACAAATCTTAGGCACTACTGTATGGATAAATGCATTATGTTGTCATTCATTTGTTCAGTCGTTTCCGACTCTTCATGACCTCATGGACCAGCCCACGCCAGAGCTCCCTGTCAGCCATCACCACCCCAGCTCCTTCAAGGTCAATCCAGTGACTTCAAGGAACCCACCCATCCATTTTGCCCTCTTCCTTTTTCCTTCCATTTTCCCCAACATAACTGTCTTCTCTAAGTTTTTTTTTCTTCTCATGATGTGCCAAAGTACTTCATCTTGACCTCTACTATCCTTTCCTCCAATGAGCAGTCAGGCTTTATTTCCTGAAGTATGGTCTGGTTGGAGGAAACTTTTGAAAGTGCCTTGGATCTTCTCGCAGTCCAAGGCACTTTCAAAAGTTTCCTCCAGCACCACATTATACCACTCCCAAATTGTGGGAACATGCAGCAACTCTGGCACCATATTCTATCTGAGGATTTCTGGGAGCATTAAGGAGTACGAAGAAAACTCTGTAGGTGGTTATCATTGTACTTCCCTGAATCTCAAATTCCCACTATCTGAGGGTTTGTGGAAATGCAGTCTATAACAGCTCTTAGGAAATTGAAGATTCATTATACAAATTCCCTCACTAAAAGGGAAATTTATCAACCAGTTTTGAGTCTCATTGAACCCAGTGCTCAAACCACTACACTACATGAGCTCTGCTAATGTGAATCATAATCTAAGACATGACTTCCTAAACTTTTTTGTCTTGTGATCCTTTTTCACTCGAGAAATTTTTAATGTGATCCCAAGTACATAGCTATATAAAATAGGTATATAAATAAAACATTTACCAATAATCAATTTCAAATAAATTAATTTTTTTAAAAAAATCTTTGGTATACATATAATTTTGCCCTTTATTAGAGATGAAAGCAAATTTGCATAGTAATGAGATGGGTTTACTTGTTTGTTTTTTACATAAAGAATTACATCTTGGCTGGATACTTGATATTGCAGGAGCATCTTCAATATTTTTCATGTCATACTGACATGCTTGGTTTGCAGCCTGAAGTGGCAGAATATATTTGTTGGCTTTCATTTTTGCTCTTGAATTGGGGACCACAATGGAATGTTTTTGGAGTCCTCCAACTTAAAAGACTCCAGGTTGCAGGTTGGGCCATGTGCCTAAAACAGACACATACCCATCTACCTCTGTTCCCATCATGATCTGTTCACATACATACATGCAATCCATATCCTTTCTTTCCTCACAAAAAATAGGTGATATTAACCCTTCCTTTCCTGCACAGGTTGCAGGCAAATTCTTCTTGAGCATTTAATTGTCAATGACTGATGTTTCGGGTTTCAATTGGGCATGGTTTATGAACCCAATTTAATTTTTAGAATCAAAATTTGAAAGGAGATATTTCTGAAACTAAAAAATAGCCATCAAGCAAAATCAGCATTTGCAAGCTTTCTAAACAGGCTGATGCTCCTTTTTTATGAAGTATAGCTGAAGTATTTTCTGCAGAGTTGTAAGGAAGTTATTGAAACTAGGTATATGTATTTGAACTGTTTAATTATTTGTTTGGTAACAGTAGCTGAAAACTAGAGATAACTGGTTGTATCCATTGTGGCGTTGCCAAGGAGACCAGGCAGGAGAGAGTGGAAAGTGGGCGGAGCCTAGCGAGAGAAATCTATCTGTGTTTTGAAAAGAAACAGTTAGTTAGGGTTTGGAGTTCGGAGTGAGCAGTTGAGAGAGGAGAGAAGGAAATGGAGAAGCAGTGGGTGTGAACAGCCAGAGGTTTCTTCAATCTAGGAAGGTTGAAGGGGGAAACCTGATTAGTTTCATTAGTCAGAAAAGACTAAGAGCCGTAGCAAACTACTGGAAGCGAGAGCGAGCTTGTGCTCAAGCTCGCTCCGAAGCCCTGCCTTTTTTCCCCCGAGGCTGCTCTCTCTCTTGCTAGTGTGCCTGTTTTCCCTTGCTAGGGAAGCGATGCGAGTGTACTCTCGCAGTTGGCAGAATTCAACTGTGAGCGTACGCTCGCATCCCTGCCCTCTGCAATGGAAAACAGGCACGCTAGCAAGAGAGAGAGCAGCCTGGGGGGGGGGGGAAGGCGGGGCTTCGGAGCAAGCCCGAGCGCAAGCTTCCTGTAGTTTGCTGCGGCACGAGTGTTTGCTCGCAACGCTGCCCTAGCAAAGGGAAATAGGCGGAGAAGGAGGCGGAGCATCGCTCGTGCTGGCTTAGTTTGCTCTCGCAAAATCCTAGTTTGCTACGGCTCTAAGGGAAGCTTGTTTAGATCACTAGTTAGGAAAGAACTAGAGATCTAAGGTTTGATCAAGAAAGGATCAAACAGGAAGGCTATTCACCTCAGGAAACATTGTTTAAGAAAGTGCTTTACTACAGTAAAAGTCAAATACAAGTTGTGTTATACAGAAGTGTGATCTGTATTGCAAACCAAGTTACATTTAAAGTTCTACAAGTTCTCTAAGTTATTCCAAGTAAACCAACAGCCTGCAACCATACGCTTTGTTCAAAATAAACTTATTAACTTTTGTTTGAAGACAGTGTCATCTCCATATTTCTGCGTCTGGGGAACCAGTTCTCATCGGCATTACTTCCCATTGGTGGCAGTTACCTGAATTACATCTATAATTATCCACACCTTTTATAAATTAGCAAACCTTAGGAGATTTAAACAGTAGTAGGTGGAATACCTTCGCAGATTGGCCAGTGTTGCTAACCACAGTAAAACAAATCCCGTTGCAAATTGGCGAAGTGGGACTCTTTTACAAATTGGTGTCAGCGAAGTGGAACAGACCATTACAAATTGGTGGCATTCGGTGGCATTAGAACGGTCATCCTTTTACAAATTGGAGTCAGCGAAGTGGGATACCGTTACAAACCGTTACAAAGTGGAATCCTGTTACAGAGTCCACTGTAATCACTGCACACTGTTGCTAACAGATTTGTCTTGATGTCTAAAACAGCCAGTAGATGGCATTCAGAAACTTTATACTGTTGCCATTTAGGGTCCTGACCCACAGTTTATGAAGCTTTGATCTAAGGCAGTGGTTCCCAACCTTTTTTTGACTAGGGTCCACTTTGACCAGGGACCGCTCTCCAACATTAGTACCAAAAGTATACAAATCAGTTTTTGGTCAGCTTTAGATTTGGTTTGGTGATTTGTGGTGCTTATCCAGAAAATTGCATTGGATAGACCACATCAGCTCTAGTTTCTGATACAGAACATATGTCACCCAGTAGTCGCCATCTGCTTGCCCACAGAAAATGTGAATATAAGTGATTTCTATATATTTATGGTCTTATGTCCCGGCATTGAATGTTGTGCTCCGCCCTGAGTCCCCCGTGGGGTGAGAAGGACAGAATATAAATGTTTTAAATAAATAAATAAATCCATATTTAATAATCTAGAGCTGATGTGGTAGTAGTAATATTTCATGGGTAGTCAGCCTCTCCTCTCCTGACATCCCCATTGCCTCGACACTATAAGAAGATTTCGCGAGACCAGTTGCCCTTGTTGCCACATGAAGCAATGGTGGAGTAATGGGGTCCTGACCCACAGACCATATTTTTGTTGTTGCCGCGGACCATATTTTTGTTGTTGCGGACCACTGGTGGTCCACACACCACAGGTTGGGAACAACTGATCTAAGGCATCTGCAGTAGTTTGAAAGAAACTAAAGTTATTCTGCTAACTTTGCAATGGGAAAATTGATGAAATTGATGAAATTCACTTTCTGCCAAGAATCCACATTTACCATCTCAGTCAAGAAAAAAAATAATAATACAGGGAATTACATTCCATCTGTTTTCCCCAGGCTATGCTGTCTCCCAACATGGAGACTCTTTTGGTTTCTCGTTACTAATATCTATTGACCTACATTCCAAGAACTTGTTTAATCCTCTTTTCAAAGATACTTTTGAAAGATACTTGAATGCCCCAGATTCGTAGAGTTTGTTGCCTTGAGATCTGTTTCAACTGAAGTGTGTTTGATAGGCTGAGGGTCTTATTTCTAGAAATTGCAGATCTGATTACCCATAAAAATTATTTCTTATATGCTTAGTTTGTCTCTTTGTACTGGTGAATTACCACTCATTTGGACATAAGGTTCAGTCAGTCCAGTGAGCTGAGAAAACAGTAAGGCTAATTTGGATAATTAGCAATATCTCTGTTCTACGGCCTTGTTCAAATTATATGGAAAATGTCCATGCTGGTGGGGTTTGCCTTACATTTTATATTAACCCCATTTGGGCCACGTTTTGGTCTGCTCACTTCATTATCCTTGTTCATGTCGAGGCAATTTACAGTACTTATAAAACTATGAATTGTTCGACATATAATAGATTTCTACTCCATTGTTATTACCCTTAGCCTGGCCTGAGCCGATGTGGCTTGACAAATCACAGATTAGCACTGCTGTGTCTGCATTCAGCAGCCGAATGGGTCTGACAATTATTCTATTCATTTGAGTGAACATTTTAAAATTCATAGAGAACAAAAGTGTCAAAAGAGATCATAACTGATACTAGACAGTTTTTTTACAGTGAGATAGAGTAAAGATTCTATTTAATCAAGCCATTCAGTTTTAGTATTTTTAAAAACATACTTCTTTCTCTCGCACACACAGACTGTCCATCTGTTTCTCATATGCTTTTTGAAGTTCAATGTGACCCCTATATCCACGAGCTACACTTTCTTGGACTTCATGTGGATATACAAAACTGTAGGTAAGAGCAAACCCTATTGAAATGAAGGACATCATAGGATTATATAGTTGGAAGAGACTTTGTGGGCCATCCAGTCCAACACCCTGCCAAGAAGTAGGAAAATTGTATTCAAAGCACCCCCAATAGATGGCCATCCAGCCTCTGTTTAAAAGCCTCCAAAGAAGGAGGCTATTTGAATGCAATATTCCTGCTTCTTGGCAGGGGGTTGGACTGGATGGCCCATGAGGTCTCTTCCAACTCTTTGATTCTATGATTCTAAGGAGCTTCCACCACACTCTGGGGTAGAGAGTTCACTGCTAAACAGTTCTCACAATCAGAAAGCGGCACTCCGCTCTTCACTTCTTTCCAGGATGAAGAGGAAGCATTGTGAGAATCACCCTCTGGGTTCGTCCATTTAACCAATTACAGATCCATCTCACCGTAGTTTTGCCTAGCCCACATTGGACTAGTTTGTTTGCCAGAAGGTCATGGGGGACCTTGTCGAAGGCCTTACTGAAATCCAGGTACGCTACATTCACGGCATTTCCCGCATGTACTCAGCTTGTAACTCTATCGAAAAAAGAGATCAGATTAGTCTGGCATGACTTGTGTTTGATAAATCCATGTTGACTATTAACGATGACCGCATTTGTTTCTAAGTTACAGGGTATTAATATTAATATTAGGTGGAATGTTTTGATAGAAATAAGGACTATACTGGCATGTCCCAACGATCTACCAGAATGGGTTTGCTATGCTTAAACACAATATTAGGCCACTAAATGGGAGTAAAGTGTCCACATGCTTGTGGATTTCAATGGCTTCTCTGTGTAGTCTGACATGGTGGTTGTTAGAGTAGTCCAGCATTTCTGTGTTCTCAAATAATATGCTGTGTCCAGATTGGTTCATCAAGTCTACATAGGGACCAACAAAAGCAGCATTGCCCAAACACGAATCAAGGAACATTAAAAGGCACTGCAGACTACTTCTACCAGAGAAGTCAGCCATAGCAGAGCACCTGATGAACCAACGTGGACACAGCATATTATTTGAGAACACAGAAATGCTGGACCACTCTAACAACTACCATGTCAGACTACCACAGAGAAACCATTGAAATCCGGAAGCATGTGGACAATTTCAACAGCAAGGAGAAAACCATGAAAATGAACAAAATCTGGCTACCAGTATTTAAAAAACTCTAAAATTACAACAGCAAAACTACAGAGGGGAAACAATCAAGCACATCTAATCACCTCTCAACAAAAGATTGCTCCAGGCACTGCCAGGCCATTCAGTTCTAATTGGGGTGGTCAGTTGAAACATTCACAGCTGGCTCCGGCAGACAGGAGTTCTTTGCCCCACTCTGGTCATTCCACAGATATATAAACCCATTTTCCTAGTTCACTGCCTCTGAGGATGCTTGCCATAGATGCAGGTGAAACGTCAGGAGAAAATGCCTCTAGAACATGGCCATATAGCCTGAGAAAACCTACAACAACCCAGTTGAATACTGTTGACTGCTAGCCATGCTGATGAGGGTTTCTTGGAGTCTAAAAAGATTCCTTTTCCAAGAATCATATAACAACAGATAACAAACAAGACTAGCCCTAAGGCTCATTTATCCTGATGGTGAGGGCAAAAAACAGAAAACACAAGTCTTGGTCACTGGGGCATAAGACAACTTTTAAAGTGAATATCACATTTCAATACAATGCAACAATTGAAAAGAGCCATCCTAAAACAAATCCACTGAGCAGCAACAGATTGCCACCAGATTAACCAAAAGCAATTTAAAATAGCTTCAGACCTTAATTCAATAACTACTTAGAATTCTGGAGTACCATCAGAGGCGGCCCTAGGTAATTTTCAGTGGTAAGCAAACAGTATTCCCCCCCCCCCCCCCACCAATCATTGATATACATTTTCTGTTCGTGGCAGGAGTTCTGTGTGCCATATTTGGTGCAATTCCATCATTGGTGGAGTTCAGAATGCTCTTTGATTGTAGGTGAACTATACATCCCAGTAACTATACTTGCCGCACTTGCTCCCTTGCCTGGCCCACTTTGGGTCCGGAGGCGTGCCTGAAGACACCGGCGTGTGCACCAAAAGTCACCTCTTCTCCTGACTTTCTCCTCAGCCATTGGGACCAAGAGAGAGAGAGAGAGAGAGAGAGAGAGAGAGAGAGAGAGGTGGAGATGCCCACCTTTCCTGAAGGTAGGCGCAAAAACAAAGGAGGGAGCGGAGGTGGGAGATACCTCCAGCCGGAGGGGCTCTCTCTCTCTCTCTCTCTCTCTCTCTCGGTCCCAATGGCTGAAGAGAAAGTCAGGAGAAGAGGCGACTTTTGGTGCACCTGCTGGGGTCTTCAGACACGCCCCCGGACCCAAAACGAGCCAGGCATGGTGGCTCCGCCCCTTGACCCACCCACGGATTGGGGAGAGGAGAGGAGGCGGGTGGAGTGCCGGGGGATCAGGAAAGGGAGCCGGTCATGGGGAAGGGATCGAACGCGGAGAACAATTGAGCCCCAGCTCTGCTCGCGCACCCGGTGGCCGGGTGGAGCAGGAATGAGAGGGGCTAGGTGAGGGGCGCTCCTCAAGTGGCGGTCGAGGGGCATTTACAGAGGCGCCTCTGCACCCCTGGCAAAAAAAGTGTTCTGCGACCGCTTACTTCGCGTAATGGATGAGCCGCCCCTGAGTACCATCTTAGTTTAAAATGACCTGAAATAAATAAGTTTCAGAGTTCTATATGTACAGGTCTTTTTACTTCCCATAATAGAAGATGGCCTAAGTGACAAACTTACACACCCACGTAAGGATGCAACACCTTGACAGATTGAACCTAGATAGATTCCACAGAAATGTTTAATAGTTCAAGGAACCCAGTTCTCACTGAAAGAGTCCACATGTTTATGTGTGGTTGCCACAGAAACTAAAGTCAAATGTGCAAAACTCTCAACAATTCAAGTGGGAGTAGTTGTGTGCCTTGAAGGAAACCTAAACAAGATCTCTGTGTGTCTGTCTATATGCCATGATCTAGAGACCTGGGTCATGCATGCATACATCACCTGTTTTTTATTTACTCCAACAATGTTGAGTATATTATATTTGACTATTTGCAGCAGAATGACTCAGATAAAATGTCTTCAAAGGGCCTCCAGAGAAAGAGAAAAAGAAAATCTTTAAAGGGCCTGTATGGAGCTGATGTCAGCTGTAGGTGAAAAAAAGTAACTTTCTTCAAGTTCTGTCTCCCACATGTTTGTAAAAACAGACCATTATTTATTTATTTATCGTGTCATCAGCAACCATACCATTATATTGCAATTCTAACAGAGCAAAACAAACACACAGATTAAAAAGAAAAGAAAAAGAAAAAAATACACAGATTTTGCAAATTTGGTAGTTGGTTAAATGTCCTTTGACCAGTATCTGGCCACTTGGAGTGCCTCTGATGTTGCTGCAAGAAGGTCCTCCATCGTGCATGTGGCAGGGCTCAGGGTGCATTGCAGCAGGTGGTCAGTGGTTTGTTTTTCTCCGCACTCGCATGCCGAGGATTCAACCCTGTAGCCCCATTTCTGAAGGTTGGCTCTGCATCTCGTGGTGCCAGAGCGCAGTCTGTTCAGCGCCTTCCAAGTTGCCCAGTCTTCTGTGTGCCCAGGGGGGAGTCTCTCATCTGGTATCACCCATGAATTGAGGTGCTGGGTTTGGGCCTGCCACTTTTGGACTCTCGCTTGCTGGGGTGTTCCAGCGAGTGTCTCTGTAGATCTAAGAAAACTATGTCTTGATTTAAGTCGTTGACGTGCTGGTTGATACCCAAACAAGGGATGAGCTGGAGATGTCACTGCCTGGGTCCTTTCACTATTGGCTGCTACTTCCCGGCGTCTGTCAGGTGGTGCAATACCGGCTAAGCAGTGTAATTTCTCCAGTGGTGTGGGGCGCAGACACCCTGTGATAATGTGGCATTTCTCATTAAGAGCCACATCTACTGTTTTAGTGTGGTGAGATGTGTTCCACACTGGGCATGCATACTCAGCAGCAGAGTAGCATAGCGCAAGGGCAGATGTCTTCACTGTGTCTGGTTGTGATCCCCAGGTTGTGCCAGTCAGCTTTCGTATGATGTTGTTTCTAGCGCCCACTTTTTGCTTGATGTTCAGGCAGTGCTTCTTGTAGGTCAGAGCACGGTCCAAATTGACTCCCAGGTATTTGGGTGCGCTGCAATGCTCCAGTGGGATTCCTTCCCAGGTAATCCTCAGAACTCGGGATGCTTGTCTGTTCTTAAGGTGAAAGGCGCATGTCTGTGTTTTAGACCATCATTGAACCTTCTGTCAGAACTACATAGCCTAGCTCTGCCCAATCCTAGCTTTAGGCAGAATAGCTGTTTCTAGGTAGCCTGAAAGGACAGTAAAATAAGAGTTCTCTCTCTCTCCCTCTCTCTCTATCTAATCCCTATCTATATAAATAAAAATGTAATGTTCGTTTGTGGGATTAACGTAACTCAAAAACCACTGGACGAATTGACACCAAATTTGGACACAATACATGTATCAGGCCAACGAGTGACCATCACTCATAAAAACACTAAAAAACACAGCGGAAGGGACTTAAAAAGCAAAAACATTAAATTACATTGAAATGCATGCACAAAAGCACATATATACAAATATACATATATACACACACAAAACACATATACACAGACTGGGCCACAGCAACGTGTGGCAGGGGACAGCTAGTATATAATACAAGTGAATGTTTGTATGTATGTGGGTATGTTTGTATGTGGCAGCTTTCTGATTGGCTACCACTTTCACAGGCCACTGCGACCCGCACGAATGACGGACGTGGGCCAAACTTGGCACACATAACCCCCATGATCCACTTTACGTCCTGGTGGGATTTGGGGGAGGATGGACATGAATAATGGGATTTGCAGTACTTTCAAACACTTCAGCACCCACAGAACACTGTGGTCCCCACAAATCACAGACCTGGACCAAACTTGGCCCACAGATACCCCATGACTCACTTTATATATTGTTGTTATTTTGTGATATTGCATCTTTGAATTGTTGCCAATATTAGCTACTCTGAGGTCCCCCCTCGGGGGTTGGGAAGGGCAGGGTAGAAATGTTATAAATAAATAAATTTACATTCTGGTATGATTAGGGGGAGGATGGACAATGGATAATGGAAGATGCAGTACCTTCACTCACTTCCTGAGACCACTACAACCCACAGTAATGAAGGACCAGGACCACACTTGGCACACAGCAGACATTGGATCTAGACTAAACTTGGAGCTCAGATAAACAATGCCTTTCTCAAATAACCTGGGCACCACTGGGTCTCCAAGCTAGTATATATATATAAATGCTCTGTTCATTCATTGAGTGACATCATAACTCAAAAACTGCTATACTAATTGGCGCCAAATTTGGCCACAAGACATCTACTAAACCAAGGAGTGACTATCACTCCAAATATTTGATTTTATCATTTGTGAGTTGTAATTGCTGGGATTTATCTTTAACCTACAATCAAAGAGCATTCTGAGCTCCACCAATGATGGAATTGAACCAAATTTGGCACACAGGCTTCCATGACCAACAAAAAACACTAGAAGGGTTTGGTGGATATTGACTTTGAGTTTTGGAGTTGTAGTTCATCTACATCCAGAGAGCACTGTGGTCTCAAACAATGAAGGATCTGGACCAAACTTTGCACGAATATTCCATGTGCCCAAATAGGAACACAAATGGAGTTTAGTGGAAATAGACCTTGACATTTGGAAGTTGTAGTTACTGGGATTTATAGTTCATCTACAATCAAAGAGCATTTTGAACCCCACCAATGATAGAATTGGGCCAAACTTCCCACACAGAATGCCCATGACCAACAGAAAATACTGTGTTTTCTGGTGGTCTTTGGTGATCCTTCTGACACCTCCCTCCCCCCCCCCCGCCACACTCCCAGGCAGGGCGGGGGGGGGGTTGAAAATTTCGGGGGGGGGGTTGAAACCTGCCTCCTACCTCATGCTGAAGCAAAGAGCTCAGCAGGGGGCAGAGCAGCCTTCAATAGCCTGCAGCTCCGCCTCTGTCAACCACCTCCACCAAGTCTGGCCTCCTTAATGAGAAAGAGGGAGTAAACCATCATCCTTAAGCCCAGGAGGAATATTCTCATGAGAAACTGCCCTTTGCACTGGGGCCTCTCTGTCATTGTCTGCATGAAAATCATTGACCAAACCATCTCCATCTTGCACCTCAGCCTCGGCACCATCATTTCCATCATCATTTCTCACAGCATTGCCCACATCATTGCCCACATCAGAAGCATCATGATCCTGAAACACAAACACAGGTGATTCCCAACATTAGCCATGACTGTCATATATTCTGGGTTTTGGGATTCTTATGAGTCTTTTGCAACATATACATACAAACAAGTTTTGAAAAGTTCCTTTTTGATTACTACTCCCAGCTGGGGTGTAGCTAAACTTTGGAACAAATCAACTATCCAAATCCATATATCTCTCCTATACATAATACATGATAGCCAAAATGCAATCCTTCTTACGGATCTACTTAACATGTATGGTTTGATGAGGAGCAGTAAAGTGACATGGGGGGGGGGGGGATTCTCCTCTCATTCTCAATCTCTTCCTTGCGATTCCTAAAATGACCATTTTCATTTTGTTTTATATTTTAATATTATTTTATATTTATATTTACCTTTTTATTTTTAAAAGCTGGAATTGGGCATTGCATGAAAAATGAAAAATTGGTGATCAGCAGGAAAGAATGGGGTTTATGAGAATATTCAGAAGTACAATAGCAGGAACACAGATTGGCAAATCAATCTAATTGCACTATTGGAAAGAATTGCGACCAACTTGATAAGCGATAGCACAAGTGTGTAGTGTAGTAGAATAGCAAGTTCCTGCAATAAAGTCCTCACCATAGCTCAAAAGTGTTACTTCACTAACATAATATTAACTAGATTTCTATAACTTTAATAAACATTGTTTAAAAAATAAAGAAGAAAAAGAGAAGGGTAGATTTTGTTCTGATATGTCTTAAAAAGACAAAACAATCAAAATCAACAGAAACTACTTGGAAGAATCTAAGTTTAAATTTTCAGATCCACAAATCTCCAACCTTTATTCAGCTACAAACCCCAGTAAGTGTTCTTGGATCACTTATTTTCTCCCAGCTTAACCCACCTCATAGCATTTATGGTGATGCTAAGTGGGAGAAGGGGCGTGTATATCATTTTAAGCTCATTGGAAGAAGGACATTATTAAAACGTAACAAATTTAATCCATGGGAATTATTTCATTCTTGCCTCTTTTGGCAGATTGAATACAATAAGGGCAAAAACAGCGGCACATTATTTTTAGGACCTTGAAATGAGAAGGCTGGCTGTAAAACCACTGCACTATTGAAGCCAAAACACCAGACTGCAGGGAACACAGTCTGTTTCTCCCTGCATCCAATAGCAGGTCAACAGACTTCACCATGGCTGAGTATTCTGTCTGGAATTTTTCCTCAAAACAGT
This sequence comes from Anolis sagrei, assembly GCF_037176765.1. Lineage (NCBI taxonomy): Eukaryota > Metazoa > Chordata > Lepidosauria > Squamata > Anolidae > Anolis > Anolis sagrei. The sequence goes on from NC_090023.1 coordinate 166,800,298, forward strand.
AAACCTCACAGCAGAAACTTGTCACGGGAAGTACGCTTATAGCATAAGCTATGCTTCTTTCTCACATTTCCCACTTCATGGTCTTCCCTGAACTTCTGTATTACTAGACAGTCTAGTTTTTTAACCGGTTACCCAATAAAAGATTAGATTACCACAGCACAAGGACTAGTTTTAAAATATCTTGGATAATTATAGCAGCTTGTATGGTTCAGGAATATCATGCTAGAATCAGAAGAAACCCATATATTATATCCAAGTGTACATATCAACAGGACTGGAATCCATAGTTTCATTTATCCATATCGAACAAAATATGTCCTTTCTAAACATTTTCTAGGTCCCCCATCATGATATTTATTTATTTATTTGATTATTTACAGTATTTATACCCTACCCTTCTCGCCCCAAAGAGGAATCAAAGTGGCTTACAGAACACACATATGGCAAACATTCAATGCCGATTATCCAATTATCAAGGACAGCAAAAACAGAGGTAAAGGTAAATTTTCCCATCTTATTTCTAGCAACTTGAAGGCTGTGTTTGACTCCAGCCACAGGGGTTGCTGTCACTCCATCTTCCATGATGGGGAGCTTTCCTCCAAATGATGTCCTCAAGGGTGCATTTACAGCCTCCCCACTAAAAGCAGTACCTATTTTATCTACTTGCATTTCTGCTTTCGACCTGCTAGGTGGGGCTAACAGCAGGTGCTCACCCCAACCTGTGCTCAAGCTGCCAACCTTCTGATCAGTAGGATTTTTCTGCAGCACAGTGGTTTAGCCTGTTGTGCTAAGCCTGGCCTGATAATGATGTTTTTTAAATTCTGCTCTTTCTCTCCACAAGGAGTTATGGTAGTCTCTTAGGTTGAAAATCCTTAATGTTCACTATTATCCATGCAAAGTGAAAGTGTATCCTCTAGGATACAGGGGTCACCGCATACAACAAAAATAATTACGTTTTTTTAAAAAAACCCTGAAAACCCATGTCAGGAAGTTGCTTTTGAATTGAAGAGTGAGAGCGCTTCCAGGCTGGAGTGAAAGCTGTGCCTAACCGGGTTTTTAAAACTTGCTTTGGGCCAGATTTGAGTCCCCACTTCCAAAACCTGGACTATCCCAAGAGGTGTCTCCATGCCATCTCAGTAACTACCCAAACCCCAAGCATTCCAAAAGCCTTAAAATTAAACAAAAACTTACTGGGCCGCCATTACGCTGTTCTGGCAGTCCTTCTAGCACATAGAAATGACCTGCTAGGAGATTGGGGGGGGGGGGGGAGCAGGAGCGATTTTGCTCCTGCCCCCTCTCCCCGATCTTCCGGCACATCATTTCTATGTGCCAATAGGACTCACCCCTCCAGGTTTTTGGAAACCCGAAGAAGCGAGATGATTGTAGAAACTAACCCCCGGGTAATTGCAGGACTACCCATGGGTCAGTCCCCACAAGCCCAATACCCCATTAGACCCACGCCTTTCAGGAAGGCTCAGGTCTAAACAGGATAACAAATTAATTTGAGACAAAGCAGGGTTTATCTCCTTTGTTTGGAATTAATTTGCTTTTACTTTAATTTGGACGCCTCAGGTAAAAGCCTGACAGACCTTCATTTTGGGGCCGATCTGGAAGTGCCCTGAGACAAAGGACAAGTGGTTAGCAGTTAAATTTAAAAAGGAAATCCAAAGAAAATGTATAACCTTGGTGAAGAGGGAAGGTCAAGAAATTACACAAATTGATTCCATCAGGTCTTTCAAGACATATACACCAAAAAATAACATCTACACAAGAAATTAATATTTACAGGGACAAAATCTACCAAAGTTGACAAAGGAAGGTTGAGACACGCTGAACAGTGCGATCACAATGCATTAAATCACTGCGGTGATAAGAAATTTAAAAGATAACAAGGCTCCAGGACAAGAGGGATATATGGCAATATTTGACAAAACATTCAAGAATGTATTAGCTCCATATCTGCACAAAAAAACTAGGACGGTTTTAAATGGTGTATTTTAATATTTTGATAAATGTTTTTAAATGTTTATGTATTGTATGTGAATTTGTGTCCTGGCATTGAATGTTTGCTGTGTATATGCTGTGCTCTGCCCTGAGTCCCCTTCGGGGTGAGAAGGGCGGAAAATAAATGTTTTAAATAAATAATAATAAATAATAAGTAAAATATGGACTTAGTTATACTAATATAGAAAATACCAGAGTAATGGAAGGAAGCAACAACAATGCTAATTCCAAAGGGAGACAGAGACATGAAAATTAGTCCAAAATTACAGGTGAATTTTATTGTTAAATGTGGATTACAACATTTATTCAAATATATTGGCTGAGAGTCATAACAGATACTGAAAACTTGGATTCATGAAGACCCAGCAGGATTTTTTCCAGACAGACAAAGATAATATGAGGATAGTTCGAAGTACTGTGAAATATCTAGAAGTGCATAAAGAAATGCAAGGAGCATTGATGGTCTTAGATGCAGAGGAAGCCTTTAATAACATGTCCTGGGCTTTAATAAATGAATTACTATTAACAATAGGCTGTGGAGAAAATCTTAGAAATGGTATGAAAGTAATCTATTTGAAACAAACCTCAAAAATATAAATAAATGAAGACTTTACACAAAAAAATAGAAATTAAGAAAGGATTGCCTCCTCTCTGCTTTGCTTTTTATTTTAGCTGTGTAAGTGTTGGCTAGACGAATTAGAACTAATACTAACATGAACGGTTTATTAATTAATTGAAATAAAACCAAGATAATAATTCATAATATGAGTAAGAAGAACCAAGAGACTTTGAAACAAGAGACAAAAATAATATAACAATTACAGAAAAAGAGTGAGACAAAGGGGGAAAAGAGATGTCTTTTTCTTCCTGTTAAAAATCCTCCCCTGCTGCTTCCCCTCCCTGAATCAAGATGTATATGTATCCTTGAATGAAAAGATGGAAGAAAATGAACACAAATTGCTCTCTTTACAACTTCTGATTATTTGCAAAGCAATTAGCAGATCTGATATTTACTGTAGCTCTTCCATCTCCTGAAATATCTTGAGATTTCCCAGCCTTGAAAGCTACTCTCTTGATTTTAACAGTTCAGCTTCTCATCATTGTTTTCCCCCTTAGCCCTTAATATATTTTCCAAACCACAAACATAAACAGGGTGTCTTCCAAAATGAACTCAGCCTCTGACTAGCCTGCCAGGTGCAACATGCCATATCTGCCATGGCATCCGTGCAGGCATGTAGCCAGGGGGGGGGGGGGGGCTCGGGGGGCTTCAGCCCCCCCCCCGAAATTCTCATGGTGGTTCGCGAAAAGGCCTTACTGGTGCATTATTTAAACTGTTATGTTTATTCATATCATGATCTGATCACCATACTCAATATATCCCATATGCATGGGGGTATTGGGGTAATGATACAAAAGGTTTGCTAGGCTAGACCTTCTTTCACTCAGACTCAGCCCCCCCCCGAAACTCAGCCCCCCCGAAACCCCCCCTGAAATTTTTTTTAGCCCCCCCCCGAAACGAAATCCTGGCTACGGGCCTGCATCCGTGTGACACACACACACACACACACACACACATAAAGGGCAGGGTAGTGGACCCGTTATTCCAGGGGTCCTCAAACTAAGGCCCGGGGGCCAGATGCGGCCCTCCAAGATAATTTACCCGGCCCTTGCTCAGGGTCAACCTTAGTCTGAAATGACTTGAAAGCACATAACAACAACAACAATCCTATCTCATCAGCCAAAATCAGGCCCACATTTCCAATTGAAATACTAATAAGTTTATATTTGTTAACATTGTTCCTCATTTTAATTATTGTATTGTTTTTAAGTGTTTTTACACTACAAATAAGATATGTGCAGTGTGCATAGGAATTCATTCATGTTTTTTTTTTCAAATTATAATCCGGCCCTCCAACAGTTTGAGGTACTGTGACCTGGCCCTCTGTTTAAAAAGTTTGTGGACCCCTGCTTTATTCCTTCAATTTAGTCTTCCAGTGTGACCTAAACAACCAGCTTAAGCTCTTTTTTCTCTTTTACGTCCTCCAAAGCTTTGAAGGAGACTTTGCTTCAGGAAGCCTTAAGACAGAGAAACACCCCAAGGTTGGCATCAGCAAAACCAATTCAGACATTAACACAAACAAACAACGTGGGGGGAAACAGACAGGAAGTCAGGAAAGCCCCTTTTCTGACTAGACGATCAGTTTCAGTAGGATTTTATGGTCCTTCTCTTGCAAGGGAAAATATATAATCAAGGCAAACTATAATCAAGATGAGATATGCTGCTCAGCAGTTTTCTAAATCAGCATTCTTTTATTTCTAAAAGTAGACAAAGTAGTACTGGATGCAGATTAGTTACTTTCAATGAATAATTCACAAGATGGCACATAGTTGGATGATGATGATGATTATTATTATTATTATTATTTCATGTCAAAAGCATTGCATAAATAAGAACAAAACACCCAGAGGAAAAGTGTTCTTGCCATACATCAAGGGAACCACTGACCGCATGGGGAAGCTGATGAGGAAACACAACATACAAACTATCTAAGCCCACCAAGAATATCCAACAAATGCTACGTTCAGCAAAGGACAAGAGGGATCCCCTTACTTCTGCAGGAGTCTACCGTGTACCATGCAGCTGTGGACAAGTCTACATAGGGACCACCAAACGCAGCATTGCCCAAACACGCATCAAGGAACATGAAAGGCACTTTCCATAAAGTATGTTTTACCATAGTTCAATCATAACAGAAAATGCAAAGGAAATCCTTTACTTTTTATCAGCTATAACTCTTCTTATTTCTGGCTAGATGTAGAGTCTCAGGCCAGGTATATACAACTTAACATTTTAAGGATACTCCTAATATTTCTTCTCTAAATAATACTAGTAGTTGCTCAGATGATTCATTGGAACTTGTGCCACAAATACCATCTGCCTGTGACAAAGAATTGGTGGGGTCACAAGCCTGAAAAAGTTACAGAAAATGAACACGTCAAACTACTCTGGGACTTCCGAATTCAGACTGACAGAGTTTTGGAGTGCAATACTCCTGACCTCACTATCGTGTTAAAAAACAAAATATGGATCATTGATGTTGCAATCCCAGGTGACAGAAGGATTGAAGAGAAACAACTGGAAAAGCTGACACGATATGAGGATTTAAAGTTTGAACTGCAGAGACTCTGGCACAAGCCAGTCAAGGTGGTCCCAGTGGTGATCGGCACACTGGGTGCAATGCCTAAAGACCTTGGCCTGCACTTAAACACAATCAGCGCTGACAAGATTACCATCTGCCAGCTGCAAAAGGCCACCCTACTGGGATCTGCATGCATTATTCACGATACATCACACAGTCCTGGACACTTGGGAAGTGTCCGACGTGTGATCCAATACAACAGCCAGCAGAGTGATCTTGTTTTCTGTGGACTCATCTTGTTGCATTTCTAATAATAATAATAATAATAATTATTATTATTATTATTATTATTATTATTATTATTATTCTTGCTCACCTCCCCTTGTGGCTCGAGGCAGGTTACAACATAGCTAAAACACATAATCCATCATAAACTTTAGTGAACATAGTGAACACCAAAAACGAGTTTAAAATACATAATTAGAACTGGCTGGGTATGCCTGCCAGAAGAGATAGGTCTTTAGATGTGTATTAAATTCCAACAGCTCATTTAGCTGTCAGAGTTCTTCTGGCAGATTGTTCCACAGTCTTGAGGTGGCTGATGAAAAGGTCCTCTGGGTGACAGTTGCCAGTCGGGTTCTGGATGGATGGTGTAGAAACCTCCCAGAGGATCTAAGTGTCAGGCGGATTGTACAGGAGAAGACGATAATGTAGGTGTTCTGGAACCAGATGATGGTTGATACCAAGGGCACACTGTATCATTGTTGTTTTATTATAACAGCAGCAGAATGTTTCTTATGACAACTAACAATTCTCGTTGCTTTGTGGAATTATTTTTTGACATACTTGAGGGAAAATTACGCAATTTGGGATGTTCAAGATGGAGTTCTGCTTTCTAACTTCTATATGTGTAAAAGAATGTAAATGTTACAAAATACCAGAACACTTCAGTGAACACCTTTCAAGAAACCCAAACTATATAAATGCTGCTTTCCCAAGACTTGTTATTATTCCATGCTCTGTTGCCTTTAATCCTGTGACTGTCCTGGACTGGATTAACTTTTTGACAGACATTCCACCCAGTTCTTGGGTCATTTGGCCAGCCCTGGGTGTTCCAATATATAAAACCTTTGGGTCTTAAAACCTACCTTTTTAAATTGCAGGTTTTTTGTTATTTTTTTAAGTTGTTTTAGTTCATTTTTTCTGATTTATTTATTTAATTGCATGCTGATTTGGACTTCTGGTAAGTGAGAAATAAATACTCAGGTAATTAAATACATACATACACAATCTGGGGAGGGGAGTTAATGAATATTACCCGCTATTTTAATTTGAGTGTATGGAAAAAGTACTCTCTCATCCATAACACCAACCTTTGCCTACACACCTCATCTGTACCCTCACAGAACAGCTCAATGCACTTCTGCTTTGAAATAGATTGGATTGTTTTCCACTGTGATCACTCCAAAGTAAATGGCCATAGGATGGAGCCTTCATGAGGGATCTCGTCCACCAATTGCTGCCACCCTCTGAAGCATGGTGTGCAGAAGCAAAGGGTACAGCATTCATACTACCTCATCACATGAGGTGAATGTAGGGTCTTAACAAGCTGCCAGGACACTTCCTCTTCAGAGCCCCACACAACGAATGGTGACTTCTGGTGGGGCTCTGTGATGAAGTGTAAAGTTTTATCTACAGTTATGTATTGTTATAGATAAGTGTTTGTAAGGGTAAGTATATAATGTTGCATAATATTGGGGGATGGTAGCCAGCTCAGTTCGCTTTGAGCTGGGTTGCTATGGAGATAAGGGCGGAGCCAACTGCCACTTGGCAGAGCAGACTAAAGCAGTTAGTCTGTGGTCGGTGAACTGCAGAGGTGGCTGGCTCTGTTGTGTGTGGAGAACCAGTGAGGATTCTGTAGCTAAAGAACTACAGGGGAAGGCTGATTCTTTGGTATTAAGAATCAGGAAGGTTTTGGCTTTAAGCCAATATAGTTTAGATAAGTCGAGTGATTTATTTATATTAAAAGTAACGGTTGTGGAAAAAGAGGGGTGGTTCTTTATTGTAACAGAACCATCATAAAGAAAGGATAAGCGTGTGCCTGAAACAATCTGTAAAAGAAAGAAACACCTTTTTAAAGGAACTAAGTTTGAGACCTGTTTGTTAGAAGAATTAGTCCTCCTAAGAGTTATTTATGAACTGTTAAATGTAACCATTGAAGATCTGTACCTCTGTGAGTTTGAAATATTTGAAACCATCAAGCTTCTGTACCTCAATAAACTTATTACAGTTTCTTTTTAAAGTCAAGCCTATGTTACCGTTCCTTTCCAAGTCAAGTCATGCTACATATTGAAGAAAAACTAAATCCATATTACAAGCTATTAGTTGTGTTATCAATTTAATAAGTCCTCACAATTTGGTGGCATCATTGCAAATTAGTGACAAAGCCTTTACAATTAGTAGCAGTAATATACGGGCTCCTTCACAGGCTCCATGGAAGAAAAAATGGCAGGATGCTTCCCTCGGAACACGGGAGGCTTCCTGTGTTCTATAGACAACCATGGAGCCAGCGTGGGGAGAAGCTGTGCAATGACACTTGCCCAGTTGTGTGCAAGGTGGGGTGTGAGGTGCTGGGATTGTCCCGTCGATTTGCCAGAGAATAACAAGTTCCCTTCCAGTCATGAGATGGAATTTCCTATCTTTCTTGGCCAGTTTACTTGCTGTCCTCAGAACAATATGAAAACTCTTTCTGTTTTTTTGTGAAGGAAGGCCTTAAGTATCAGTCTAGAACCTCTTGATTCCTTGCTATTTCTACTTCTCCACTTTTTAAAATGATGTTCAAGCCAACATGACTCATCTTGAAAGTGTACTCTTCTCTCTTAAAATTAGCAGCCATAATTCTCTAAGTCAAGCGTTGCTCTTCAGTTCAATCCTTCATGTTAGTGCTTGATCCAAACTTTTTTGTTATTGATATATATTTCTCCTTAATGTGAATGTATTCTAAAATAGTAGAGTTTTACATTACTTTCCCAAATCTTGCTAGAATTAACAAATTTTGGATGTTTACACTAATTATAAGGGCCATAGTGGTGCAAGTGGGTTAAATTGCTGAAGGTTGGCAGTTCAAATCCGCGGACAGAGTAAGCTCCCGTTGTTAGCCCCAGCTTCTGCCAACCTAGCAGTTCGAAAACATGCAAGTGTGAGCAGATAAATAGGTACAGCTTAAGTGGGAAGGCCCATGCTGTCATGCCAGCCATATGACCTAGGAGGCATCTACGGACAACGCCAGCTCTTCAGCTTAGAAATGGAGATAAGCACCACTCCCCAGAGTTGGATACGACCAGACTTAATGTCAAGGGGAAACTTTTATCTTTACTTTACACTAATTATTTGTTTGCCTATTTGCTGCCTTACTGTCTGCTTCACTACACTTTTTGTCTCCCTGCATCACTTTAGCCATTTTCTTCTTTCCCTGCTCTCCTTCATTATACCATGTACTTGATTGTACACAAGTAATTTAAAAGAAAAGATATTTTATATGTTTTACAAAGAAGATCCAGTTTATTTCTTTTCCCCGCTATACTCTGTCTCTGTGTGGATCCAGCTACCCCTGTCCATCACCACTATCCCAGTTCAGGCATCCAAAAAGGTCAGAAGTGGTACTACAGCAGAGAGAGTGGTCAATGCTTCTTCTAGGTTCTTCCAGGATGGACTAATCTGTTGCCTTTTGCCACTGTACTCATAGAAGGAGATTTTTATATATAACTAGCTTGGGTACCTGGCATTACCCAGGTTATTTGAAAAAGTCATTTTTTTAATTGTACAAAATTCATAAGGTTGTTGGTGAACTACAACTCACATCATGCCAGGTTAACCCTGAAAAATGCCATCAGTACTTCAAGTTTATTTTGGGTAAGTTTGCTCTAGATGCATCATCATTGGGGTTCAGCATGTTTTCTGGCTGTAAAGTGAACTACAGCTCCCACAGTCTCTGCAAACTCCTCCAGTAGGTTGAGTTAGTAATGGGGGTTCTGTGTGCCAAGTTTTGTCCAGGTCATCATGGGTGGAGGTCACAGTTTCTCTGGTTGTCGGTGAACTACAGAAAGGAAGGTCAGTTCCTCCCAAATCCCTACAGTAATCAAATTTCGGCATATCAGGTATGTGAGCCAAGTTTGGTCCAGATCCATCGGTGTTTGGGTTTCACAGTGCTCTCTGGATGTAGGTGAACTACAACTCCCCCAAATCAAGGTGAATTTTCCCCAAGGACCTCCAGTATTTTTTGCTGGTCATGGGGGCTCTGTGTGCTAAGTTTGGTCCAATTCAATCTTTGGTGGAGATCAGAGTGCTCCTTGATTGCAGGTGAACTATAAATCCTAGTACCCAAAACTCCAAAATGCCCAGGACAATTCCCCTCAAAACCCACCAGTATTCAAATTTGGGCATATTGAGTATGCATGCAAAATTTGGTCCAAATCCATTATTGTTTGGGTTCATAGTGTCCTCTGGATGTAGGTAAACTACCACTCCCCCAAATCACAGTGAATTTTCCCCAAAGGTGGGCTGTGATAGTGATTGAAGCACTGAAAAAATGTATCAGGGGATTGCCTGCAGCTTGTGGGATATCCATTTCTCCACACTTTATATATAAGCTCTCTGTTAGAGAGAACCAACTTTGAATCCCATATTTTCTAGAATTCTTTCTAGAATTCCTCAGCTGTCCAAAGGTTTCCTGTTCTTTCAGCCAATTATCATTTCAATCAATTCCACTCAGTCTTCTTATGGCTTTGAACTACTCAAGAAAAAAGGGAACAAATCTCACCTCTATCTTCCATTAAACCCCTTTAAATATTGGCTTTTGGGAAGAATGAATACAATAAGATGCTAAAGTCATCCTGAAATGAACACAGTCTTCTATAATTATAGTCATGCAACCATGGGTGCTTCCAGACAGCATCAAAATCCTGGACAAATGAGTAGGGCAAAAAATCATGATACCTGACAGCAAATCCAGACACTAAGTTGTCAGTACTGGTCAATGCTTCCTCTATGTCCTGACACATTCGTTTGTAGTGAATTTTAGAAATCCGCAAGATGGATGGGGGACATCCGGTGGAAGTTTACTATATATTAAACGACTAGGGCAATGGTTCTCAACCTTGCCAATGCCATGACCCCTAAATATAGTTCCTCATGTTGTGGTGACCCCCAACCATATTTTTGTTGCTACGTCATAACTGTACTGTTATGAATTGTAATGTAAACATCTCATATGCAGAATGTATTTCCATTGTTACAAATTGAACATAATTAAAGCATAGTGATTAATGATAAAAACAGTATGTTTGGGGGAGTATGGACAATGGATGAAGGGATTGGAATTACAGCCAACCGATTCAGCTCTGACTTTTTGGGAATTGCACTTGTGTGAATGATAGTTCACCAGGCACCAAAGAGCATTCTGAACTACACCAACAATAGAATTGAACCAAACTTGGCAGACAGGACTTTCATGGCCCACGGAAAATACTGGAGGGGTTGGGAAAAATAGACCCTGACATTTGGGAATTGCAATTGTGTGAATTATAGTTCACCAGGTACCAAAGAGCATTCTGAAATACACCAACAATAGAATTGAACCAAACTTGGCATACAGGACTTCCATGACCCACGAAAAATACTGGAGGGGTTGGGAAAAATAGACCCTGACATTTGGGAATTGCAATTATGTGAATTATAGTTCACCAGGCACCAAAGAGCATTCTGAAATACACCAACAATAGAATTGAACCAAACTTGGCATACAGGACTTCCATGCCCCACGAAAAATACTGGAGGGATTGGGAAAAATAGACCCTGACATTTGGGAATTGCAATTGTGTGAATTATAGTTCACCAGGCACCAAAGAGCATTCTGAACTACACCAACAATAGAATTGAACCAAACTTGGCATACAGGACTTCCATGACCCACGGAAAATACTGGAAGGGTTGGGAAAAATAGACCCTGACATTTGGGAATTGCAATTGTGTGAATTATAGTTCACCAAGCACCAAAGAGCATTCTGAACTACACCAACAATAGAATTCAACCAAACTTGGCATACAGGACGTCCATGACCCACGGAAAATACTGGAGGGGTTGGGAAAAATAGACCCTGACATTTGGGAATTGCAATTGTGTGAATTATAGTTCACCAGGCACCAAAGAGCATTCTGAACTACACCAACAATAGAATTGAACAAAACTTGGCATACAGGACTTCCATGACCCACGGAAAATATTGCAGGGATTTGGGGGAGGTATTAACAAAAGATTAGTTTTGTCCTACCTTCAGTTTCTGAAGAGCCTTCTTTGCTGCCTGGACAGGGGAAAGACGGCTGGGAGACCCTCGTGCCTTCACAGGCTGGAGGGCGCTAGAGGCGAGCGGGCTGCAGCCATGGAGGGGGCCTCCCGGTCGCCTCTCGCGTCCTCCGAAGCCGGAGGGCGCAGGAGGCGAGCGGGGAAGGCCTCCTCCATGGCTGCGGCTTTTCGGCTCACACAGGAGGCGGCAGCCATTTTGGGGGGGGGGGTCAACCGAGGTGGCTTCGCGACCCCCCGAAAATGGCCCAGCGACCCCCTTGGGGGTCACGACCCCCAAGTTGAGAACCGCTGATATAGAGTTTGGTCCAGACCCAACATTCTTTGAGTCCACAGTGATCTATGGATGTAGGTGTACTACAACTCCAAAAGCAAAGGATACTGCCCACCAAACCCTTTCAGTATTTTCTGTTGGTCATGGGAGAACTGTGTGCCACATTTTGTTCAATTCCATCTTTGGTGGGGTTCAGAATGTTCTTTGATTGTAGGTGAACTATAAATCCCAGCAACTACAACTCCCAAATGACAAAATCATATTTTTTTTTTGAGTGAAGGACATACATTGGGTTGTTAGGTGTCTTGTGTCCGAATTTGGTGTCAATCTGCCCAGTGGTTTTTGAGTTCTGTTAATCCCACAAACAAACATTACATTTTTATTTATATAGATGACGCTAAAATGGTAAGTATGATGAGGTAATTAATACGATTTCAATGAATTTCACAGATATTTCAACTTTCACTTTAAAAATTTCTCACGTGAATTGTAAAAAGAAACATGCTGGGGGCATGGGCATAATCTACGACACAACTATAGCACATTATCATCAAAATGGCTGGTGTTTTTAGTGTACATAAGGACAAAGTCCTATCCTGTAGGTGTATGTGATACCATGAAAGTATCAAGCCTAGTTAATACTGGGATGGGGGATCATGAGGAAATATCGAACTTATGGAAGAGGGGACTCATTCATGCCACACAATTATAGCATTCTAATTCCATGAGTTGCCATAGTTGCATCCTATGAAATTCTGGTGAGGTATTGTAGGGGACCTCCTGCTTGGGGTCCTTGCTGAGTCTGTCCCAGAGGGCAGCAAAATGAAGAGAGTCTAGTCTCCAGAGGTCAAGCAAATCTCGTTTATTTTCTTCACGGCCGCTGAGGGATGGAACAAGCCAGAAACAACACAGTGTTTCACTCAAAGTGGCTGCCCGTGCTCTACATCTCAAAAGTGATCCTTCTTATACCCTTTAACAAACATCTTAATCCATGAGCAGGCCCGTAGCCAGGATTTTGATTGGGGGGGGGGGGGGGGGGGCTGAGTCTGAGTGAAAGAGGGTCTACCCTAGCAAACCTTTTGTATTGTTACCCCAATACCCCCATGCATATGGGATATACTGAGTATGGTGATCAGATCATGATATGAATAAACATAACAGTTTAAATAATGCACCAGTAAGGCCTTTTCGTGGACCAACATGAGAATTTCAGGGGGGGGGGGGGGCTGAAGCCCCTCAAGCCCCCCCCCCCCCCGCTACATGTCTGTCCATGAGATTAGGCAAAAGGTCAAACATCCTATACCTGGTTATACATTAAAGTTTCCTACTTTTGCTGGTTCTGCAATCCCTAAATTAAGCAATAAAGATGTGAATGAAAGGTCATATAGGCAGAAAAGCTACGTTTCACTCCTTCCAGTATGGGAGGGGGACTTCTGTTTCCTCTCAATCTTTGGTTCATAGTGACCTATTAAGCCTGACCCCTTCGTTATTCTGCTCCTTCAGCAGACCCTGTACTATGTGTCTCTATCTTGCTGACACTGTAACTTGTAAATGACCCTTTGCTTTGCCAAACAGCAGGAGATGCCTATTTTCTATTCTTATCTTAGTGTGCCAAAGTACTTATTTCATTCGCCTGCTTTGAATCTGCCTGCTTTGAAAAGAGGAAAGGTTACTGTCTTATGTAAAAAGCTTCTATAGTATAGGTTTTTAAGATTGATTCAACTTTAGGATTATTGATTATTAGGATTTTCAGGCTTAGCCTCCTTCAGTATTAGAGCTCTCTGGCTAAAAATTCTAAATAACTTTCCTTAAACTGCAAATCCCAGCTTCCATAGAATGGCGTCATCCTAGTTAAAGATGAATCATAGCACTATAATGGTGCTATATGAAAGGACCTTGAGTGAAGATGTGTTATTGCAGTGACTTAGGGCCCTTCTAAAGGAAAAGGTAAAGGTTTTCCCCTGACATTAAGTCCAGTCGTGTCCAACTCTGGGGTGTGGTGCTCATCTCCATTTCTAAGCCGAAGAGCCAGCATTGTCCATGGACACCTCCTAGGTCATATGGATGGCATGACTGCATGGAGCACCGTTACCTACCCCTGGAGCAGTACCTATTGATCTATTCACATTTGCATGTTTTTGAACTGCTAGGTTGGCAGAAGCCAAGGCTAACAGCGGGTGCTCACGCCTTCTACACATGCTCTAAACTGCAGAAAAAACTGGAAATGACAACCTTCTTCAGGCCTTCTCTAGTAACCTGTTTATCTATGATCCCATTGCTTAGTGTTTACTGTATGTTCTGCTGTGCATCTTCCTTTACTCTATGGTTCCTGAGAAGTTACAAAAGGGGCTGCAGACCACATGCTCTCATTCTTTTTGACTATGTGACCTGTTTGATAGCTTGTTTTGTTATAAGAGAGATGTCCTGGCCGGATGACACAGAGAATTATCTCAAACATATGTGAAACTGGATTAATAAGTTATGTACCTGTGTATGCTGAACACATGAAGGTTGTGAGAAAACCAAATATGTTATTTTTATCCAAGTGTACTTCATTTTTGTCACTTGAGTGCATTATAAAAAACAAGTTGTTTTATGGGAAAGTATATATTTTGGGCACTGAAAAACCACTGTGTGGTTTCCTTCCACACAGCTGTATAAAATTCATATTAAATTGGGCTATATGGCAGTGTGGACTCAGATAATCCAGTTCAAAACAGATATTGTGGATTATCTGCCTTGATATTCTGGGTTATATGACTATGTGGAAGGGCCTAATGACAAGAAATCTGCTTGTGTACACATTCAGATATTTACAATAGCACATATGAGATTCAGTACATCCTGGAGAGTCAATAAAAAATAAAATAAAAGTACTGTATAGTGCAGCGGTTCTCAACCTGGGGGTCACGACCCCCAAGGGGGTCGCTGGGCCATTTTCGGGGGGTTGTGAAGCCGCCTCGGTTGGCCTCCCCCCCCCCAAAATGGCTGCCGGCTCCTGTGTGAGCCAAACAGCCGCGGCCATGGAGGAGGCCTTCCCCGCTCGCCTCCTGGGCCCTCCGGCTTCGGAGGACGCGAGAGGCGACTGGGAGGCCCCCTCCATGGCTGCAGCCATGGAGGAGGCCTTCCCCGCTCGCCACCTGCGCCCTCCAGCCTGTGAAGGGGCGAGGGTCTCCCAGCCGTCTTTCCCCTGTCCAGGCAGCAAAAAAGGCTCTTCAGAAACTGAAGGTAGGACAAAGCTAATCTTTTGTTAATACCTCCCCCAAATCCCTCCAATATTTTCTGTGGGCCATGGAAGTCTTGTTCAATTTTTGTTTTCTTCAATTCTATTGTTGGTGTAGTTCAGAATGCTCTTTGGTGCCTGGTGAACTATAATTCACACAATTGCAATTCCCAAATGTCAGGGTCTATTTTTCCCAACCCCTCCAGTATTTTCCGTGGGACATGGAAGTCCTGTATGCCAAGTTTGGTTCAATTCTATTGTTGGTGTAGTTCAGAATGCTCTTTGGTTCCTGGTGAACTATAATTCACACAATTGCAATTCCCAAATGTCAGGGTCTATTTTTCCCAACCCCTCCAGTATTTTCCGTGGGTCATGGAAGTCCTGTATGCCAAGTTTGGTTCAATTCTGTTGTTGGTGTAGTTCAGAATGCTCTTTGGTGCCTGGTGAACTATAATTCACACAATTGCAATTCCCAAATGTCAGGGTCTATTTTTCCCAACCCCTCCAGTATTTTCCGTGGGTCATGGAAGTCCTGTATGCCAAGTTTGGTTCAATTCTGTTGTTGGTGTAGTTCAGAATGCTCTTTGGTGCCTGGTGAACTATAATTCACACAATTGCAATTCTCAAATGTCAGGGTCTATTTTTCCCAACCCCTGCAGTATTTTCCGTGGGTCATGGAAGTCCTGTATGCCAAGTTTGGTTCAATTCTATTGTTGGTGTAGTTCAGAATGCTCTTTGGTGCCTGGTGAACTATAAGTCACACAATTGCAATTCCCAAATGTCAGGCTCTATTTTTCCCAACCTCTGCAGTATTTTCCGTGGGTCATGGAAGTCCTGTATGCCAAGTTTGGTTCAATTCTATTGTTGGTGTAGTTCAGAATGCTCTTTGGTGCCTGGTGAACTATAATTCACACAATTGCAATTCCCAAATGTCAGGGTCTATTTTTCCCAACCCCTCCAGTATTTTCCGTGGGTCATGGAAGTCCTGTATGCCAAGGTTGGTTCAATTCTATTGTTGGTGTAGTTCAGAATGCTCTTTGGTGCCTGGTGAACTATAATTCACACAATTGCAATTCCCAAATGTCAGGGTCTATTTTTCCCAACTCCTCCAGTATTTTCCGTGGGCCATGAAAGTCCTGTATGCCAAGTTTGGTTCAATTCTATTGTTGGTGTAGTTCTGAATGCTCTTTGGTGCCTGGTGAACTATAATTCACACAAGTGCAATTCCCAAAAAGTCAGAGCTGAATCGGTTGGCGGTAATTCCAATCCCTTCATCCATTGTCCATACTCCCCCAAACATACTGTTTTTATCATTAATCACTATGCTTTAATTATGTTCAATTTGTAACAATGGAAATACATTCTGCATATCAGATGTTTACATTACAATTCATAACAGTACAGTTATGACGTAGCAACAAAAATATGGTTGGGGTTCACCACAACATGAGGAACTATATTCAGGGGTCATGGCATTGGGAAGGTTGAGAACCATTGTTCTATACGAATACTCAATATTCCCAAATGTCAACACTGGTGGAGTTTGGGGAAAATAGAATCTTGACATTTGGAAGTTGTAGTTGCTGAGATTTGTAGTTCACTTACAATCACAGAGCATTCTGAACCCCACCAACGATAGAATTGGGCCAAACCTCCCACACAGAACCTCTATGACCACCAGAGTGGGCCACAGCAACATGTGGCAGGGGACGGCTAGTAGAACACTAAAAGAACAGTCCAACAACACCACTGGACTTCCTGTTGAAGCCCCACCCCCAACCAGAGTGGAATCGTTGTAGGATGCTTCCCCTCTAACACTGAAAAGACAGCAGGAAGACAGCCGGAAGGGGACATTCTGTCTTTTTTTGGGCAGGGAGTTCCAGAGTTGAGGGGTAGCCACTGAGAAGGAAGGCTGTTTCTCTCATTCAACAGAGCTTGCGATGGAGGTCGAACTGAGAGAAGGGCCTCTCCTGAAGACTCAGGGCCCAGGCAGGCTTATACAAGGAGATATGGTCAGGCAAATAGCCTGGACCAGAGCTGTATACCATCTCTCCTCACCAACAAACTGTAAATTAAATGTTTGTCATGTAAAACTGATAAGGTATTTTATTTTCCCAGTTACTAACATCAGGATCGGTATGTTATCATGATTCAGAGGTTCATACAATAAGTTAGTCCTGCGCATCAATACAGATGCACATCAAGCCAGCAAGTGTAACATCTTGTGTAACAGTGTGAGCAGCTTGTGACCTGTCAGATGTTGGACTAGAACTCCCATTATTTGTTGCTACTGGCTATATTGGCAAGGGCTGATGGGATTAACACTTTAACAACACCAAGGTAACAAGAATGTGCTTTCTCCATCCTTTCTTGGAAACAAGTCTCATTTAACTATGGCTGGATCTACACTGCTTTATATCCCAGGATTTGATCCCAGATAATGTGCTTTGAACTGGATTATATGTCTACACTGCCAGATAATCTGGGATAAGCAGATAACCTGGGGTCATATTCTGGGATATAGGGTAGTATTGATCCCACCTCAGTGACACTTACTTGTAAACCTACCAAGTTTTACCTGTTTAGGATATTTACATATTAACAGAACATAAAAACAGCAGTCAGTAGCTCCAGTGTGATTATGTTTTCAGCTACTTCTTTTCTTGGCTAGACACATTTTAAAAGAAAAAATAATCCCCAAATTATTACCAGACACATTCCTTGGATGACTCAGCCTGTTGAACCAAGCTCAAAACATGTACTCATCAGCAGAGAGAGGACATTCACTCAAAATTCACTAATGCAGCAAAACCTGGAATACCCTCTGCTGCTTAATATTCTTCTTAATCTATGAAAACTATGGAATATCATGAAAAGATATTGGGATGAGGGACCACCAAGAAATATTCAACTCATGGAAGAAGGGACTCTTTCACATCACACAGTTACAGCATTGTGATGCCACAAATTACCATATTTGCATCCTATGGAATCCTGATGAGGCACTGTGCTGTCGCGCTTGGGAGCTATTAGTCTTAATGAAGGAGGGATGGACGTGGCACCTTTCCTCCAAGGGATTGCTTCTTGCCCTCCTATAGGAAACTGGAACTCCCAAAAACCCAAAACACTGAAAATAGCTCAATATAAGTTTTATTTATCACAAAGTCATTTCTTCAAAGCAATGAGCTGGAAAACTTTAGAGGCGTGAAGGAAAACATACGTTACAGTCTCAATCAGTCCTGGGTCCAAGGGGTTTGAAGCTGAGAAGTCTCACCAAGTTTCCTCTTTCCTCAATGGCTGTGAATGCCGGAGCAAACCACAACCCCAGTTCAGATGGCCTATGTTTTGAAGACTCAGGATCTTCCTCTGGTACCAAAAGAACCGGCTTGAAGGCGCTTGGGATCTCCTCAATGTTATCCAGGACGATCTGGACATAAAGCATGAGTCCCAAGGGTAAAAAACCTCAGAACTGGTGCTAAGAGGTAACTTAAATCAGGGTCCTTTAGAATCAAGTCTTTTACTCACGTCCATGTGGTATGAACTCTGATGGCAGAATGAAAAGAAAAAAGGAAGCTCTCTCCTCCTGCAGGAAGAGGTGGAGCCAAACAGTACTGATTGACAGCTACAAGCAACCAATCCATACAACTATACATAAGCAGGGTAAAAAGGGGCAGGATTAACCATGATACAACAGTTTAAATCTTACAACTAACAGTTCTATACATAGGTGGCGCCACTCGCACCGTCACAGGCACTAGAGATCTCTGACTGAAAAATCTAAATATCCTTCCTTAAACTGCAAATCCCAGCTTCCATAGGACAGAGTCATCATAGTTAAAGATGAATCATAGCACTATAATGGTGCTATATGAAAGGACCTTGGAAAAACATGTGTTATTTCAGTAACTTATGACCTTATCCAGTATGACCTTATGCAGTAACCACATGACCTTGGAGTTGTCTATGGACAACGCCGGCTCTTCGGCTTAGAAATGGAGATGAGCACCATACCCCAGAGTCAGACATGACTGGACTTAATGTCAGGGGACAGCCTTTACCTATGACGTTATCACATTGGCCTCCAGAATATCAGGTGCTGTAGATTAAATTTCTGAGGAAGGCAATATCAACTACTCAGTATTCCTTTCCAAAGAAATCCCTATGAAATCCCAAAGAAAGAAGAAGAACTTTATTTTTCTACCTCAAATCCAGGGAGTTCAAATCCAGGGAGCAGGGTGAAGTCCTGCTGTTAGCCCCAGCTTCTGCCAACCTAACAGTTTGAAAACATGCGAATGTGAGTAGCTCAATAGGTACCACTTCAGCAGGAACGTAATGGTGCTCCATGCAGTCACGTGACCTAGGAGGCATCTACGGACAACGCCGGCTCTTTGGCTTAGGAATGGAGATGAGCACCACCACCACACACACACCCCATAGTTGGACATGACTAAACTTAATGTCAAGGGGAAGCCTTTACCTTTATTAGTAAATTAGTTCTGTGGGTTACTGTGCTGGCGTGGTAGTGCCAGGAGATTTGAATTCCTTTTCTTGCACTGCTAGTTTGCATGAATCTATTTAAGCCATGCATTTGGCAACCAGGTAGCTTCCCCAGGTTGCAGTCATAAGTCCAGTAACCTGTCAATCATCGTTAAAGCCTTTAGGCCCGCCCCTTTCCCCAGGGATTTGGAGGGAAAGGAGGGCTTTTGTTCAGTCTCACTGTTTGAAGCCTAACAGCAGGACGTGTGGGATTCTCTTTCCCACCTTCATAAAAGCTTCATTTCTCAGCTTTGCTGGGGAAAAAAGGAAAGGTTCCACAGCTTTTGCTGGGGGAATACAGCCAGCCTTTGCTGGAGCAACAGGACAGTTCCTACAGCCTTCGTGAAGAAACTAAAGGACACATTTTCAGCTTGGCAGATCTACAGGAACCTTGCCTGGTAAGGGACCACTCGGGCTATCCATAAAGCAACTTGGAGCCAGGAGTAGGGCCCTCACGCCAGCAAGGTAAAGAGAGATTGCCCAGGGAGGGGTCAAAGGATTTCCCTAAGGAAGAAAGGAACAGTTTACCACCAGTTGCCTGCTCCCTTGTTGGCAGATTGAGGAAGCTACCCGTTTTCCAAAGTTATAAAGTGTTTAATTCATTTGTTTGAAGATTTAAGCCCAAATAAAGAACTTTGTTGAATCTATCTTGAGCCTCAATAGAACTTTTTGTTGGGAAGTCTAAAGGGTCCTTCAGCTGAGGCACCCCAGCATCCCGTTGGGCATACAGAGAGCACGACCTGTAAACAGACATTATTTCAGGCCCAGCGTGCGACAGCACGGTTATAGTTCCCCAAATCCCTTAGCCAGCCTGTGCCCGCAGTGCTCAAAGATGACAGAAGGCTTTAGTTTCAGCGGGTCTGCACAATGTCTGACCAACCAAACCAAAAACACTGCACTGGGCATGAATGATACCCTCTGAGGATTTTTCTGTCCTGCCCTTTTTGGGTGTTTTCCTAGCAAATCTACAGAGATGTTAGCATTCTGACAAATTGAGTTAATTATATGTAGGTGCCTATTTGAATTGATGGAGTGCAAGTTACATTGATCTGACTTTGAGTCCTATTTTGTGAGTCTCCCTACTGGCTTTCTATATACTTTGTTGGCTCGGATTGAGGGTGGAGTGGGCAAAGACAAGGAAATCAAGACATTTTTACAAACTCCGGATGCGTCTTTCCAAGGAAGCTGTCTCGCTTATCCCGAAGTCTAGTCAGTTTGCACACTAATTGCCAGTGCTTACACTGAGAGTGGAAAGAAGAATGCAAACAGCTGTGAATGATTATCCGGGTGACCCTTCCAGAGTAAAGCAGCATGGGAGCCGAGTTTGGGTCAGCCCATCCTTGAAAGCAAGCAACTTCAGGTTTTCCCATCTGTGAGAACAGACTGGCCCAGAACGTGCTTCCTTCAGACCATTTTGTTTGTATTCATGAAGGCAAACTGAAACAGCAATAACAACAACATCCCTCTTTCCCTTTTCTCTGGGGAAAAGCAAAAATGCTAAAATAGGAATGCCCCCATAAGAAAACTGAGGAAGATGGAATATTTTTTAGACTTGTTCCAGCCTCCTAAACTTTCACTTTCAATGATTCTTTATGGCAAGACTGCTCTCAACGTCATAGTCTAGGAATGACTTATGTTGCTGCAGTAGTGAATCTGTGCTGGGTTTTTAATCTGAACTTGAATAGAGAGTTCAGGATATTTGATAGCCCTTTTAAGGAACAATTTGAAAAACAAGCTCTTGAAACAGCAACCAAAAAGCCCACTATATGGTTCAGATATGTGGATGACACTTTCACCATTTGGAGCCATGGAGAAGAAGAACTCAACAGGTTCCTGGAACATCTTAACAGCATCCACCCTAACATCCAGTTCACTATGGAAAAAGAAAAGGAAGGAAGACTGCCTTTTCTAGATGTCCTAGTCATCCGCAAACCAGATCAACAATTGGGTCACACCGTTTACAGAAAACCCACACACACAGATAGATATCTACATAAAAACTCCAACCATCACCCAAGTCAAAAAAGAAGCACCATTAAAGCCTTGGCAGACCGTGCAAAAAGAATCTGTGAACCCCACCTCCTCCAAGATGAACTGAACCACCTCAACTGGGCTCTACAGGCCAATGGATACTCCACCTCAGACATCAGAAGAGCTGCAAGACCAAGAACAAGCCACAAGAGTAAAGATGAAGATCCACCCAGAGGAAGAGTGTTCCTGCCATACATCAAGGGAACCACTGATCGCATAGGGAAGCTGATGAGGAAACACAACATACAAACAATCTACAAACACACCAAGAAAATCCAACAAATGCTACGTTCAGCAAAGGACAAGAGGGATCCTCTCACCTCTGCAGGAGTCTACCGTATACCATGCAGCTGTGGACAAGTCAACATAGGGACCACCAAACGCAGCGCCCAAACAAGAATCCAGGAACATGAAAGGCACTGCAGACTACTCCAACCAGAGAAATCAGCCATAGCAGAGTACCTGATGAACCAACCTGGACACAGCATTTTATTTGAGAACACAAAAATGCTGGACCACTCTCACAACCACCATGTCAGACTACACAGAGAAGCCATTGAAATCCACAAACATGTGGACAATTTCAACAGAAAGGAAGAAACCATGAAAATGAACAATGTCTGGCTACCAGTATTAAAAAATTCTAAAATTAAAACAGCAGAGAGAAAAACAGGCAGGGACATCTAATCACCTTTCAAGAAGAGTTTGCTCCAGGCACAGTCAGCCCATTGTATGCTAATCAAGGTGGTCAGTTGAAAAGATTCACACCTAGCCCAACTTACAAAAGCCTTTTGTCTCACCCTGGTCATTCCACAGATATATAAACCCCATTTTTCCCAGCTCCAGCAGACCTCACCCTCTGAGGAAGCTTGCCATAGATGCAGGCGAAACGTCAGGAGAAATGCCTCTAGAACATGGCCATATAGCCCGAAAAAACCCACAAGAACTGACCTTTTAAGGTTCATACTACCATCTGAGGCTGATTTACTGTCCCATTACTGTCTCGATCCCACCACTATCACAAACACGGTTCATGGGGACGAGAGACAGGGCCTTCTCATCAGTGGCCCCCTGCCTATGGAACACCCTCCCTAGAGATATCAGATTGGCCACCTCCCTCTTGTCTTTTAAAAGGAAAATCAAAACCTGGTTATGGGACCAAGCGTTTGATCAGTGAGTAGCAAATGAAAGAAGATCATACAACTTATGGCAATGAACTGAGCCGGACTGGTTTTTGGATTTTGATTTTAAAGGATGTGTCTTAATTAATTGTTTTAATTGTTGTTTTAATCTATATAAATAAAAATGTAATGTTCGTTTGTGGGATTAAGAGAACTCAAAAACCACTGGACGAATTGCCACCAAATTTGAATACAATACACCTAACAACCCAATGCGTGTCCTTCACTCCTAAAAACACTGAAAAACACAGCAGGAGGGACTTAAAAAGCCCCCAAAAGCTAAATGACCAAAAACTAAATGACAATACAGAAAAAAGGAAGAAAGAGGGAGGGAAGAGGAGAGAAAAAAGAAAGAAAGAGGGAGGGAAAGAAAGAAGGAAAGGGAGAAGGAAGCATGGAAACAAAGAGAGAAGGAAGGAAGGAAGGAAGGAAGGAAGGAAGGAAGGAAGGAAGGAGGTAGAAAAGGAAGAAAGAGAAAGGGAAGGAAAGAAAAGGGGGGAAGGAAGGAAAGTTAGAAAAGGAAGGAAGGAGAGAAGGGAAAAAAAGGGAAAGAAGGAAGGAAAGAGGGAGCGAAGGAAAGGGGGGAAGATGTAGAGAAAGAGGGAGGGAAGGAAAGAAGGAAAGAGAAGGGGAGAAAGAGAGACAGCAGAAGAGAAAGAAAAAGGGGGAAGGAAGGAAAGAGATAGAGAAGGAAGAAGGAAAGACGGGAAGGAGGGAAGGCAAGAGGCAGTGAAGGAAGGAGGGAAAGAAGGGGAGAAAGAGGGAAGGTTGGCCACAGCAACGTGTGGCGGATACAGCTAGTTTTTAATATTTTGATTGTACTGTGGTTGTTTTTATGATGCTAGCATCGTATGATGCTTTTGTTAGGTTGCCCAGAGTCCCCCTTTGGGGGGAGAAGAGTGGGGTATAAATATAGGAAATAAATAAATGAATGAATGAATAAACATGGTTAGTTTGGATGCTTGATTCTGCAGATTTGGGTTATCATTAAAATAAAGTATGTCCCATTTACACTCCCATATAGTCTACATTATCTGCTTTGAATGAGTCTACGCTGCGATATAATCCAACTCAAAGCAGATAATTTGGATTTTATATGGCAGTGTAGAAGGGGCCAAAGATGCTATCTATTTATCTATCTGTTTCAGTTATTTCTTTTACTGCCAGAGATGACGAGAGATGATTGTAGCATCCATCCATGACAAAATGGCTCCCTTTGGATACAATGTGGTTTGACTGAGGAAATATGTGTGCATGCGATTGCGTACTTCATGCAAGGAAGCAGAATATCATGGGCAATTTGTGGATATTTTGTAAAAGTCCTCCATCTTGTATTTATTAATGGCCGCCATTCTAGATGTGCAGTAATTCATAATGATTCATATCTTTATTTTTTCCATCTTAGAGTACATCTACAATGTACAATTAATGCAGTTCGATGCCACTTTAACTGTCATGACTCAATCCTATAAAATCAGTTTGGTGAGATGCCAGGATTCTTTGGCAGAGAAAGTAAAAACCTTGCAGAACAACAATTGCCAACATTCTATAGCAATGAGCCACAGCAGTTAAAGTGGTGTCAAACTGCATTAGTTTGCATCCACATTCTAAATATGGATGCACTGTGAGTCAACATAAAACCAAATTATCAATTTTTCCCTCAACAGAGCACTTCAATTTGGAGACATGAGTTAATTTCAGTGAAGCCCCTTTCTACACTACCATATAATCCAGTTCAAAGTAGATAATCTGGGTTTTATATGACAGTGTAGAAGGAGCTTGAAATATATTTGGATTATTATACATCATAGATTTACTGGTCTTCAGATTATAAATATACTGTAACCCTGGCTGAAAGACAAAATCTCTCTCTTCGCCTTGTGCCAATGTAGATAACACATCATTTATTTATTTATTTATTTATCATGTCAGGGGCAGACCAAACAGTTGCATTGCATTTTTTTAAACAAACAAAGCACAAAGTTTGCAAGCTTGGTAGTTGATTAAATGTCCTTTGACCAGTAGCTGGCTACTTGGAGTGCCTCTGGTGTTGCTGCAAGAAGGTCCTCCATTGTGCATGTTGCATTGCACAATGCAGGTTGCATTGCAGTGGGTGGTCTGTGATTTGCTCTTCTCCACACTCGCATGTCGTGGATTCCACTTTGTAGCCCCATTTCTTCAGGTTGGCTCTGCATCTCATGGTGCCAGAGTGCAGTCTGTTCAGTGCCTTCCAAGTCGCCCAGTTTTCTGTGTGCCCAGGAGAGAGTCTCTCATTTGGTATCAGCCATTGATTGAGGTTCTGGATTTGAGCCTGCCACTTTTGGGCTCTCGCTTGCTGAGGTGTTCCAGCGAGTGTCTCTGTAGATCTTAGAAAGCTATTTCTTAAGTCGTTGATGTGCTGGCTGATATTCAAACGAGATGAGCTGGAGATGTCACTGCCTTGGTTCTTTCACTATTGGTTGCTACTTCCCGGAAGGATGTCAGGTGGTGCAATACCGGCTAAACAGTGTAATTTCTCCAGTGGTGTAGGGCGCAGACACCCCCTGATAATGTGGCATGCTTCATTAATAGCCACATCTACTGTTTTAGTGTGGTGGGATGTGTTCCACACTGGGCATGCATACTCAGCAGCAGATTAGCATAGCGCAAGGGCAGATGTCTTCACTGTGTCTGGTTGTGATCCCCAGGTTGTGCCAGTCAGCTTTCTTATGATATTATTTCTAGTGCCCATTTTTTGCTTGATATTCAGGCAGTGCTTCTTGTAGGTCAGAGCTTGGTCCAGAGTTTGAGCCTGCCTGAAATATGGGGTCCCCAATAGAGGCCCTGTTGTGCATCCCAAAACTTACAAAGCTACATTGGTGTGTGACCATGATCCAGCTGTTTATATAGAAGCATTCCAATTGGAACGTTCTACAGAAATAGTTCTATGGTGAACACACACCACGATCCCACAGCATTCTATGGAAGACCTCGCCAAGGGAAGTTAGGCTGGTTGCAACAATATGATGCGTCCTTGTTTGGAAAAGAATCCAATTCCTATGCAAATATGCCTAGGGTACATCCACTTTTGGTTTCTAAAATTCCTTGTATAATTATTTCAAAGCATTCATATGATAAGTACATAGCCAATAACTACACCAACTGAGGATTTTTGGGAATTGTAGCAAATATCCCAAGTTTTTGATATCGCACATTGGAGAGATGTGCATTAGAATATATTTGAAAACCATAATGAGGAAACAAGTAGATAAAAGAAATCTGAGAGTATAATATTTCAGCATATTTCAACAAGACACTGAGAACAGGATGAGGTCTGGGAAGAGTGTAAAATCTTCAATTTTATTTTTAAGCACAATGGAGTAATAGAACACAGAATCTAATGTTCATTTGTTTGTGTCCTGCTTTGTACAATAAGGCATGAATCATAATGAGGATAACTATACTCTGACTCAGACCTTTTCAGCTCTTTCTCCAAGAGGAAAATATATGTAACACACACTAAAGCAACACACACTAAAACTTGTTTTCTGCTTCCCTGGAGACTAGGACACAGAACAATGGCTTCAAACTACAAGAAAGGAGATTCCATTTGAGGAAGAACTTCCTGACCGTGAGAGCCGTTCAGCAGTGGAACTCTCTGCCCCGGAGTGTGGTGGAGGCTCCTTCTTTGGAAGCTTTTAAACAGAGGCTGGATGGCCATCTGTCAGGGATGCTTTGAATGCAATATTTCTGCTTCTTGGCATGGGGTTGGACTGGATGGCCCATGAGGTCTCTTCGAACTCTATGATTCTATGATTTTTTTACGATCACTTTTGCTGAGAAGAATATAATTTTCAGCAAAAATGAAAAGAGAGAATAAAAATTATATCAGGTGGTGTAGTTACTCTTATAATGTAACTTTAACCTTTTGCTCCAGAAGGTTTATATAACTGAGAATCCAAATTAGTAAAGAATGGCATAAGATTATGGCTGCTTCTCTGAATGTATAGAATAACATAAAAGGAACAGGCAGGGTCTCTGTAAATCATTTTACATTTACATTGAGTGGCTTCTGTCTCAAAAGAATGGAGGTCCTTATCTCAAAAAGGAAAATCACAATTGTGTCTGGATACTAGCACCTTCTGCTGGGTCTTACATCCTCAGTCTTCTGTTGTTGTTCCACGGGAGATTGTTTTAAAAGTGGTCCTTTTTACTATAACACACAAAAATCTGTTACTTACTTCCTTTTCCCACTTCTGTCATGCTGTGATTTCCTGTATGAAAGTTCAGTGGCTCTGTTATGCTGATGGTCAGTGAGTGCGAGAGATCCAGATGTTTTTCTGGAGTCCCTGTTGTCACAGTGGTTGTCACAGAGTTGTTGGCTTTGACTTTCGGCTTGTTCCATTTCCATGTAGGAATAGTGCCCGAGTTTCTTCCACAATGTTAAGACTACAAAATGTGGAGAGGAAGAAGGGGGTATGGAGGAGACTTTATAGGAGCAGGGCTCCCAGTGGGGTTTTTATTGGTCCTGCAGTCAGGCAAGAAGCTGTTCATTTGTGCCATCTCCTCTCTCCCTTCCTTCGTCCCTGACACTTATAAAAAAAAATCAATAAAAAGGGATAGGGAAAAAGTTGTTGTTGTTCATTTGTTCAGTCGTTTCTGACTCTTCGTGACCTCATGGACCAGCCCACGCCAGAGCTCCCTGTCGGCCGTCACCTTCCCCAGCTCCTTCAGAGTCAGGCCAGTCACTTCAAGGATGCAATCCATCCATTTTGCCCTTGGTCAGCCCCTCTTCCTTTTTCCTTCCATTTTCCCCAGCATAATTGTCTTCTCCAAGCTTTCCTGTCTCCTCATGATGTGGCTAAAGTACTTCAACTTTGTCTTTAATATCCTTCCCTCCAATGAGCAGTCGGGCTTTATTTCCTGAAGTATGGACTGTTTGGATCTTCTCGCAGTCCAAGGCACTCTCAGAACTTTCCTCCAACACCTCAGTTCACAGTTCTATCTTCCTTCGCTCAGTCTTAACTATGGTCCAGCTCTCACATCCATAGGTGACTACGTGGAAAGTAGAAAGAGGCAATGGGTAGTCTGTTTACGATTCAGATGTTAATGGGTGCTGTAATCATAGAATCAAAGAGTTGGAAGAGACCTCATGGGCCATCCAGTCCAATCCCCTGCCAAGAAGCAGGAATATTGCATTCAAATCACCCCTGACAGATGGCCATTCAGCCTCTGTTTAAAAGCTTTCAAAGAAGAAGCCTCCACCACACTCCGGGGCAGAGGTTTCCACTGCTGAATGGCTCTCACAGTCAGGAAGTTCTTCCTCATGTTCAGATGGAATCTCCTCTCTTGAAGTTTGAAGCCATTGTTCTGCGTCCTAGTTTCCAAGGAAGTGGAAAACAAGCTTGCTCCCTCCTCCCTGTGGCTTCCTCTCACATATTTTTACCTGGCTATGATATCTCCTCTCAGCCTTCTCTTCTTCAGGCTAAACATGCCCAGCTCCTTAAGCCGCTCCTCATAGGGCTTGTTCTCCAGACCCTTGATTGTTTTAGTCGCCCTCCTCTGGACACATTCCAGCTTGTCAATATCTCTCTTGAATTGTGGTGCCCAGAACTGGACACAATATTCCAGGTGTGGTCTAACTAAAGCGGAATAGAGGGGTAGCATTACTTCCCTAGATCTGGTCTGCCTCAGGAGACTTATGGATCCCAGTGGATTCCTGACGGCTCTTGGGTATTTTCCCACCTCCTCGGTAAGTGACCCTGCCAATGCTCTAGTCTCTCTCTGGAATGGGGAGGTGGCCATTGCAATAAACAATGCACCCTCTCGAGTAAACGAGCTAAACCAGCCCCTTGGACCTGATAGCGATGAAGCAAAAGAAGAGGAGGCTAGAGTGTGTGTGGCAGTGGAAGCACAGTGGATCAGCCCGAGCATACCTGGCACATTTCTAAGAACCCATGATATGGCAATGAAGGCCACACAGAAATCTTTTCTTGCGACCAATATTGTGTCCGAAAGAACAGTCCAGCCAAGCTTCTCCGAGTTGTCAGAGGGCTGTTAAATCCACCTCGGAGTGAGATCCCTGACAATTTGACAGCTCGCTGTGAAACACTTGCTTAGTTCTTTGCGGACAAATTCGTTTTGACTTTGACTCCATGTTAATGGCAGTATGTGAGGATGTAACATGAGCACCTGCTTGACGGTTTTGATGGATTCATTTCAATTCGAGCTCGAGGACGTGGACAGGATCCTTGGAGAGGTGAGGCCAACCACATGCATCCTAGACCCCTGTTCATCCTGGCTGATAAAAGATGCCAGAGGGGGGTTGGCGGAGTGGGTAAAGTGGTGGTTAATGCCTCCTTACAGGAGGGCAAGATTCCAGCCAACCTAAAATAGGCTATTATAAAACCGCTGTTAAAAAAACCATCACTGGACCCCACTCAATTAGTCAACTATCGGCCATTGTCCAATCTCCCCTATTTGGGCAAAGTCATGAAACATGTGATGGCTTCGCAACTCCAGGGGTTCCTGGTAGACACCGATTATCTAGATCCAGCACAGTCTGGCTTTAGGCTGGGACATGGAACTGAAATAGCCTTGGTCGCCTTAGTGGATGATCTACGCCGGGAGCTAGACAGGGGGAGTGTGTTCCTGTTAGTTCTGCTGGACCTCTCAGCAGCCTTTGATACCATGGACCACAGTATCCTTCTGGGATGCCTCGCAGAGATGGGACTTGGAATTACTGCCTTGCAGTGGCTCCGATCCTTCTTGGAGGGTCGGTCCCAGAAGGTATTATTGGGTGACACAACCGTTGTCTTGTGGAGTCCCTCAGGGTTCAGTACTGTCCCAGTTGTTGTTTAACATCTACATGAAGCCGCTGGGGAAAATCATCCAGAGTTTCAGAATAAGATACTATCTGTATGCAGATGATGTCCAAATCTGTCACTCCTTCCCACCTGTTACTAAGCAGGCTGTTCAGACCTTGAACCAGTGCTTGCCAGCTGTGTCGGACTGGATGAAGGCTAAAAAATTGAAATTGAATCCAGACAAGACAGAGGTACTCCTGGTCAGCCGAACAGGGCATAGGGTCACAGACTGTGTTAGATGGGGTTACACTCCCCCTGAAGATGCAGGTTTGCAGCTTGGGAGTGATCCTGGACTCATCGTTGAGCCTGGAATCCAGGTCTCAGCAGTGACCAGGAGAGCTTTTGCACAGTTAAAGCTTGTGCGCCAGTTGCGCTCGTACCTTGGGAAGTCTGATCTGGCCACGGTGGTCCATGCTCTGGTTACATCCCAAGTAGATTACTGCAATGCACTCTTTGTGGGTCTGCCTTTGAAGACTGTTTGGAAACTTCAACTAGTCCAATGGGCGGCAGCCAGATTGCTCCCCGGAACACCATACAGGGAGCACACCTGCTATGCCTCTCTGAGCTGCCTTCGGGCTGATATGGGCGGGGTAGAAATAATGCAAATAAATAAATAAATACAGTCCATTGGCTGCCAGTCCATTTCTAAGCACAATTCAAAGTGCTGGTCTTGGCCTATAAACCGTATATGGCTCCGGCCCAGCTTACTTGTCTGAACGTATCATCCTCTACCTCGTAGTTTAAGATCCACTGGGGAGGCCCTGCTCTCAGTTCCACCAGCCTCGCAAACGCATCTGGTAGGGACAAGGGACAGGGCCTTCTCAGTGGTGACTCCCCGCTTGTGGAATTCGCTCCCCAGTGAGATTAGATCAGCATCCTCCTTCCTTTCCTCTAGGAAAAAAATGAAATTGTGGTTTTGGAACCAGGCCTTTGGCTAGAAAACATAACGGCACTTTGGACATTGAACTGGATTGTAATAACAATGGAAACAGCTATATGATTGTATAACTAATGTTATTGTTTTTAATCTATTGTGTATTTATGGTTTTATATTGTTGATATTGTGATATTGTGGTAATTGCAGCATCTAATTGTTACAAGTGTTAGCCGCTCTTAGTCCCCCTTCAGGGGTTGAGAAGGGCGGGTTAGAAATGTTGTAAATAAATAATTAAGGACTAGGTGTAAAATACAGTTGGATAAGTATTTTGACTGGCAGATAGAAGAGACCAAATGAAAGTGGATAAAAATATGTCCACTTTTGTATATTAATGTGCTCGTCTCCCTTGACAGCTTCAGAATGTTCAGGTATAGAATGTCAAGTAGTCCATTCTGGTTAACACAGATTCATGCCTTGGATATTTGGTTTTAAAAATGCCCTGTGTGAAGTATTTATCTTAAATTACCATTTTAAGTGAGCAAGTCAGTTTATCCCTACCCACCTTATATCTTAACCTCTACAGTCCCTATTCATTCTACATGGCAAAACTGTTTTTGCTTCTTTGAGGTTCTTCAACAGATGTGTAGGAGGAAGAATATTTGCCTTCTGGGGAGGGGGAGAAAAAAAGAATGAATATGTTTTTAACGGACAAAACTGTTCCTGTTTAGCGACCTCCCCTCCCACATCTTTCAGCACCAGCAGAAGGCTTTTTGTCCTCCGAACTCTGAGTGCTCCTTTCATCCAGGTTTGGACATGACCCTGCATTGCTCCAGCATCCAAATCTCCCACTTGAGGCCATAGGAGTTTGCTTTTTGTAAGAACATGTGTTTGCATCCAGGGATTTCTGAATTTCATGTCATTTCTCAAGTGAACGCACAATGTTAGACATTCTGCTGCTTGCAACATAGCATACCCAGGTACACTTCCCACTGGTTATGGTGTCTGGGGAACCTGTGGCCCTCTCCATCTTGCTGTACTGCAAATTCTCCCATGCTCTGTTGGTTAACGGCTGATGGGAGCTGCAGTCCATCTGGAAGACCATTGGTTAAGCCAAAGTGACCAGTAACGGGTGTTTGCTTCACCAGGGACAAACCTTTCCATTTTAACTCACAGCCCACTTTAGATCTAGTGCTTATATTACACACTCCAGTGCCATGCATTTCTCTTTTTGGTATGGGTAATAATAATAATAATAATAATAATAATAATAATAATAATAATGCTTTATTTATAACCTGTCCTCTCTCCCTGAAGGAACTCAGTGGCAGTTTCCAAAGAATAACAAAAATGGCAAACAGAGAGATTGATTGATGGTATCAAAAGCTGCAACGAGGTCCAGGAGGACTAGCAGGGACACACTCCCACATCTAGCTCTCTTCATAGATCATCCATCAAGACGATTAATGCCGTCTCTGCCCCATGACCAGGCCTGAAACCAGATTGAGATGGATCTAGATAATCAGTTTCATCCAAGAAACTTTGGAGTTGTGAGGCCACCATCTTCTCTAGAACCTTGCCCAGGAAGGGAGGTTTGAAACTGGCCGATAATTACTCAGTTGAGTGGGATCCAGTGACGGTTTCTTTAATAAGGGTCCTACTACTGCCTCCCTGAAACTGGTTGGCATTATGCCCTAAGACAGGAAGGCATTAACACATTGAATCTCTCACTGACACCCTCATTCATCCTGTCTTTTCCTCATCGCAACAGCTGCCTCTAAATAAGTAATGTCAAGAAAACCCTATGATAGGGGAATCATTAAGTTGGCGTTGACCTAAAGGCACACAGGAAAAACAAACTGAGACTACATAGGCAATTACTATTGGCTTTGGAGCTTTATGGCTTGCCAAAAATGAAAGTGACACAGAGTCCAGATGAGACTGGTGGTGGTGGGGATTCTTTTTAACGTTAAACCATTGAAGGATTTAAAATATAAATGGGTGTTTCTAAAAACTTCAAGGAGAGGCAATTCATTTCTTTTTGCCAAAGAGGGAGATGGCTGGCACCTGGGTGAGTACTGGGGGCTGCAATTCAAGCCCTGAACGTTTTGGGGCCTGCCTACCTTCATGAGCACATTTCCTCCTATGAACCTGTGCAATCTCTTTGATCTTCAGGGGAGGCCCTCCTCTCACTCCCACCTTCGTCACAGGCGCAGCTTGTAGAGACAAGGGAGAGGGCCGTCTCTGTAGTTGCCTCTCAGCTCTGGAACTGACTCCTTGGGGAGATTAGGCAGGCAGGCACCCACCCTGGCAGCATTTAGAAAAAGTTTAAAAACTTCGCTTTTCCAGTGTGCTTTTGGGGAATGAAATGATGCTTGGTGTGCAGGTATCGGTGGTGGCCGGGAGGGCCTTCACACAGTTAAAACTTGTGCGCCAGCTGCGACCATACCTCATGAAGTCTAACTTGAACATGGTGGTCCATGCCTTAGTTACCTCTAGAATGGATTACTACAATGCACTCTACGTGGGGCTACCCTTGAAAATGGCCCAGAAACTACAACTTGTCCAACGTCTGGCAGCCAGGTTAATATCTGGGACTAGTTGTAGGGAACAGTCGACCCCCCCTGTTTAAAGCGCTCCACTGGCTGCTGTTTATTTTCTGGGCCCAATTCAAGGTACAGGTTATTACCTATAAAGCCCTAAATGGTTTGGGACCCACCTACCTTTGTGACCATATCTCTTTCCATGAACCAACCTTCGATCTTTGGGGGAGGCCCTCCTTTCACCCCTTGCCAGTCTCACAAGCTCATCTTGTGGGCACAAGGAAGGGAGCCTTCTCCTCTGTGGCTCCCCGACTCTGGAACTCATTACCCGGAGAGATTAGGAACTAGAAACTACACTAGAAACTTTTAAAAAGAACCTTAAAACCCGGCTCTTCTGCTGTGCCTTTGGTGAGGTGCACAACATGACACTACTGCTCCCCTCAATGCTTCTGTCAGTGTAGTACACCCCCCCCCCTAATGGGAAGTTTGGTTTCACAACCCTGTGTTTCATTATGAGCTCCCTGCAAATTACTTGCTCTTCTTCTTATCTCATTCGAGTTTTTTTAACATTTTATCCTGCCCACTGTCACTGTGATTGTGTTTATTGTAATGTTATTTTGTTACTGTATTCATATGGGGTTTTTTTGTTTTTTGTTTTAAATGTAATTTTGATGCTGTTGCTTGTTGCTTATGTTTTGGTTTTATTTTGCTGTACTATGTTGTCCGGGCTCGGCCTCATGTAAGCTGCCCCAAGTCCCCGTTGGGGAGATGGTGACAGGGTATAAATAAAGTTTATTATTATATTATTATATCAATTTCCATGCCACGTCCTGTCCCAGGACCAACTTGTCTTTCTGATGCTCCTCATATCATCACTTAGTTGAAGATTAACTTTATAATTATCCCATCCAAGCCTCCCACTAGTCATAACACCTTCTATCTATCTCACCCATGGGTTTTATAATTTTTTAACCCATTGCATTTGGCCTTGCTCGCTCTGTTTAATTCCATTAGCATTTTATCATTTGTTTTTATTATGTCTTTGTTATTTTCATTTCATTACTATGTCATTATTAAGCATTTTATTAAGCATTTTAAAGCAGCACTTTATTGATGGCTGGGAGCCCCCGTGGCGCAGTGGGTTAAACCCCTATGCTGGCAGGTCGCAGGTTCAAATCCAGGGAGAGGCGGATGAGCTCCCTCTATCAACTCCAGCTCCTCATGCGGGAACATGAGAGAAGCCTCCCACAAGGATGATAAAAACATCAAATCATCCGGGCGTCCCCTGGGCAACGTCCTTGCAGATGGCCAATTCTCTCACACCAGAAGCAACTTGCAATTTCTCAAGTCGCTCCTGACACGACAAAAAAAAAAAAGCATTTTATTTGATGTTATTGTCTGTTTTATATGTGCTTTTGCTTTATTGTAACTGTTTGGGCTTGGCCTCATGTTAGCCGCCCCCATTCCCTCCGGGAAGATGGTGGCGGGGTATAAATAACGTTTATTATCATTATTATCATTATCATTATTATTAAAAATATCCTTAGAGTCTGCATGCAGCTCTGGGGTTTTATTGTATTGATACCTGAGTTACAGTATATACAACTTATGTTACACTAGATAATTTTCTCAAGCTTTTATTTATTCTTGTTTTTCCTCTTTGATCTAAGACATAATAGAAATGAGTTCTATCCTAGTCAATAGATCGTACCTCCAAATGAGCATGTATTGGACTTGGAAGTGCTGACACTCAAAGCAACATCCCTCCTTCTTTGTGATTTAAAATTGTGATTAGCAAACTCATGTTAAACTATACTTCCTTATTTTGGAAGCAATGTGAAACCATAAGTTAAGATAACCAAAGCTGGGTCTACATTGCCCTATATCCCAGATTATCTGACAGTGTAGACACATATAACCCAGTTCAAGGTAGATAATCTGGGGTCAGATTCTGAGATATAGGTCAGTGTAGAAGGGGCCCAAGATTGACTTGCTAATAAAGGGAACAAGTAAGAGAGGAGCCAAATGTTCAATCTTGACTAATTCATAAACCCAGAATGTACATTTGGACCAAAGCTTGAGAAATTGCTGGTCAAACTGGTTCAGTGTTAGGGAGCTGCATCTTTAAAAAGTAACTTTTCTAAGCTTGAGTCTGACCCAACAGTTTTTGTTTCATTGCAAAATGAATCCTATTGATTCAGCTGTTTCTTATAGTCT
The DNA here is from genome assembly GCF_037176765.1 of Anolis sagrei. Classification (NCBI taxonomy): domain Eukaryota; kingdom Metazoa; phylum Chordata; class Lepidosauria; order Squamata; family Anolidae; genus Anolis; species Anolis sagrei. Next base: position 166,835,524 of record NC_090023.1, read on the forward strand.
GCATTCATAGGCATTTTAAAAAAAAATCTGCAGAAGACATGGCAGGAAAGAAGATTTTTGTGCAGTTTCCAAGTTAGAAGCATTCAACTTACAAACATCTCATAGTTTTGCCAATCCTTGTTTCCACATCAAACCAACTTTTTCAAAATCCAATTATCACAGGGCATAAACTAAAGTGAAGTCTTCTGAAGATGGGCACAGAAAGCAAAACAAACACGACAAAGGTGTTAACCCTTATGTATCCAAAGTGTGTGTGTACATACAAACACACACACACATATGGAGTTGCATTTTAAAAATGAACCTGTTCTGAATTACATACACATTCAACTTAAGAACAAACCTACAGAACCTATCTTGCTCATAACTTGGGGACTGCCTGTATTTTCAGAAAGTGTGGGTTTTTCTTTACATTTTGCTTCTAGCTGCCTTTTTTGCAGTGTGGAACTCCTTTATCCATGTTCTATCATTATAAAACTAAAATTATAAATCAAATTTTGCTCTTCAGCAGTAGTGAAGTATTGGTAGGCATATATACCTCTCATTCATACTTGATGCAGTAATGTGTATGAACTATCATCTCAATCATTTATTTAACAGAAGGGGGAACTAGCTAACAATCAAAACACTCACTGCCAACTTCATTATCTTGCATAAACCCAATTTACCACAAACTTGAAAGGGATAGATGCTGAATCACAGACTATCATGCTGCTCTAATATGCAAGAACATTTTGTTATTCAGTATTTTTGGTACTTACTGAATTTAAAGAAAATTAGTGTGTAGGAGGTGGGAGCCTAAAAGGCAATGGACATATCATCTTTCTACACTCCCATCCCATATATGTTGGATCCCCAGTTGCATGTGGACAGCTTGTATGCTCAAGAAGGCTTGACTTCAAGGTCTACTGAACACATATCTTCTTTCTCTCAGGATGGATCTACATTGCTCTATATCCCAGGATGTGATCCCAGATTATCTGTTTATATTTGGCAATGTAGACTCATATTATCCAATTCAAAGCAGATAACCTGGGGTCAGATCCTAGGATATAGGGCAGTGTAGATCCAGCCTCAGCTGGCACATCACACATCTCCTTCAACACCTGTTGATGTTAAACAGTTGGTGGATCTTGCTTCAGCATTTTATGAATTTGTCCAATCCTCTTTAAAGCCAAGCTGTCTTCCATCATGAAAGATAAGACTACCAATGGCCGCTAGTCATGTTATATGTTCCCAGTTGCAGGTCACTGAACTTGTAGCCTTTACATTGAAGCATCTGTTTCATCCGTGTGATCAAAGAATGATGGACTGGTTGGGCTTTTGGTCTCATCCAGCCACAATCTAGTCTGGTCCGTAGTTCCAGGTTTCAGCCATTCCAAGTGCAGAACCTATTTGGGGCTTATGGGATAGTTCAGATCATAAGCCAGAGCAGAGTCACTACCACAATAACATGGAAAATGGCAGGCCAGGGTGGGATTCAATCAGCATTTCTTTTTGTTCTTATGTTCTTATAGTGATTGAGTTGTGAATCATTGAGAAATTTGTCTAAAGTCAACTAACCTATCTGAAGCGGAGTGAGGACACATTTTATGAGGCTCTGATGATAAGGCTGTTTTGTAACCCTTCATGAATGTATGGATTAGAATACAGAAGAAATCTAAACAAGTTGGAACAGCACCACTTCAGCTGAGCACTAGATACATGGGTGTTGTAGGTTTTGGGACTGTAAGGCCACGTTCTAGCAGCATTCCCTCCTGGCGTTTCGCCTGCATCTATGGCGGGCATCCTCAGAGATTGTGGGGACCTCACAACCTCTGAGGATGTCTGCCACCGATGCAGGCGAGACGTCGGGAGGGAGTGCTGCTAGACCATGGCCAATGGGATTTTGGCGTGCATCAATAGGAGCATAGTGTTTAGATCTAGGGAAGTCATGCTACCTCTCTATTCTGCTTTGGTTAGACCACATCTGGAATATTGTGTCCAATTCTGGGCACCCAATTCAAGAGAGATATTGACAAGCTGGAATGTGTCCAGAGGAGGGCGACTAAAATGATCAAGGGTCTGGAGAACAAGCCCTATGAGGAGCAGCTTAAGGAGCTGGGCATGTTTAGCCTGAAGAAGAGAAGGCTGAGAGGAGATATGATAGCCATGTATAAATATGTGAGAGGAAGTCATAGGGAGGAGGGAGCAAGCTTGTTTTCTGCTTCCTTGGAGACTAGGACGCGGAACAATGGCTTCAAACTACAGGTAAGGAGATTCCATCTGAACATGAGGAAGAACTTCCTGACTGTGAGAGCCATTCAGCAGTGGAACTCTCTGCCCCGGAGTGTGGTGGAAGCTCCTTCTTTGGAAGCTTTTAAACAGAGCTGGATGGCCATCTGTCAGGGGTGATTTCAATGCAGTATTCCTGCTTCTTGGCAGGGGGTTGGACTGGATGGCTCATGAGGTCTCCTCCAACTCTTTGATTCTATGATTCTAGTGTCTAGATCCAGGGAAGTCATGCCATCCATGCTCTATTCTGCCTTGGTGGCGACACCTGGAATACTGTGTCCAATTCTGGGCATACAATTGAAGGGAGATGTTGACAAGCTGGAATGTGTCCAGAGGAGGGTGGCTAAAATGATCAAGGGTCTGAAGAACAAGCCCTATGAGGAGCAGCTTAAAGAGCTGAGCATGTTTAGCCTGCAGAAGAGAAGACTGAGAGGAGACATGATGAGGGCTATGTATAAATATGTGAGAGGAAGTCATAGGAGGGAGCAAGCTTGTTCTCTGCTGCCCTGGCGACTAGGATGAGGAACAATGGCTTCAAACTACAGGAAAGGAGATTCTATCTGAACATTAGGAAGAACTGTGAGAGCTGTTCAACAGTGCAACTCTCTGCCCCGGTCCCGGAGAATGATGGAGGCTCCTTCTTTGGAGGCTTTTAAACAGAGGCTGGATGGCCATCTGCCGGGGGTGCTTTGAATGCAATTTTCCTGCTTCTTGGCAGGGGGTTGGACTGGATGGCCCACGAGGTCTCTACCAACTCTATGATTCTATCATTCTAGGTGTCTGGTGCACACACACAAATTCACATCAGAACAGCTATCTAGTTTTTCTTGCATTTTGCCAGAAGAGGGGGCTATTTCCTTTAAATATATGTACTATGAATGTGGTAAATTAAGTTATAAATAAGCAGGACTTGAGAAACATGATTTAGTTTCTGAAGAACAGACGTTGAGAGTTGACAAGCCCAAAGTAAGCGCCGAACCCTCTGAATAGCCATGGGCAATGAACAATTCATCATAGAACAAACCCACTTCTTTGCTTGGGACTTTTGTGAAAGAGAGCCACAGACAGAGAAGTGAAGTGACCTGCTGAGTTTCTGCATATGTAAAAATAGATGTCGAGATTTCTCATAGTTTGAATGCCATCAACTTGCAGGATACAGTTACTTCTGTGATCTGAAACAATGCTTGAATTGTGGAGCAAAATGTTTGCGCTCTCTTTCCCAATGCTGCCTTTTAGTAGGAAAACCCTGTCACAAAAGGCAAACTGTTTAGTTTACCAAACAGTAGTGGCACCCATCCTAGTCAGTGACACAGTAGCATTGGGGACAGTGACATTATGTGAATTCCAGGAGTCCTTGAATGTCCTTGCTCTCACTCAGAAGGGACCCTGTTGCCAGCCATGGCTGCCACCATGGCTGGCAACAGAGAACATGGCTGTGGTTTCAACTGACTTTTGGAGCCCCCAGTGGTGCAATGGGTTCAAACCTTGTGCCAGCAGGATTGAAGACCAACAGGTCAGAGGTTTGAATCCGAGGAGAGTGAAGATGAGCTCCCTCTGTCAGCTCCAGCTCCACATTCAGGGATATGAGAGAAGCATCCCACAAGGATGGTAAAACATCAAAACATCGGGCGTCTCCTGGGCCATCCTTACAACAAGCCAATTCTATCACACCAGAAGTGACTTGCAGTTTCTCAAGGTGCTCCTGACGCAAAAAAGACCTGACTTCTGGCCTTGAAAATATGAAGTGTGATTCAGAAAATGAAACAGTGGGCTTATATGGCCTAGTGTGCAAGCAGATATTTGGACTGTAGTCATAACTCTATCTATGTGGGATTGAGTCCTATAGAATTTTATACATTCTTCTTAATAAACATATGCAATTCACATATGCAATTCCCAGGATGTTTGATGCAATGGGTAAAACCCTTGTGCTGGCAGGAGTGAAGACCAACAGATCAGAGGTTTGAATCTGGGGTGAGAGCGGATGAGCTCCTTCTGTCAGCTCCAGTTCCCCATGTGGGGACATGAGAGAAGCCTCCCATGAGGATGGTAAAACAACAACACTTGTCCCCTGGGCAACGTCTTTGCAAATGGCTAATTCTCTCACACCAGAAGCGACTTGCAGTTTCTCAAGTCGCTCCTGACACACACACACACACACACACACAAAACCCACTTTAACTGCCATGGTTCAATCCTTTGGAATCCTGCAAGTTGTAGTTTGGTGAGGCACTGGCACTCTTTGGGAGAGAAGGCTAAAGAACTTGTAAAATATTTTTCCATCACTCCATGTATGCTTGTACCCTTCTTTCCCTTCAGAGACCAATTTCTGTGTGAGGATAGCCAGGACGCCACCAACAGTGTAAATGTGTAAGTACCACTCTTCACACACTGTTATGCTGCCTACTAGGGGTGTGCATTTTTTGTTAGTCCTCGTAATTCGGATCAAATTTGTTAAATTCATAATTACAAGGCAATATGCGATACATGGGCATGGCCTGCACCAAAAATTTAAAAACCAAAACTTACCCCATACTCTTTTGTTTTAGTTTTGAAAATCTCAGAAAGGTCCCAAAGTCAGTTTCATATTCAGTGCAAGAAAGCAAAGAAAAACAAAGCCCAAAAGGCTGCCATAGTGCATTGCCTTCCTGCTGTAAATCAATGGAGTCTTGACATTAGGAGTGGGTGTAAAGAGGGAACAGTGTTTTATGGAAGCTGCACAAAATTTTTGGGAAATGTAGTGTGAGAAGGGAGGAGCTTATATCAGACGATTCAAAAGGCCCCACTTTAAACTACATTTTCCAGAATGCAGTGCACTGCTCAGCGTCAGAGAGATTTGCCCCTCTGTAGCCAGCCAGAGTTCCAATAAATTCTTATTTTTGTTCCTGGTTATAAATGTCATTTCCTAATTGGTTCTATTATTAAAACATGGCAAAAGTTTATTAAACTGCAAAAACTTTGTCTTTGAGCAAGGGACATCGTGTTGCAGCACATTTTGCTGTAGCATGGAGTCCATCAATTTAGCATCGTCATCCACCCATTTAACAAAGTTTTTGGTGCAAAAGCAAACACCAGAGCCCCCCAGTTTTGCAATGACTTTTGAACTACTTTTAATGGATTGCACATCCCTACTGCCTCAGTGGGATGCATAGTACAGGATACCAGTCATCACTGATGATGCTTAGACATTTTATGCCATCAGAAATATACATTACTTCGTTTCCTCTGGCAATAAAAAAGAGTGTCAATTTAGAATCTACAGCAGTACTGAAATCTTCAAGAGAGGCTGATTGGTGGGAACGAGAGAGTGGGCCTTGGTGGCTGCCCTCGACACTGGAACTCCCTGCCCAGGGAAGCCAGTACGGCCCCCTCCCTGCTGTCCTTCCTTTTTATTTATGAAGGCTCTTAAGAGAAATTCAGGGGGTTATTTATTTATCATATCATCAGCAACCATTGTATTACAATTCTAACAGAGCAAAACATACACACAGATTAAAAAGAAAAAGAAAAAAACACACAGATTTTGCAAATTTGGTGGTTGGTTAAATGTCCTTTGACCAGTATCTGGCCACTTGGAGTGCCTCTGGTGTTGCCACAAGAAGGTCCTCCATCGTGCATGTGACAGGGCTCAGGTTGCATTGCAGCAGGTGGTCAGTGGTTTGTTCTTCTCTGCACTTGCATGCCGAGGATTCCACTTTGTAGCCCCATTTCTTAAGATTGGTTCTGCATCTCGTGGTGCCAGAGCGCAGTCTGTTCAGCGCCTTCCAAGTCGCCCAGTCTTCTGAGTGCCCAGGGGGGAGTCTCTCATCTGGTATCACCCATGAATTGAGGTGCTGGGTTTGGGCCTGCCACTTTTGGACTCTCGCTTGCTGGGGTGTTCCAGCGAGTGTCTCTGTAGATCTAAGATTTGCAGCATGCAATTCAGGGGGTGCTGTGGTTTTTAACTTTGAAATTGTTTTAAATGGGGTGTAAAAATACTGTTTATATTTAATCCTGTTATAATATTCCTTTATTTGTATATTTTAAATGGTTATGCTGATGCTTAAGCCACTTTGAGTCCCTGTCAGGGAAGATAAAAAGGGGTAATAATAATAATAATAATAATAATAATAATAATAATAGCATGCTGGTAGAGAAGTGGAAGAGACCCATCACACAAAAGTAGGTGCTAGGAACTTTGTAGGACTGGGATGGATTTTTCCCATTTCCTGTCTCTAGTTATTGATGGGTTTTAGTCATCATAGCTAGAGACAGGAGAATTATAGAGGGAGGCAGGATATACAGGGCATCACCTGATAGGGACCTTCATCAGAGTTGATAGTCCAGCTGCAATATCAGTTTGCCTTCCTCGTGCAACAAAGACCTTTATCCTCAGACTATCACCCTCTGTGATCTTTTCTGCTTTGACTGCAAGTTCTAAATGTGTACCTGTTTCATTGTATAGCTTGACAAACTTTTGCAAAGTCAATGGTTTTACTGGTAGAGCAACCAGAAGGCACACTTCTGGTGATTAATGCTGTATGGCTTGAGTTAGTAATTTAATTTTCCCTAACACTTGTAATATTGTATCATTTTGGTCATTGTGGGAAATTCTAAACAGCAGCTCTCAGGCACTTGATGTAGGTGAGAGAAAGTACTTAAAATGTATTGGTTTCGAGTGGGGTGGGAAATAATAATCTTACCAGTTTTTTTAAAAAAAACATAGAACCATTATGTCTTCAAAAGGATTGCATTATAAATAAGATCATGAGTAATAAGGTCATTGCTTGTAACACATTCCTTTCAGGCTCTGTGTTGGTCAATGGTGGAATATTCAGGAAGGGAGTTCCAGGCTTATGAGAGAATTGACTGCATCATGTGAGTTCAAAGATCTCTGTGGGTTGCTGAGGATAGTAGTTTTGAAGCCACAAAGGTCACAGGCAGGGCTTTTGCAACAAACTGCAACAGAAGGATAGCATGGGATATTATTGTAGGGCGATTTAATGGGAAGGATATATGTGTGCTTTATGTTGAGCAGGAAAAAGAACCACACAACCTTCCAGATATTGGCACCACTGTCAGTAGCTCCAGACAACATAGCCCATGATAGAGGATGCTGGCAGTTGCCTTCCAACAACATTGAGAAATATGCAACTTCGCAGCTTTGCAATTTGGGTGTATTCTTGGACTCTGCTTTGAACCTGAAGGCTCCAGTTTCTGTGGTGTTCAGGAGTGCCTTTGCACATCTAAAGTTTGTCTGCCAACTAGATCCTTTCCTTCAGATAATAATATAATAATAATAATTTTTTAAAAAACTTTATTTATACCCTGCCACCATCTCCCCAAGGGACTTGGAACGTCTTACATGAGGCCAAGCCCAACAACACATCAATAAAACAAGAAAGCAATAAACAAAACAATACGATGCAATACAAATTAATATAAATCACATATAGACACACAAAGATTTAAAAACCTATGGCCGGGGAGCCTCGGAGAGGTAGATGGTGGACAATTTCAACAGAAAGGAGGAAACCATGAAGATGAACAAAATCTGGCTACCAGTATTAAAAAACTCAAAAATTACAACAGCAAAACAACAGAGAGTAAACAATCAGGCACATCAATTCACTCTCAACAAGAGATTCCCCCCAGGCGCTTCCAGGCCATTGAATGCATATCAAGGTGATCAGCTGAAACATTACCCTGGTCATTCCACAGATATATAAACCCATTTTTCCTACTTCCAACAGTCCTCACTACCTCTGAGGATGCTTGCCATAGATGCAGGCGAAACGTCAGGAGAAAAATTGCCTCCAGAACATGGCCATATAGCCCGGAAAAACCTACAACAACCCAGTGATCCTGGCCATGAAAGCCTTCGACAATACACCAAATGTAATAGTTTAAAATTTAAAAAATAAACGCTGGGCATGAACAAGGTAGGATATATCTTGTAGGAGGGTTTTAAAGAAGTGAGGGGAGCACAGTCCAACACAATCCAATAGTTAAAGTGTATTCTGAGGACATATTGCTGGGAATTATTTCCTTATTCCGGGAAGGCACACTGGAACAGCCACATTTTCAGGCTCCTCTTGAAGACTGCCAATGTTGGGGCATGCCTGATATCCTTTGGATGTGAGTTCCAGAGTCGGGGGGCCACCACTGAGAAGGCCCTCTCCCTCATCCCCATCAATCGTGCCTGCGAGGGAGGCGGGAGTGCAAGCAGGGCCTCTCCAAATGATCGAAGAGATCATGTGGGTTCGTACACAGAAATGCGTTCACGTGTGGTATATGTCTTACTTACATCCTGCTTGGATTGCTCTACTTGGGGATACCTATAAATAGCGTTCAAAAGCTTCAGCTGGTCCATAGAACTGCAGGTTGTTAACTGGACCTGGCAACAGGGATCCCATAACCCTCTTGCTGTAACAGCTCCACTGGCTGCCAGTTTGTTTCTGAGCACAATTCAAAGTGCTGCTTATGACCCATAAAGCCATATTTGGCTTAGTCCAGGCTATTTGGCACATTGTATCTCAGGGGGAGATACAATCTGCCTTAAGGGAGGGCCTTCTCTCTATCCCACCACCATTACAAATATCGTTGGTGCAGAAGAGAGGGCCATCTTGATGGCTGCCCCATTCCTTGGGAGACTAGAATGGCCTCCTCCCTGTTGTCCTTCCAACGGCAGGCCAAAACCTTTTCATTTAAACAGGGTTTTAAAATTGAAATAAGCTAGGCCAGATGCTGAATTATTTTTAACTCATTTTATTTATTTTAGAATTGAGTTGTTTAAATAATTGATTTAGTTTAATTCTCTATTATTTTTTTACACTTTGTGTATTTTAACTGTATCATTTTTAAAGTTGTTTGCCACATTGTGTCTTTTCTGAGAAAAAGTGGGGTACAACAACAACAACAAACATTTCTGTTGTCGACAAAACATTCCCTAGAAATGTTTAAAATAGTAGTGCTCAAAGCGTGTGATAAGGAAAGAAGGAAAAGCCATCCTGATTCCATTCTTTTCATGTGCTAAAATAGTATTTATTTGGAATTGATAAGATCAGAATGTAGTTGAGGATTTGTTACTGAATATGAAGTACAATGCATATCTAGATGTATCTAATTCATTCTTTTGGTTTTGATCCAAAAATGTATCTCCTTATCTGGTCTAGGGTGAATGTGCTCTGCTATTATTACTTGGAAGCTGAGGGAAAGCATCAAAGAGAAAGTAGAGAAACATATACGGTAGTTCCATTTTTTAAAGACAAGGAAGTCAATAAGATTCATTTTATATCTTGTGCTGGATTTTAAGAGACCTGGGCTCCATTCAGATTTTTTAAAAGCACAATGGTTTCCAGTTCTTTTCCCAGTCTGATATCTTTTCCTTTTTCTACTTTCTCCTCCTTTCCTTTAGTTTTCATGGGGTTGGGGGTGGGGGTGTAGGGTAGCCTTGGTCTGTTGTAGCAAATAAGACTAAACAACCCTTGCAGTGCCTTGAAAACTAACCCACTTTTCTTGGTGTATGTTTTCAAGAGCAACCCCCTGTTGATGAAACGGCTGCAATCTGTGAAGGTTGGTATCAAACCAAGTATTTTAGCTGCTCCACAATTCTTTATGTTCTGTTCTTTTGTCTCTAACTTTCCTTTCTTTTCTTTGTTTTGAATTATAATATATGGTGCATCTGTTACAAAATAAACAAAGAAGAATAAATACGTTAAAATTCCACCCTACCCCCCCTCAAAGTTTTCAGACATGAATGTCTTGTTGAATATTCTGATTTCTTGTAAAAAACCTTTAAAGGGCCTGGGTTTTTACCATAACCTGAAGCTGAGGATATTGGGATGCTGTTGTAGTAGAGTCTGTTGGCAATGCTGCAACTGGTAGTAGAGGGAAAAGGAATGCTCAGGAGTTAAACGAGGAACAGCAGAGGAAGAGGATCCGGGAGATACTTATGTCAGCCACTGCTGAAGATTCCTTCGAAGGGTTCTCTGGGAGTGAAATGAGTGAGGACGAGGAAGGGGATATAATGGATATGAATAGGGGAACTAAGAGGATTACTCGGGAGCAGGAATCAGATGAGGAGCATCAGAGGAAGAGGATTCGGGACATACTTACTGTTCCCACAGAGGAGGAGTATTTCATGGGTTTTTCTGGGAATGATGGGTCTGGGAGGGATGAGGATGAGGATGAATCACGAGATTGGACCAAGGTACAAGAGGTTTGGGATGTGTGTACTCAACCACCGTCTAGTGACTCATTTGAGGGGTTTTCTGGTGACGGAGATTGGCAATCAGGTGATACTGTGGGATCTTGGGGAGACCTAAGTCTTGAGAAGAGGTGGAAGAGGTGGAAGAGTTGGAGGGATGGGCGTTGGCACTCAGCTGTGGAAGCTAAGCCAGCCGAAAGTGATGAGGACGGGGTGGAAGGCAGCTCATCATCAGATGATGAGCTATAAGATAAAAGCAGGCACTGAAATGATAGAACTTTGCAGTAGGCAAAGTGTTGGTTTCGTGCCTTGGATCTTGTCGCTGCTGTTTTCGTGTTGGGCTTGGGTCCTGGATCTGCAGGTTGCTGTTTATCTTCGTGTGACAACTCAGCTTGGATTCTCGTAAGTGCGGATTTCCCCTCTCCTTGATTTTGGACTGCTTTTGACGACGACACTGCCTTGTGGACTTTGGAACCTCGCAACTTTGGACTTGGATTTCTTGTGCCTTGTGGACTTTCATTTGGACGACGGCTCTTCTTCACGGCTCTTTGCTTGATTGTTTTCCATTTACATGAATAAGCAGCGTTGGGATCTTCAACATTAATTGCAATAATCTTCTAGTCTGTTTCACCCTCATCAATTAGTGCCAATGTGCCTAGAACTTTCACTTGAATTTTGGAGTGTTTTGGAAGTGCTCCTGTTTAATCTGGATTTTTTGCCAGGATAATCCGGATTATCACCTTAGTTTGTTTTTCAAGCTGGAAATTGCTGCAACTTTTGAGTTTTGACCAGAGGCACTGAAGTAAGTGTCTCTGAGTCTTATTTACTTTGTATTAATAAACTATTCTTTTGGACATACTCCTGAGTCTGGCTCTTTAAGGCATCTGGGTTCTGACAGATGCTCTTCTTGACACTTTAAATCTGAGCCAAGAATAATGTGTAGTAACACATGAAACTGGATTTCTTCTCGTTATATGGGAATGAAAGAAACAGGGATTCTAATCGGAGAAAAAGATTAAACTTTTCAAAACAAGAGACATATGGGACCTCATGCTCAAGCACAACATTATTCTTCCTCACTTGATGAACAACCCGGTTTAATATGTGAATTGGCTTGATTGCAAACCATGGTGTTTGAGGTTTTAAGAAGAAGTGGTGGTACTTAATCTGTGATTATTCGTCACCACATGAAAGCCACCAGAAAAAGATGGACATGTATTTGTGAAACTGCCCTGGGAATAAAGGAAACACTGACAACATAATTGCAGAAGTCGATGATATTCAAATATGTAGTGGTTACACTTTGTGGGGTGAGAGAAACGGGGATGATGATGGTCAGCTAAATAAGAATCAGCTCTCTCCATCTGCTTCTCCATTAAGCACTTGAGATATTAATGCTGATCTGTCTTTATAGCAAACAGTTCCCAAAGCTTTGGATTGAGAGGTATCACACAATGAGAGTACTGTAGGCCAATCTCAACCACGGCTCATTCAGCGAGATGCATTTGAAAGTTTACAATTCAGAGCCTTGTGTAGTTTCCTCATTTTGTAAAAGGAAGTATAGACATTTGGTTGTTATGATTAAAATATACGACCCCAAAGAAGGAGTTAATGCACTGGTTTTGTTCTTCCTGTTCCCAATAGCAAAGTGTTATTTTTTCCTGGCCCTAGAAGTCCTTACGGTCATAAGCATTTCCTCCAGATACTTTGGCTTGAAGAGCACCACATTAATTTAGCAAATGCGCCAATGGGGAGACAGTGGTGCAAGAAGCACATTCCTCTCTGAGGCTCAGAGCAACATTTCATTAACATTATTAGAACTGGAGTGAATTTGCTTCAGCTTTTTAACTTACGGTTGGAGATAGATAGTAAATAAAAGTCTGATGACTGGATTGCAGGCTTGAAAATATTCAATATAATGTAAAAAGTTATTCTTGATTTTGCCATTTTATATAAATGACACAATTGCAAATAATTGGACTTAAGCATCCATGGATTTCTGTAATATAATAATAACTTTATTCTTATATCCCACCAGCATCTCCCTGAAGGGACTCAGGATGACTTACATGGGGACCAAGACAGTATAAACAAAAGTTAAAATTAGCATATAAACATATAAAACACATAACATAGGGTTGGGCCGGAAGTAAAGTGCAGGGAAATCAAAACCATAAACTAGGGTTGGGCAGTCCTAATCAGGCGCTAAACCATTATTCAAAGTCACATTGGAACATCCAAGTTTTCAAGTCTTTCGAGGAGGTGGACAGAGTGAGGGCCCAATTTAATCTCCCTGGGGAGAGAGTTCCAGAGCCGGGAGGCCACAACTGAGAAGGCCCTCTCTCTTGTTCCCACCAATCATGATTGTGACATAGGCGGGAGCAAGAGAAGGGCCTCCCCGGTAGATCTTAGAGCCCACACCAGTTCATAGAACTGTGGAACGCCCTTCCCACGGACATTAGACTAGCTCCATCATTAATGGTATTCCGCAAAAAAGTGCAAACCTGGTTGTTTGAGCAGGCGTTCGAATAGTCAGTGCAATGTAATGAACATAGGAATGGAACAATGGATAACGGATCTGGATCATGCTTTTAGTGATGAGACGCTAGTGAATGGCTATTGGTGTTAACTGTATAGTGTTGTTAATTGTATACTTTTCTATATGTTATGATGTTAACTGTTTTTTATACTGTGTGATGGTAGCATTGAATTTTTGCTGTTCTTGTTGTTAACCGCTGTGAGTCGCCTAAGGGCTGAGAACAGCGGTATACAAATAAAGTAAATAAATAAATAAATAAATAAATAGAAGGAGATATGAAGATAAGCAGAACCCAAACTGTTTAAGGCTTTGTAGGCAATAACCTGCACTTTGAACTGGGCCTGGGAACTTATTAGCAACTAGTGGAGCTGCTTCAGTAGAAGCGTCCTGCACTCCCTGTAACTAGCTCCGGTTAATAAACTGGCTGCCAATCTTTGCACAAATTGCAGTTTCCGAGGCAAAACTAGTTCTAAGGTGTGTCCAGCTACATGAGTGGGGCCCAATATCATTTTGGACAGCCCCATGATTGCCAAGGCGGCCATGAAGTCGTGAGTCACCCCAGAGAGGGTGGACTCAGAATGATAGAATCATAGAGTTGGAAGAGACCTGATGGGCCATCCAGTCCAAGCCCATTCTGCCAAGAAGCAAGACAATCACATTCAAAGCACCCCCAACAGATGGCCATCCAGCCTCTGTTTAAAAGCCTCAATTTTTGGAGCCTCCACCACACTTCGGGGTAGAGAGTTCCACTGCTGAACAGCTATCACAGTTAGGAAGTTCTTCCTAATGTTCAGGTGGAATCTCCTTTCTTGTAGTTTGAAGCCATTGCTCTGTGTCCTAGTCTCCAGGGCAGCAGAAAACAAATTTGCTCCCTCCTCCCTATGACTTCCCCTCACATATTTTACATGGCTATCATGTCTCCTTGTCTTCTTCAGGCAAAACATGCCCAACTCTCTTAAAGACCCTTGATTATTTTAGTTGCCCTCCTCTGGACAGATTCCAGCTTGTCAATATCTCCCTTCAATTGTGGTGCCCAGAATTGGACACAGTATCCCAGATGTAGAATAGAGCATGAGTAGCATGACTTCCCTGGATCTAGACACTATACTCCTATTTATGCAGGCCAAAATCCCATTGGCTTTTTTAGCTGCAGCATCACATTGCTGGCTCATGTTTGTTGTCCACAAGGACTCCAAGATCTTTTTCAGATGTACTACTCTCGAGCCAGTAGTCCCCCATTCTGTATCTTTGCATTTCATTTTTTTGCCTAAGTGGAGTATCTTGCATTTGTCACTGTTAAACTTCATTTTGCTAGTTTTGGCCCATCTCTCTAATCTGTCAAGATCGTTTTGAATCCTGCTTCTGTCCTCTGGAGTATTGGTAATCCCTCCTAATTTGGCGTCGTCTGCAAACTTGATGATCATGCCTTCATCCAAATCCTTTTTGTGCAATGTAGTGTGTAGGTCCCCAGAAAAGTGATCCTGTTGATGTGAATTGTGTAGGTGTAAAGTGTTGTCCTCCTCCTCAACATCCACGGTGTATTCGTCAAGGACAATCCATTGAGATTCGTCCAAGAGCCTATCGTTCTCCTGTATGTGTTCCTGTTGCACCTGGTCTATGGTTGGGGATGGTACACCCGCGTGATTGTGTAAGTGTGAATGTTGTGAAGTGTTGTCCCAGTCAGGGCTATCCCCCACACACTGATCAAGGATGAGCCACTGATCAGTATCTAAGCCATTCTGGTCTTCCCCAATATGTTGTATTTCTTGGTCAAGTGATAGTTGTGTGAGAATTTGGAATCTATTGTGTAACTGCAGCTGAGCAGTATTCTGAGGAGGCTTCCGGGTCCTATGTCTCTTTCTAAGTGTGACATTCCTCCAAGCCTGAGGGTTGTCCACATCTGAGGTGATCTCCTCTTGAGCCTCCCCATATTGTTGGTGTGGTATGGACTGCGTGTCTAGGACAGTGTGCTGTGTGGTGTCTAAGAACAGCTCAAGTTCCTGAATGTCCTTAAGGGTCTTAATACAGTCCTCGAGTTGTTGGACCCTCTGTTCCATGTGAGTGATCTGTTTACACTTGGGGCAGATGTAATTGAATAATTGTTGTGTGAAAAAAGCTGAACATGCCACAGCTTGTGCATGAGACAGGAAGATTTTGTGTTTGTTCCATCTGCAGGTTGCTAATGACCTCCTCTTGGTGTGTGTTTTATGTTGTTGTCAGGTATGCAGGGGGGAAAGTGTAGGTTAATGAGTGTGTGAGTGTGTGAGTGTAACCCTGGCTTATATAGGGTAAACAGGAAGCAGAACAATGAGCCACTAATTGCTGGCCTGCACTGCTGGCTAAAAGAATGTAGCCTTGCCCCGCCTCTCAAACAAAGCAACACTCAAAGCAGCTAATTTTAAACACTCACTCAGATTCCTAGTGCCCTCTAAGACAAGGCTTACCTGAAGCAGAAAGGAACAAAATGGCTCTGGAATCACTCTGGGTTTAAATCCAGGCTTTAAAGGAGTTCTCTGTGGTCCTAAGCTCTCCCAAGATACTAAACTCTATCTCCCCACATAGGTGGTTTAGAGCTTCCTTAAAACTTGGCAAAGTATGAAATAGATTTACTGCCCTCTCTGAAAGGAAACTCTCCTACTGAAATATTAACACATCCACAGTGTCTCTGTGATATGATGACTAGTTGCTTTTTTGTCATGGAATTTTATCTTCCCCACATAGGCAAAAGGAGAAGAGAATAAAGGCCTCACAGAAAATATAAAGAGAAGAAAAATAAACAAAGAAAAATCAGGTATGTGAAAGGCAAACATTGTTTCACAGCTGAGGTTTTTAAGACATTGAGAGTCTCATTCCAGTTCTCATGCTGCCCTGCCAGCCATTGGAGAGAGGAATGCAAACTGGTGTAAGGTGGCTAAGACTGACTAGTGTGCATCTCAATGCCAGAAGGCATTCTGGAAAGCAACAATTATGGCTACCACAAAGACTGTCTTGGCTCCTGTCAACATCGTGCCCCTAGGATGGAAAGCTACCACCGAGGGACAGCATGCCTGACAGACATTACCTGCCACCAAATGACGTCCTTCATAAGAAAGCTCATCTCAGCTTAGGCTGGTCACAATCAGTGTGAGATGAGATGAGTCCATCCATCTCAATTGGCAAGACAGTGTTTGGCCCCCATATTATTCTATCTGTCATGTCCTCTTCGGGTTCTCAAAGAATCCCTGTCTCATACATCATTATTTCCTACAAAGGTTGAAAGCCCCCTGGGGGGCTCCTTCCCACACACTACCCCACCCTTGATGTCCAAGTTCCTTTCGCCACAGTGACAACAAGACACAGCTCCTCAGTGCAAGACAGCAATCTCCATACCAATTAAAAGGGCTCTAAGCATGAGGTAGAAAGAAAAAAGGGGAAAGAAGCTGGGAATGTGACAGTGGTGCGGTGGGGAGGAGAGAGGAAAAGGAAATCTTGAATACAAATCTGAGCTATGCTACAGTTAATGCTGCTTTAGATCTCTGATCATATAAGTGTTTCAGTGCAGAAGAGGCTGCATGTACTCAAAAGGTGAAGCTGTCAAAAGATGTTAATGACAACAGAGAAACCACCTTTTATGTACAGAATGTGAATCCTCTCTTGTGCATTGGCTGTTTGGGTTTTACTGAACCACAGCTATCAACTGTACAGTACCAATAGCCAAATTGATGATTAATTACACAGAGAAAACTCTTTCTCGATGTTCTTTCTCAGTAAAAGCACTAGATAATGGCACTTTAAGATCTCACTTCCTGGGAGTGCTTATTTACAGCACAACGATGCATGTATCTACTTAGAAACTTGTGGGATTTATGGGGAAGTGTGAGTCAGATTGTAATTTTAGTGCTACATAAATTGACATTGGAAGCTGGTCCACACTTTCCTGACAATGCATTCAAAAAGAAACTTGTGGCCCAGTGCCATCTTGTTCGGTATTATTGTGTTGGTATTCCAGCTCAATGGCTGGTTTTATACATCATGGTAACAGGGCACATGGGCTAGTCATCATTTGTTATTTGTCTCCAGCTGCAGACTGATAAGTGTAATTTATTTCCAACTAGCTGTCTCCTGCCACGCGTTGCTGTGCCCAGTCTGGTGATCTGGAAAATAAAGTAATGCGAAAGTGTTGGTTTCTAATATATGTAATTTCTTTATGCCTGTGGGTTAACAGTATTTGATTATGTTTTCTTGCCCTGGTGAAGGGAGTTGGACTGGATGGCCATAAGTATTTTCTATGTTCATAGGGGTTCTGTGTGGGAAGTTTGCCCCAATTCTATCACTTGTGGGGTTCAGAATGGTCTTTGATTGTAGATGAACTATAAATCCCAGCAACTACAACTCCCAAATGACAAACTCAATTTTTTGAGTGATGGTCACTCCTTGGGTTAGTAGGTGTCTTGTGGCCAAATTTGGTGTCAATTTGCCCAGTGGTTTTTGAGTTATGTTAATCCCACAAACGAACATTACATCTTTATTTATATAGATATGTGATAATACAGAGTTCTATAAAATTCTGCCTCGCCACCTTGTTTGATCATGACTGCTAATTCTTTCTGCTGTTAACATAACTTCTATTGGGGAGCAACAGGCAAAATAACTTCAGAAGAACTTTAGACCAGTAGCATTGGCAGCCTTCTGTGTGGAAGCCCCTTGAGATGTAATAGTAGCTAGGCAAGTTTGTCATCTTTACTGAGAGTTGGAATAATAAGGCAGTGGTTTCACAGCAATTATGCATGTTTAATGTTAACAGAAAACCACATTCCAGTTGTTTTCTGTACAAAACACACATATTTGTTTGTGACGTTGCTCCATGCAGTCATGCTGGCCACATGACCTTGGAGGTGTGTACGGACAATGCCGGCTCTTCGGTTTAGAAATGGAGATGAACACCACACCCCAGAGTCGGACACGACTGGACTTCATGTCAGGGGAAAACCTTTACCTTTACATTTTTGTTTGTTTATTTTTGCACAAAATGAGTCCTAAACTTTTGAATGTGTGTCTGCATGTGCCTTCAAGTCGTCTCTAAACTTATGGCAACCCCATAGGTTACATTCTTATTAAGAATAAATTCCTTGACGCCAGACTTTTTTTTTGTCTGTTTCAGACATAGGTTCTCCCAATGTTGTTGGGTTACCATTCCCATTCTCCTAATCATTGGCCTTGCTGAGTGTGGTTGACAGGAACTGAAATCCTACAATATCTGGAAGAGCACAAGATCCCTGAGTTCTGTGCTCTTTACATGATTAAGATCTCACCTTTGACAAGAAAAAAATGACAACAATTCTTAAGACAAGTTTTTTTTCAAATTGCCACTGCTTTTGCAGCTTTGTTATTTCATGGATCTGCTCCTTAAAAGCACAGACATGAGAAAAATTGGTTATCTTTCAAAGTTCATATAAATACCTAATTATGGGCTCTTTCAGATTGTGTAATTTACTTGGTAGTCTATAACAGCTGCACTGTTATCATTTAACACCTAATTAAGGGGTGCTTAATTAATGGATCTCTCAGTCAAGGGATGTTTAGAGGTATGTAATGCTGAACTGCAAACAGGGAAGAAAATTGACATCTCTTCATGACGCCCTTCAATCTTTCCACATTTTACATGTGCGAAACCCAACAATTTAAATTTAACAAAAGCAGAAAACAAGCTTGCTCCCCCCTCCATGTGAGAGGAAGCCACAGGGAGGAGGGAGCAAGCTTGTTTTCTGCGTCCCTGGAGACTAGGACGTGGAACAATGGCTTCAAACTATAAGAGAGGAGATTCCATCTGAACATGAGGAAGAACTTCCTGACTGTGAGAGCCGTTCAGCAGTGGAACTCTCTGTGTGGTGGAGGCTCTTTCTTTGAAAGCTTTTAAACAGAGGCTGGATGACCATCTGTCAGGGGTGATTTGAATGCAACATTTCTGCTTCTTGGCAAGGGGTTGGACTGGATGGCCCATGAGGTCTCTTCCAACTCTTTGATTCTATGATTCTATGAAAGAATTGTTATCTTTGATCATTTCGTCCATGGGATTCTACACTAAGATGTGGTGGTGCAGACACCTCAGAGCAAATTCTGGAGGTTTTGTGACATTTCTTGCAATTTGCCAGTAAACATAACAGAAAAGTTGTTTCAAATCATACAGAGCATCAAGTTTCTTGTGTGCAAATAGCGAAGAACTGGCTGATCTCAGTAGGATATGGGAAACTACTCTTCCTCTGTCCAGCTGGACAAGCTGGAATGTGTCCAGAGGAGGGCGACTAAAATGATCAAGGGTCTGGAGAACAAGCCCTATGAGGAGCGGCTTAGGGAACTGGGCATGTTTAGCCTGAAGAAGAGAAGGCTGAGAGGAGATATGATAGCCATGTATAAATATGTGAGAGGAAGCCACAGGGAGGAGGGAGCAAGCTTGTTTTCTGCTTCCTTGGAGACTAGGACGCGGAACAATGGCTTCAAACTACAGGAGAGGAGATTCCATCTGAACATTAGGAAGAACTTCCTGACTGTGAGAGCCGTTCAGCAGTGGAACTCTCTGCCCCGGAGTGTGGTGGAGGCTCCTTCTTTGGAAGCTTTTAAGCAGAGGCTGGATGGCCATCTGTCAGGGGTGATTTGAATGCAATATTCCTGCTTCTTGGCAGGGGGTTGGACTGGATGGCCCATGAGGTCTCTTCCAACTCTTTGATTCTATGATTCTATGATTCAACTTTGTATTACAGGGGACTTGTAATTGGGAGGGGTTGTGGCTAGAGCTTGTCCTATCATTATGCAGAGGGAGGCAGATGCCTCAGAGTACAGATTTTGCATGTTATAATAGGGAAACAAATTGTTATTTATTCAATATTAATCCATTTTGTTGATGAATCCATCAATATTAATCCATTTTGTTGATGATGCTAAGAAGAAGAAATTCTTGTGACATTGTTCTGCCTCTGGCTGGCTCCTGGTAATATGGGCCTTGACTTTGATCATTTGCTGCTATTTATGGCTTTCGATCAGCAACAGGATGTCTCAAACTGGCTTTTAAAAATCCCTTCCTCAAATCCTCTGGTGTGGGGAAGGGATTTAGGACCAGAATACCAGGTACAATAGGCAATATTTCAGAGGAGGAAACTGGCAAAATCACCCCTGAGTATTCCTTGCTATGAAACTCATGGGGTCCTCTGAAGTGCATAGGTGTTGACCCCCTCAATGGACTGTCACCTTGTTGTGGTGTTCCAATGAACCTGTGGGCACAACAACTGGAGACATGCACTCCCAGGAGTGGCCCCGGAGGAGGTTCCAGACCAAGCACAGTCCGAAGACCCGAAGACCTCAACGGCAGAGCAGGCGGAGGATAACATGGTACATGTTACAATGGCTGTGAAGGTGGAAGAAGGCTGCAACAGATTGAGAAGCCACGGCTATATTGTTAAACTATGCCACACGTTGAACCTCACTCTGTGAAGACTGTGTGTTGATCAGTTGTGCACTGACTCCACACATTAAAAAAAAATTCATGCACAGGCATCTTCCAAGAAAAATAAAAACAAAATCAAGAATAGAGCTTTACAGTCACCTATGAACCCACCAGAAAGCTGACCTTCGAAGACCATCTTACTTGGACAACAAGCGATTGCCTAAGTATAGGTGTTCAGCCATTCATATCACACTGAGATTCGAAGACACTTGGAAGAAGCTGCTATTTGCACTTTCCATCTATGTTGTCTTATGACTTTTGTGGTCCATTACAGCAGAGGGTGAATGATCATAGTACAAGAAGATTTGGAGGTTGAATGGTGTCACTCTCTAATTTTTGCAACTTCGGATTATGGAAGCCAGCCTCCTTGTTTGCTTAAGAAGTCTTCTGCAGTTAGGTGTAACTTTCTATGTGCAATGTATTGTCAAAGGCTTTCATGGCCGGAATCACTGGGTTATTGTAGGTTTTTTTTTTTTGGGGGGGGGCTATATGGCCATGGTCTAGAGGCATTCTCTCCTGACATTTCTATGTGCAGTTTATCATGCCTAAGATTCATTGTGATCAGTGGGAATCATTCTTGCCTGTCTTCCTCAGGGAGACCAACATGGTTTGCTTCAGTTGAGTTCCCTTTGCCCCACGATTCCCTTCCTAGGGCTAGATTTCTTTCACTTCTTGTTGTCTCACCCCTGTTCTTAATTATGAGTTATTTGTAAGATGGATGTTTGTAACCCGGGGACTGCCTGTATAGGGTTTTCTTGGCAAGATTGATTTCAAGGCCAGATTTCTTTATTGCCTTTCACCAAGACAGTGAAAATCTACTTGCCCAAGTTTTCCTTTGTTGAGCAAGAAGTCCTAGTGTCCTGGAGTTTTCATGAAACACTCAAACTACTACATCATGTGGGCACTTATAGCCATAAAAATTTGTCTTATATTTGGGGCTTTTAAAGAACAATATTTAGTATTAAATGATTTTTTAGAATTTCTTGATTCCATCCCACCCACCTCCAACTCTCTCCGCATCTTTTTCTTGCCTGCTTTCCCTCCTTCTCCATGTCTATATGATGGCCTTAAACATAAGATTTTTTAAAGTGCATTCCAAAATTAGATTTAGGCAATTGGAACATTACTTCTAAAAACCATTTTGGCATTCACAGTGGCACAGAAGGAGTCAACACAATTTTTCTGTATGCTGCAGCATGAAAAAATTGCACTCCAGACTGGGGAGTTAAGAGACATAGTGAAAACTGGCCTGATATTTTCAGAGCATATACATACGACAGGTGTCACTAATACATTTTTGATAGATTTTTCTTGAAAAATAAGTTGACTATGCCTGAGATGATCCAAATTGGGACCTGTCGTCCCAAATCACATCACCTTTAAATAATGCAGTGACAAAACCATAAGCTTTTATTTGCTTCCAGATAATATAAATCAGCTATTGGAAATCTGTATCATTAGTGCTATTGCTTTCTACTGAGAAATGGCTGCAAATAATGGATTAGTCTTTCCACCGCATTCTCGCCCTGGAAAACAACATATACCAGGGCTGATCAATATGTGAATCCAAACTAGTTATGAGAGTGACAGATGTAAGTATTTTGTTCTCTGAGGTTTAGATGTGATACACCTTTGAAATAAGGATGCTTTCTGAGGCTCAGAAGGATTTCCAAGCATAAGTTGTTGTAGGTTTTTCTCGGGCTATATGGCCATGTTCTAGAAGCATTTTTCCTGACGTTTCGCCTGCATCTATGGCAAGCATCCTCAGAGGCAGCGAGGTCCGCTGGAACCAGGAAAATGGGTTTATATGTCTGTGGAACGACCAGGGCGGGACAAAGGACTCTTGTCTTTTGGAGCCAAGTGTGAATGTTTCAACTGACCACCTTGATTAGCATTTGATGGCCTGGCAGTGCCTGGGGCAATCTTTTGTTGAGAGGTGATTAGATGTGCCTGATTGTTCCCCCTCTGTTGTTTTGCTGTTGTAATTTTAGAGTTTTTTAATACTGTAGCCAGATTTGGTTTAGTATTAATACCAGGCGAAACATCAGGAGAAAATGCCTCTAGAACATGGCCATATAGCCCGAAAATAACCTACAACAACCCAGTGATTCCGGCCATGAAAGCCTCCGACAATACATTTCCAAGCATATTTCTAGCTTGCTTTTAGAATCAAGCAGTTTTAGGACGTTTAGAGCTTTTAGGGTGAGTACAAACTGAGACCAGAAAGTCCTAGATTTCGTTCCTGTTCTTTCCATTTTTGTTTTGGAGATCTATACACATTTTATTTATCCCCCAAATTTTCTGCCAGCTCCCAGTATGATCAGAGCTTTTTTATTCCGGCTTTCCAGGTCAGTTTATTTTAACCAGTATATAAAATTGGAAAGAACAGGGACAAAATCTGGGACTTTTTGATCCATCTGGATGTATCTAATGTAAGGGAAATGATGGGGAAGAGGGGGACATGAAAAGATATATAAAATGAGAAAAGTAGACAGAGGATTTCTCTTCTTGGGCTTCTCCAGATGCAGCAAATTTGCTGGAAGTTGTTGGAGGTTGTGTTGTTTGTTGCTGTAATTCTCAAGTTTTTTAAAATAAACATTTCAATGATTTTTCAGTTACCCCAGACTATTTTCTGAGTATTCCTAGCACCAAGTACTGAAGGGTTTATTCTAAATGACCTTGGTGGGCCGTATCTGGCCCCAGGGCCTTGGTTTGTGGGGGGGGGGGGGGGTCCAAACTTTAGTGCTTTAAAAATAATCAAGACATAACAAAATTTAAAAAATAATTCCAGAGGGGCAGCAATAGTTGTGGTAAACAACTCCTGTAGTGATCCATATTGCAAAGTGGGTTCCAATGTTTACTTACCACCTGAATTTCTGCTTCTGTTACCTCCTCTATCAGTGTCAAAATGAACTGAAGAAAAAGATAAAGGCAATCTCCTTTCATTCTATTCTTTTGTCTTTCCTTTTAATCCTTTCATTTACAATTTTTCCTTTAGAGCTACAGTCCCATGGTGGTTTCGCGTAATGGCACTTTTGTTAAACTCATCAGCATTAAAAAAAATCAGAAAGGAGAAAAAATCCTTTTGTACCATTGCACTTCCTTACAAAACCATGCTCACTTTTTTTTTCAAAAAAAATGCTATAGAAGAATCTGAATGCAAATAGAAGAAATTGCTACTTCCCATTTCGAAAATAATTGGGAGAAGGCAAATTGATACAGAACAAGTGGACACACAACCAGCAAAAACCATAGAGCTAAGCTGAAAAAGTTCACACTTCTTTAAATCCATCTGGAAAATCCCTCATGTACATGATATTAGAAAATAGTTATATCCAACAGAGTCCAGTGTTGTGAGATCTAAGACAAAAGTAAGAAAGTACTTCTTCATCCACAGGTACATGATGGAATTCGCTACCACAATGTTCATCAACTTGTATTGCTTGTTATTATGTAAATAATAACAAGCAATACAGGCTCATTAGGCAGGAATGCTTTAGCTGAAGAGAGACTGAGTTAAACCCCCATCTGTGGTTGGAGCAGTCATCCTCTATGAGGAACTCCTACACACTGATGCTCATCCTTTATGTAGTGTGGAAGGAGCAGCAATGGTATTCCCCTGGCATTCGCCCTTCTGGAAAACAGAGATGTCTATGTCTATATATACAGTCTGCTCTATGTTCCCCACAGCCAGGCTTCAAAGGTTAGACAAGGAGGCCATGCCATCCTGGGCTAGAACTGAATAAAAATCAGCTGTCTATCTAGTCACTTTCGTGGGTATGATGGCAACAGTCCTGGACAGCAATGGCTCCCAAAGTGACCCATTTAAGGTGGAATCAGGTGTCAAACAGGGATGTGTTATTGCCCTAACCTTATTTTCCATCTTCATCGCTATAATACTTCATCTTGTTGATGGGAAGCTTCCCACCAGAGTGGGAATCATCTATCGGACAGATGGCAAGCTATTCAACCTCAGCAGACTGAAAGCCAAAACCAAGGTTACAACTACATCTGTTATAGAACTCCAGTATGCTGATGACAACGTCATCTGTGCATATTCAGAAGAAGACCTACAAGCCACTCTAAACACCTTCGCAGAAGCATACGAGAAGCTCGGCCTGTCATTAAACATCGAGAAAACCAAAGTGCTCTTCCAGCAGTCACCGGCCAATCCCTCTCCAATGACAGAAATACAGCTTAATGGTGTAACATTAGAAAATGTTGACCATTTTTCCACATTGGGAAAAATGCGAGTGCAGCATTTTTTCCAATGAAGCAGAGAGTGTTTGAGGACCGGGGCATCCATAGGGATACCAAGGTGCTTGTTTATAAAGCTATTGTCCTCCCAACCCTGCTATATGCCTGCGAGATGTGGACAGTCTACAGACGTCACATGCAGCTCCTGGAACGATTCCATCAGCGCTGCCTCCGGAAAATCCTGCAAATCGCTTAGAAAGATAGGCAGACAAACTTCAGCGTGTTGGAAGAAGCAAAAACCAGCAGCATTGAAGCGATGGTTCTCCGCCATCAGCTCCGCTGGACTGGCGACGTTGTCTGGATGCCCGACCATCGTCTCCCAAAGCAGTTGCTCTACTCCGAACTCAAGAACAGAAAACGGAATGTTGGTGGGCAGGAAAAGAGATTTAAAGACGGACTCAAAGCCAACCTTAAAAACTCTGGCATAGACACTGAGAACTGAGAAGCCCTGGCCCTTGAGCGCTCCAGTTGGTGGTCAGCTGTGACCAGCAGTGCTGCAGAATTTGAAGAGGCACAAATGGAGGGCGAAAGAGAGAAACGTGCCAAGAGGAAGGCACGTCAAGCCAACCCCAACCAGGACCGCCTTCCACCTGGAAACCGTTGCCCTCACTGCGGGAGAAGATGCAGATCAAGAATTGGGCTCCACAGCCACCTACGGATCCACCCCCAGGATACCACTCTTGGAGGACCATCATCCTTGGACTACAAGGGATTGCTTAAGTAAGTAAGTAAGTTCATGGGTAGATTATGGGTATGACTTAAGGTTAAAATTTAGGAAAAATTATTTGGGCAGTTCTGTTGTGGATAATCCTGTTTTATTTTTAAACCCTGTTGGATAAACCGTATTAGACAGATGATGCTGGTGGTGATGATGATCTTAACAACAGAGCTTAATCACATATTTCTGAATCTTCTCCTTTTGTCCAAAATCTAAGGAGTCTGTATTGCATATGTAACAGATGTAAGAAAACCTCTGGTGTACCTTTGATGGGCGCTATCCTAAGTATGCTTATCAGAGCTACTTTTTTTGGACATGTTTCCCAACCAGCATTCCTCCCCAAAATCACTTTTGTGGATGTGTTGTCTAGCCAGTATCTTGCCAAACAGAATGTGTGGCTCAAAGCTTGGAAGAGTTTCTTTTTCAAGGACACTCCAAAAATCCCCCAGCCACCATAGCCAATAGAAACACAAAGCAAAAGCTCCCCCTTCCAAATCAGATGTCTACTCTCAGAAGTAAACACTAAAATTTGATAGCACTTACTCCCCTTTTATGGTTATAACCAGAGTCTTGTGTAAAGAGATTTGTGTTAAAATCTAGCTCCCTTTAAAGCCACTCCAGCAAAAGGCTGTATACGTAGATTTCCGAGATCTGTTCAGATGCAGCAAAGCATCATTATGCAAGTCAACTGCCACCTCATCATTATCACTGTGACAGTTACCAGTATGCCAACTTCCTTACTAAACTAATACTCTATTAATAGCCGATTTTATATAACGAGCAAGAATTTCTAGCAAAAGCTATTACACAACACCATGAACACGTCTCCTTAAGTGGCAACCCAAACTCATCTGCGCAGCTTCAATTGAGCATTTGTCATCCACCTAGCTCTATGACAAATTTAAGGAGGGTTTTTTTTTTCTCTGCTGACAGAAATGTTTTTGAAGGTAGTAAAATTCACAATAAAGATTGCCTTATATGGAAGTCCATATATTTGATATTAATCTGGCCTTTCGGAGCAGAATTGAGCAAGGGCTACTTCTCAATTTGGAGAAGCTCTTTGGGGTCATATTTTGGTGGGGTCAGGGTCAATGGCAAAGGGGCAGGACCAAAAATACTGCCACATTTTGTTTATAACTGTGATGGCAAGTAAGCTTTAAAAGAAGAAGTTCCATCTTTTACTGTGAGAGTTAAGCACTATAAAATAGAGGAAAATGACCAAGCATGGTGCTGAAGTCGAGCATGTCCCCCCTCCTCAATAAGGGATGGTAACTTATAGTTCTGTAAAGGGCTGCACAATAGGGGTTAAGTCTTGGTCAATTTGCCAAGACACTAACAACAAAAAGGACCCCATGAGGCTTTCGGGGAGCAGATTGGTCCCTGGGCTCCAGCCCTTGGAAAGAGTTACAGTTTTCCAAGGGCCAAGGACAAGTCTCAACCTCAATGCTACAGGACTCCCTTGGCTGGCTCAGTGGAATCTTTTGGAACTTTCCTCGTGAATTTCATGCTTTTAATCATTCCCCATGGACCCTTTTGTTTCCCTTTCAAAAGCATACTTTTATAGGTACCTTTCCTGTAATGAATTATAAGCATATGGTTCCTGCAACCTCAACCCTATATATATTTTCCTAGTGGCCTTTCCTTGACCTTTTTCATTCCCTTCCAAGGACACACACATTTATGAACTCTTCCCATTATGAACTATGGACACATGTTTTTCTGAAATTATTATTTTAGTCAATGTCTCCGGCAGGTGGAGGGAGGGAGGGGATGCTTGATATGAATTTCTTGTGATTCCTATATTTCCTCATGTATTTTCCCCATGCCCTGGCTCCAAGCCCATTGTCCCCTTTCCCCTCCCTTCGGGAAAATCATCAAGGAGTATCTTGATACTTGTGCATGGAACCATAAACGTGAGAGTCTTTTGTTTGGTCTCGGAGTTGGGCCGCCAGACAAAGAATTTTGCCTGGCAAACTTTTGATCACTTCCCATTGGGGACAAAAGACCCTCGAACAGTTTTTTCCCCCTGAAACTGTTTTTTTCTTTCAAAACTTGCCACAACAGACATTCACCCCAGCCTCTTCATTGTGTCATATCTGATGGCGACAGGAAAGCTCGGATAAAGCAATCAATGCTTATCACAGACTCATCAAAGACAATAGACTGGGCATCTTTCGCAGGCCGGTTTCTCGGACTCAAGACCCCCAAGGCATGAAATCCTATAATCCACTCATCAGCACATTGTTTCTTCTTTGTCCCGCCTCCCCTCTCCTGATTCGCCAGAGCGCTGAGGCGGTAGGAGCTTTCTGATTGGCTCTGGCGCAGGGCGGGCGGCCGAGCCACCTCCCAGCTGTTATCACGTCAGCCAATCCCCTTCAAGCTGGGAGGAGGGTGGAGGGCGGGAATTTTGAAATTTCTGAGCCTGTTTTTCCTATAAAAATGTCTCTGATCTCTGTAACCACATGCTTTGTAGGTGAATGATTGCTACATTGCATCCTTTTCAGCTGATTCCCTAATAAAAACACCTCGGTACCGCTTCTTCAACTTTGGTGAGATTTCTTTTAAAGAAATAAAATTGCTGAAATCAGGCTTCTCCTAGCTCGCCAAAGTAGCGATCCCTCTTTGGTGGGGTCTCAGGGTCCCTCCTCCTGGGGAAGACCCTCCTAAAGTTCCTATTGACTTCAGTGCCATGGAAAAAAGAAAAACTACAACACTGGAAAGACTGAATTTGAACCCTGCGTATAAGGTTTCCCATTCCTGGGTGATGAATGAATTGTCTGGTACCTGAAAAGATGGAGAAGGTGGAATATCTGGTGTTAAACTAGTGGTTCTTAACCTGTGGATCCACAGATGTTTTGGCCTTCAACTCCCAGAAATCCTAACAGCATGTAAACTGGCTGGGATGTATGGGAGTTGTAAGCCAAAACACCTGGGGACCCACAGGTTGAGAACAATTGTGTTAGAGGATATTTATTTATTTATTATTTACACAATTTCTACCCTGCCCTTCTCACCCTCAAGGGGGGACTCAGGGCGCCTAACACAGGGAGCAATTCGATGCCACTATATCAGTAACACAATATAAAATCATAATACATAGCAGATTAAAAACAGTAACATTAATTATAATCACATAATCACATAGTCACATAGCCATTTCCAATTGTCGTAACAGGCCTGTGGTCCGGGTTCTGTATTTAAAGTGCTGCTGTGCCCACTAGCCAAAGGCCTGGCTCCAAAACCACGATTTTAGTTTTTTCTTAAAAGAAAGGAGGGAGGATGCCAATCTGATCTTGCTGGGGAGCGAATTCCACAAACGGGGGGCCACCACTGAGAAGGCCCTGTCCCTCGTCCCCACCAGATGTGTTCGCGAAGCCAGTGGGGCCGAGAGCAGGGCCTCCCCAGTAGATCTTAAATTACGAGGTGGAACGTAGAGGGAGATTCATTCGGACAAGTAAGCTGGGTATTGAGAAGGAAACTAAGGGCCCTTCTACACTGCCATATAAAATCCAGATTATCTGCTTTGAACTAGATTATATGGCGATGTAGACTAAGATAACCCAGTTCAAAACAGATAATGTGGATTAGCTGCTTTGATAACCTGGATTATATGGCGGTGTAGAAGGGGCTGATCAGACAAGACAGAGGTACTCCTGGTCAGTCGTAAGACTGAACAAGGTACGGGGTTACAGCCTGTGCTGGACGGGGTCACACTCTCACTAAAGGCGCAGGTTCGCAGTCTGGGAGTTCTCCTTGACTCATCGCTGAGCCTGGAACCCCAGGTCTCAGCGGTGGTCAGGGGAACTTTTGCACAACTAAAACTTGTGCGCCAGCTGCGCCCGTACCTTGGGAAGGTTGACTTGGCCACGGTAGTCCACGCTTTGGTTACATCCCGTTTAGACTACTGCAACGCTCTCTATGTGGGGTTGCCTCTGAAGACTGTCCGGAAGCTGCAGCAAGTACAACGTGCAGCGGCCAGATTACTAACGAGTGCTGGGTACAGGGAGCACACCACTCCGCTGTTACACCAGCTCCACTGGCTGCCAATTAGCTTCTGAGCACAATTCAAAGTGCTGGTGTTAACCTATAAAGCCCTAAACGACTCCGGCCCGGTTCACCTCTCCGAACGTATTCTCCCCTATGAACCATCAAGATTACTAAGATCATCTGGAGGGGCCCTGCTCTCGGTCCCACCGGCCTCACAAGTGCGGCTGGTGGGGACGAGGGACAGGGCCTTCTCGGTAGTGGCCCCACGACTCTGGAACTCTCTCCCGCCTGAGGTCAGAACCGCCCCAACAATCCTGACATTCAGGAAACAGGTGAAGTCGTGGTTGTGGAGACAGGCTTTCGAAGAATGAGACAACGATCTGGATGGAAGACGGTGTATATTCGATTTTAGAATGACAATTGACCACTGTAGTTTTTAAATATATGTGCTTTTCCAGTGTTTTATTGTAATTATGTACTTTGATATTTTACCAATTGTATGTGTTTTTATGGTTGGAAACCGGGCTGAGTCCCTCTAATGAGGTGAGAAGCTCGGTATATAAAACTTTGAAATAAATAAATAATAAATATGATCCATCCCAAGTCATTCTTAGAATTGTTGTGGTATACCTTCAAAATTCTGACTTATGAGGAGTTCATATTCCTTTATAACTAAGAGTATGACTTGCCCGGGGTTTCCCAGTGGGTTTCCATGGCTAAGCAGGGATTTGAGGCCTTATTTCTGGGATCCAGTTCCTAATAGGCTCATTTAACTCAATGAAACATACATTAGTTATGCCTTACTTAAATGCCGTAGATCTCAAGTGTATGGTTAACTTTGGATCTAACCATCTTCTGCAAGATAGTCAAATGCAATGTGCAGCAACTCAAGTCTTAAAAAAGCATTAGGTGACAGATGAAGAATATAACTAGACTTCCATTTCTCTTTTAGTTAACCATTAAGGAGCCATTCCCAATGAAGCATTTCTGATGTCATTACTTTGTCATTTTTTGTAGTAACCAGGGAAAATCCAATAAGGAGAAATATGGAGAAAAGCTGCATAGTGTGTTCTAGTTATTAATTTGAAGAGCCACTAATGTGGAAATGTAAGACCCTGGTCTAAAGTAGAATAACTGCATGAAGGTAACTTATAAAGCTGCCTCACACAGTGGCTTTTCTTGTTCAAATTTGGCCTGTCCAAATACAGTCTAAAACTAGGTTGGTGAGTAAGTAGTAGATAGATACCTCCATTAGTAACAATAGAGGGTTGTCTTCTCCTTCTTCAGAGGATGAATTGGGGTGGGTGGACCAATCCATATCAAGATCCAGTGTGCTTACTGGTGAGTAAGGAAAGAAAAGAAGGAATAAAAAGATTAGACCCAGCTGTATCTTCATGAAATGGGCTAAATCCAGTTGTTTGGTTGCTTCTGGAGTGAAGACATCTGCACTGCTGCTGAGTATGCATGCCCAGTGTGGAACAGATCTCACCACACTAAAACAGTGGATGTGGCTCTTAATGAGACATGTCACATTATCACCACTGGAGAACTTACATTGTTTAGTTGGTATTGCACCACCTGACATCCGCCGGGAAGTAGCAGCCAATAGTGAAAGGACCAAGGCAGAGACATCTCCAGCTCATCCCATGTTTGGGTATCAGCCAGCACGCCGACTTAAATCTAGAAATAGTTTTCTAAGATCTACAGAGACACTAGCTGGAACACCTCAGCAAGCGAGAGTCCAAAAGTGGCAGGCTCAAACCCAGAACCTCAACCAATGGCTAATACCAAATGAGAGACTCCCCCCTGGGCACACAGAAAACTGGGCAACTTGGAAGGCGCTGAACAGACTGCGCTCTGGCACCACGAGATGCAGAGCCAACCTCAAGAAATGGGGCTACAAAGTGGAATCCTCGACATGCGAGTGTGGAGAAGAGCAAACCACAGACCACCTGCTGCAATGCAACCTGAGCCCTGCCACATGCACAATGGAGGACTTCCTTGCAGCAACACCAGAGGCACTCCAAGTGGCCAGCTACTGGTCAAAGGACATTTAATCAATTACCAAGCTTGCAAACTCTGTTTTGTCTGTTTTTTAAAATTTGTTTAAAATGTAATACAATTGTCTGGTTGCTACTGACATGATAAATAAAAATCCAGTTGTTAGACCCAATTGGAATAGACCAGGACTTTTTAATATATCATGTAAATGCCATTAATTCTATGTGCGCATACTGTCTGAAACAATTGATTGGCTTTAGTTTTATGTAGTATGTAGTTTTGTTTAAATAGTATTTCAGCTTCCATGCATTGTGTGATCTCCCCTCGTGTTCACTCAATGGGCCCTTCTACATTGCCATATAATCCAGATTATCAAAGCAGATAATCCACATTATCTGATTTGAACTTGATTATATGTGATGGCACTGCCATATAATCTAGTTCAAAGGAAGTAATCTGGATTTTATATTACAGTGTAGAAGGGGCCCTAGAGCTGTTAGTTTTTATTGTTCGTGAACATGTTTTTAATGTTCCAGAGCTCCTCTTCATACCTGGCTTGCTTCTATCCATTGTCAAATTTCTCATTATTCCAGCTGCTTTGGAACAGTTTTGCAGATGCATGGCTATTTTTCCCACACAACAGTAAAGAAGTGGATGAAGGCAGAATATAAATATAAAAGGTAGATGTACTACATGAGGGAAGCATGTGCTTACAATTCTTCCCCTCTGTTTTACCTCTGTATCTCTCTTCCTACTTGGCCACTTTACCCTGTAATCTAGAATACATACATTCTAAAACATGCTGGGGGGGGGGGGAGAGAAGTAGCTGGGGGTTGGTGTTATAAATTAAAAAGAGCCACGGGACAAAGGCTAAAGTCAACACACATACACCCTTGCCCCTGCTTTTCTTTAAATTGTATCCTCCCCCCCATTGTTTCTGGGTCTCTTTGGAATATGTAGTTGGTCCCCAAAGCTTTCAACTTTGGGTTGTCTGGAGAATCAAAAGCCAAGTTTTTGGAGTGATGGGTCCTATTTCATAGTGACCAAGGCTGATAGCATAAGCCATCCTTTCTAATTCCACGGTCCTTGTAAATAAAGTTCCACTCGGGAAGCCAAGCATGAAAGGATAGGAATGAAAACGCTCTGATAGATAAGATATTGCAAGAGACTGTCAGACTCTCGCTCAGGGGATGAAATAACACTCTGGATACTGTCATTGAAAAACAATAATGAAAGAGTACACCATTTTCTTAACTGAAGCACTATCATGTCTGTGTTACTGCCCCACAACATATTTTTCCTCCAAAAATGTCAATTTCAAGCGATGACTATTGATCTCTATCTAACACTCAGAATTAACTGCCCTGCCCAGGAAAAGTGGCAGAGAATCGCTTCTGAACATCAGACTGTAAAAAATCAAAAGGGTCAATTGAAAGTCAGAATTTTAGTAGTGGAGTGCCCTAAACTTAAACCTTTTAAGTGGAACATAACACGCAACATGTTCTCCAAGGGACTTTTCCTTCTTAAAACAACCAAAGCAGGGGCCGAGGTAGGAAAAATATCAGATAAAATCTGGAAAGAAACTTTTTGCAAAAGAAAGAAAGAAAGAAAAACTCAATGTGCTCCACAGTGCATTGTGTAACATTGTAGAATGGTTGTTAGCCTGGGATCACAGGAATATTTCTAGACTCTGAACACAGCTGTGGCATTTGTACATTCTCATAGCCTGCCCTACCTCTAAGCAGAGTGAATAGGTCACTTTAGATCAGGGGTCCTCAAACTAAGGCCCGAGGGCTGGATGCGGCCCTCCAAGGTCATTTACCCAGCCCTCGCTCAGGGTCAACTTAAGTCTCAAACGACTTGAAATCACACAACAACAACTTTCTTATCTCATCATCCAAAAGCAGGGCCACACTTCCCACTGAAATACTAATAAGTTTATATTTGTTAAAATTGTTCTTCATTTTAATTATTGTATTGTTTTTAAGTGTTTTTTGCACTACAAATAAGATATGTGCAGTGTACATAGGGATTCATTCATGCTTTTTTCAAATTATAATCCGGCCGTCCAAGAGTTTGAGGCACTCAAACTCTTGGAGGGCCCTCTGTTTAAAAAGTTTGATGACCCCTGCTTTAAATAGTAAATTTACATAGCCTCCAACATATTGAAATCGAGGAGGAATTTAAAAGGGTCTGGCCCTGAAGGAGAGACCCTGTGGACCCACCAAAGAGGGCTCGCTACAATGGTGAGCAAAGAGAAGCCACAATTTAAAAGATTTTCCTAAGTTCCCAAAAGAAATCTCACCAAACTTGAAGGAAGCGCCACCGAGATGATTTTATTGCGATTCAGCTGAAAAGGATGCAAAGCAGCAATATTTCGCCAAGCTGAGCATAACATGTACACAAACAAAAGCCTTTTTTATACAGAACCAGAGTTGTCAGGTTTGAATTTCCTGCTCCCCGCCCCTCTGCCGGCTCGATGGCAATTGGCCGCCTCCTTAGCACCAGGGCCAATCGCTGGGCTTCTGCCACCTCGGCATTCTGACGAATCAGGAGAGAGGGAGGCAGGACGAGCGGGAAACAATGCATTCTTGAGTGGATTATGGTGATATGAAATGTCCAAGCGACCAGCGTGTCCGGGGGGGGGGGGGGGGCTGCGAGCCAGCCTTTTCTATTGACTTTGAATGGCTGCAATAAACGTTGATGTCTGGCAATCTGGATTTTTCTAGTGCTGAGATATAGAAACAATGAGAGAATTTTGGCAGAAGTTTCGGTGGAGGAAGAGCTGAATGAGTAACAGATCAGGACAAAGGGTGGCTTTCCAAAGGATTCCTTTGTCCTATTGAGATAGAATCATTAATGCCAAGCGACCGCCTCCCCCGGGGGGAACAACTCCGAGCCCCGAAGGTCACGATCCTTTGTTATTGTCCATTCAAAAAGTGTCTTTTGATAAGGGTTTTTTCAACGGAGGATTTCCTTCTTTCCAGGGTCACAGAGGTGGCTTCTTATATTTTTATACATTTTTCAATAAAGGGGAATTGGGCAAAAGGGTCAAGAAAAGGTCAGATACACAGGGAGAAATATAGAAATATAAAAATCATGATATAAAAAACATTGGATTGTTATTGATGTACCAATATTGTGTATTATGTTTTTATGGTTTTAAATTGTATACTGTTGACTATTGTATTTGGTATTTTGTTGTAAACCGCGTTGAGTCGCCAGCTAGGCTGAGAAACAGCGGTATACAAGTACAGTAAATAAATAAATAAATAAAATACCCACTTTTCCCTCCCACCAGAGTCCCATAGAAGTTCAAGAGAGTACATAAGTGCAAAGGGAGGTGGTTTCTCAGTAATAAATGTGTTACCTTTGCTATATATGAAACATAGGGCATGAAACCTTGATTAAATGTACACACTATTTAACATGGGAAGGGTCCTTGTTGTTTGTTGTTAGTGTCTTCGCAAATTGACCAAGGCTTAACCCTTATTATCCAGTCTGGTGTCCTTGTCCTTAACAAAACTATAAGTTACTATCTTTTATGGGGGAAAGTCATGTTCGACTTCAATTTCACGGAGGATAATTGAGATTGATATGACAAAACAACATCAGGGTGTGGTTAAGACGGTAAATGGTCTAAATAAGGAAGAACAGACTGGTTAGGAGAAGATTATTATTATTATTATTATTATTATTATTATTATTATTATCATCAACTTTATTTGTACCCCGCTAACATCTCCCGAAGGACTTGATGTGGCTTACATAGGCCAAGGCCTCAATAAAACAATAGCATAACAAATACACAACTTAAAGCAAATCAAAACAATAAAGCAATAACAGAGACAACAAAAACAATACATCATAACACAATAACTAGGGCCGGGCCAAATGTAATGGGTACAGATTAAAAAGAGCTGGGTGTGACAGGTGGTATGTCGGATTTTAGGGTAAGTGCAGTGTGCAGACAGTCTTAAAACTCTGATAAAGTGCTTCTGGGACATATTCCTGGAGTTTTCCTATTCTGGAAAGGCACATCGGAACAGCCAGGTCTTCAAGCTCTTCCTAAAGACTGCCAACATAGGGGCTTGTCTGATGTCTTTGGGGAGGGTGTTCCAAAGTCGGGGGGCTACCACAGAAAAGGCCCTGTCCTGCGTCCCCACCAAATGTACCTGCGACGCAGGTGGAATCGTGAGCAGGTCCTGCTGCTCCTCATTGTGTTGTTTGACTTCTCCTGGTGTTTGACTTCTGGACTCTGACAAATTGTATTTCTGACTTCTGGACTCTGACCTTGGCTTTGCTATTACATTTGTCTTGAATTCCTACTCAGCTGCTTTTCTGACTACTGGCATTTCTGACTTTGGATTGTGACCCTTAGCTTTCATTTGTTCTTGACTTGATCGTTGCTTCACCAGCTTGACTTTGGAACTTTAGCACTGGCTCACACCAATCTGTTTGTGGTTTGTACTTCTCTTATTCTGGCTTGACTTTCAAGGATTCCTCAATTTGGGCTTTTTTGATATTGGAATATTGACTTTGGCTGATTCTCCTGGTGTTTGTTAAAAACCTAAGCTCCTGACAGTGTGGCCATTTGTAGAACAAAAAGCATGACAGCAGGATTAATTGGGGCTGTCCCTGTCAAATCAGTAAAGTTGGAAGGTATGGATTTGAAGTGTGACAAAAGAGAGGCAAGTGGTTAGCTTTTCACTTGGTCAGTGTTGCCTTTTGACTTGCAGATTGAGGAAAAGGTGCTTCTGAGGACACTTCCAGACAACCTCATAATCTGGAACAAATAAGTGGGGCAAAAAATCGTGGGACCTGACAGCAAGTCCAATCACTGAGCTGTCAGTCCAGGTAAATGCCCCCCAGAATCCTGACACATTCGTTTGTAGGGGACTTTAGAAATCCATAAGATGGATGAGGGATATCTGGTGGAAGTTTACTTTTTAAAAATTGACTCTCCAAGATGTGCTGGACCTTACAGGCACTGATGTGGATATCTGAATGTGCATACAAGCAGATTTCTTATAATCTCCCCTCACCCTCCTGCTGCCTTTACTTTTTCCCTCATGAACCCAATTTCCCTTTTGGGTCACTTGCCTTCTGTGCTGATGCCCACTGTATAAATTCAAGCTCTGTTTACTTTCATAAATAGCAGATCAAAGGAGTGGTTGGAGAAAGTTCTCATGCGAATTGCTTTCCAATTCTGCTTCCATTTAGCCACCTGTGTGTCCATGGCTCCATTTGTTTATAGCTCCCATCAGCTGTTTGAGATTTTAAAATGCAAACATATGCTGGAGCAGTCATCATCAGTGTTTGGGGCAAAGTCACATGTTTTCTTTGAGTGCAGGGAGTGCAGCCATGCAAATGTGTGCATTTAACACATGTTTTTTAGGCTTTAAGGCAATCCAGCGAGCATTTTTGACAAGCGTCATTTATTATTATTATTATTATTATTATTATTATTAACTTTATTTGTACCCCGCTAGCATCTCCCGCAGGACTCGATGCGGCTTACACAGGCCGAAGCCTCAAACACAATGCAATAAAACATAACACAATAATAAACAAGCAAATCAAAACAATTAAGCAAAATAACAACAATAACTACATCGAGACACTATTAAAACTGGTTCGGCCGGCGCCATGGGGTACAGGGTTAAAATGCTGAAATGGCAGGAGGAGCGTAGGAGTAAAGGTGCTGTGTGCAGTAACATCGGTTGTGCTAAAGTGCTTCTAGGGCTTGGGATGGGGATTCCTAATCTGAGAAGGCAGCCAGGTTTTTAGGTTCCTTCTGAAAACTGCTAAAGTAGGGGCCTGTCAGAGATCTTTTGGAAGGGCATTCCAAAGTCGGGGGGCCGCCACAGAGAAGGCCCTGTCCCGTGTCCCCACCAATCGCGCTTGCGACGTGGGCGGGATCACGAGCAGGGCCTCCCCAGATGATCGGAGTGAGCGTGTGGGTTCGTAGATGGAGATGCGGTCACGCAGGTAGGGTGGTCCCAAACCGTTCAGGGCTTTGTAGGTGAGCACCTGCACCTTGAATTGGGCTCGGAAAATGAATGGCAGCCAGTGGAGCTCCTTAAACAGAGGGGTAGACCTCTCTTGATAATGAGCCCCGGTTAGCATCCTGGCTGCTGCCCGCTGGACCAATTGAAGTTTCCGAGCCGTCTTCAGGGGCAGCCCCACGTAAAGCGCATTGCAGTAATCCATTCTAGAGGTGACCAAGGCGTGGACCACCCCGGCCAGATCTGCCTTCACGAGGTACGGTCGCAGCTGGCGCACAAGTCTCAATTTAGCCCCCACTCCTTTTATCACAGTTCCTTCTGCATTTTAGAGCCTGTGTAAAATGGCCCTCCCTGAAATTGTTGGCCTCATGTGCCAAAACGACAAGACTGGTTTGTTCATATACCTTGATCGGGGGGGGGGGGGGTAGGAGGATTCTTAACTCAGATAAAATGCCATCGGTTGGCCTTTCCCATTTTCAACATGTCCCTGCTGATTATTTCCAATGCCCCTTCTACACTGCCCTATATCCCAAGATCTGATCCCAGATTATCTGCTTTGAACTGGGTTATATGAGTCTCCACTGCCAGATAATCTGAGATAAACAGATAATCTGGGATTAGAGCCTGGAATATAGGAATAGTGTGGAAGGGGCCTTAATAGCTTGAAAAAGGCTTCCATTGATTTAATTGCTAACCTTTTTCAGCTGAGTGATGAAGAAATGTATGGCATAAAGTGACCAAAGTACAGGAGAGAGCCCAAATACAAACATTGAATAAAAATGTCAAGTTTCATTTCTTAAATGTCAACTGAATCAAAACCTCAGACATAGGAAAGTTCATGGGGAAACCCCACTACACTATGTTTACAATTTTATGCTACCTATATGTATATTGAAGTGTTTCTAATTTGCAGTTTAAATCTCCTTTATGTTCCTCCGTGAAGAAGAAAAAAACAGAGGTTACATAAATGTTATCCGTGCTTTAAGATAAGACAACATGGAAAATGGAAAACCCAATTTCTGATTTACCCACCCACAAAAAGAGAATGAGTGAAGTTAGAAAATACAGGCATGGAAAAGCGACAGAAAACAAATATGTACAATAAATAATAATGGCACCCTTCCCATCAGGGGATATACTTTCATGGAGGTAAGGAGTGTAGGACCCCTCTGATAGTGGATTTTTCTTTAATCTGAGAGAACACCTCTTTAGAAATCTTTAGGTTCTTCAGGACAACTTTATGGTTAACATCCTGGGAAGTTGACCATAGAGTTGTTCTGGATGACCTACAGAATCCTCAAGAGAAGTGGTTCTCAACCTGGGGTCCCCAGATGCTTTTGGCATACAACTCCCAGAAATCCCAGTCAGTTTACCAGCTGTTCGGATTTCTGGGAATTGAAGGCAAAAAACATCTGGGGGCCCCAGGTTGAGAACCACTGTTCAAGAGAATATATTGATCAAATCCATAAAAGTTAAGCTAGCAACTATGGAGGGACCACTGTAATATGGATGCAGCCAACAGTAAAAGGTTTCCCCTTGACATTAAGTCTAGTTGTGTCCGACTCTGGTGCTCATCTCCATTTCTAAATCGAAGATCTGGCATTGTCCGTAGACACCTCCAAGGTTATGTGGCCAGCATGACTGCATGGAGCAGTTACCTTCCTGCCAAAGTGGTACCTATTGATCTACTAACATTTGCATGTTTTCGAACTGCTAGGTTGGCAGAAGCTGGGGCTTACAGTGGGAGCTCACCCTGCTTCCTAGATTTGAACTGCCAACCATTGGTCAGCAAGTTCAGCAGCTCAGCGGTTTAACCCACTGCAGGGCACTCCTGCAGCCAAGAGAAGCCCACTATATAAAAAGTATATAACATAAATATAACAAATATAACAACTAACAGACAGTTCAGTTGGCATGCAGACACTGCTGAGCATTTGCTTCTGTTTTGTTGTTGTTGTTGTTGTTCTCTATCACCTTCTTCCTCCAATCCCATCTCAATTTCCATCATTCCCCAATATGTACTTTCTGAAAGACAAAAGGAAAAGAGATGAAGTCGAACATGACCCCCCCCCCATAAGAGATAGTAATTTATAGTTTTGCTAAGGGCAAGGACGCCAGGCTGGATAATAAAGGTTAAGCTTTGGTCAGTTTGGTGTGTATCATTTAATCAAGGCTTTATGCTCTATTTTCATATGTCTACAGCAAAAAGTAACCAATTTATTACTGAAAATCATGCCACAAAAGTATTTGAATTTTTCCATCTGAGGCACACCTGGGCTCCTGATGGTCCCTCATCTCACAAACAAGGGATTCTCCTTCCCCCTCATGGATATTTCCCTTTATGGACCTTCCTACCAGGCCCGTAGCCAGGATTTCATTTCGGGGGGGGGGGGGGCTGAATTTTTTTCAGGGGGGGTTTCGGGGGGGCTGAGTTTTGGGGGGGGGCTGAGTCTGAGTGAAAGAGGGTCTAGCCTAGCAAACCTTTTGTATCATTACCCCAATACCCCCATGCATATGGGATATATTGAGTATGGTGATCAGATCATGATATGAATAAACATAACAGTTTAAATAATGCACCAATAAGGCCTTTTCGCGAACCACCATGAAAATTTCGGGGGGGGGGGGGCTGAAGCCCCCCGAGCCCCCCCCCTGGCTACATGCCTGCTTCCTACTAATAATATGAACTATGGACACTGAGGGAAGGCAGTTGGATTTACTCTCTGTATTATGATTTCTATATTTCCATATTTTCTCCTGTATTTCCATATTTCCCTTCATGTATTTGACCTTGCCCAGACCCTTTTGCCCCCTTCCCCTCTCCTTGGGGGAAATCTACAAGGAAGCTGCCCTGCCTCTGGAAAAGCAATCAGCGACCATGAAAAGACCCTTATCTTTGGACATTCTTTGCATGGACAATAGTAAAGGAAATCCTTTTGACTTCGGAGTTGGGCCACCATTCGGATTTCTGTTTGGCAGACTTTTTAATCATATAACAATGGGGGAATATGACCTTAGGAAAGTCCTCTTTTCCTCCAAGCTGTTTTTCTTTCAAATCTTTCCACTAAGGACATTCACAAAAGTTTCCCCTTTGTGCCCTATCTGATTGTAAGAGGAAAACTCGGATTAAGCCATCAATGCTTATCACAGACCCACCTCAGGACAATAAAGTGGCTTCTCTGGAAGGCTGATCCCCGGACTCGATAAGCCTAAGGACATTAAAACTCCATAATCCACTCCAGAATGCATTGTCTCCCTTCATCCCGCCTGCCTCCCTTCTGATTCACTGGAGCGTCGAGGCAGCAGGAGCCTCCTGGTAGGCTCTGGTGCACCGCGAAAGTCCTGTGATTGGCCCTGATGCATGGGGGATGGCCAAGCCTCCTCCCAGCTGTTTGCGCGTCAGCCAATCCCCTTCGAGCTGGGCGGGAGGGGGGAGCAGGAATTTTGAAACTCACAACTCTGTATTTTCTATAAAAATGGCCTTTACTTCTGTAACCACATGCTCTGCTTGGCGAATGATTGCTGCATTGCATCCTTTTCAGCTGAATCTCAAATAAAACATCTTGGTGGCGCTTCCTTCAACTTGGTGAGACCTTTTATTGGGAAAAATCAGGGAAAGGATACTTCTCTCTGTCTCGCCAGGGTAACGAACTCTTTAAAGAATCTGATTGGTCTCTGCCTCCTGGCAAAGACCCCTAAATTCCTGCTCTATACCAGAGAGAAATCCTAAGAAAATATTGGAAATAAATGTCATATAGCCCGAAAAAACCCTACAACAACCAAAATTTCATATTCATACAGTACCTTCAACACATCTAAGACCACGCATCTTCAAACTGCAGTCCTCCAGGTTTTTGGGCCTCCAACTCCCAGAAGCCCTAATGAGCTTGTTCAATTGTCAGGAATTCTGGGAGTTGAAGGCCCAAACAGCTGGAGGGCCCCTGTTTGAGGGTGCCTGTCCAAGACATTCCTCTTTACTATATGAAAACCCAAACAAACCTCAAGGAAGAGACCCACTACTTTGAACAAGGCTGACATTAGGGGGTGTACTGGACCATTTTTCAAAATAGGATGCAGGAATTTC
The DNA here is from genome assembly GCF_037176765.1 of Anolis sagrei. Classification (NCBI taxonomy): domain Eukaryota; kingdom Metazoa; phylum Chordata; class Lepidosauria; order Squamata; family Anolidae; genus Anolis; species Anolis sagrei. The sequence goes on from NC_090023.1 coordinate 166,877,057, forward strand.
AGCACGTCCAGAAAGCAAACCTCAAGAAATTGGTCTAAATAATTGACTTGGCCGAAACTTACCACTTAGCAACCTCAATCGGCTGCTTTTGGTTGTGCCATGGCAGCAGTCGCACACACATGCAGAGTTTTTTCTCCTTAATCTTGCCTGAACCAACCAGAGCAAGAAAGCAGATCATGTATCTTTTTGCCAAGTTGGTCTATATATACCAGGGCAAGCTCCTCTCTTTTTCTGTGGTGACCTGGAGTTTGAGATAGATAGATAGATAGATAGATAGATAGTGTGCTAGAGTAGCTAGTTCTGTGCTCTATCTCAGCACCGTCGCTACTTAGGAGTGCTTTTTGATAATTCCAATCTTTTTATTTGGCAATTTTATTAATTTTATTAATGCCCAGTGTTGTGATGTTTCCCTTACTTGGCCAATCAGAAATTAGTCCCTTTCCCATCCCAGAGAGAAAGGACAAGTCTTAAATGGTTCAGGCCCAGACTATTTGAAAAACCGCATGTCCATGTACAAACCACAACTAGCACTGTGGTCTGCGGAGGAGGCCCTGCTCTTGGTCCCACCCCCTTTGCAAGCATGGTTTGTGGGAACGGAAGAGGGGGCCTATCTCCGTGGCCACTCCCCATCTCTGGAACTTCCTCCCTAAAGAACTAAAAATGTCCCCCTCTCTCCTTTTCTTTAAAAAGCTTGAAAGACCTGTTTATGCAATCTAGCTTATGGAGAGGAGGAGGACTGGTATATCTTTATATATCCTCGTCTACATATTGGTCATGGAGCCCCCGGTGGCACAGTGGATTAAACCACTGAGCTGTTGAACTTGCTGATGAAAGGTTGCTGGTTCAAATCCAGGGAGTGGGGTGAGCTCCTGCTGTTAGCCCCAGCTTCTGCCAACCTAGCAGTTCGAAAACATGCAAATGTGGGTAGACCAATTGGTACCATTCTTGCAGGGAGGTAACGGTGCTCCATGCAGTCATGCTGGCCACACAACTTTGGAGGGGTCTAATGCTCTTCGGCTTAGAAATGGAGGTGAGCACCAACATTTCTAAGTCAGACACAACTGGACTTAGAATCATATAATCATAGAATCAAAGAGTTGGAAGAGACCTCATGGGCCATCCAGTCCAACCCTCTGCCAAGAAGCAGGAATATTGCATTCAAATCACCCCTGACAGATTGCCATTCAGCCTCTGTTTAAAAGCTTCCAAAGAAGGAGCCTCCACCACACTCCGGGGCAGAAAGTTCCACTGCTGAACAGCTCTCACAGTCAGGAAATTCTTCCTCATGTTCAGATGGAATCTCCTCTCTTGTAGTTTGAAGCCATTGTTCCGCGTCCTAGTCTCCAAGGAAGCAGAAAACAAGCTTGCTCCCTCCTCCCTGTGGCTTCCTCTCACATATTTATACATGGCTATCATATCTCCTCTCAGCCTTCTCTTCTTCAGGCTAAACATGCCCAGCTCCTTAAGCCGCTCCTCATAGGGCTTGTTCTCCAGACCCTTGATCATTTTAGTCGCCCTCCTCTGGACACATTCCAGCTTGTCAATATCTTGTCAATATCTTAATGTCAAGTGAAAACCTTTACCTTTACCTTACTCATCTTGAACATCTACATCAGCCAGCAGGATGTTGTATACTATCTCATGCTTTTAATGTATTGTGTTTAATTTGTATGACTTCCTGTGTTATTTGGTTTAATTCTTGGCTAATTTTCAGTTAGTTTTATAAGGTATGTTGAGATTATTTTACTTCTTGTTTTTGACTTGACTAGTTGTTTATCTGTTTTGGATACTGAATGTTTGCCATTTTTGTTACTCATTGAAAACCGCCGGTTACCCTCGGGGAGAGAGGGCAGGTTATGAATAAAGTTTTGTTGTTGTTGTTGTTGTTGTTGTTGTTATCTCTAAAGTGTAGCAAACTGAAGACGAGTCCTTTCCAATTTCTGGTACTATAGCTGGGGAAGAAGCTGGACAATCCAGTTGAGATACACCTGCGGGCCATAGGTTCCTCTTATCTTATAGTGTTGCCCTATATCAGAACACTATTTTGTATTCTTGCCAAGTCAGAACTATTCCAAACCAAGAATTCTCAGAAGGACGCTTGTGTGATGGAGGCTCCTTCTGGATGGCCATCTGTCGGGAGTGTTTTGACTGCAATTTTCTTGCTTCTTGGCAGGGGATTGGACTGGAAGATCTCTTCCAACTCTATGATTCTATAATGTCACAGGAGGAGGGATCTACTGATGTTCGGTGTGATGGTATAAGAGGATTAAGCACTGTTCGACAGTGTATGTAATTCAAATCAAAAGTACAAAAATGAAGTAAGGATATGTTGTTGAAGGCATAATATCCTTACTTCTCTGATCCTCCAAAGACGCAGGCCACAGACGCAGGCAAAACATCAGGAGAAACATGGTCATTCAGTCCAGATCCCACACAACACCCCAGACACATACACACAAGGCATTTTCATGCCTGGACTTTCCTCCTCCTCATCCTGAGGACTGGTGTAGTAAACCAAGCCTTGAGAGCTGGCAACCCTACTATACAAACTTAGCCTTTTATTTGTAGCCCACCAACATCACCTTTTAGTGAACATTCTCAGTCCGTAGCCTGCTTTTCAGCCCCCTGCCCTTCCCTCCCACCTATTTCTACATGGTGTGGTTGTAGTACGTAAGTACAAGCACTCAAAAACTTTAGATTGGTATTATTATACAGAATGATTATATATGTCATAACCGGGGGGGGGGGGGGGGGAGCTTTCTTTGTATGGAATAGAAGCACAAGGATTCCATATGGAAGGAGATACGTTGCCAGTTCCTATCTTTTGCAATCATTATATATCACAGGGCTGTCACACTAATTATAGATTTAACATTAATTAATTGGATGACTTTCACAGGAATATACATATTTCAAAACGTCAGCAAAGGTATGCTTTTAACCTTCTGAAGAAGGCAGCTTTTCATGGTAAGTCATTTGCTTTCAAACCACCTGATTTCTTTGGATACAGCTCATCAGGTAAAGGCATTTTAAAAACAATTTTTGCAGAATGATGTTAGAATCAGTGCTTCTGTGTTATCAGCTTTCTGGTGGGCCGTTCAAGGATCCATATCCCCCGCCTCCATTTCATCCACTTTGACGAAGTTAAAACCACAGGATATCTTTATTAGATTGATTAACATGGCCTACACAGATTTAGTATATTTTAATTGTTTTTAAAATAAACATCTCATTTTTGAAAAGACAGGCTCAGAGCAATTTACAATAAAATCTATGCATAATAAAACTGAACACACATTAAACAACCATCAAGATTTCAAACAGAAAATCCAAAAATATTCCAAGATGATCAGGTAGCAGTACATAAAATTCTATCCCAAACTGATGTAGAAGTGGGATGTGGGAAAATCAACTTTAAAATATAATATACTCCCTGCATCACAGGGATAATTTTTCCAGATTTTGAGTGGATACTGAAAATTGCAAAAAAGATGAAGGACTTCTGGCCTAAGAATAACCTAGGGCCTCATCATATAGGCAAAATTGCCTGTCCTGCGACAGTTTGCCCTCACTTTAGGCACAGATCCCGCCTGATCCCACAATGTTCATCTACCTTCGGTAGGGTTCCATGCCTCAAGTGAAGTCGAACTGTTGTACACAGCAGCACCAGCAACATAGGAGACTTCCTGTGTATAATAGAGGAAAACGGGGGGGGGGGGGGGGGACTTCCTCCATGAGATGAGGTAGGAGCAATGCAGGCAATGCAGGGTGCAAGGCGATGGGTTCCCAATGCCCCACGCTGGATTCGCCATGAGTGAAGCCCCCTGCTATGATCTGGTTCGGTGACCTCAATGTGATGAGGACCATAAAGTCATTCGGGAAATGCAACCACAATGCCAGTCCCAGGGCTATGGGAATTGTACACTGAATTCCTGATGAAATATCAGAGGAAACATTGCAGAAATGTTTTTCATATATAACAAGACTTTGGTCAAAAAAAAAATAGTGTTGGGGCTCAATAAGTATCAATGCACAAGATAGGGTGACACCACCAAAGACACCCTGCTTCTTGTACCTGCCTACCCTTATTCTTTCTTCTGACACTTGAGAAATCCAGAATGATTAATTCATATTTGTTGTTTATTCATTCAGTTGTTTCCAACTCTTTGTGACCTCATTGACCAGCCCATGCCAGAGCTCCCTGTCGGCTGTCACCACCCCCAGCTCCTTCAAGGTCCATCCAGTCACTTCAAGGATCCCATCCATCTTGCCCTTGGTTGGCCCCTTTTCCTTTTTCCTTCCATTTTCCCCAGCATCATTGTCTTCTCTAAGCTTTCCTTTCTTCTCATGATGTGCCCAAAGTACTTCATCTTTGCCTCTACTATCCTTCCCTCCAATGAGCAGTCTGGCTTTGTTTCCTGAAGTATGGACTGGTTGGATCTTCTCGCAGTCCAAGACACTCTCAGAACTTTCCTCCAACACCACAGTTCAAAAGCATCTATCTTCCTTCACTCAGCCTTCCCTATGGTCCAGCTCTCACATCCGTAGATGACTATGGAGAATACCATTGCTTTAACTATGCGGATCTTTGTTGCCAGTGTAGCATGAAAGGAATCTGGAAGGAAGAAGAAGAAGATGTTGGTCCCCACCAGATCCCAAGCTTTTTAGTATTATGTCATAGTGGTTGAGCACTGGACTATGACTCTGGAGACGAGGGTTTGAATCACTGCTCAGCTGTGGAGTTCCTTGAGCAAGCCACACTCTCTCAGAGGAAGGCAAAGACAACCTCCTGAGCATATTTTTTCAAGAAACTCCATGATAGTATTGTTGTTATTGGACATGTCTCTGAGGGACAGCAATAGGTTCATCTTAGGGTTGCCATACATCAGAAAACCAACCCCCCCCCCCCAAAAAAAACTTACAAAGAAGGGACACTTCCATTATTTTATATGTAAAAGGCTCCAATGGTGTTACTTGTTTGTTTTTTAAACCATGATAGTATCCTTCCTCCCACTCAGATTTCCACATCAAGAATATTTGCTCCTTTCATTCTTAGCTAAGTGAGCATCTTATCAGGAAACTGGAGGCTGCCAGGTTAACGGTTCAGACAAAGCAGCCTTTAAAGGTCACTTCAAAAGTGGGTAATTTTCAAAAGCCACCCACTGTCGTTGTTGATCATACCAGGATAAACACATTGCATGGCAAAGTACTATCATACAAAGTAATGTACGACGCAGTAAGGTGCAACGGGGATGATGTCAAGAATAATTCCACCATATTTGGAACATATTTGTTTTTCTGTTCCAGACAAAATGAGAAAGGAGGCAGATTTCACATGAAGCAGGATATAAATATTTTAATAGGTAAGTTCCAGTTTGAAATGGAAATACAGAAGTGGCAGAACCCTATCGTCTAGCAGCCATTACATCTCTAGCAACAAATATATCTTTCCTTATCTTTTAGAATCCCCCCCCCCCTCCGTTGTTTTTTTTGTCATTAAGAGATGGGTCTATATATGTAGGCATAAATTTTCTTCTTCTTTTTCAAGACAAATGGAGGAACTAAAATGTTATAGAGAGAGGAAGGAACAAGATTGGCTGCTAGGCTGCAAAACCAGGTTCACATCTGACAAGAAAAAACAAATGTAGTGGCCTTTAAAACACTACACCTTGGTTCACACTAATCAAGAGTGTTTCTATAATATGGAATTAATTCAATTTAACATGACTAACTGATGTGGCTCAATGCTATCTGCGCTGTCACGCGCTGGGCCTATAGCAGTTGGCTTTTGAACAGGACGTGCTTTTGGTGCCCAGCAGGAAGCCGGGGCACCTCGAGTGAGAGGCCCTAAGGATTTTCCTATACAGAGTCTTTAGAAGCTTGAAAGGTTTAACAAAGTCCTTTATTATTGCTTAGGTCTTCAACAAAACAATCAAATACTTCTCAGATCTTCAACCGGTCAAACAAATACTTTAAGGCTTTGAATCAACTAGTGGCTTTCTTAATCTTGTCCACAAGGGATAGGCAACTGGCTTCGTGAACTGTTTCTTTTCTTTAAGAGGAAAACCCTTTTTAACCCCTCCTTGGGCAATCTACTTTCTAAACTTTGCTGGTGTGGGCTCTACTCCCAGCTCCAAACTGCTTCTTGGGTCCCGAGTAGACCTACCAGTCAAGGCTTTGTAGATTCTCCAGCTGGAGTCCTTTGGAACTGTTTCCCCCCGGAATTTTCCCCGGATGCTATGAGAAACAAAGCTTCTCTACAGGTACAGCTAATCCACGTCCTGTAGCTAAGCTTTCCAATGCAAGACTGACCTAAAATGGCTCCCTCTACTCCCAGAGCCCTGGGGAAAGGGGCGGAACTAAAACTTAACAATGATTGATGGGTCATTGGCCCTATAATTGCAAACCAAGGGAAGCCATCTTATTGCAAAATGCATGGAACTTTGGAATATATGCAAACACTCAAAGAAAGAAAAGGAAGTTGGAGCTTTTGGTACAGCCGTACCAGCACACTATGATTCCTGGGAGTTGTAGTTTGTGAGGAAACCGTACTCTTTAGCAAAGAAGGCTAAAGAGTTTGCAAAATTTCACCTCCCAGGATTCCATATCTTTGATCCATGGCAATTAAAGGCTCGATCTACACTGCCATATAATCTAGTATCTGATCCCATATTATCTGATTTGAACTGAGTTATATAAACCTCCACTGCCATCAGAGGCGGCCCTAGGTAATTTTCAACAGTAAGCAAACAGTATCCGCCCCCCCCCCCCCCCGCAACCAATCACTGATATATATTTTCTGTTCATCGTGGGAGTTCTGTGTGCCATATTTGGTTCAATTCCATCATTGGTGGAGTTCAGAATGCTCTTTGATTGTAGGTGAACTATACCTCCCAGTAACTACAACTCGCATATGTCAAGGTCTATTTTCCTCCAAGAGCGCCTCAAGAGCGCCCCTGGGCAAAATCAACTATACTGCAAATGCTTACTTGGGTTGCATTTGGGGTTGAGCCGTCCCTGACTGCCATATAATAATAATGATGGAGATAATGATGATGATGATGATGATTATGATTATGATATAATTTTATTGCCCACCTCTCCCTGCATTTTTGTGTGTTTGTCAGTAAAATAATAATTTTATTGCCTGCCCACCCACCCCCACCCCCGCCCGCAACTCAAAATGGGACATAGAATCATTAAAAGACACACAGCAACATACAGAGTTAAAATACAAGTTAAAATCCATTTATAAAATCTAGATCAAAGCAGGTAATTTGGGATCAGAATCTGGATTATATGGCAGTGTAGATCCAGCGAACGTGCTGTGTAACTGCATAAATTCTACAGTGTTGATACATCCTGAGTGAGTTTCATCCAACAAACATTACTCTCTTTTGCATCTTGACTCTCCCACGTATTCAAGTTAGTGTTTTTAAATTGTTTTGATTATATTTTTTTCTTTTTTATTATGAGGTATGCTGCTTTGGATAGCAGAGAATAATGCTTAAAAATAAGAATAAATGGAAATTAAATAATGTGTTTGTACATACATGAAATCTATCAGGAAGGCACTTTGGAGTATTCTGTTTCTGGCTTGAAAATGCATATGAGGCAAGCGTCTTCTTTTTTTAGCCATTTTACAAACAGCTCAGTTTCATTTTCCATATAAGGTTGTCACCATCACAGATTAGGAGTAAAACTACTGAGCTTGTCCTGCTTCCTATTTAACTAGCCATTAAAAATGATATTGAATGAGCACGATATGGATTTTAAAAACCTCCCACATTTTGTTTCTTACAGGCTCATAACGTTTCCTTGGGCTGACTGGTCAGAATTAGGTTTTAATTCTCCAGCTTCTCTTATCTTAATTATATATTTACCTAATTTCATTTCCAGTCTGCAGGGTCACATCTACAATTAATGCAGTTTGACACCAGTTTTACTGCCATGGCTCAATGCTATGAAAATCTGGGAGTTGTAGTTTGGTGAGGCACCAGTGCTCTTTGACAAGAGAAAGCAAAAGAACTTTTAAAACTACAATTCCCATGATCCCAAAACATTGAGCCATGGCTGTTGGTGGCTTCAAAATGTGTTAATTCTACAGTATAGACGCACCCCAAGTACAACTGATAGGAAATTTGTCTGCCTCCCTGTTCCAGTTTATGGCTAGCACTGTAACTGTAGGTCCTTCCACACAGCCCAATATCTCAGAATATCAAGGCAGAAAATCCCACAATATCTGCTTTGAACTGGGTTATCTGAATCCACAGGGCTGTATGAAAGGGCCCTGTATAAGCGTTAAAACTGGATATTATTATTATTATTATTATTATTATTATTACGGCCTTATTCTTCCTACCAGTTACCCAGATACCTGGAATGAACAGCCACAGACCTGTACCTAATATTATTGTTGCCTGCCATAGCATTGCACTTAATTCCCGGGCCCCCTAGAATTTTTTGGGCTTGCACAAATCTTGGCCCGGCCTTTTAAATTTTTAATTGCCTTGAACAGGCAGGATTACTTTTAATATATGTGTGTTATGGCGACAATTTTTATGCTTATATTTTGTTTGTTAATCTTATGGTTATGTTGTTTTTACTCTGAATATTTTGTGATGTTACCGGGGAAGCGCTCTGAGTCCCCTCAGGGAGATGGAACGGTATATAAAAAAATTATTATTATTATTATCATTATTATTATTATTATTATTATTATTATTAAAAACACAACAAGATTAGTACACAGCAAACAAGATCACTATGCAGGCCGTTGTATTGGATCACACATCGGATACTTCCCAAGTGTCTAGAACTGTGTGATGTATCAGTAAATAATGCGTGCAGATCCTAGTAGGATGGCCTTTTGTAGCAGACAGATGGTAATTTTGTCAGCGCTGATTGTGTTTAAGTGCAGGCCAAGGTCTTTAGGCACTGTACCCAGTGTGCCAATCACCATTGGGACCACTTTCATTGGCTTGTCCCAGAGTCCTTGCAGTTTGATTTTTAAATCCTCATATCGTGTCAACTTTTCCAGTTGTTTTTTTTCCAAGTTTGCTGTCACCTGGGATTGCAACACCAACAATCCATACTTTATTTTTTAACACAATCACGAGGTATTATTATTATTATTATTATTATTATTATTATTATTATGCTTCTCCACATGCACATCAACATTTGGGAGCTGATGCAAGCAGTAAAACTCTATTGGTGGCAATTGCATTGGCTTTCTCTCTCAAAAAACAAAACAAAATCCTGAATCAGGGCAAGGAGACATTTATAACCAAAACAATATATAAGTTTAGGTTTAAGCCATCCCTGACCTGTATTTGTCCTAATCTAGACTGAGAATCAATAATCTTATTTAAGAGTAGGAAACAGTCATCTGTGGCTGCACAGTGCTGTCTTGTTTAACCCAAAATCAGGTCAGGTCTCAAAAATTTATTATTTATTTATTTACTTCATTTGTATACTGCTCTCCTCAGCCCTTAGGCGACTCAGAGCAGTTTACAACAAATCAGTATACAAAGTGCACAACATTAGCATTTAAAAACCATGGCAACTACATCAATATAACAATACAACAATACATCAATATAACATCAATACATCAATATAACTAATCCATCACGTCTCATCAGTAAAGTCATAATCCGATCTCATTGTCCATTATTCCATGTTCCAATAATCAATCAATTAATTGCACTGCTTAATGAAATGCCTGTTCAAAGAGCCAGATCTTCATTTTCCTCCTGAATGCCAGTAGGGAGGGGGCCGATCTAATGTCTGCGGGAAGGGCGTTCCACAGCCGAGGGGCCACCACTGAAAAGGCCCTGTCTCTCGTCCCCACCAGCCATGCTTGTGATGTTGGCGGGATCGAGAGCAGGGCCTCCCCGGACGATCTTAATGTCCTATCTCAGGGGTCCTCAAACTTTTTAAACAGTGGGCCAGGTCATAGTCCCCAAAATTGCTGGAGGGCCAGATTATAATTTGAAAAAAACATGAATGAATTCCTATGCACACTGCACATATCTTATTTGTAGTGCAAAAAACACTTAAAACAATACACTAATTAAAATGAAGAACAATTTTAACAAATATAAACTTATTAGTATTTCAGTGGGATGTGTGGGCCTGCTTTTGATGAGATAGGATTGTTGTTGTTGTTGTGTGCTTTCAGGTCATTTCAGACTTAGGTTGACCCTGAGCGAGGACCGGGTAAATGACCTTGGAGGGCCGCATCCGGACCCCGGGCCTTAGTTTGAGGACCTCTGTCCTAACTGATTCATAGGGGGCGATGCGTTTGGACAGGTAGGTCGGGCCAGAACCGTTTAGGGCTTTAAAGGCTAAAGCCAGCACTTTGAATTGTGCCTGGTAGCAGATTGGCAACCAGTGGAGCTGGCGCAACAGAGGAGTTGTATGTTCCCTGAGTACCGCTCCTGTTAACAACCTGGCTGCCGATCGTTGGACCATTTATAGCTTCCAAGCAGTCTTCAGAGGCAACCCCACGTAGAGAGCGTTGCAGTAGTCTATACGGGACGTAACCAGCGTGTGGACTACTGTGGCCAAGTCAGACTTCCCAAGGTACGGGCGCAGCTGGCGCACAAGTTTTAACTGTGCGAATGCTCCCCTGGTCACCGCCGAAACCTGGGGCTCCAGGCTACGCGATGAGTCCAAGATCACACATCTTCAGGGGGAGTGTAACACCGTCCAACACAGGCTGTAACCCAAATGCCCTGTTCGGCCTTATGACTGACCAGGAGTACCTCTGTCTTGCCTGGATTCAATTTCAATTTGTTCGCCCTCATCCAGACCGTTACAGCGGCCAAGCACCGATTCAGGACCTGAACAGCCTCCTTAGAAGTGGGTGGGAAGGAGTGACAGGAGTACAGATGACACCGTCCCCCGAAACTCTGGATGATCTCCCCCAGCGGCTTCATGTAGGTGTTAAACAACATAGGAGACAAGATTGAACCCTGAGGAACCCCACAAGACAATGGTTGTGGGGTAGAACAGGTGTCTCCCAATAACACCTTCTGAGATCGACCCTCCACATAATACATAAAATAAATAGTTTTGCACTCCATTTAATGAAAAACTTACCGGTTGCATGAGCTATTATTTCTGAACATTTACAAGGAATTTGCTAGGTTGATATCTTCATCACTCCTGTCATCACTGTTTAATTTTAATATGTAATTTTAAAAACAGTAACATGAGTGACAACCTTTCTGGAAAAAAAAATATGCAAAACAATAGGTAAAATGTTTTAAAAAATGCCTTTTTTAAAAGCCACCCCCCCCCCCTCACCTCACATGCACACACACAATAAGTATCTAATAGTCTGGCAAAGAGTTATTCCAGCAGAACAAATGTGTTCAGAGGTAGAGGCATTTGTTATTAGACCGCCTGCTTTGTTTTTCATAATCCAAATGACATTTTTCAGTCATGCACTATTTCAAGCTACTTCCTGTTCTTTTCTGTATCTGGTGTTTGTTTTATTTAAAGAGAGTGGTGGATACTTTGGCCTTAACAATTTAGTTGAACGAAGTGGCTATTTCAGGGCAGTAGAAATGTTAACAAACCCAAATTAACCCACTAATCCTATTCTTGATACACTGGGTTTTATCCCATTGAGATGCCAAAATGTGGGTGGCATTAGTTTGATTACCGTTTCCAGAATTCCACACTCAGCTGATGGATAGTGGAGGAAGAGGAGGAGGAATTCTCCCAGCCTCTGCCAAGTTGCCAACACTAAGCACTCTGCCACCTGCTCCTGCTTTGATCATCAATCAGATAATCTTGGTTCTGTCATCAATAAAATATTTTTAAAATCACTTCTTGGATGTGATTTTATAACAGACTGAATCCAATTCTTCTTTGTCTAATCTTCCCCAAACTGGTATCCCACGGGATGTATTGGAATTTACATAGATAGAGTTGACAGATCAAGACTATTCTAGGCTCCCAAAGTGACCCATTTAAGGTGGAATCAGGCGTCAAACAGGGATGTGTTATTGCCACAACTTCATCGCTATGATACTTCACCTTGTTGATGGGAAGCTTCCCACCAGAGTGGAAATCATCTATCTGACAGATGGCAAGCTGATTAACCTCAGCAGACTGAAAGCCAAAACCAAGGTTACAACAACATCTGTATACTGATGACAACGTCATCTGTGCGCATTCAGAAGAAGATCTACAAGCCGCTCTAAACACCTTCGCAGAAGCATACGAGAAGCTCGGCCTGTCATTGAACATCGAGAAAACCAAGGGAACTTTCTGCAGTGTATGGAAATGGATCCCAGAATGCATTTTCAGCCCCCTGTGGAGCAATAGGTTAAACCTTTGTGCAAGCAGGACTGAAGACTGACAGTTCGGAGGTTCGAATCCGGTGAGAGCACAAATGAGTTCCCTCTGTCAGCACCAGCTCCTCATGCGGACACATGAGAGAAGTCTCCCACAAGGATGGTAAAACATCAAAACATCTGGGCATCCCCCGGGCAACATCCTTGCAGATGGCTAATTCTCTCACACCAGAAGTGACTTACAGTTTCTCAAATTGCTCCTGACACATACACAACTCCCCCCCCCCCCCCGACTTCAAATGGAGAAAGTAGGGGAAAGACATGGAAATGATGAGGGATGGTTGGCCTTTCTAGAAGACAAACCACGATGGCAGTGAACAAACGATTCCCTCTACTTTCCCCTTGCTCATGGAATGAGGTTCAAAGTCTATCATTCAAACCAAAACAACACCTCTAACAAATAAGGACAATAAATAAATATACACACACATTTCAAGGCAGCACTCTTCCCCCGAGATCCCTCCCTGTCTTCCTAACAACCAGAAAAGAAGGGGAATCCTATTGATAGGATTGGCATGCATTTGCCAGATGAAAGTTGTCATCCAACGTATCTGGCAGAGGACCAGATGTATTGGGAGACTAACTTAGTCCAAGCCCATCAAACAATCTCCTGCACAAGGAGGCAAGAATCCTGTTATGATTCCCTTCCTAGTTTTGAGGACTGACTCACAATTTCTGGACATCTGGGGCCAGCAAGCTCAGACTGTAGGATCCTCAGCCCAGTTCTCTGAGTTTTTAAAGGAAGAAGAGCAAACCTCATTCCACTTCCTGCCTTGACACTGATGCAGTAGAGCCACTTAAAACAAGCACAGGACTTCCTTGCCAGGAGCAGAAAACCCACGGTTATGCAGAATAGTACATGTATTGCATCCCAGTCCCATCAATCATTAGTTGGAAGGGGATTTCACAGCACAGAAGTCAAGTGTACTACCCGAGTAGTAAAAAAGCAATATTCACCACTCCGACTTCTGTTTGAACATTTATTTTGGCAGGCAGTGAAACCATTGTTCCTTCCCCCACCAGCTACAGTGAATCTTCACACTCCACCCACACAGCAAAGATGACTCAGGCAAGACTGTACTAAAATTAGGGGGCTGGTATTTTTTTTGTGCTATTTGTCTCTTCAGACAGAGCGCCATGCAAAATTCCTTGAGCAGGAGATTTCGGTATCTGACCTTCACCAAACCCATGCCATTGGTTCCTTGAGAAGATGTGGCCCTCCAAATGTTGCCAGAGTGACATCCTTCCTCTTCATTCCTTATTTCCTACATCACCTTAGGCTGTCCTGGCCAGCGCTAATGGGAACTGTGGTCCAGGAATATCTAATGGGGGCTGCATGTTCCCTAGAAATGTTCATAACAGTATACAACAATGGTTTGTCTTAAAGCCTGATCCCATAGGCACAAGCCAGTAGCACATTATGAATGTAGAGAATCACAATCATTTGCATTATCTTGGTATGTCAAGACTTCCTATCCAAACATAGGGTTGGAAGAGACCTCGTGGGCCATCCAGTCCAACCCTGCCAAGGAGTGGGAATGCCACTTTCAAAGCACTGCTGACAGATGGCCATCCAACCTCTGCTTGAAAGCCTCCAAAGAAGGAGCCTCCACCACACTCCTGGTCAGAGAGTTCCACTGCTGAATAGCTCTCGCAGTCAGGAAGTTCTTCCACTTGTTCAAGTGGAATCTCCTTTCCTGTAGTTTGAAGCCATTGTTCCGTATCCTAGTCTTCAGGGCAACAGAAAACAAGCTTGCTTCCTCCCCCTTATGACTTCCCCTTATTTATACATGGCCCTCATCTCTGCCTTCTCTTCTGCAAGTTAAACATGCCCATGTCTTTAAGCAACTTCTCATAGGGCTTGTTCACCAGACACTTGATCATTTTAGTCACCTTCCTTTGGCCACATTCCAGCTTGTCAACATCTCCCTTTAATTGTGCCCAGAACTTGACCAGGTCTGGTCTGACCCAGGCGGAATAGAGGGGCAGAATGACTTCCCTGGATGTAGACATTTGACTCCTATTTATTCAGACCAAAATCCCATTGACTTTTTTGACTCCACATGACATTGTTGGCTCATGTTTAACTTGTTGTCCATGAAGACTCCAAGATCTTTTTCACTCGTACTGCTCTCGAGCCAGGCATCACCCATTCTATATTTTTGCATTTCATTTTTTTCTGCCTAAGTGGAGTATCTTGCATTTGTCACTCTTGAACTTCATTTTGTTAGTTTTGGCCCATCTCTCTAATCTGTTAAGATCGTTTTGAATTCTGCTCCTGTTTTCTGGGGTATTGGCTATCCCTCCCAATTTGGTGTCATCTGCAGACTTGATGATCATACCTTCTAACCCTTCATCTAAGTCATTAATAAAGATGTTGAGCAGGACTGGGTTCATATAATCTTCCAATCCATATGGACACTGACCTGCTGCTGGGGGATTCAACAAGTTATTGTCGAAGAATGGACTGTTCCCAGCTCTGTCCAGACTTCTACTCCAAGTAATTTGGGAAAATGCCTCCTTATATGAAAGGTTCTTGCTCACGGTGAGGATTTTATTCCTGAGAAGTCTTTCTTCACAGGCAAGGAAGCCAGATGTTTTGGATTGAGAGCTGGCTTTTTCTTGTTCTCTCAAATGCAAGATACTCCGCTTTGGCAGGAAAAACGAAATGCAAAGATACAGAATGGGGACAATGCCTGGCTTGAGAGCAATACGTGTGAAAAAGATCTTGGAGTCCTCGTGGACAACAAGTTAAACATGAGCCAACAATGTGATGTCGCGGCAAAAAAAGCCAATGGGATTTTGGCCTGCATCAATAGGAGCATAGTGTCTAGATCTAGGGGAGTCATGCTACCCCTCTATTCCACTTTGGTTAGACCACACCTGGAATATTGTGTCCAATTCTGGGCATCACTATTGAAGAGAGATATTGACAAGCTGGAATGTGTCCAGAGGAGGACGACTAAAATGATCAAGGGTCTGGAGAACAAGCCCTATGAGGAGCGGCTTAAGGAGCTGGGCATGTTTAGCCTGAAGAAGAGAAGGCTGAGAGGAGATATGATAGCCATGTATAAATATGTGAGAGGAAGCCACAGGGAGGAGGGAGCAAGCTTGTTTTCTGCTTCCCTGGAGACTAGGATGCGAAACAATGGCTTCAAACTACAAGAAAGAAGATTTCATCTGAACATGAGGAAGAACTTCCTGACTGTGAGAGCTGTTCAGCAGTGGAACTCTCTGCCCCAGAGTGTGGTGGAGGCTCCTTCTTTGGAAGCCTTTAAACAGAGGCTGGATGGCCATCTGTTGGGGGTGATTTGAATGCAATATTCCTGCTTTTTGGCAGGGGGTTGGACTGGATGGCCCATGAGGTCTCTTCCAACTGTTTGATTCTATGATTCTATGATGGTGGAGCACATTTCTACTGAGAAGCAGGCTTCCTTAACTCTTCCCTTTTGAGACCAAGAGTCAAGTCTGGAGAAGGGAACATTCTTCTAACATCATCGGGGCACAGGATTTTCAGTCATCCTTGGAGGATGATCAGTCCACAAAGGTCATGAAATGGCTTTGCTTGCTGCAGCTTGACACATGATAGAAAGTGATTCTAATTTTGAGAACCAGGTCTAGGTCAATGGGAGTGGTACATTTTTCTGTGTCATCTGCCAGGCAGGTTCCGGTTCATTTTCAGAGGAAAAACTCTCTGTTAAAGGCATAGTATATCCTCTTTTTTGTGGCTTGGTTGGCACATGATAGAGAATGTTTCTAATTCTGAGAACATTCAGCCACTTCTGTTAAGCCAGCTGGTAGACTGCGATTCAATCACATAGGGATTAGTCATTTGTTGTGGAGAGGGAGGGGAAGGAAGCAAAATGACCCTACATCCATTCTTGATGTTGCAATACAAATGAACAACGGTGGTATAATTTCTTATTTTTGCTCTCTATGTTCACCAAAGGTCACTCAAGTGACCAGGGTGCAATAAAACAGAAACATGGAAACAGAAGAGAGCAGGCCATTTCACCTCAGCATTTGGAGAACCACTCTAGAGTTGCCACACTCCTCATTAGACTCTGGCTAGCTTGTCTGTTACGCCATGTCTAAAACCTATTTTGCTGTCTAAGAGGGCAAAATGCCACCCCCACCTCATTCCATGTCCATAAGTTGGGTAGAATGGTATTTATATCTAACTTCAGGACAAGGATGGTGCTAAGAGTATGTGTGCATGTGTCAAAATGAGGACACTGCCCCACAAATGAAATTCTCATTCAGATCCTAAATATCTAGCTGTGCAGTGACTTATTAATTTATGTATTTATTAACTTTATTTATACCTGGCCTTTCTCCCGTGGGGACTCAAAGTGGCTAATAATCCCATCAGTCAAGCGTTCTGATTTTTTCCTATTTTTTAATTGGTTGTATAAGTAAGTTATAACATTGTCACATATACTCTGCAATTTTTTCCATATATTCCATAACATTCTGATTATTTCTGTTTTCCTATCCTTTACATTTCTATACTTATCTATTGCTTCCGCTGTTAGCAGAACCACCTTCTTTCATCTGCGGCAGGCTAGACGGCTGGCCCACCTGTCCAGGGATGACCTAGCTACGGCGATCCAGGCCACGGTCATCTCAAGACTGGACTACTGTAACGCCCTCTACATTGACCTTCCTCTGTCGGTGATCCGGAAGCTCAAGTTGGTACAAAATGCAGCTGCTCGGCTTCTTGCGGGAATTCCGATGAGATGCCACATAACACCAATCTTACGGCAGCTGCATTGGTTACCACCGGCACCGGATCACTTTCAAAGTGATGGTACTCACCTTTAAGGCCTTGCATGGTCTGGGGCCGATGTATCTGAGGGATCGCCTCACCCCCTACCAACCCCAGAGATCCCTCCGTTCTTAGGACCAAGATCTATTGGAAGTCCCCAGTGTCAAGACCTTGCGTCTAACAGCAACCAGACAAAGAGCCTTCACAGCAGTGGCACCATCACTCTGGAATACTCTGCCACCTGAAGTCCATGCCTTGCGGGACTTACCAGCTTTCCGCAGGGCATGTAAGACATACCTGTTTCGACAGGCTTTTAATGTTTGATATTGCTCTTTTTAAATTGTTTTAAATTGCTTTTAAATTTTGTTAGATTTTAGCCATTCTTGTAAGCCACTCCGAGCCCCAGGGAAGTGGCGGCATATAAGTTTAAATAATAAATAAATAAATAAATAAATATCCATTTGTTCCCTTTCCCTCTTCTTCCCTCTCCCCTCCCTTCGGGAACAGGTGTACCTCTGCTCTTTGTATTATTTTATTTGTTCGATCATGAAGACTGTCTCATTCAATTCCTTATATTTTCCTTTCCCTTTGACTCTGGCTATAAGTCCTTTCCATTTCAACTTCCAGTTCTCCTTAGGATGTTAATTTGTATATTTAATTCTCCTTTCAGTGAAGTAATCTTGACGCATATAATCTGATAAATATTCCTACCATTTTAAGTTCCTGTTTCTTTTGCTCGTTCCATCCTAAGGCTAATGTTGCTTGGATTGCTGCTATCATGTATTTTACAATTTTGACCCATTCTTTATTTCCACCTTTACCTTTTATTTTCTGAATAAATAATTGTATTTTGTTCAACTCTATTTTTATCCCTAGCATTTCCTCCATCTCATTGTTAATTTTTAATAAAATATTTGTAACTTTTTGCGGTCCCACCACATATGGATAAAGCTTCCGATTCCCCCACATTTATGCCAGCACAATTTTGATGTGTTTTCATAATATGGGGTACGTGATGTGGGGTTCAATACCATTTTGTCATCTTATTTTGTGTTTCCTTAATACTTAGGTGTTTAATATATTTTAGTTGATTTTATCCTATTTTCATTTTCATTCTCATTGCTGCCATATCTCAATCAAAGCCTGTTTCAAATTATGTTGTTTTTCTATTATTTTATTATTTTAAAAATCCCACAATTCCGTTCTCCTTCTCTGTTTTCCATTTTAAAATTTGATCTAAGTCTGCTTCTAGGCTTTCCTTTCTCTTCCATTCTATGATCCTCTGGGTCATTCTGTGCCATCATAACCAGTTACTTTGTCCACACTTATTTATTTATTTATTTATTTATTTGCTTCATTTATATACCGCTCTTCTCAGCCCTCAGGCGACTCAGAGCGGTTAACTTATTCTGAAATGATTGTCAGTGTTTTCCAGTCATCTCATTCAAGTCACATTAACGACTGATGAAGAGAGTGCAAAATAGATATTTTCTCTGCATTTTCTTAACTACATAGCAAATTTTCATGAATGCATTTTCATGATTTTTCAGTGCTGCTGGGAAAGCGAGTTCTCAGCAGGGCCCTCTCTGGTAGAGGATCCTAGGAACTTTCCAAAAAGAACATTGCTGCTGCCGGGGAGGGAGAAAAGTTGTAGAAGATCCCTGCCTCGGGTGTATTGCTGATTTAACCCCTTACCATCCAGAAACTGGACAAAATCCTGCTCCCTTAATTTGTTTAGCTGGGCTTTTCGGCACCCTTTTCCCTGTTCTATTTTTGACCTGCCAAATACTACAAATCATTTTCATTCAAACCGATTTGGGCCCAAGCCTAGAAGCTGCTGCAACAGACAGCTTTACATTTCTTCCTCTTTGTTCTTCTGTAAAATTTAGTAGAGCAAAATGGGCATCATCATACTGCATTTCTCCATTCCATTGGCTTTCCCTTACAAAGGAAGAGAAATTTGCAAAGAAGGAAAATTTGCAACATAATGCTTCAATGGCCTCCATTCTCCACTTCCACCTCTACCAGAAAGGCTTTGAAGCCAAAAATAAGCCTATCTGTAGGGAAAAAATCAATGTAGAAAGGCAAGAATGTTTTTGAGGAACTCACCACTTTGGAAAACATATTGAAGTCAATAGGAACTTTAGGAGGGTGTTCCCCAGGAGGAGGGACCCTGAGACCCCACCAAAGAGGGATCGCTACTTTGGCGAGCTCAGAGAAGCCTGATTTCAGCAATTTTATTGTCTTAAAAATCCAAAAGAAATCTTACCAAAGTTGAAGAAGCGGCACCGAGGTGTTTTTATTAGAGATTCAGCTGAAAAGGATGCAATGTAGCAATCATTCGCCTACAGAGCATGTGGTTACAGAGATCAGAGGCATTTTTATAGGAAATACAGGCTCAGAAGTTTCAAAATTCCCGCCCTCCTCCCGGCTGGAAGGTGATTGGCTGATGCAATAACAGCTGGGAGGAGGCACGGCCGCCCTCCCTGCACCACAGCCAATCACAGAGCTTCTTTGCTGCGCAGGAGCCTATCAGGACGCTCCTACCGCCTCGGCGCTCTGGCAAATCAGGAAAATGGGAGGCAGGACGAAGAAGAAACAATGGATTGAGCTCAGAGGATTATAGGATTTCATGCCTTGGGGGTCTTGAGTCCGAGAAACCGGCCTGCAAAAGATGCCCAGTCTATTGTCCTTTGATGGGTCTGCGATAAGCGTTGATTGCTTTATCCGAGTTTTCCTGTCGCCATCAGATATGACACAATGAAGATGCTGAGGTGAATGTCCGTTGTGACGAGTTTTCAAAGTAGAAAAACAGTTTCGGGGGAAAAGACTGTCCGAGGGTCTTTTGTCCCCAATGTGAAGTGATCAATAGTTTGCCAAGCAAAATTCTTTGTTTGGCGGCCCAACTCCGAGACCAAACAAAGGCTCTCAAGTTTATGGTTCCATGCACAAGTATCAAGATAAGGGTTCTTTTGTGATCACTGATTGCCATCTCAGAACAGCTAGTAGATTCCTTGTTGATTTTCTCGGAAGGGAGGGGAAAGGGGCAATGGGCTTGGAGCCAGGGCAAAATATGAGGGAAAATACATGGGGAAATATAGGAATCACAAGAAATTCGTATCAAACATCCCCTCCCCCACCCACCAGAGAAATTGATTAAAGTAATAATTTCAGAAAAACATGTGTCCATAGTTCATACGGGGGAAATTCATATGTGAAAATGAGTTCATTAGAGCCAAAAAAATGTTTTGTAAGAAGTCCAACAGTCACAAAAGGAGCTTGGTGATTTCCACTGAGGTGAAGGATGGGGCCCTGCAGCGCTGAGATCAAGCCAGTCCTTGGGGAAACTAGAACTTCCCCCAAGGGCTGGGGTTCCAAAGCCAGACTGTTCCCCGAACGCCTCGTGGGGTAGCCGCACTGAGTCTCCAGGGCAGGGGCTTGGAAAAGGCAAGGAAGTGGCAAGAGGCAGCGGCAGCGCGGCAGCAGTGAGGCCGGTCTTTTGACAATCAGCTGTTTCCTTGAAATTATATTCTCAAAACTTAAAAGCGTAGAAGCCCGAAATGCAAAAAGCGAGATAGCAGATATTGTTAAAATTAAGCTAGGAAAAATATGCCATCAAAATGGAGGCAATCCACCATCTCGCAGATACGTGGGCCCCTGGGGGTTTCCGTATCCGCGGTTTAGAGAAGCACAGATTCAGCCTCCCCAGAACGCCTGGAAGGCATTCCGGGCAGGCCTGCAGTCTCCCGCCAAGTTGGACTATGGATGTTTCCCACCAGCATTATAGAATGGAGGCAATCATCTGCCAATCATCCGAGTTGCTCCTGCAGCATTCTAAGAAATGTAGTTCAGGGCAGAACCTTTGAAATTCTCAGCTAGAGAGGTCCTTGGCTTCCCTAAACAACATATCCCAGAATTCTGCAGCAGCAGATCAGATGAATAGCGTCTGGTCTATAATGCTGGTGGAAAATGTTATCTCAATCGTGGAAACCTTCTGAGTGACCTTGGGCAAGTCACATTCCCTCAGCCTCAGGGGAAGGCAAAGGGAAATCCCCTCTGAACAAATCTTGCCAAGATAATCCAATGATAGGATAACCATAAGTTGGAAAAGACTTGAAGGCACACAACCACAACAATTGAATATTCATGGACCATTATGCTCCCCTCACAGGGCCTCCAGTACAAATCAACACATGACAATGTAAGTACAGTAAACAAATCTAATTAAAAACAGAGCCATTTAGAAAACAAAATTGCAGCCAGCAAATTTAACCTTGAATCAAAACCATTTAAAGCTGCATGAAGTTCATAAAACTAAAAATGGTCAAAGGTCAACCTAATTTCTCTATGAATATGCATGTCATCACACCTTGGGGACCACCAAACAGGAAATCTTGAGAAGTATTGGATTATAACATTACATTTCCACATCCTTGTCATCAGATCTTGGAGAAGGTTGCAATAAAATATGGGAAGGCTGTAATTGGATCAAACTACGCAATCAAATTTGGGTTGCACAAATCTGGTGAGTATATTCATCCAGGATTAAATCCTGGGTCCTAAATGTCTTTCTGGTTGCAAGCAGAAAATAGTTAAAGGAAGGGGGGGGGGGGATTTCACAGAATTGTCTGGTTATGTATCACAGTTCAAGAAAGGGACTTAGAATTTTCATAGCTAGCTCAGATAGGTTGACAAAGATGACATGCAGAAGTAGTAGTTTTGATTCTACTAACCCAAACAATAATGGCCTGGGATGCCCATTGCACCTCATATTTTCCATTCTATTTGCAGAGAGTAAAACGAGAAAGGGTATTCTCCAAGAGGATACTGAAAGTCTCCAAAGGAAGCCTTTAAAAAAGTATATATGCAGAAAATACACTGGAAAATTCTTTTCTAAGAAAGCCTGGCTCAGCTCTGCTTCTTGTCATCAGTATAGACAACTCTCACTTCCTCATTCCACACCTAGGGCCCATTACATCACATTTGTGCAGTTCTTACAATGGCTATTTTTGCACATAAAATGGCAATCTATTTTTGCAGCAACTACTGCCTCTTCCCTATTTGTGTATTGAGTAAGAGAAAGAGAAATGACAGAAATATGAATGGCTAGACGATAGATGGATGGATGGACGGACGGACGGACAGACAGATGGACAGACAGATAGATTTAATATCCCAACCTTCTCCTGGCATGGCTTTCATACGAAGCAAAAGAGATGGGCAAGTAATGTTGAGAGCTACCATGATGCAGTGGTTTGAGGTTAAGACTAGGAAACCAAGGTTCATATGGAAACCAAGGTTCAGCCATGGAAACTCACTAGGTGACCTCAGACAAGTCACATCTCCCCAGTCTCAGAGGAAGGCCATGAGAAACTCACGCTAAACAAATCTTGGCTTAAGTCATGTCACCATAAATTGCAAATGACTTGAAGACTCACAATAACAAAATAATATTTAACTTTCTTTACTTGGGAATAATTTGAGTATATGGATGGATGTCTAATCACATCATTATTAAGCATGCAATGACTGTATGCTGAACCTTCAAATATCTCCACTGGAAATTTCACATTTAGGGCAACAGCAAGTTAAGCAAAATCTATAACTATTGCCTGGGATCTCTTCATGTTGCTATCATTAATCATTTTCTATGTGAGACAAAGACCCTTTCCGGTAATTTAAATCAGTGGTCAGACTTGATAATATTTGACCGAGGTCAGGTCTTCCCACAGAAATGCTCTTTGGGATCCTCCCCTCTTCATGTGTTTTCTTTCTATTGTCCCAGGTTATACCTTCCAAGGGCTGCATAGTTTGTCCAGGACTGACGTACTTCAAGTCCTACTCTGGAGTCCTGGTGGGTCAAGCAGTGATAAATAAATGCCTTGGATAAATAAATCAGTCTTGGTTATTCTGCAATTTATACAGCAGAGTTGTTTCTGTACTAATAACCATTTCCAGTTTTCATTAGTTGCTGTATCTCACAGGATTAAATCCTGGTCATAGTACCATGCCTTTTGAACTGCCATTTGTTTCAATTACTAGATAGGAAAAAGAACGAAGGCGCGAATAAAAGACAAAGAGGAAGAAAAAGAAACTGTAATAGTTGTATTGCAATTAGAATTAAATGCCAATGCTTTTGGAAAACAGAAAGCATCACTGAATGCAAAGAACAAATGTTTGCATTACCTATTTATATTAAAATATGCAGAGATTTTCTCAGTCTTGAGCCAACTTATAAATTTTTATAACTTTTTCAAATTGTTCACATTTTTTTAACACACAGCTTTATTTCAGCTTTGCGAGAAGCTCAATAACAATCATTCTGGTCTGGAAGTGGCAAAGGGGGGCACACATTAAAACAAAGAATGCAGAATGAATAAAAAACAAAACAGTACAGATTGTACATCTACACATACAAAGAAAACTTTTCATGGTGAGGTCCGAGCAATTATAACAACACAATGAACCACATGTTGATTGAAAAGCATTTCTCTAGTTACTGAAGACTTTCCTGGCCCTGTTTCAGAAAAAAAAAGTTTTCTGACATTCTCCCAATCTGACTTCTGTGCAATGTAAGTCATGCACATTTTAAGCAGAGAGAAATAATGCTGTCATTCTTCTAGGAATTGTTAAACAGCTGTAGAAACTATTATGGTCTGTTTAAAAAACACGTCTCAGTAGCCAACACCCTCCAGACACTTAGCAATCCTGAAGCTATTTCTTAGGCCAAACTACAATTGATAATCAGGATATGATATTTGATGGGCAGAAGTGGGGGAGGGGGCAAATAAACCCCCCAGTGTTTTTAATCTGCCATTTTTGCAGCTCCAAGTGGCAGTGGCATAACTGGAAAATGATCCACCAAATGTAGAGAAAATAAATAGAGGGAAGGGAAGGGGGTGAGAAGTCCTAACAAAGGAAAGTGTGGGAGGGAGGAAGTATGAGAAAAAATATGGATGCATCAGTTGGATCACAAAATGAGACCTTTTTCCAGGTCACTCAATTTTCTAGGATTATTTTATATGCTAGGGAAAGCATCAGGGTTTTTTTTACGACCAACACATACCAGATTAATTAGGAGCATGTATTGTTCTATAGAAAGTAAATATACTAGGTCTTATTTTCAAGTGCAGTGAAAGGTCAAGCATTTGACAGAAAATACAATTATTTCATAATAACTGTGGACTGATCATAAACCTGATGCTCTATTTCCCCCATAAAAGCAGGTGTAGAAAGGGGCTAGATGAAGGTGGGCTCTGATGACAAATAGGCATTAATTCCACCTCCTCCTGCATCTCTCCAAGAGAAAAAATTATCTGGCACCAAGATACCTTGGTGCCAGATTGCATTTTCGATACCAAGGTGAGGTCTCTTTCCCTATTGTTGTCGGGCTCTTGGGTGGAAGTGAGGAGGCAAGTATCTGGAGAAAAGGGGAAACATTTAAGTAAGCAGCAGATCAGTAGGTCACTAGATTGCTAGCCAACATCGTGATCTGGTTGATTTTCTAGTCTGTGTGTATGAGCCTTCATGTTGTCTGCTGAATTATGGTGATCCTACAGTTTTCATACAGTTTTCTTAGGAACAGTGATTGTACCACTTCTTTTCTCTGCACCAGTTATTTCTTGACAGACCTCTGAAGGAATATCTAAGGCAAATAAAGAGGAAGTCCAGATGGGACCCAGATATATCCTGGAAAATAGCCAAATGTTGTAGTAATTGTTTGGGATTTGATAAATTATCTGTATCGCCCTACCTTTTGGAATGGATGACATCTAAAATCTGGATGAACATCTAGGCAGAAGAAAACTATGGGAAAAGACTTACAAGTAGGGCTTAGAGAAGGGCTTAGCTGCACCATCCATTGGATGGCATGACATGACAGAACAGATATAACCTGGCAGATCATCTATGATCCCATCTCTTCTACCTTTAAAAGAAAATGACCTTTTTCATTGTCTTTACTGAAAACAGACACCATTGACTGACTATCGATATTTTAAACAATTTTTGACTGCAAAAGTACAGTGGGCACTTTTCAAGCCAAGGATGGTTAATTCTATGGATGCAGAATCTGTGGATAGCAAGGTCCAACTGGAATTTAAAATATATATTTTCCATCTTCTCAATAACAAATGAGTACAAAAAGTTAGCAGTTTAGCTCTAGCAGAGAAACCCTATATACTGCAATTTTGGATGAATAATTATATCATAGCAAACACAGAAGTTAAAAAAATATTGTAGACAGTTGTTAAAGGCTGGTGGGAGTGAATTCCAGCTTTGCCAGATAACACACACCCCTTTCCCATCTGGCCCACTGGAGCTCTTTCTGGTCCCAGTCATTGTGGCCACATCCTGCATCTGGCCTAACCACAACTCCTCCTCCATAGTCTTAGTCACATCCAGCAATATTGGAAGGGAAAGTAACCACATTTATTTTACCATCCACTGAGCTGGAGATTCAAAATATAGCACTGAGCCAATCTGACAAGTATTTCTGTCTGGTAGCTTTTCCCGAATCTTTCTGAGAATCTTGATTTCAGTGAAGACCTGATGGCTGAGAGGAGACAAGATAGCCATGTATAAATATGTGAGGGGAAGTTATAGGGAGAAGAGAGCTTGTTTTCTGCAGCCCTGGAGACTAGGACACAGAGCAATGGCTTCAAACTACAGGAAAAGAGATTCCATCTGAACATTTGGAAAAACTTCCTAACTGTGAGAGCTGTTCAGCAGTGGAACTCTCTGCCCCCAAGTGTGGTGGAGGCCCCTTCTTTGGATGCTTTTAAGCAGAGGCTAGATGGCCATCTGTCTGGGGTGCTTTGAATGCAATTTTCCTGCTTCTTGGCCTGCAGGTAGTTGGACTGGATGGTCCACAAGTTCTCTTCCAACTCTATGATTCTATGATATAATGTGGACTGGTATAAATGTGTGTCTTTTATGTCATAATCTCATCAGCCACAGTACTAATAATCCAGACATGCAACTTTCCTTTAGTGGAATGAAGTTCAGGTGCAAAAAGGAAATACTGAATTACAAGAATTCTTCAAAGAATATCCCTATGTGAGTGGTTAATTTTGCGCAGGCCACAGACTGGGCTGATATAAACATCAGATTCAGGGAGCAATATCTGTGCACATTAATTGTCTATGCGTTTGTTGAGAAAATTTATATGGGTGCAGAATTACTCCCCCTCCATAATATCAGTCAGAATAATGATTTTATAACACCAAAATAGGGTGTGTTTGCATGTGTTTGTGTGTGTCTTTGCCATAACTACATGGCCATGAAGCCACAATAGTCCTATATGAGGGCAAATATGGAATATAAGGTACACTTACACACAAACTTGGACACATGAAACCTGACATTAATACTACAGAAACCATGACTGGCTATTTGATTTTTAAGGGCTTGCTACATATACTTCATGAATAAATTTAGAAATTTTAATCCAGAAGTTGACCAAAAAACCAGGATGGACTAGTCCAGGGGTCTTCAAACTTTTTAAACAGAGAGCCAGGTCACAGTCCCTCAAACTATTGGAGGGCAGGATTATAATTTGAAAAAAAAGAATGAATTTCTATGCTCACTGCACATATCTTATCTGTAGTGCAAAAAAAAAAAACCCCACTTAAAAACAATACAATAATAAAAATGAAGAACAATTTTAACAAATACAAACTTATTAGTATTTCAATGGGAAGTGTGGGCCTGCTTTTGGATGATGAGATAGGATTGTTGTTGTTGTTGTTGTGTGTGCTTTCAAGTCATTTCAGACTTAGGTTGACCCTGAGCGAGGGCCGGGTAAATGACCTTGGAGGGCCATATTTGGCCCCCGGGCCTTAGTTTGAGGACCCCTGGACTAGTCCATGGTAAGTGATGTACAGTACCAAAAACTGAATCACTCCATTCTTTGAGTAGAATGGAGGAAGACAGGAGCTTAGTCTATCCTGGGAGAAACTAAAAATAAAATAAAATAATCAATCCTCTACTCTCTCTCGACTGTGCTACCACTTTTTGTTGGAAATGACAACCTTCTTCGTACCTTCTCTAGTAATGTTTATCTATTATCCTGTTGCTTGCTGTTTCCTATATATTCTGGTATGCTGCTTCCTTTAGTCTATGGTAACTAGAATCATAGAATCATAGAATTTAAGAGTTGGAAGAGACCTCATGGGCCATCCAGTCCAACCCCCTGCCAAGAAGCAGGAACATCGCATTCAAATAACCCCCGACAGATGGCCATCCAACCTCTGTTTAAAAGCTTCCAAAGAAGGAGCCTCCACCACACTCTGGGGCAGAGAGTTCCACTGCTGAACGGCTCTCACAGTCAGGAAGTTCTTCCTCATGTTCAGATGGAATCTCCTCTCTTGTACTTTGAAGCCATTGTTCCACGTCCTAATCTCCAGGGAAGCAGAAAACAAGCTTGCTCCCTCCTCCCTGTGGCTTCCTCTCACATATTTATACATGGCTATCATATCCCCTCTCAGCCTTCTCTTCTTCAGGCTAAACATGCCCAGCTCCTTAAGCCGCTCCTCATAGGGCTTGTTCTCCAGACCTTTTATCATTTTAGTCACTCTCCTCTGGACACATTCCAGCTTGTCAATATCTCTCTTCAATTGTGGTGCCCAGAATTGGACACAATATTCCAGATGTGGTCTAACCAAAGTAGAATAGAGGGGTAGCATTACTTCCTTAGATCTAGAAACTATGCTCCTATTGATGCAGGCCAAAATCCCATTGGCTTTTTTTTGTTGCCACATCACATTGTTGGCTCATGTTTAACTTGTTGTCCACAAGATCTTTTTCACACGTACTGCTCTCGAGCCAGGCATTGTCCCCCATTCTGTATCTTTGCATTTCGTTTTTCCTGCCAAAGTGGAGTATCTTGCATTTGTCACTGTTGAACTTCATTTTGTTAGTTTTGGCCCATCTCTCTAATCTGTCAAGATCGTTTTGAATCCTGCTCCTGTCCTGGCTATCCCTCCCAATTTGGTGTCTTCTGCAAACTTGATGATCATGCCTTCTAATCCTTCATCTAAGTCATTAATAAAGATGTTGAACAGGACCGGACCCAGGACGGAACCCTGCGGCACTCCGCTCGTCACTTCTTTCCAGGATGAAGAGGAAGCATTGGGGAGAATCACCCTCTGGGTTCGTCCATTTAACCAATTACAGATCCACCTCACCGTAGTTTTGCCTAGCCCACATTGGACTAGTTTCCTTGCCAGAAGGTCATGGGGGACCTGAGAAGTTATAAAAGAGGCTGCAGACCATATGATTACTAGCAGACTACAGACTACTTCAGAGCTCAGATCACACACTTGCTTTTGCTGTTATGGCACAGAGAATTATCTCAAACATATCTGGACTGATAAGTTTTGTATGCTGAACACATTAAGGTTGTGAGTAAACCAAATATGCTATTTTTATCAAAGTCTACTTAATTTTGTCTCTTGAGTGCATGATATAAAACAAGTTGTTTTATTGGAGAGTATATATTTTTGGGCACTGAAAAACACTTCTAAAACTCTGCTGTTTTTATAAACTGGCAAAATCTTTGTTTTCCTAACAGATCAGAGATAACAGGTCATTCAGTCTAACAACCATTGCCTTGCATAATTATATCTGGTTGAGGTATCAAGAGAAGGTTATACTCTTAAGGGTTTTTGGCTTTTCTCTGTAAGAGACTGGATGGCCATCTGTCGAGGGTGCTTTGAAAACGGCCTGGAAATTTCAATTGGTCCAGCGGGCGGCGGCCAGGTTGTTAACTGGTGCTCCTTACAGGGAGCGGTCAGCCCTCCTGTTTAAGGAGCTCAATTGGCTACCGTTCATTTTCTGGTCCAAATTCAAGGTGCAGGTTCTTACCTACAAAGCCCTAAACGGTTTGGGGCCTGCCTACCTGCGTGACCGCATTTCCGTGAATGAACCCACACGATCTCTTCGGTCATCTGGAGAGGCCCTGCTCGCGCTCCCACCTCCATCGCAGGCGTGATTGGTGGGGACGAGGGAGAGGGCCTTCTCGGTGGTGGCCCCTCGACTCTGGAACTCACTCCCCAAGGACATCAGGCATGCTCCAACTCTGGCAGTCTTTAGGAGGAGCCTGAAAACGTGGTTGTTCCAGTGTGCCTTCCCAGAATAAGGAAACTCCCAGCAATATGTCCCTAAATGCACTTTATTAGTGATCTAGGATTGTCTGCATGCCCTATTCCTCTCCGAAAATTCTATCCTAGTTATATTTCACCTGGCCATGCTCAGCATTATTTTAAAATTTTAATTATTACATTTGGCCCAGCCATAGGTTTTTAAATGTTGTTGTGTTATTGTTAATGTTTACTGCTTATTTCCCGTTTATGAGTTTTATGTTATTATTTTGTATTACTGTTGTTATTGTTTTTACTGATGTATTGTGAGCTTGGCCTCATGTAAGCCACACTGGGTCCCTTGGGGAGATGGTAGCGGGGTACAAATAAAGTATTATTATTATTATTATTATTATTAATAATAATAATAATAATAATAATTTGTATATACCAGTAGGTCAGAACAAATACATTTTAAACTCCAATCAGTAATATATATTTATAAGTTTTGGATAGCATAAGGAAGAGTTAACACCCCTGTGGTATTGGTTTTGTTGTCTGTGCCCCTGTTCAGAAGATTTCACCTCGCTTTCTGTCCCTGTGATAATTGGATTCTGAAATAATTGGCTTGTTGTGAAAACAAGGATTGATTAGAAAGCTTCAGTGGAGAAACCTTTTCCCCATGCTAACTCTTTCAGGAGAGAATTTCTTCTCCAAGGAGTAGATTTCTCTCACTTCCTGTTGTCTCGCCCCAGGTTGTAACTATGAATAGTTTGTAAGTTGGATGTTTGTAACTCGGGGACTTGATCTTTCCCCAAGTAATCAGACCTGCAGGAACAAAAAGCTGCCTATGAAATGATAGCAAGGAGAGTACCAGTGTAACTTCCCTAGGAAGGGACGTCCAGAGCCTGGGACCACTTGAGGAGGGCCTCTCTTGTGTTTCCACCACAGTATTAGTGTGCTGATGTGACAACAAGGAAGTCCTTCCCAAAAAGATCTTGATTACATATTGAGAGATACAGCCCTCCAGATAACTTGAGTCACAAGAATATAGGAGATTGTAGGCTTCTGAGGTTCTGAAAGGAAGCCCTATAGGCTTTGTCTTTAGGAATAGGGGGTTGAGATTTTGGGGTGGGAATAAACTCCCATGAGGGTTTTCCTACAAGTTTAAGTTGTGTGGTTATAGTGGTTTCGGAATGTGTATGATGATTTGTGCATGTAAGTACTGTATTTTGAATATTATTAGTTGTGGAGGACTTCTAAGAGAGTTTTAGTCTAGTTAGGAAAGAAGGAATTTGGACAGATAGTGAAGAGAGGTTGTGAGAGTTTAAGAGTGGTTACTATAGGAAGGTTTTTGGGAGACAGGAAAATGAATTAGTTGGAAACTCATAGGAAAAGTGAACTTTCCCACCTATGTGACCTCATGGGGAAGTCATTCAATCTCATTCTACAACAACTCAAGACACTGAACGCAAAAATAGGCCACCTTTTTAAAGGGATTTCCCTCATTGTGAAAAATCCTATACAATGTGACCCCCCCCCCCCCAAAGGATGGGTTTCCAGTGCCTAGCAACTTACTAGGGGACACCTGGTCATTGGCTTTGGACAGCCTGGTGAGAAGAAGGCTAGAGGAACAAAAGGCAGAAGACATGATAGGAATTGAGGATTTTGAGCGTGTAGGAGGGTTTTCTTTTTATCAAAGGGGACAGAGGAGGTCTGGGCTTGGGACGACAGCCTCAGAACTGCAGAGGCCAACCAATAATGTAACACCTGAATTTGTTGTTCG
This sequence comes from Anolis sagrei, assembly GCF_037176765.1. Taxonomy (NCBI): domain Eukaryota; kingdom Metazoa; phylum Chordata; class Lepidosauria; order Squamata; family Anolidae; genus Anolis; species Anolis sagrei. The sequence continues at coordinate 166,908,065 of NC_090023.1, forward strand.
ATCTTTGGATACCTCACGCCAATCTCAACATCTTTTGCAAACGAACAATCTGGCATTTGAAGTTACAGACTCATTGTTGAACAGAAGCAGATGGACTTCTAGTAGAACAGTCCAGATATCTCTGGCTCAAATTTTGTCCAAGAACCAGATGAAAATCAAGATTAAGTCAATTGATTGGCTTCACAAAGACTATCAATCACAAGACTGCTCCACATATCTTTTTATTACACCTGAAGACAGTTCGCTAATGGAGGAGCTGCTAACATTTGGTCCCCAGTTAAAATATTGAGGCATTAACATCAGAAGGATATTTGTGGATCCCCTTTCTGCTCTCTTATTGCCAGGCTGAAATTACACTCTCAAGACCCAATAAGCTCCAACAACAATAGTGTAGACAGCTCCCCTGTTAGATCTTTTCCACCCTCAGAATTCCATTTTGAGATCCCTTCCCTAACCTCAGTCCCTGCCCAATCTACATCTCAATCCTGCCCACAGACACTCCCCTTGTTTAGCCCGCCCAGCACCCCAGACGATTCCTTCTCCTTAACATCCTTGGAAATATCCTCAACTCCCAGCCAGAATAGATCTCTGTGTGGTTCTCTGCCTTTGGAGAGCTGACTAGCCCTCCAAGAGACCAGTTCCAATTAGCCCATCCTCCAGGGGGAGGGAGGACCGAGCGGGGAGAGTGTACCATTGAGGTCATGTGGGGGAGGAGGAATGTTGGCCACCATCAACCCAGGGAGAAGCGCAATAGAGTTTTTGCGACCCTGGAAAAGGTTGGGCATGGTAGTCTCCACGACAGATCCCCTGGACTTAAGATCCTGCTTTTGAATGACAGATCCTTTAATGGCAAAACATCTGTCATTCAGGACTTGGTCCAAAGTGAGAGGGCGAATCTGGCTTGCATCACTGAGACATAGCTGGACAAGCTGGGTGGGGTAAATCTCACCCAGCTATGCCCACCAGGTTTCGGGGTGCATCAGTAGGCCCGGTCCGGGGGGCGAAGAGGAGGAGTTGCGGTGATCTTGACGCGCCTTCCTCTTGGCACTTTTCTCTCTTTCCCATGGGGCTGTCTCAAGTAATATCTGGTCCCAACCATCAGGCTGGACATACACTCGACCAAGTCTTTCTGGTGGATGGTGGAGCGGTCAGAGTGGAAGAGCAAAATATTCTTCCATTGTCATGATCCAACCATCATCTGACCAGTTTAAGGGTCACTGTGACCTCTAACCTCCACAGGGGTCTGGCCCAGGAGACTTATGGATTCGGATGGATTCCTGAGGTGTCTTCAGGAATTTTTCTGTTGTGGCGACTGACTATCCTGTCGATATCTTGGTCGACAGCTATAATAGCGAGATGTCTAGGGTGATTGACATGATCACCCCGAATGTCCCCTCTCACTACGTAGAGTTACACCAGCTCCTTGGTTTTCTGAGGAGTTGGCCATGATGAAGTATACAAAAAGGGGTCTAGAGTGCCTCTGGAGGAAAACTAGTGGCACCTCTGACTGAGCACGGTCTAGAATCGCAATTAGGGCCTACTCTGCAGCTTTGTGGGCAGCTGAGGCGGCTTCCTCGACTGCCCGCATAGTGTCTGCATCTAACAGACCATCGGAGTTGTTCCAGGTTGTTGGGGAGCTCCTCCACCCTCCCGAGGAGAGGGAGATTCTTGAGGTCCCAGCAACTCGGTGCAGTGATTTCACACACCATTTTGCAGACAAAGTTGCTCAGATACGTGTCAAGTTGAATACCAGCTTAAGTGCAAGATGAGGTAACCGAGGCACCTGTCTGATTTTGTGGGATTCATTTTGCCTTGTTCCACCTGATGATGGGGACAGGATCATTGGGGCTGTGAGAGCAACCACTTGTGCTTTGGAGCTTTGCCCTTCCTGCTAGTTAAACTGGCTAGAGATGGGTTGCTGGATTGGTTTGTGCCCATAATAAATGCTTCATTGGAACAGGGGAAATTCCCGTCCTGCCTCAAATTCCCGTCCTGCCTGTAGATGTTGAACATGGATGGATGATGATGATGATGATAATAATTATTAATGTTATTAGGCTATGACCAAGACTTGACATTAAGTCTAGTTGTGTCTGACTCTGGGGGGTGATGCTCATCTCCATTTATAAGCTTTTTTTTTTTTGTCATGTCAGGAATGACTTGAGAAACTGCAAGTCGTTTCTGGTGTGAGAGAATTGGCCGTCTGCAAGGACATTGCCCATGGGACGCCCAGATGATTTGATGTTTTTATCATCCTTGTAGGAGGCTTCTCTCATGTCCCTGCATGAGGAGCTGGAGTTGATAGAGGGAGCTCATCCGCGTCTCCCTGGATTCAAACCTGCGACCTGTCGGTCTTCAGTCCTGCTGGCACAGGGGTTTAACCCACTGCACCACCGGGGGCTCCAGATTTCTAAGCTGAAGAACCAGTGTTGTCCACAGACACCTCCAAAAGCATGCCCTTCCAGCCAAAGCGGGTGCCTACTGATCTACTCACATTTGCATGTTTTCAAACTACTAGGTTAGCAGAAGCTGGGGCTAAGAGCGGGAGCTCACCCCGCTCCCCGGATTCAAACTGCCAATCTTTTAGTCAGCAAGTTAAGCAGCTAAGGATCCTTCCACATAGTCCTATATCCCAGAATATCAGGGAGAAAATCCCACAATATCTGCTTTGAACTGGGTTATCTGAATCCACACTGCCATATATCCCAGTTCAAAGCGGAAAATATGGGATTTTATTCCACTGGGTGGAAAGGCCCTCAGTGGTTTAACCCACTGTGCCACCAATACTTTACCAAAATACGTTTTTAAAGTAGCATGTCTGTTCTTTTTTTCCCCTTAATTGGCACCTGACCTACTGCAGCTAACCACTATTCCTAAAAAAAATCCCACATTTGCAGATTCAAAACTGCTTCTTGTCAATAAACCAAATAACCCATGGTCCCATAATTGAACGACCCATATCAGGCAAAGAAGTAAAAAAAAAAACACATATGCTCCCAAACTCAGTCCTTTTTTCTCTTTTTCTAGATTTAATCACAATGTTCCTTTGCTTTTTGTTCTTCCAAGTTGCTACATATGCTAAGGCTAAGGTGAACTGATCAATTGAATTTTATCGGCTTGTTTGTAAGCTGTGGAGGGCTTCTACCCTCTTCAGGAAACAGAAAACAAAGATGATCTACCTATCTTACCACTGCAATAGTTGCAGTTACTGCAACTGCAATAGCGGCAGTAACTATCTCTGTTTGTCCACATTGTAAAAAGAATGAAATCAGGAAATGTTGGCCCCGACTCTGGTGTGGTTTTGAGATAACCCTTTATATACAATCCGATTTCATTATATGATGATGTCACAAAGCCAAAGGAAAGCAAGGTCCACACTTCTCTCATTGAGGCAGACCCAAAACCAGTAATTTTTCCCCCAGAAATAGCCGGGCGTTTCCTCAGTTGTAAACACACAAATAAAAGCTATATAGGTTTCAGGGTATACTAGTGAAAATTGTTTTTGTGAACTCTAAATCCTTCTGGCAAGTTCCCTCCCTTTCTGCATCACAAAATTGTTTTTTGGACAATTTAGTTCAATTTTAACATATACAGATCCAGACAGAATGGCATGCTTATCTTCTCTCTGGCAAGACCTGTATTCTCTGCTAGTTTTTATTGCCTTGGGATTTGCATTCATTGCTTGCAGTCCAATCACTAATCCAGGCAGTGCATGACTGGCAATTCTGTATGTAACTGACAAGTCTGAGCCTTTGAAAGAAAGGAAGTATATCAAGGTGATAAATGAATGAATTTACTCAAAACAGGAGCTAAGTCTGTAACTGTTTCTTTAAAGCTGGGACTTTTTTTTACAGCAAAGCTTTTCAGAACTGCCCTAACTCATGGTTTTTCCTTTGCTACAGTGCATAAAAGCAGACAAGGAAAAAATTGCCATTCAGTCGTGGTTATTTCCCCCACCTTGCGATTCTGATATGACTGGAGGTCTATAAGAAGGTATTCAAAAGTTGGTCCCATTTGTAAGGCTAGCTATATACTGATGGTCTCAGTAGATTATTTGCATTTACAATATTTATTTCTTATTTATTTCACATATTTGTATCCTGTCCTTCTCACCCCTGAAGGAGGACTCAAGGCGGCTTCCTAACAGACATTCATTCAATGCTAACAACACCTTCTGGGAATGGTCCTCAAGGAAGAACCGGAGCTACTGCAAAACAGTACTTCCAAGTCCCATATCCACAAGGCATTCCAGAAGGATACCATGGTCACGGTATCAAAGGCTGCTGAGAGGTCCAGCAGAACCAACAGGGACACACTCTCCCTGTTCAGCTCCCGGCGTAGATCATCTACTAAGGCAACCAAAGCTGTTTCGGTACCATGTCCCAGTCTAAAGCCAGACTGTGCTGTGCTTGAGTTGTCAGATAATCAGTGTCTTCCAAGAACCCCATGAGTTGTGTGGCAACCACACGTTCCAGGACTTTGCCAAAAAGGGGAGATTGGTAGCTGGCCAAAAGTTGTTCAGTTGGGTGGGATCTAATAATGTTTTTTTTATCATAGAATGAAAGAGTTGGAAGAGACCTCCTAGGCCATCCAGTCCAACCCTCAAGAAGCAGGAATATCGCATTCAAATCACCCCCGACAGATGGCCATCCAGCCTCTGTTTAAAGGCTTCCAAAGAAAGAGCTTCCACCACACTCCGGGGCAGAGAGTTCCACTGCTGAACGGCTCTCACAGGAAGTTCTTCCTCATGTTCAGATGGAATCTCCTTTCTTGTAGTTTGAAGCCATTGTTTTGTGTCCTAGTCTCTAGGGAAGCAGAAAACAAGCTTGCTCCCTCCTCTCTGTGGCTTCCTCTCACATATTTATACATGGCTATCATATCTCCTCTCAGCCTTCTCTTCTTCAGGCTAAACATGCCCAGCTCCTTTAGCCGCTCCTCATAGGGCTTGTTCTCCAGACCCTTGATCATTTTAGTCGCCCTCCTCTGGACACATTCCAGCTTGTCAATATCTCTCTTGAATTGTGGTGCCCAGATCTGGACACAATATTCCAGGTGTGGTCTAACCAAAGCGGAATAGAGGGGTAGCATGACTTCCTTAGATATAGACACTATGCTCCTATTGATGAAGGCCAAAATCCCATTGGCTTTTTTTGCCGCCACATCACATTGTTGGCTCATGTTTAACTTGTTGTCCACAAGGACTCCAAGATCTTTTTCACACGTACTGCTCTCGAGCCAGGCATTGTCCCCCATTCTGTATCTTTGCATTTTGTTTTTTCTGCCTAAGTGGAGAATCTTGCATTTGTAACTGTTGAACTTCATTTTGTTAGTTTTGGCCCATCTCTCTAATCTGTCAAGATCATTTTGAATTCTGCTCCTGTCCTCTGGAGTATTGGCTATCCCTCCCAATTTGGTGTAGTTTTATTACCGCTATCATCAGTAGTTTTATTACTGCTTCTTTTAAGCTGTCTGGAATCTTGCCGTCCTGTAAGAAGGCATGAACCACAACCTTCAGCCACCCTGCCAAACACCCTCTGGCTTCCTTTATCAGCCAGGATGAACAGGGGTCTAGAATGCATGTGGTCGCTCTTGCCTCTTTAAGGATCTTGACCATGTCCTCAAACTGCACCAATTGAAATGAATCCATCAAAACCAGACAAGAAGGTGCTCTGTTATGTCCTCAGAGATTGCTGTTAACATGGAGTCCAAGCCAGAGCGGATCAAAGTGACTTTGAACTGAGCAAATGTTTCACAATGGGCTATTGAGTTGTCAGGGATCCAGTCTTGGGAGATGAGATTGAACAACCCTCTGACTACTCAGAACAGCTCCGCTGGAGAGTTCTTTGCGGACGCAATATTGGCTAAAAAGAATGATGGGCTACATAGTCCTGCAGGCAATGAGTAGGCAACTCTGGCCCTTCAACATGTTGCTGGACACCAGTCCAAGCCCAAGTGATCAATGGTATGACAGGCTGGCAGTTGATTCCAAAAACCTCTGGAGATTGGTTATAGTCATTTACTTACCAAATATTATTTTTCTTATGCAGGCACTTCAAAAGACATCAGTGCCCTAATCTAACCTAAGGTGTGACATTTCTATTTAATGCTTTGGTTTTATACATTATTATCTGATAATACTGAGCTGCAGTGTTTGTCTCTGAATAACTGTAAGAACAGAAATTGTGATTTCTGAGCTTGGTATTTGGTATAAAGTTTAATAAGGAGGTCACTACCAAAGAAGTGATTCATAAGCCTCAAGGAAACAATTCATCATACTCCTAGTTATGAAGTGATATCACCGTTTCACATCTCCATCAAGGCTGCAAAAGGAAGGCATTGTTTTGCAGCTATTTGCAAGCAACTATTTTCAAAAGAAAGTGGCATTTACACAGGAGGCCCCTAAAGCTGAAAGAGACTTTTTTATCCCCTGAACAATTGCAGTTCTTGAAAGTTGCTTTTGTTTTGAGACAATAGGAGTTGAGACTCTACAAAGCACTTCTTCAAGATTGGGGTGGAAGGACTAGAAACATTCCAGCAGTTTAAGGGCAAACTACAATTATGTCTATATTGTCTAGGCACCTGTGAGATTTATATTTGCCCAATTAAATTCTCTGCTTGGCTACATTTCCTCCTTTTCCAGGAAAAATACAGTCACAAAAATAATGTGGCACTGCGCTTGTAAGAGTACATCACTTCAGGATGCTCTGTGTGTTTTATGATAATATCAGATGTCCCAGATGTATAAAATGATCCTTGAAAATGACCCTGAATTTAGAAAATGAGAGTACTTACATTATGCTAGGGTTACTACCATAATTTTGAAAAGGAACACATAACTGGCAGAGGTTACAAAAATGTACTGGACCTCCAGGAGTTCTTAGAGAGCTGCATGCACAAGGGACCTGAAAATGCTCTTTAAGAGTCATGAAGGCATTTTCACCTCATTTTATCTCCCCTTCTCCATGGCTATTTGAGGCCAGAACACAACTCTAGTTATGAGATGCATTGTGTTGTCTATTGTTGTGTCAATATTGTATATTATGCTTTTATGGTTTTAAATTGTATATCGTTGATTGATTCTTATCCTTGTTGTAAACCGCGTTGAGTCGCCTGTTGGGCTGAGAAACTGCGGTATACAAGTAAAGTAAATAAATAAATAAATAAACATGTCTTTTTAAAAAACTACAATTTCCTTAACAAAAATTGGGGATAGATTTCAGCACTTTGGATAGTTCCTTTACAGTCTGAGTTTAAACCCGGAGCAAATTCATTCTAGAAATGGAGATCTGCCAACTACCTCAACTTAAAGGAACCTAAGGGCAGAGCTACCATGTTTCTTCTGTTTCTCTTGCATCCGAAGTGCCAGAGGGGAGCATTTACATCTGAAAATCAATTTGCAGGAGGCAGAGTTTAGCCGTTCCACCACCTGCCTCAAAGTTGTGTATAGGTGACGCATACCCATCAATATTTCAGATGAAAACCTGTAACTGAGCAACTTCAGAGTGTGGCTAAGATGCTTAAAATTATTAATGAGGAAGAACCCACAAACAAGTAGAGGCTGCAGAGGTTTACTTTTGCCTGAGTCAACTGGGTGTTGTGGCCTGGTCGGATTCTGAGTGTTCAGAAGATGAGGCTGGGATGCTGGGAGAGATTCAGAGGGCCCAGGGAGAAATGTTTTGGAATCTCTTGGCAGAAATGTTTTGGAATTTCATGATGGTTCGCAGCAGTAAGGTGAAGGTTGTTCTCATGGGAACCTGCCAGAAATGCAGTCCAGGAGAAATTAAGGGAGATGAATGTTTGTTGAGGTCAGAGAGATTAGAGCTACTGACAACAGGGTCGGCAATTAAAGACTTGCCTCTTCAATTGGCTCAGAGATAAGGAAAGCAGACGAGTATCCAATGGATACATTGGATGACCTAGAGATTACTAAAAAGACCTGAGTAATTAAATCCATGCATAAAAAAATCTACAAAAGGTAAACCTTCAAATGTGTAGAGATAATTGCATACTAATTGTAACTATTTCTGCACCATGAAGACAAAAGTGCATTTCCTGTTGGATAAATCCTCTCATGGCACCTCCACACATATTGTACTCACGGTGCGATATGTCAGTCTGTCACCACCGCTAGCACTCTGAGTCTGTCGCTCTTGGCCATGACTTGTAATTACTACTTGTTTCTCTGGACAGAATCCAACAGCAGCAGAAACCTATTGACTTCGGAGTAGATGATGACAAGCTGACAATGTCCAGAGCAGATGCCATTTCACCTTGAAGAATTCCTCGTTTCTTCCTCCGATTTCTTCCTCTCTATTCAGACATGATGATATCTCAGGGATAATTGGGCAAGTGAAGCTAATTCATTTTTGGACAAATACTTAGCATTTATGCAGTGCACACCCAACCGAAAACACTGGCAGAGCACAAAATATGTATGAATGGGTTTTCAAATTTTTATTCTGTCCTTTCTTTAAATTTCCTCCACCACTGGCCCCCAATTGCATCTCAGAGTACTATAATTCCAGCAACCTCCAGGGAGCAATATTACCCACTTTCGGAAGAACTGTCCTGGAATTTTTCTTGGATGAGAACTTCCAAAATAACTATGCTAGCAGTGGAGTCTTGGAAGCCATGGTCCAAATTAACTTTTCAGGGTACTGCCTCTTGCTTAGATATTAAATTTACACAAAGAAACCCAACAGATTCATAGTACTCACATGATGGTAATAAGATTTAGTGTCCCACAGATGTTTCATTTTTCTGTTTACTAATGGAGAATTTTAATATTAGCAGGTTTCTTTCTGTAGGTGTCACTCTTGAGCTAAAGACATAATGAAGATACTTCGCCAGTTTGTCTTCCTCCAAAGAAAATATTTAAAAAAATCTTCAGGGTTATGCTTGATGGTGATCTGATAACATTTCCAAGACAACACCACATTACTTGTCATCAGTGAGAGTCATGAAATTGACCTTTTATGACTCTAGCTGATTCATGTGGTTGGGGGCCCAAGCTATCATCCGGTTTAGTATCACTTGTGGGACAAACCCCAACATAACAAAATCAAAGCATGATTTAATTTTAGAAGGGGCCAATCTGCTGCAAAATTAATTTTGGGAATACAAATAACATATATGAACAATTCAGATCAAGTCTTTCAGATTTCTTAGAGAATGCATTCCTGTGGCTACTGCTATTGAAACTTTCACTGTACTTAAAAAATCATTTTGGAAAAATCCTTTCAACTCATTGGGGCTTACACTTGACTAGACATGTATAGAGCAGCACTGTTAATCTATCAAAATACAATAACAAAAGTTCAAGAGAAAGCTATGACATAGTGTGACTTCCTTCCTTCTCTATAGAACTACATTAATTCTTGCTTTCCCTGTATTCTTTGAACCTTTCTTTGACAGCAGCCGCATTGTTCCCATGAAGTTCAGCAGCAGCATCCCAGTCTTTCCAGGGCTGCCCCAAGTATCATCTCTGGACTAGAAGGGACCTGTGTTCTTTGATGTTTGCCATCACCATGCTATATCTACATTGCCTTTATTACATCTGGGTAGGGGTTTCTTTGTGGAGAAGAGAATCAAATCGCAAGGTGTAGAGGTAGATGAAAAGTGGGTGTCTCTGCAAATTAGTCACCAGCTTTCAGTGGCCGCTTCACAACCTTATATTTATCCTCTATCCTCCTAACCACCCCATCACCATGGGAATTTTTACTTTTCCCATTGCAAACTCAAGCTTTGTATCTCATGGTTAAGGATATCTCAGCTGTTCTCTCAACCTGAAGGCACACAACTACAACAACCTGAAGGCACACAACTACAACAGCTACACTTCATGAGATTCACTCCAAAAAAAATGGAGAAGGGAGTTGAGTAAGGGCTAATTTCAAGTCGTGGTTGCCTTGTCTGATTGCCTTATTTGTGCCCATGGGCAACAATTGTTTCTTTCTTTGTATTGTCGAAGGCTTTCATGGCCGGAATCACTGGGTTTTTGTAGGTGTTGTAGGTATGGCCATGTTCTAGAGGCATTTTCTCCTGACGTTTTGCCTGCATCTATAGCAAGCATCCTCAGAGGTAGTGAGGTCTGTTGGAAGTAGAAAAATGGGTTTATATATCTGTGGAAAGACCAGGGTGGGACAAAGGACTTTTGTCTGCTGGAGCTAGGTGTGAATGTTTCAACTGACCACCTTGATTAGCGTTTAATGGCTTGGAAGTGCCTGGGGGAATCTTTCTTTGAGAGGTGATTTGATGTGCCTGATTGTTTACTCTCTGTTATTTTGCTGTTGTATTTTTTTGAGTTTTTTAATACTGGTAGCAGGGCCATAGCCAGAAAGGGGAGGGTTGACAATTTCAGTGGGGGGGGGGGGGTTGAAATTTTTTTGGAGGGGGGTTAGGGGGGTTGAAAATTTCGGGGAGGGTTGACAATTTGGGGGGGGGGGTTGAAACCTGTCTCCTAGCTCATTCTGAAGCAAAGAGCACAGCAGGGGGCAGAGCAACCTTCAATAGCCTGCAGCTCTGCCCCTGTCAACCACCTCCACCAAGTCTGGCCTCCTTAATGAGAGCATTCAACACACACACACCCCAACTTGGTTGCTTCACTACATTGGCTATTGCTGCAAGTAATGACAGTGTGAATAAATTGTAAATATTTGCTTGAGATAGTGCTAAGTCTCATAGACTTAGCGGGGGGATTGGGTTAACCAGTTAAAATTAATGAGTAAACCAGGTTTTTTAAAAAAATCTGAAACATTTCGGGGGGGTTGAACCCCTAAAACCACCCCCTCGCTACAGGCCTGACTGGTAGCCAGATTTTATTCATTTTCATAGTTTCTTCCTTTCTGTTGAAACCGTCCTATGCTCCAATTCTGTGGAACTCATTGCCTCCATATATTAGAGCAATGTCGGAGTTGCGACCTAAACTTGGCTGTTTGGTTGTACATTTAAGTAATCAGATCTAATTTGCCAAATAATCACTGTTGAATGTTTTTATGTCGAATGTTTTTATATTATGAAATGCTATTTTAGATTGTAAGTCGCTCAGAGCACCTTGGTAGAGAGCAACTAATTAAGAAACAAAGTGAAGTGTTGAAATCCAAATCACCTGGAGGGCCGAAGTTTCCCCATGCCTGGACTAGTCTTTAACTGCCATGACTCAATCTTATGGAGTCCTGGGAGCTGTAATTGTAGCTGCAGACCTAGGTTATGAAAATACAGAAGGGCGGTAGGACTACACTTCCCAGAGTTCCAAGGGAAACGAAGCGGAAGCGTGAAGGAAGGGGGCGGGGCGAGACGCGGCGCATGCGCAGAAGGCCGGGCGCCATCCTCGGCGGCGGCGGCGGCGGCGGGGCTGCCTCTGAGGGGAGGAAGGAGGCGATGCCCCGCGACCACAACATGGCGGCCTGCCTCATCCAGCGGGTGGCCCGCCAGGCCCGCCTCACCTTCTGCAGCGGGGGCGGCGACGGGCCGCGCTTCGGGGAGAACATGCAGCGCCTGCAGGAGCTGCTGGGCGAGGTGCGGGCCGAGGACCTGCGCCTGTCCCCGCGGGGCCCCTCGGCCGTGCCGGGCCCCGTCCAGCCGCCGGCCAGCTACATGCACATCTGCGAGACGGAGGGCTTCAGCATGGGCGTCTTCCTGCTCCGCGCCGGGGCCCGCATCCCGCTCCACGACCACCCGGGCATGCACGGGCTGCTCAAGGTGCTCTACGGCACGCTCCGCATCGCCTCCTTCGACGCCCTCGACCCGGGCGAGGCCTCCCCCGACTCCCCGCCGGGGCCACCCCGCAGGCGCCGCAAGGCCCTGCTGCGCGCGCACCGCCTGCACACGGCGGCCTCGCCCCCCTGCCGCCTGGCGCCCCAGGCCCACAACCTGCACCAGATCGAGGCCGAGGGCGGGCCCGCCGCCTTCCTCGACATCCTGGCGCCGCCCTACGACCCCGAGCACGGGCGCGACTGCCACTACTACCGCCTCCTGGAGGGGCCGCCCCTGCCCCCGCCCTCCGAGGAGCCCCAGGGCCTGCCCAGGGAGGTCTGGCTGCAGGAGGCCCCCCAGGCCCCCGAGTTCTGGTGCGGCGGGGAGCCCTACACCGGGCCCCGCGTCTCCCCCTGAGCCGGCCAGGCAAGGAAGGAAACAGGGAGCCCCACTTGCAGCGGAGCCAGGACTCTCTCTCCCGGGATGGGCAGCGCTGGGCCCAGCCCACATCTTCCTTCTGATGGCCAGCAGTGGAGGAAAGGGGTCTCCCCCATGCCACAGCGGCCCCTCGAAGGGGGGCAGCACTTGGCCTTGCCCCTCCGCAGTGGCACCAGGAAATCCCTCTTTCCCCTCCCTGAGGCCCAGCAGTGGAAGAGGAATGGGGAAGGAAGGGGGTCAGCCCAGTGTCCGAGTCTCCCCTTGAAGGGCAGGACTTGGTTCAGGCCCATCTTCTCCAGAGACATCAGGAAATCTCTTATTTCCCCCTTCTGATGGTCAGCGGTGGAGGAAAGGGCGATCTGCCCCCTTTCCTCCTTGAGGGGCAGCCCTTGACCCAAGCCCACAGGGTTCCTTTTCAGAGAGACCTTTTTCTCCTCCCTGATGCCAAGCAGTGGAGGAGAAAAGGGGCCTCTTTCCCCCAAACCAATCCATCCCAGAGGTTTGAGATCTGCTGCTGCTATATTGTGGGTTTTGAAGCTACCACAATCCTGCCTTTTTGAAGAATGGTAATTGCAGCAGCAGTATAGTTCTCCTTGCATCGAGAGAACGAACACAGTAGGGGAGGAGAAACGGGGTCTGCCCCATGCCCATCCATCCAGGGGGTTTCAGAGTTGCTGCTGCTCTTACACTGAGGATCTTGAAGCCATCAGAACACTGCCTTTTCCCTGGCCCGATGCTTTGAAAGGAATTGTAATGGCAACAACAGCACCAAGAGAACTGCCTTTGTTCCTCAACATCTCAGCCTGTTGTGTGCATCTGGCTCAGTGTCATCCTGGCAATCAAAACTCACTGGTTAAAAGGAAAAAGAGGGCACATTTACAGACGGTGTCTCTTCAAAAAGAACAGTGGGTCTGTTCCCACCCACTTTGAATCCTGTCCCCCTCAAATGGTACATGTTCAAGCAGGTTTTTTAAAAAATTGGTTTTTTTTATTTTTCTTCCACAAAGATTCCTAGTAGTACAAAAACAAAACACTTTGAGAACCTTCTTTTTTAGGGGACAATAATACATGGTGGTCTGCTTTGATATGGACCATTTTCAATTCAGTGAGAGAAACAGCATCTTCCATTCGAGTCCATTTCTAACCTGTGTCCCATTCCTGTCTGGGAAGCTGTAAAATTGGGAGACTGCCCTTCCAATTATGGGAGTCCCTGGGCATTTATTAGGAACCAACTGACATGTCAGAATGGAAAAAAAAAACACTTTGGACTGTGAACCTTCCTCTTTTACTACAACTGAAAAAGAAGAAAGGCAATAAGACTTTTTTGAGGCTTACTAATTGTATGCCATGTGAAGGTCCAAATAATTTCCCGAAGCTCCTCTAGTTGATTGAATGGGTTGAGGTTTTACATCTGATAGAGACATTATCCTAATCCCTTTCTCCAGAATGATTTTAGGAGGAAAAAATGTGTTGAAAAGGCAAGTGCCACATTGGTGGTGGAAGCACAGAATCATTTGGGATGTTGCCAGGTTAAGAGATGATCTTTGAAATTTCTGATGTGTTGAGAGAATGCTTTCTAGATATTAAAAATGGGAAATCCCGATTATCTGTTGTGATTTCTTTAGCAAAGCAGCAGTGATTTTTTTCCTAGTAGATTTTACTGCAAAGATTTGTTCCACAGTGTTTTTGAGGAGGAGCATTATGCAACACAAGAACAGATGGTGTTTTTTACAATTGGCGATAATAATCTTAGTATATGGCACAACTTCTTCTAACAAATAGAAAATCTACCACATTATAGTCACTGGCTGATTCTGGCTTGACTTTTGTTGTTTTTCTCCCCAGAGCTACCCCATTGTGTACATCATTGTTGTACTGAAGTAATGTACTTTTCCTTTTTACTATTTATAGAGTTAGTTTTGCGCTACTGGTATTTTAATATTTTCTTCCTGACACCATGGGGATAATGAAGTTGTGTTCTTTATGCCTATGCTGCTCATATTGCTGGATACCATGTGTTTCTGTTAACAGAAATACACTAAAAAGATCACTATTATATTAATGCTATGGAAATAAGTGCCACGCAAATCTTCATGAAATTGTATCCATTATTTTATTACTATTTAGGTGCCTATAGAAGTGTTTCAGCAATTTACAAGGAGCCCCTGGTGGCGCAGTGGGTTAAACCCCTGTGCCGGCAGGACTGAAGAGCAACAGGTCGCAAGTTCAAATACGGGGAGAGCGGGCATGAGCTCCCTCTATCAGCTCCAGCTCCTCAGGCGGGGACATGAGAGAAGCCTCCCACAAGGATGATAAAACATCAAAACATCCAGACGTCCCCTGGGCAATGTCCTTGCAGACCGGCCAGTTCTCTCACACCAGAAACAACTTGCAGTTTCTCAAGTTGCTCCTGACACGGCAAAAAAGAAACAAACCAATTTATAGTAATGTATTCGTTTGAATGATTGCCTTCAGAAATAGTGAAGGAAAAAAACAACACTAAGAGTTAATGAATGGCAATCTGCTGTTTCGGCTTTTGTTTTTGTACCTTTTGCCTAGGTCCTTTTCCTTGAACAATTCTCGTCAAAGCTTCATATTTTAAAACACAGAGCAGTATTTTTACATCTTGGGCTTGGTTAACTGCTCATTCAAATGTCCTTTATTCAGTGAAAATTGAGAAAAACATCAAATGGGGAGGGTTTCATTTCCATCAAAGCCATGTTTTGCTTGCTAAAAGTAAAACTTGAAGAAAACTAGGCAGATATGGGCTTCCTGGGATCATCCGTGAAGGGCTGCTGCCAATTGGAGGTGATAATACTGACTGGGCCAGTGGTCTGACTCGGTCAGAAATCTTAGGTGGAGGAGGAGGATTAACTTTGTTACTAAAACAAAAGATATCAATTTGTATTCTAACAACCATCATAGTGAGTTGCAGAAAACAAATAATCATACTACTGGGTTGTAGGTTTTTTTGGGCTATATGGCCATGTTCTAGAGGCATTCTTTCCTGACGTTTCGCCTGCATCTATGGCAAGCATCCTCAGAGGTAGTGAGGTCTGTTGGAACTAGGAAAAAGGGTTTATATATCTGGAATGCCCAGGGTGGGACAAAGAACTCTTGTCTGTTGGAGCTAGGTGTGAATGTTTCAACTGACCACCTTGATTAGCATTTGATGGCCTGGCAATGCCTGGGGCAATCTTTTGTTGAGAGGTGATTAGATGTCCCAGATTGTTTCCTCTCTGCTGTTTTGCTGTTGTAATTTTAGAGGTTTTTTTAATACTGGTAGCCAGATTTTGTTCATTTTCATGGTTTCCTCCTTTCTGTTGAAATTGTCCACATGCTTGTGGATTTCAGTGGTTTCTCTGTGTAGTCTGACATGGTGGTTGTGAGAGTGGTCCAGCATTTCTGTGTTCTCAAATAATATGCTGTGTCCAGGTTGGTTCATCAGGTGCTCTGCTATGGCTGACTTCTCTGGTTGAAGTAGTCTGCAGTGCCTTTCATGTCCCTTGATTCGTGTTTGGGCAATGCTGCATTTGGTGGTCCCTATGTAGACTCGTCCACAGCTGCATGGTATACGGTAGACTCCTGCAGAAGTGAGAGGATCCCTCTTGTCCTTTGCTGAACGTAGCATTTGTTGGATTTTCTTGGTGGGTCTGTAGATAGTTTGTATGTTGTGTTTCCTCATCAGCTTCCCTATGCGGTCAGTGGTTCCCTTGATGTATGGCAAGAACACTTTTCCTCTGTGTGGATCTTTGTCTTTACTCTCGTGGCTTGTTCTTGGTCTTGCAGCTCTTCTGATGTCTGAGTTGGAGTATCAATTGGCCTATAGAGCCCAGTTTAGGATTCATCTTGGAGGAGGCGGGTATTTTTGCTTTTTGCACGGTCTGCCAAGGCTTTAACGGTGTTTCTTTTTGACTTGGGTGATGGTTGGAGTTTTTATGTAGATATCTGTGTGTGTGGGTATTCTGTAAACAGTGTGTCGAAAAAACCCTCAACAACCCAGTGATTCCGGCCATGAAAACCTTCGACAATAAATCATACTACTGGTACTTAAATAATAAATAATCATATGTCACCTTCAAAAAATAATGAGAACCCATAATCTGTAATTGCTTTCAACAAAGAAATGCTTGAAACATTGGGGGGGGGGGGGGGGGGACACTTAAGATTAACCTTTAGCATAAACAGGCAATGTGTTAAAATCTGAGTGGATTCCGATATCCTATAACTGCTTTTTATCTGATGGTTTGTCCATGCAACTCTGTGAAAATAGAAATAGTGATGGCTTAATTACTTGTGGACGTCACACATGTTTCAGGGAGTCTTCATAAAACTATGGCTTTCTTTTAGCATGGATCTTAGAAGCAATATTGCTTAGTGTTCATAGTGCTCACCTATCTGCATAGTTAATAGAAAGTACTTTATATTAGTGGTAAAAAGTATTTCTGTGTTTCATCTTGAACAATCTTTTAAAAATGTACATAGGGTTTGATGGGTGTGAAAACCATGCATTGATTAAGCCAGGGAAGGATATAGTGGTGTAAGCCATGTAACCTCTGGGATGGTATCTAAATATGCAACGCAGTATTGCATATCTGGTGTGAGAGTGGCATTGTCATACTCTGGTACGGTGGTGTGAGCCTTTCTGAAACATGGCTATACATAACCTTTCTGAAGTGCCAGTTTCCGAAAAGGTATCACATTGAATCCAATTAGAGCTTGGGAATATTTTATTGGACTAAAGCCAATGACCCCACTTAGAGGATTCTGGATGTTGTAATCCTCAGTGTAATTTCTCTAGTCTGGATTTCGTCAGCAAAACATTTCTGTGTGTAGTTGTTTCAAAAGACAAAACTACTTAAAGGTTTTTCTTTTTAAAAGAACAAACAAAATGTAGTTTGTAGAGTGGCAACACCATATTTTACCTGTGCATTCTATGAAGTTGGCTTTAGGGATACTCCAGGTCTTTGTAGGTTGTTGATTCCCATTCTGCAGGAGCCAGTCCATAATGGTGCACTGCACCAGCATGTTTGACTAGTATTAATTGGCAGATGGCCAATGTGGCTTGTGTTTGGGGAGAGGTAAAAGTAACAACTCGGGGTCTCAAATGACATTTTTATTGGTTGTTCACTCAGTGTATGCTCCACTTTCCTTCACATATGCATCCCATATTCCAAAATGAATGTGGGCTCTGATTTCTTTAGAAACAATAATTTCTTGTGGTAACAATTTTTCGAGATTGGGACTGACCCACAAACACCACTATGAATAGTGCTACTTTCAGTGAATTGCATCACAAATTCAGTAATTCACGGTACTGACCTGGGGCTTTTGGGAATCTGAACAACAGGCTCTTCAGCTCTGCTGTTTGTTTTTACTATAATCAGCAAAGTATATTGATACTCAACATTTTTTAATAACTAGTAGATCCTCCAGGGAAAGCTGAACTTCCTAGAATATAGGAATATATTACCCTACAGTTTTCAGACTAATTTTTCATGCGGCAAGCTGGCTATAACACAGGCATGGACAAACTTCGGCACTACAAGTGTTTTGGACTTCAACTCCCACAATTTCTAACAGCTGGTAAGCTGGCTGAGATGTCTTGGGCTCTGAAGCAGTTGTGTTATCTAGCAATAATTGCAGTTTTCTAGGTCCTCCAAGTGGGTCCTCGGGGTTGGTGTGATATTTTATTTCCTCAGCCTACTTAAATTAGATCACCCTAAATCACAGAACAGTAGTGAGTCAAAAACACCCCCATTTGTATTCACATTTCTATTTATTATTGTATTTGAACTCCAAAACATCTGGAGGGCCAAAGTTTGCCCATGCCTGCTATAACATATAATCCTTAAAGATGTTTCAAACCTATAGTGTCCTAATCTTCACATGACAAAATGATGCTGCCATGTTCCCCTAGTGGGTGAGAGCTTCCTTGAAGGTAGAACAGTGAAAGTGATGTAGGTTTCAGACCAGATTTTACAGGAGCTGTCCAAGGTGCTGAACCCTGGCCAGCAATCTGGTTTGGCACCTTGGTCAGCTCATTTAAAGTTTAGACTGAAACACAGAGCAGAATTACTGAGGGGAACCATGAGCCACTGTGTATTCCATATTTCAAATTTGGCACAAGAAGTGTTGGGGAACACTAGCACTCCTAAAACCACCCCATTTTTGCATTCATTGCTGTTCTGATCAGGATATTTGATGACTCACACCTCGGGCATCTAACCAGTACCCCAGACCACTGTGGGTTGTGGTTGTGGTGCTGGGAACAAAAGGCACTTTATCATAACAGGTTCTGTATAACATTCAAGGTTTTCTTTAATATGTGCTCTTTCTAAAAAAAATTAAAGCATAGGCTCCCCCCCCCCTCCAAAGCCACACTTCATAGCTTTAGCCTTTTATGGATAATAGTTCAACCTAAGTTGCAGTCCTCGTGAAACACTGCTTGAGATTATTTTTTTAGGATTTATATCATCTCAAATAAAGCATAGTGCTGTAATAAAGTTAACAGCACAGAGATTTCTATTTAAGAATGCAGCATCTGCGAATATTAAGACATTTGACGTTGATTTAACAACCTTCTTTTCAGATAGAGTTGGAGAACATGTGTCTGCCCACCACTGTTCATATCATGAACAGTGGTGAAGGTTGATGGATACTGGAGCTTAGCTAGAGGTCCATAGTTTCCCCATCTGTCTTAGAATAACACTCGAAATACTGTCATGCACACCTTTTCTAATAGCTGTCAATGGTGGTGGACAAAATAGTAACAGCCCCACTGGGATTTGAAAGTAACTACATATGTGATGATTACACTAGCTTTCTGGGTTACACTGGTTCAAGGAAACAAATGTGTTTTAGGGTAAGTGTGGCCCAGCAGCTTACCCCATTCCTTGTATAAATTAAAAAGTGCAGGAATAAACTGGCTTCCTTTGGGGCTGAACAGAAATATAACCACTCTCACTTCCAGTATTACTGCACACCTCCTACATGACACATATACAGTTACATATGCACAGTAATTCTTAAAAAGGTACTAATATGCAATTACTCATAAGACTTGGTTCTAAAGAGAACATAGAATGTAACAATTTGTCTTACAACAAGGCTCAGTCTTCACACCTCCTGGCAAGCTGAGAGGCATTTAAACCTGTGACCTAGTTGAAGTGGAACCTCGATTGTGCCATGATGCTCTTTTTCGCAAAGCCACAGACACCTTTTCTTGCCTTGAAAGTCCCTTTTCTCCAAGTGGGTCCTGGGGGTTGGTGTGGTATGTTATTTCCTCAGCCTGCTTAAATTAGATCGCCCTAAATCATAGAACAGTAGTGAGTCAAAAACGCCCCCATTTGTATTCACATTTCTATTTATTACGAGCAGGGGAAGCCCCGAGTGTTCCTGACTCAGAGACTGTGTTTGCCCAGAGTTCCCTGCAAAGAAGATAAAAAGGGTTGCGAGTGCAGGATTTCAGGCTGTTCTGGAACCTCAGGCAGGATTTTCATGAAACCAGCAACCTCAATACACTCTTTTCCATGTGCAGGATCTGACATGAATTTCAGTCTTATTTCAAGAGGAGCTAGACCACAGCTCTGCAACCTTCTGAATTTCCCAAACAGCATAGTACTAGCTTTATTTTCTGAGCATTATGGGCATCATAGTCCAAAAAAAGGAATATTTCTAACCTCCATTCTGGAAAGAGTTGCCAGGTTCTCAAAATAGCAACAAAGAACAGCCAAAATTCATGACAACAGGAAGCAGCTACTCTCAAGAACGTGTTCCACCATCACACCTAATAAAATTATTAATTTCAGTTTATTTAGCCATTTCTCTGTAAAGTTAACATACTGTCTGCACTCTCTAAACATAGCTTATTTTACATTACTCTCCATTATTTTTTTCCTGGGTCTTTTAAAGCATTGATCAGCAGTCATTAAATAATGTTAATGTGACATTTTTGATGTCTCGTTCTGTCTGTAACGGCCAGGTTTTCCAGCTCTCAAACAAGGAATGTTCAGCAACTCTACCTCTAGAAATGAGAGAGGGGGATAATTTCCCTTTGTGAACAACATGATATCACGAACAGCTAGTTTTTAAGGTAAGCTTCAGTGCTGGCTCAAAGGTGATTGGTAATCAAAGGCTGCAACTCTTTATTGGAATATAAGCTCCTCTAAAATTCAAAAGGCCTACTTCTTAGTATATACAATATGCCCCCCCCCCCCCAAGTCCACAAGGTTCCAGATTGTGGATGCACAAAATCACAGATAACCAACCCCTATTGAAATGAAGATCTGGCTCAAAAATTCCGCAATAGCACTGGAGGACCCAGAAAATTTATAGAGATGCCATATTCTGTTAGAAGTGGGTAATTGAAACTGTGAGTCCTGATCCCATGGATACAGATGATATTTTCAATTTATTTTGAGTCAAAAGCATTGCATAAAATAGTTTTATCTAAAACTCCAAATTTTGGGATTTTGAACTAGCCACACCATCGTGCTATTTCATAGGTTTTGAGTTGAGGTGGCAGAAAGCCAGACTGGCATTATAATGGCTTGAATGTTTAATTGCAACTCTGGAAACCAGGGTTTGAGTCCATGGATTCCAGGAAAACTTATGATAGTTTGCCTAAGGTTTTCATAAGTCAGAAATGACTTGAAGGCACATAGCAAATGCAAAGCAAATGTAAGGAAAGACAAAAACCTATTGAAACCAACAAGAATCTGAGTACCAAGAAATGAACTTAAGCTCACTTGTCTTTGTATTACAATTAAAAGAGTGTTGAATTTTAATGTCTCTTGTTTTGTGGTGCTAGAAACAGAAATAACTTTTAATGATGTAAATTAGTATTTTCAGGGAAGTCACTTAAAGTTTTGATATTTCTCCCTGTGGGGGATTCTCAAACAGTGTGATCTGGTTCTTCATTCACCACCATTTAGCTCCAGAAGCCAATAACTGGGCAACTCAATATACGGAAAAGTTAGTAAGAGGACAGAGTGTCATTGTGGACTGTTGTTTGTACAGAAAACATTAATTTACACAACATTCATATCAAAAACCACCTTTCTCAAGGATGGCTCCAGTTAGTGGTTGTGCCTCGTGAGATTAGAAATCATTTTTATTTAAGCATTTTGTGCGAGAGCCAACCATTTCTCTCTCTCAGACCTCGAAAGGTATTATTTACATTCTGTGATTCTTTTTTAAAAAATTATTATTTGCTACAAAAGCAACATTTAATAAGTCACAGGAAACAAAAAGAAAATGCCAGTGCATACAAAAATAGAGTTTCTAGAAAAATTCAAATATTAATGGGCAGAAATATACAGCTATAGGAAACCAGGGCATTGAAAAATGTCCTTGTTCCTCTCCCGCACCCCACCTGATCCTTCCCATCCGATCAGTAAGGCAACGGATTTAACATGCAGCCACGCAATCATTGTCTACACATCGAAAGGAGAGACAAAATAAAAGGCACCAAGGACAGTTCCAACACAATTGCATGCACTCAGTATCTGAGCAGGTTATTTACAGTCTTCAAAAATAAGTTAAACTTCTCCTGTCGGTTGGTCCACATGATTTGAACCTTCTTTTTCATTCTGAGAGAAGGCGGAGAACAGTGCACATCGGTTTGTAAAGAATAAACACAAAAAGAGAGGGGATGTGGGGAGGGAATTAATAATCTAAATCTGGAATGTACCATGAATTTGATAGGACCAGTCATTGCCGGTTGCCTCTCTTCTCACTTCATCCTCATTGCGCTTCTATTATTTCTTGTGTCCAAATACAGGTTGATTATCCTTACACCTAAAATACTCCAAAATCTGAAATTGTCCACATAGGTGGCTGAGATAGGGGCACCTTTGTTTTCTTGTGATTCAAATACACACAATTCGTTTCATACACAAAAACATTGCAATAAAATTACCTTTAGGCTAAGCATTTAAGGTGTACATGAAACATAAACAAATTGCATGTTAAGACTTGGGCCCCCGTCTCAAAGGTTATATACCTACAGTAGACTCTCAGTTAACTCAAGCATCCGACAAAAAAATCATAGAATCATAGAGTTGGAAGAGACCTCATGGGCCATCCAGTCCAACCCCCTGCCAAGGAGCAGGAATAATTCAAAGAAATAATATGGTATTTTAAATTTCAAAAGGCTCTTTTTATAATGCAGTTAAAAAGAAGTAAAACTGTGTTACATTATGTTTGTTTTTAGTGGTCTTAATTTACTTTTCATGTCTGTACTTCAATATTAATATCAGGTCAATACAGAGTTTATAACATGGGTATAATATGAGTTAGGCCTATTTTTAATAGTAATTCTCAAGCAACCAGAAACTACATTTATCTGGCATCTACCAATCCTCACGGAGCCGCTTAACTGAAAGTCTACTGTATAGGCAAATGCAAGTATTCCAAAATATATAGTTGAGTAGCTCTTATCCAAAAGAGATGCTCAACCTGTAGTTATACAGCCAGTGACCCCTTTGATGAATATCTGCAGCCCTTAACCAGAAGATACTCACCAGTAAACATGAGTTGGGGCCCATGGATCCCTTAAGTTGAGCTGGATATCGCTAGAGGGAAACAAGACTTAAGGCCCCGTTTAGATTGACCATTTCATGCCAGTATTGAAGAAGCCGGTTTGAAATTACACAAGCAACACAGAGCATTGAGGGCTTTCTTTTGCGTGCTTTTGTGTATTGTCCTTGAGAGTCCCTTAGGGGGAGAAAGATATGATTTGAATAAAGAGATCGCAAACACACACACACAGGTATGAAGAAGATAGGTTCTGTAAGTTGAAATTGTATGGAGGTCAGAACAGGGACAATTTTTAAGTGTAATGCTATTCACCTATAACTATCTATCTCATTGGATAGCATAGCATAGGGAAGGGTGAATACCCTTATTGTTTTGCTTTTTGTTTGTTTATTATTATTTTTTGCTTTCTCTGCCCTTATTCAGAAGATTTCATGCACTTTCAGTCCCTGTGATAATTGGAGTTTATAAAATGTGGCTAGTTGTGAAAACAAAGATTGGGGATGGAGCTTCAGTGAAGATCCCTTTCCACCATGAAAACTCGTTCAGGAGTGATTTTTTCTTCTGAGGAGCAGAGCCCTCTCACATCCAGTTGTCTTAGCCCTGTTCTTAACTAGTTGTTCGTAAGTTGGATGTTTGTAACTCGGGGACTGCCTCTATCTCTATGTAAGTTGGATGTTTGTAATTCAGAGACTGCCTGTATCTATTGATATGTACAGGATGTCAGTAAAGTCTCTTTACTATTACCACTAGCCACCTCCTGCCACACATTGCTGTGGCCCAGTCTGGTGATCTGGAAAATAAAGTAATGAGAAAGTATTGGTTTCTAATGTATGTAATGTCTATATGCTTGTGGGTAACAGTATTTCTTGCTGTTTCTTTGTCAGTGTTGATGTGGAGATTGTCTGGTTTGCCTACTCTGGGACATGCAACCAGGGGCGGCTCAACCCATTATGCAAAGTAAGCATTCGCAGTACAGTTGACTTTTCCCAGGGGCGCTCTTGAGGCACTCTTGGGGGAAAATAGACCTTGACATATGCGAGTTGTAGTTACTGGGATGTATAGTTCATCTAAAATCAGAGTACATTCTGAACTCCACCAATGATGGAATTGAACCAAATATGGCACACAGAACTCCCATGATGAACAGAAAATATATATATCAATAATTGGTTTGGGCGGGGGGGGGGGGGGGGGCAACATACTGTTTGCTTACCCGTTGAAAATTACCTAGGGCCACCTCTGCATGCAACATATCATTGTCCTTCTTTAGGGGTCCCTTTCAAATCTATGATACTATATATCTCTGTGTGTGTGTGCATCATATCTATCTATATCTATGGCTGGATGGCTCTTTGTCAGGAGGGCTTTGATTACATTTTCTTGCCCTAGTGAAGGGAGTTGGACTGGATGGCCTTAAGTATTTTCTGTTGGTCATGGGGGTTCTGCGTGGGAAGTTTGCCCCAATTCTGTTGTTGGTGGGGTTCAGAATGCTCTTTGATTGTATATATATACATCCCAGTAGCTACAACTCCCAAATGTCACTGTCTATTTTCCCCAAACTCCATCTGTGTTCATATTTGGGGCTGTGGAATATTTGTGCCAAATTTGGTCCAGATCCCTCATTGTTTGAGTCCACAGTGCTCTCTGGATGTAGGTGAACTACAACTCCCAAACAAGGTCAATGCCCACCAAACCCTGTTGGTCATTGGAGTCCTGTATGCTATGTTTGGTTCAATTCCATCATTGGTGGAATTCAGAATGCTCTTTGATTGTAGGTGAACTATAAATCCCAGCAACTACAACTCCCAAATGACAAAATCAATTTTTTGAGTGAAGGACATACATTGGGTTGTTAGGTGTATCCTGTCCAAATTTGGTGTCAATTTGTCCTGTGGTTTTTGAGTTCTGTTAATCCCACAAACGAACATTAAATTTTTATGTATATAGATTTCTCCTTTAAAGTATCCTTAAATGATAAAGAGACTTTAAGGACACCCTGTGTGTGTGTGTATTGTGGGAGTTCGTTGTCTGGCCAGGGCATGAAATGATCGGTGTAGACGGGGCCAAGGTCTCTATCCTTTATGGGCTCTCGACCTGGCCGGCTGCTGCAGTTTGGAGCGGCCTTCAATGGTCAGGGGCCAAGGCTCCAGAGCCTTGTCCTTCCTCCAAATCTGTTGTATTGTGGTTAACCACCAAAGGCTTTGGGCAATGGGACGGGCCATGCCAGGGGAACTCTAAAGTGCACTGGGCAGCCCTTGCCCCTCCTGCTGGGCGGGGGAACATGCCCCAGTCTGAACCCCCAAAGGAAGGCTCCTCGGATCAAGGCGCCCGGTTCCTGGTGGCGCAGGACGAGAGGGGCCCCGTCGAGGGAGGAGGGGGCGCGCTCATCCCGCTGGAAGAAGCGGCGGAGGCGGAGGAGGCGGCGGCGGCGGCCTTGCGCTCCTTCTGCCGGAGGTGGATCTTGGTGTGCCGCTTGCGCTCGTCGGAGCGGGCGAACTTCCTGCCGCAGAAGTCGCAGGCGAAGGGCTTCTCTCCGGTGTGGGTGCGGATGTGGGTGGTGAGGTGGTCGCTGCGGCTGAAGTTGCGCATGCAGATGCGGCACTGGAAGGGCTTGTGGCCCGTGTGGATGCGGATGTGGCGGGTCAGCTCGTCCGAGCGGGAGAAGCGCCGGTCGCAGCCCTCGGCCGGGCAAGGATAAGGCCGCTCGTGGACCGGCGTCTTGCTGGGCCGGTTGGGGTACTTGCGGGGGCGGAGGATGGGCCGCAAGGGCAAGTGGGCCGGGCTGCCGTAAGCCCCCGCCGCCAAGCGCGAAGAAGCCGACGACGAGGAGGAGGAGAGGGGGGCGCTGTTCTCGCCCAGGCCGGCAGGGGGCGCGCCGAGCGTGAAGTTCCGAATGGTGGAGAGCGGCGTCAAGGGGGGCGCGCGCACGGCATCCAAGGCGCACGAGAAGGGCTTGCGCTCCGGGAAGTCGCACGGAGGGGGCGGCGGGGGCGGCGGGGGGAAGAAGCCCGAGTAGTCTTGCATCATGGGGAAGAGGCTTTCCGCAGGTCCCGATTTGGGGGTTGGTGGTAGGAGGGCGGCGGGGGCGGCGGTGGGGGCGGGAAATGCCCCGAGGGGGCGGGCAAGAAGGAGCCTTCCTGCGGCTGCTGGTGCGGGAGGTAGAGCTCCCCGCAGGACGAGTAAGGAGGGGGAGAGTAGAGGTGCTCCATTTCCGGGGGCGCCATGGTGCCGGGGGAGCCCGAGGAAGCCACGGAGGAGGATGAAGAGGAGGAGGAGGATGTCGGAGCAGCAGCCAGCCCTTGCAAGAGCCCCGCGCTGACCAGGTTGAGAATGCCGTCGGCGGGGTAGGAGCCCATTGCGCCTGCGCCGCCGGGGTACTGGGCGTCGATGCAGAACTTGCCCATGTAGGCGAAGGGCTGAGCGGAAGCGGCGGTGGGGCGCGAGTAGGGGTGAAGCCGGCGCATGCGTACTGCAGCTCCAGGGCCCGCTTCTCGCCCATCTCGGCGGCGTCGCTCAAGGCATCTGCGGGGAGAGGAAGCGGGGCGTCAGAGCAGCACCTGTGGGAGGAAGGGGCTGGTCTGGGGGGCCCTTGGGGGGTTGCACCCAACTCTAGGGTGCTAGGATCCCACTTTCTGCACCAAACACGTCCTTCTGGAGGATGGAGCTCCGAGTGGGAAGGGAACCACGTTATCCACGGGTTCCACATTGGGACCCCAGCCCTCTCCGCATCAATACTAATACAAAGAGATAGTACTGATGAGGAGGACGAGGGAAGAGGTGGAGGGTTTCTAGAGGGAAGGGTTGATGCCCTTCTTCTGTGTCTACACAACTCAACTATATATTTCTGTATACACACACACCACATACATTTAAACACTGGGTTGTTGTAGGTTTTTTGGGCTATATGGCAATGTTCTAGTGGCATTCTCTCCTGGCGTTTCGCCTGCATCTATGGCAAGCATCTTCAGAGGTAGTGAGGTCATATGGTCATATAGAACATGGTCATATAGCCCGAAAAACCTACAACAACCCAGTGATTATTGCCATGAAAGCCTTTGACAATACAGATAAACATACTTGATGTCTTGGTTTTTAGGCCTCTTCCTGAGGTTCTTTGGGGAAAGTCGCTTCTGATGTGAGATAACTGGCCGTCTGCAAGGACGTTGTCCAGGGGACGCCCGGATGATTTGATGTTTTTATCGTCCTTGTGGGAGGCTTCTCTCATGTTCCCGCATGAGGAGCTGGAGCTGATAGAGGGAGCTCATCCGCCTCTCTCCGGATTCGAACCTGCGACCTGTCGGTCTGCAGTCCTGCCAGCACATAGGTTTTAACCCACTGCGCCACCGGGGGCTCCTTTGGGAAAAGTACATCGGATAGAGATAGGCATTCTCCTCTCTAGTTTCATAGGCTCCATCAACACTCCCATATAAAATCTAGGTGACTTGGTTTGAACTGGACTATATGGCAGTGTAGGCTCATATGACCCAATTCAAAGCAGTGGCTTATCTGCTTTGGTAACAAATCTGTAACACGGTTTTTGTTGTTGTTGCCTGGGGTATAAACCTCCTTTCCTAATTGGTTCTATCAGGTTTGTTCATAAAATCATAGAATCAAAGAGATGGAAAAGACCTCATGGGCCATCCAGTCCAACCCCCTGCCAAGAAGCAGGAATATTGCATTCAAATCACCCCTGACAGATGGCCATCCAGCCTCTGTTTAAAAACCTCCAAAGAAGGAGCTTCCACCACACTCCGGGGCAGAGAGTTCCACTGCTGAACGGCTCTCACAGTCAGGAAGTTCTTCCTCATGTTGAATTCAAATTCATAAGTTGGATTTGTATATAAATCAGAACAGGTGCATTTTTGAAGTGTAGCTCCAGCCAATAACACTATGTCACGCGATTTTTGTTCTTGGATTCTAAATGCCCTTCCCAAATTAGTTCTATCAGTAAAAACATTGATTCAACTGCCAAACAAACAAACAAACAAACAAACAAAACACCTCTTTGTTTTGGTGGGGCATTTAGCAGCACATTTTGCTAGTCAATGAATATCTCACAGAGTCTCAAAAACGTCAACACAGTTTGTGGCAGCTACAAAAAAACTCCACAAAGTTTCTAGAGTATAACAACTACTTTCAAAAGGAAGGACCTCATAATGAAACAGGAAATAACACTTTCAGACCAGGAACAGTTTGTTTGTTTTTTTCAAATTTTGTTACATAGTGTATAATTTGGATTAGATGACAGTACAGATCCAGTCTCGGATATAGGCAGAATCTACACAGGCGTATAAAAGCCAGACTATCCCCCTGAACTGGATTATATGGCAGTGTAGACTCCCATAATCCAATTCAAAGGATGATCTCCTTTGATAATCTGACACTCCTGATCTGTGACTGTAATAATAAGCAAATTCAAAATCTGGGTTACATGGCAGTGTAGCTCCATCCATAGTGAGCCTGCTTTTCTATGGGAGAGCAGATGTCAACTGGTAGGATTCCCTGGTGGCACAGAGGGTTAAACCCCTGTGCCGGCAGGACTGAAGACCCACAGGTTGCAGGTTCAAATCCGGGGGGGAGCGCGGATGAGCTCCCTCTGTCAGCTCCAGCTCCTCATGCGGGGACATGAGAGAAGCTTCCCACAAGGATGGTAAAACATGAAAACATCCTGACGTCCCCTGGGCAACGTCCTTGCAGACGGCCAATTCTCTCACACCAGAAACGACTTGCAGTTTCTCAAGTCGCTCCTGACACGACAAAAAAAAAACAACAACTGGTAGGTGGCACATGTATCTCAAAAGCTAGAGCTGATAGGGAGAAAGGGGGGCACTTTGGGGGAATCGGCAGGTCAAATGCACCCAGAATCAGGGTTTTGAGGCAGGAAAGTGTGCGAAAGGAAGCCCTGAGTGCCTTCAGTGGGTCAGTATAGAATCATAGAATCAAAGAGTTGGAAGAGACCTCATGGGCCATCCAGTCCAACCCCCTGCCAAGAAGCAGGAATATTGCATTCAAATCACCCCTGACAAATGGCCATCCAGCCTCTGCTTAAAAGCTTCCAAAGAAGGAGCCTCCACCACACTCCGGGGCAGAGAGTTCCACTGCTGAACGGCTCTCACAGTCAGGAAGTTCTTCCTAATGTTCAGATGGAATCTCCTCTCTTGTAGTTTGAAGCCATTGTTCCGCGTCCTAGTCTCCAGGGAAGCAGAAAACAAGCTTGCTCCCTCCTCCCTGTGGCTTCCTCTCACATATTTATACATGGCTATCATATCTCTTCTCAGCCTTCTCTTCTTCAGGCTAAACATGCCCAGTTCCCTAAGCCGCTCCTCATAGGGCTTGTTCTCCAGACCCTTGATCATTTTAGTCGCCCTCTGGACGGAGGAGGACAGATGTTCTGTCCCATTCCGGAGTGGAGTGGGCTGGCCCAGACCCCCACGATGGTGCCAATGGGACAAGGCAGGACCCCAACCTCCCCAAAGGAGCACCCGCACAGACACAGCCCGCCTTACCTCCCGTGGGGCCGTTCATGGGCTCCAGGGGCCCTCCTCCTCCTCCTCCTGCTAGCTCCCCATTGGGGAAGCTGATCACCGGCAGGTCCTCCACGGAGTAGAAGCCCTCGCAGGGCAAGTGGGGCACGAAGCCGCCGCTCAGACCCACAGGGAGCTTGTCCAGCGCCTTCGCCGTCATTCTCCGGGACCGTGGCCCCGCGTGGAAGTGGGCTGCAGGGCAGAGGGGGTCCCCTCCAGTATTGGAAAAAGCAGCGATACTTTTTTTTTAGTGGGGAATATTTATGGGGGGGGGGGCAGGGAGACTATTAGCTCCGAGACTCCGAGACTATTAGCGGCTCTGCTCCGAGACTGTTGTGCTGGACACACTCGGCGGCGCTTCTCGCCTCGATGGAAAAGTCTTGCTCTAAGTATTTATGGGGAGGCCGTGAATGCCCGCGACGTCACTGCCCATATAAGGACTTGAGGAACAGGGGGAAGGCCGCCCCGGCCACGGGAAAAGGCGTCGTCACAGAGGGGGAAATTTGCATGGCGGGCCCTGATTAGCTGGAATGTCTCCAAGGGCTGGGGGAGATTTGCATAGCGTGAAGGGGCGCGCGCCCCACGGGGGTTGGATTTCCACCTCGCGATGGAAGGAGGGATTTTATTTATGCACTATTATTTATTTGTTTGTTTGTTTGTTTGTTTGTTTCAAACCAGCCCTTCAGAGAAAGGGATATTCCGGTTGTCGCGCCTCCATGCCTAAAAAAGGCGAGCATCCGGCCCACCTCCTCGCTCTCCTCCCCCCCCCCCCCCTCCGCTTGCCTTTTTGGGAGTCCTTTCCGGAAACTTAGTCGGCGCGGATCAAGGGGGCCGGGCGCCAATCCAAACCCCCGCTTCCGCGCCTTGGGGACCGCGAGGCGGAGGGCCAATCAGAACGCAGCCGCGCTCGCCCAATCGGAATCCCTCCCTTTGCCTTTTCCGACCGACTTTCCTTTTCTGTCGGAGAGATGGAAACGCGGCCGCGGCGGGTGGAAAGTTTGCGCGGATCTAGCGAGTCGTGGAAACGGAATATTTGTTTCGCTTCAAATCCTTGCAGTTGCAGCAGACTCTCAGTTAACCGACACCCGCGAGGGTTGGCAGGTGCCCGATCCATGAGATTTCTCGTTGCTTGAGAGTTACTGTAAAAAATGTCTTGCTAATACTATTTATTTATTTATTTATTTATTTATTTATTTGGGGTTCTTTTACCCCGCCCTTCTCACCTCGAAGGGGACTCAGGGCGGCTTACAAAAGCAAGGCATCATAAAAACAATCAAACACAAAATTACATCAATACACAGTTAACACCAAATATACATTTATCTTCCGAGCCCAATTTAAGGTGCAGGTGCTCACCTACAAAGCCCTGAACGGTTTGGGACCACCCTACCTGCGTGACCGCATCTCCATCTATGAGCCCACACGCTCACTCCGGTCATCTGGAGAGGCCCTGCTCGTGATCCCACCTGCGTCGCAAGCGCGCTTGGTGGGGACGCGAGACAGAGCCTTTTCTGTAGTGGCCCCCCGACTTTGGAATGCCCTCCCGAAAGATCTTAGACAGGCCCCCACACTGGCAGTCTTCAGGAAGAACCTGAAAACCTGGCTGTTCCGATGTGCCTTTTCAGATTAGGAACCTCAACACCAAGTCCCAGATGCACTTTAGTAGAACCACGATCACTGCACACCGCACACTGCACTTATGTTATAACCCTATATTCCTCCCACAATATCAGCACTTTTAATCCTGTACCCACTACTCTGGCCGGCCCAGTTTTAATAACTGTCTGATGTATTGTTACTGTTTTGTTTACTTGCTTAACTGTTTTTAATTTGCTTTGTATTGTTTTACTGTATTGCTGTTCTGTGGCTTCGGCCTGTTGTAAGCCGCATCGAGTCCCTTGGGAGATGCTAGCGGGGTACAAATAAAGTTATAATAATAATAATAATAATAACCATAAAATCAATAAAACCAAATACAAACCCAGTTTCTCCTCTTACATGGTCAGCGTTCGCTACTCATAGATCTAGTTTTACGTTCCACTTCATCAATCCTGTTGGTCTTACTCGCCTGGTTGTCTGATTTAATTGCCGGAGTGCCCAAAGGCCTGGTCCCATAACCACGTCTTCACCCTCCTCCTAAAGGCGAGGAGGGATGATGATGCCCTGATTTCCCCCGGGAGTGAGTTCCACAGATGAGGGGCCACCACTGAGAAAGCCCTGCTCCTCGTCCCCACCAGCCTCACTTGTGACAGTGGTGGGGTCGATAGCAGGGCCTCCCCAGATGATCTCAGACTATACTATGCCATCATCTCTGCATTGGCTCGGTATTAATATCGAAGCACGGTAATCAAAGCAAATTTAACTTAATGTAACAGTTTTACTGTATAAGTGAAATTACTGATTTTATTTCAATTATATATCTATATAAATAAAATGTAATGTTCGTTTGTGGGATTAACAGAACTCAAAAACCAGTGGGCCAATTGACACGAAATTTGGACAGCATACACCTAACAACCCAATGTATGTCCTTCACTCAATTTTTTTTGATTTTGTCATTTGGGAGTTGTAGTTGCTGTAGTCAGGCATGTAGCCGGGGGGGGGGGGCTCGGGGGGGCTTCAGCCCCCCCCCCCCGAAATTTTCATGGTGGTTCGCGAAAAGGCCTTATTGGTGCATTATTTAAACGGTTATGTTTATTCATATCATGATCTGATCACCATACTCAATATATCCCATATGCATGGGGGTATTGGGGTAATGATACAAAAGGTTTGCTAGGTTAGACCCTCTTTCACTCAGGCTCAGCCCCCCCGAAACCCCCCCTGAAAAAAATTCAGCCCCCCCCCCCCCAAAGAAATCCTGGCTACGGGCCTGGCTGTAGTTGATTACTTATAATCAAAGAACATTCAGATCTCCATCAATGATGGTATTGAACCAAACGTGACACACAAAACTCCCATGACCAACAGAAAACACTAGAAGGCAGGCCCGTAGCCAGGATTTTGATTCGGGGGTGGGGGGGGTGGGGGGGGTGGGGGGGGGGTTGCTGAGTCTGGGTGAAAGGGTCTACCCTAGCAAACCTTTTGTATCGTTACCCCAATACCCCCATGCATATGAGATATATTGAGCATGGTGATCAGATCATGATATGAGTAAACATAACAGTTTAAATAATGCACCAGTAAGGCCTTTTCGCACCATGAGAATTTGGGGGGGGGGGGCTGAAGCCCCCAAAGCGCCCCCCCCCCCAGCTACATGCCTGCTAGAAGGGTTTGGTGGGCATTGACCTTGAGTTTGGGAGTTGTAGTTCACCTACATCCAGAGAGCACTGTGGACTCACACAATGAGGGATCTGGACCAAACTTGGCACAAATATTCCATAGGCCCAAATATGAACACAGATGGAGTTTGGAGGAAATTGACCTTGACATTTGGGATTTGTAGTTACTGGGATTTATATAGTTCACCTACAATCAAAGAGCATTCTGAATCCCACAAACGACAGAATTGGGGCAAACTTCCCACACAGAACCCCTATGAGCAACAGAAAAGGTCATTCAGACCAACTCTCTTCACCAGGGCAAGAAAATGTAATCAGAGCCCTCCTGACAAAGAGCCATCCAGCCATAGATATAGATAGATAGATATGATTCACACATAGAGGAGGCCTTAGGTAATTTTCAACTGTAAGCAAACAGTATTTTGGCGCCCTCCCCCCAACCAATCACTGATATATATTTTTTGTTTGTCGTGGGAGTTCTGTGTGCCATATTTGGTTCAGTTCCATCATTGGTGGAGTTCAGAGTGCTCTTTGATTGTAGGTGAACTATACATCCCAATAACTACAACTCGCATATATCAAGGACTATTTTCCCCTGAAAGCGCCTCAAGAGCACACCTGGGCAAAATCAACTATACTGCAAATGCTTACTTTGCGTGATGGGTTGAGCCGCCCCTGTACACACACACACACACACACACACAGATATCGCATCATAGATATGAAAGGGACCCCTAAAGAAGGAGTATGATATGTTACATATTCCAGAGTAGACAAACCAGACAATCTCCACATCAACACTGAAAAAGAAACAACAAGAAATACTGTTTACCCACAAGCATCAAGAAATTACATAGATTAGAAACCAATGCTTTCTCATTACTTTATTTTCCAGATCACCAGACTGGGCCACAGCAACGCATGGCAGGGGACAGCTAGTATATATATATATATTCTATTTTATCTTTGTTTGTTTGCCGTTTGCTTTAGATTTCCGGTTAACTGAAAGTCTGCTGACTATTATTACACAATGTAGCAAAATGTGGAAAAAATATGTTCCTGGTTTGAAGGTATTATTTCCTGTTTGATTGTACGGCACTGACTTGGAAAGTAGTTCTACTCCAGAAGCTTCTTTTTTTGTGGCTGCCACAAACGACGTTGAATTGGTTGAGACTCCTCTCTTGAGATATTCCTTGGGGGGGGGGGGGGAGGTAAAGGTTGTCCCCTGATATTACGTCCAGTCATGCTGCTTCTGGTCGCTTCTGTAGTGAGAGAATCAGCCATCTACGGAGACATTGCCCAGGGGACGCCCAGATGTCTTGCAATCCTGTGAGGAGACTACTCTCATGTCCCTAATCCATCTCAGGCTCAGAAAGCTCAGGCTCAAAGTGAGCCACAACAGTATCTGCCAGCACGCCAACAACTTAAATCAAGAAATAGTTTTCTAAGATCTACAGAGACACTCCCTGGAACACCCCAGCAAGCAAGAGTCCAAAAGTGGCAGGCTCAAACCCAGAACTTCAATCAATGGCTGATACCAAATGAGAGACTCCCCCCTGGGCACACAGAAAACTGGGCAACTTGGAAGGCGCTGAACAGACTGCGCTCTGGCACCACGAGATGCAGAGCCAACCTTAAGAAATGGGGCTGCAAAGTGGAATCCACGACATGCGAGTGTGGAGAAGAGCAAACCACTGACCACCTGCTGCAATGCAACCCGAGCCCTGCCACATGCGCAATGGAGGACCTCCTTGTGGTGACACCAGAGGCACTCCAAGTGGCCAGATACTGGTCAAAGGACATTTAATCAACTACCAAGCTTGCAAACTTTGTGTTTTGTTTGTTTGTTTGTTTGTTTGTTAAAAAATGCCACATAACTGTTTGGTCTGCTACTGACACGGGAAATAAAACATCATGTCTGACTCTGCGGTGTGGTGCTCATCTCCATTTCTAAGCCGAAGAGCTAGCGTTGTCCATAGACACCTCCAAGGTCATGTGGCCGGCATGACTGCATGGAGCGCACCCGTTACCTTCCCGCCTTTTCCTTTTTCCTTGAAAAGCTATAACAAAATGTGCTGCAGGATGTCCCACAAAACCAAATATTTTTGCAGTTGAATAAACTTTTTCCACGTTTTATGATAGAACCAATTAGGAAGGGACACTTATAACCCAGAACAAAAACCGTGTGACATAGTGTAAGATGCAGAACGGCTCTTAGAATGTCTACTACTGTCCATTTAGTATAGTTTACTCTCAGTAGGAGAGAGGACAGGCCCCATCTATTTATATGGCAGTGTTTTGTTTCCCTCAGGCCCCATCTGCACTGCCATATACATCCAGATTATCTGCTTTGAATTGGATTATATGGCAGTATAGACTCATATAATTCGGTGATATAATTCAGTGATATTTTATATTGTTTATTTTATGTGTTATTTTATATTTTTGTCATAATGTACTTTCTTGTTATTTTATGTTTAATCTTGTTGTATTATTTTGGGCCTGGCCTTGTTGTATTATTTTGGGCCTAGCCACCCCGAGTCCTCTTTGGGGAGATGGTGGTGGGTTATAAATAAAGTTTACTATTATTGTTGTTGTTATTATTATTATTATTATTATTCAAAGCAGATTATACTATGCACTTTACCACTGATTTAGGACTGACTGCGTTCTCTCATCTCTCTTTGAAAAACCCTATCCGAGTTATATCCTACCTTGTTTATGCCCAGCATTATTTTTTAAATTTTAAATTATTACATTTGGCCCGGCCATAGGTTTTTAAATGCTTGTGTGTTACTGTTATTGTTTATTTTTTGTTTATGTGATTTATATTAATAGTTTTGTATTGATTGTTTTTTGTTATTGCCTGTGTTTACTGATGTACTGTGGGCTTGGCCTCATGTAAGCCACACCGAGTCCCTTGGGGAGATGGTAGCGGGGTATAAATAAAGTTTTATTACGATTTTATTATTATTACTAGCTGTCCCCTGCCATGCATTGCTGTGGCCCCGTCTGGTGATCTGGAAAATAAAGTAATGAGAAAGTGTTGGTTTCCAATCTATATAATTTCTTGATGCTTGTGGGTAAACAGTATTTCTTGTTGTTTCTTTTTCAGTGTTGATGTGGAGAGTGTCTGGTTTGCCTACTCTGGAATATGGGACATATCATAGTCCTTCTTTAGGGGTCCCTTTCAAATCTGTGTGTGTGTGTGTGTGAATCATATCTATCTATCTATATCTATGGCTGGATGGCTCTTTGTCAGGGGGGCTCTGATTACATTTTCTTGCTCTGGGGAAGAGAGTTGGACTGGATGGCCTTGAGTATTTTCTGTTGGTCGTGGGGGTTCTGTGTGGGAAATTTGCCCCAATTCTGTGGTTTGTGGGATTCTGAATGCTCTTTGATTGTAGGTGAACTATAAATCCTAGTAACTACAAATCCCAAATGTCAAGGTCTATTTCCCCCAAACTCCATCTGTGTTCATATTTGGGCATATGGAATATTCGTGCCAAGTTTGGTCCAGATCCCTCATTGTTTGAGTCCACAGTGCTCTCTGGATGTAGGTGAAGTACAACTTCCAAACTCAAGGTCAATGCCCACCAAACCCTTCTAGTGTTTTCTGTTGGTCAGGGGAGTCCCGTATGCCACGTTTGATTCAATTCCATAATTGGTGGAGTTCAGAATGTTCTTTGATGTAGGTGAACTATAAATCCCAGCAACTACAACTCCCAAATGACAAAATCAAAAAAATTGAGTAAAGGACATAAATTGGGTTGTTAGGTCTATGTTGTCCAAATTTGGTGTCAACTCGCCCACTGGTTTTTGAGTTCTGTTAATCCCACAAACGAACATCACATTTTTATTTATATAGATTATCTGATTTGATAATCTGGATTATATGGCAGTGTAGAAGGGGCCTTTTTCTTCCCTGTCCTCCATTCCCAAGGTCCCAAGCACACAAAGCAGAGAAGGGTTGAGCCGAGTTGCTCTTTCTAGTCCTTTCTTACTTGTGGATGTTGGATGCTGAGATCATGGCAGAATGGGAGGAACCCAGAGCTGCCTGGAGAAGGGGAAAAGGCTTGGGCAAATCCCTTTGCCTGTTTGCTTCTTCATTTCTTTCAGAGTAATGAAGCAGAAGGTATATTCAACAAAGGAATGCCTCCTTTGTGGGATATCCCTTTGTTGCAACTAAAACCTAGACTACCACTGACAGAGAAAGGAGGGCAGCAAGCAAGCAAATAAAGGCCTGAATTGTACGGTTACGAACAAGCTAGGTTCTGTAGGTTTGTTCTTAAACTGAATTTGTTTGTAAAACAGAACAGCTACTGCAACCAAATATCTATTTCAGTTCTGTGGATATGAGGGATGTATGGTAATGCCTTCCACCTGGTAGTTAACCTGACATTCTGTGTCTCTATAGCACAGTGAAGTGTTGTCCCCTGATCTAAAAACAGGGAGGTGATAAAAGACCACTTTCTTGTTAAAACTCAGTAATGAAAGAACCTGCTGCAAGTCACTTCTGGCAAACCACAGACCACCTACTACAATGCAGCCTGAGCCCTGCCACGTGCACAATGGAGGACCTTCTCACAGTGACAAGTTTTTAAACTTTGTGTTTTTAAATATTATTATTATTAAAAACTTTTATATCCCGGCCTTCTCTACCTCCGTAGAGGGACTCGGACCGGCTAACAGCAAAAATTCAATGCTAACAGTAAAATCTAAAACATCATATCAAGCAGTAAATTAACACATACATAAAATAAATACAAATACAAAAAGCCGTTCACCAAGATAAAAACGTGTCCAACTCAGTCCTTAAATGTCCATATATTGTAGTCATAGCTTTGGTCGATTACCAGTCTCACCCATCATTCTGCAAAGGCCTTGCTCCACAGCCAGGTTTTCACTAACTTTCTGAAGGTCAGGAGGAAGGGGGCAGATCTAATTTCATTCGGGAGGGAATTCCATAGCCAGGGGGGCCACCACTGAAAAGGCCCTGTCTCTCGTCCCCACCAAATGCAACTGCAAAGGTAGCGGGACCAAGAGCAGGGCCTCTCCAGATGATCTTAACACTCTTGATGGTTCATAGGGGAGAATACACTACATTCGGACAGGTAAACTGGGCCTTGTAGGTCAAAACCAGCACTTTGAATTGTGCTCGGAAGCTAATTGGCAGCCAGTGGAGTTGGCGCAACAAGGGCATTGTGCGCTCCCTGTACCCCGCTCCTGTTAATAACCTGGCTGCAGAGTGTTGGACTAATAGCAGTTTCCGAACAGTCTTCAAAGGCAACCTTACGTAGAGAGCGTTGCAGTAGTCTAAACGGGATGCAACCAGAGCGTGGACTACCGTGCACTCTCAACTCACTTCTGACACAATAAATAAATAAAGAGCCAAATCTATCACCACATAGGATTTTTATTTTTTTTGTCGTGTCAGGAGCGACTTGAAAAACTGCTTCTGGTGTGAGAGAATTGGCTGTCTGCAAGGACGTTGCCCAAGGGACACCGGGATGATTTTGATGTTTTTATCATCCTTGTGGGAGGCTTCTCTCATGTCCCTGTATGAGAAGCTGGAGCTGATAGAGGGAGCTCATCCACCTCTCCCCGGATTTGAACCTGCAACCTGTCCTGCTGGCAAATGGGTTTAACCCACTGCGGCACCGGGGGCTCCACATAGGATGAATAGCCATAATTCACAAAGCCTTCTGGAATGGCTGTCCTACATCTTTTACAAGTCTGGCTTTCTTTCACTGCTCCACCCTGTAATGCATGCAGCCCCAAAGCTGTACAGGCTTTCTCTTTCTGGTTGTTCTAATCTATTTCTGAACATCCCTAACAATTGCCAAAGATTGGAAAGGGGAGAAAATATTAAGCATTTAAAATGGGAAGGATAAACTGTGGGACTATGCACAGATGGCTAAGATTTCTAGCAATTTGAAATATGAAAATCATGAAACATTTGAAAGAAACTGGAAGCTGGCTTTAGCAAATTTGACGGGCGGTTTTAAGAAATAAAAACAAGAGGAATTTATTGAGCTAGAAGTATATAGGGTTAAACAACATGTGCATAATCTCTGTGGGGATCAGTAACGGAAGCCAAGATGGAGGGTAGCACTGGGGGTGGGTTGAGGGGCAATTGTACTGTGAGTGGCGGTTGTCTACGTATGTGTTTGTGATGTATTTGGTGGGTGTATTTTTTAAAAGAACCTGCCTAGTAGATTTCGTTTTCTGGCAGGCTTTTTTTAATTTGGTTCCTCCCAAAGAAAAATTCCACTTCTCAAATGAAATCCCCCCCCCCCCCCCCCAGTCTTCTAACATTGCAGTAATTCCAGTTTAGCATTTAGATGCAATATTCCTGCTTCTTGGCAGGGGGTTGGACTGGATGGCCCATGAGGTCTCTTCCAACTCTATGATTCTATGTCTCACAAAAAGAGCAGGCAAAGTGATCTAGGGAATGGAAACAGGGCAAATAAAGGAGTTTTAGATTTTCAGTGCTTTATAATCCAGATTATCACATCAGATAATCCACATTATCTCATTTGAACTGAATTATATGAGTCTACACTGCCAGATAATCCAGTTCAAAGTAGATACTCTGGATATATGACAGTGTAGAAAGGTCCTTATTCTGGATTGCTAGAAATTTGGGGAGAAAAAAATAATGGGGGGACAGAATTGTTTTCTTGGGAGACAATGCTGAATCTCTGGTCCACACTTCTATCCACTTCTAATTGACAGTAATTCCAATCCTCCCTCAGTTTAATACTTAAGAGGAGTGTTGTCGAAGGCTTTTCTGGCTGGAATCACTAGGTTCTTGTGGGTTTTTTTCGGGCTATAGAGCCATGTTCTAGAGGCATTTCTCCTGACGTTTCGCCTGCATCTATGGCAAGCATCCTCAGAGGTGTGAGGTCTGTTGGAAGTAGGAAAAATGGGTTTATATATCTGTGGAATGGCTGGGGTGGGGCAAAGGAGCTCTTCCCTGCTGCACTTAGGTGTGAATGTTTAGCTGATCACCTTAAGAGGAGTTTTTCACCACTGGACAAAAAACCCAAGTGAAATGTGACTCTTCATCTCACATTAAAGGCTTTCTTTTGTATCTTTGACCATGCGCCACCCTGTGGTACAAATCTTAGTAGCTGGCAAAACAATCCTCTTTAAAACCTCTTCCAAATAATGTCTGAAACTTCAAAAGCATACTAATCACAGAAGTGAGAAACTATATCCATATTGCTAAGTATTAAATTAAGCAAATATCAGCTTGCATTTCATGCTTCAAGTTGGGCTTAATATCTAGTAGATATTATCTACCCAGGACTTTACCATAGTTCCCCAAATGCTTTCTAGATGTCTACTAAATAATTTCTTATTATATATATATATATATATATATATATATATATATTCTTAAACTATTACATTTGGCCCGGCCACAGGTTTTTAAATCCTTGTGTGTTACTGTTTATTGGTTATTGTTTATATGTGATTTATATTAATTGTATTGTATTTATTGTTTTTTGTTTATTGCTTTTTGTTTTTATTGATGTGTTGTTGGGCTTGTAAGCCACTCAGAGTCCCTTGGGGAGATGGTGGCGGAGTATAAATAAAGTTTATTATTATTATTTATTATTTTTGGAAGGTAAGTATTGGCTAGTTTTGGTCTTCTTCAGGATGGGCTGGTGAAAATCGTGTCTATTCTGCCAAGAACCCTGTGCTCAAACAATACTCAGTTGGACTTGTTCCACAACATAAGCACACACACACGTTTAAAAAAATAAACATGCAATTGAGAGTAGATTTGAGGGAGGGAACGTTAAAGAGGAAACACAGGAGCACTTTCTCCATATGCAGCCTACTGTTTATATGGGTGTTAAAAATTCACAAGTATTTTTCTGATACATTACAAAGGGTCCCCCTGCCCGCCCCCAAAAAAGGGTAAAATAAAGAGATAAATAGCTTACCGAGGTGCGTCAACGTCTGAACGGTCAGTATATCACATTAGCAAAGCCTCGTTTTTAACCCACCGCAGTGTCTATAAGGAGTGGGCCCACTCCCATTCATAAACTTGTCAGAAAGCCAGCAATTATGCATCTGCCTGCTTTATAATGTTGAGCTCCTCTTCCTGCAAAGCTCTGGTGCAACTATGCAAGGGTTCGTCTCCCAAATTCCTTTTTTTTTGGGGGGTGGTTGTATTTAAAGGGGTCCACCCACACCTCCAATCTCCCGCTTGTACCTTTTGCTGCATTTCCCTCATCCCCCCTCCACATGTCACCCCATAAGAGAGTAAAAAAAGCAGCAAAGAAAACTATGCACTTGGGATTTAAAAACACTTTTAAAAGAAGGATACTCGAGTTTATGAAACACCTACGGATTTGGAGAAACAGGGGAGAGGGAATTCAAGCAAGAAATCTCATTGAAAAACATTCTGCTGACTCAGTATTTGATCATTCCTTGATCTTGGTTGTGAAAGGTGCTTTCTTGCAGTAGTTCTCGGGGTTTCCAGGACAAATAGCATAATATTTAGCCATCTTTAACCTTTCTTTCTTTCTTTCTTTCTTTCTTTTGCCCTGACATTACCCTTAGGAGTCCACTGAACATAGGGAAAATTTCCATCCCACATCACAATGTATAAAGAGAGATTTGCTAAGAAGGTTTTAATATATAGACTAGCTGTCCCCTGCCACGCGTTGCTGTGGCCAAGTCTGTTGATCTGGAAAACAAAGTAATGAGAAAGTGTTGGTTTCTAATATATGTAATTTCTTTCTGCTTGTGGGTAAACAGCATTTCTTGCTGTTTCTTTGTCAGTGTTGATGTGAAGAGTGTCTGGTTTTCCCACCCTGGAATATGCAACATATCATTGTCCTTCTTTAAGGGTCCCTTTCAAATCTATGATACTATATCTGTGTGTGTGTGAATCATATCTATATCTATCTATCTATCTATCTATCTATCTATCTATCTATATCTATGGCTGGATGGCTCTTTGTCAGGAGGACTTTGATTACATTTTCTTGCCCTGATGAAGGGAGTTGGATTGGATGGCCTTAAGTATTTTCTGTTGGTCATGGGGGTTCTGTGTGGGAAGTTTGCCCCAATTCTGTCGTTTGTGGGATTGAGAATGCTCTTTGATTGTAGGTGAACTGTGAATCCCAGTGACTACAACCCCCAAATGTCAAGGTCTATTTCCCCCAAACTCCATCTGTGTTCATATTTGGTCGTATTGAGTGCTTATGCCAAATTTGGTCCAGATCCATCATTGTTTGAGTCCACGGTGCTCTCTGGATGTAGGTGAACTACAACTCCCAAACTCAAGGTCAATGCCCACCAAACCCTTCCAGTATTTTCTGTTGGTCATGGGAGTTTTGTGTGCCATGTTTGGTTCAATTCCACCATTGAGGGAGTTCTGAATGCTCTTTGATTGTAAGTAAACTATAAATCCCAGCAACTACAACTCTCAAATGACAAAATAAAAAAATTGAGTGATGGTCACTCCTTGTGTTGTGAGATGTTTTGTTGCCAAATTTGGTGTGATTTCGTTCATGGGTTCTGTTCCGTCTCCCAAGAAACCTGTTTTGTTTCAGAGCTGCTGCAGTTTTGCAAAGCCTACAGAGTTAGCAGCCAAAGGCAGGAAAGCCAGTTTGCAGGCCTTCTCTGCAATGATTGGCCTAGAGAGTTTAGAGCCCCGCCCTTCCTCCCAGGGAGAGTCTCCATTTTGGAATCCCCCTCCCCTATTCAGTTCTGAAGAAGAAATCTGATGTGCTGGAGGCCGAGAAAGGTAACTCTGACAAACCACCGCAAAAACAATTGAGAACAATTAAGAATAGAATTAAGAATTGAGAATTAGAGAAGACAATTGAGATAGAAGCTAAATTGAGTCATAGATAGAATAGAACTGAGTTATAGATAGAATAGAATTGAGTCATAGCTAGAATAGAATTGAGTTTATAGAGTTTATAGAGAGAGAGAGACTGCATTGCTTTTCTCCAAGGCTAATCTTGAGCCTAGATAGATAGGGAAAGATTTGTTCTTTCTAAAGATAAAGGCTCTGGATTAGGGTGAAGGATTCCTGGACCCTTTGCCACTTGGAAAAGGCTCTCTCAGTAACTGGTGGAGAAAAGAAAGAAGGAATATCTATTTGGTTTTATCTATTAACTGTTCTGTTTGCAACTTTGAAAGAACTGTACCAAGTATGCAAGACTTTGAAATAAATATCCTTTTTTGATGTTCAGAACTTGCAATAGACTCAATTGCTGAGTATCCCAATCGTCTCAAGAAAAGTCCCATCAGTTTGCCCAGACATAGGGAACAGCACATCATAGTTTTGTTTTTTATAAAAGTGACTGGGTGTAACGGCACAGGCTCTTTTGTTTTTAAGGTACTCATTATGCACAGAGCATTTAGATAGATAGATAGATAGATAGATAGATAGATAGATAGATTTAGTGCATTGCAATAGCTTGGCCTAGAGCAGGGGTTCTCAAACCTTTTCAGCCGTGGAGCCCTTTTAGAAGCAAATGTTTCTTGTGAAGCCACAAAAAACATTATTATATTATATTATATTATATTATATTATATTATATTATATTATTATATATCATCATACAAGATACACACTCACACATGCATATATACAAGAGCACAGTTTGAGAACCTCTGGCTTAGAGTCCCTGTTTTCAGAGGTCTTCTCCAGAAGGGAGATGTGTGTGCAAGTTAATCCAGTTTTGTGAGGCTCAGCTCCAGGTAACCCTACACACAATCCTCATCCTGAAGTTCCTGCATTTCTTTTCCTAACACTGCTTAATTTTGCTTGGTTCAGGAAAAAAGGAGATAGAAACTAGTAACAAGAGGGAGGGTTCTCCTCTTTTGGAACCTTTCACCAAGAGGCGCTTAAGAGATGCAATGAATCAACAATTTTACCAGGTGCCAGATAGAGAACTCACATTTTTTTAATAAATAATTTTTATTAAAGAAAATAAGTTGCTCCAAAAAGAAAGAGCAAGAAAGAATAAAAATACAACGAAAGTGTGAGAACAATATCATTTTAGGAAAGTAGGAAAAAGACATATGAAAAGGGAAGAAGGAAAAAGGGAACATGAACAGAAACAAAAACAAAAAAGTATTAAAAACATAATCATATATAATACAAATATGTTGATTATGTTGCTTGTTGTTTATGTTTTGGTTTTATTTTGCTGTAACATGTTGTCCGGGCATGGCCCCATGTAAGCCACCCTGAGTCCCCATTGGGGAGATGGTGGCAGGGTATAAATAATAATAATAATAATTATTATTATTATTATTACAAATATATATATTTAAAAAGATCTGTTGACGTCTTCTTACTAAAAACCCATAATAACAATAACAACAACAACAACAATAACAACAACTGTTGGTATACAATTCCATTAGAAAATAATAATAATCATAATAATAATAATAAAGATTTACCTTAGTCATACAGATTTGTTTATTATTTGTCTTCATTTTTATATAATCATCGAAGGCTGTCCAGTCTGTCCTTTTTACTCCCTTACCATTATTTTGTTTTAATCAAAAGGTTAACTCATCCATATCTTTTATCTCCATTATTTTGTCTAACCATTGTGACTTTAAGGGGATTAGGTCAAGTTTCCATGATTTTGCAAATATCATCCTGGCCGCTGTGGCAAAAAAAGTAAATAGTTTGTCCATGTTAATGTCCTTAAAGGTCTCCTGTTCCTGCATTACTAAGAGATAAAACTCTGGTTTCATCGTGAACTCAATTTTTAGGATTTTTTTACACTCAGTATGTACCATTTTCCAATATTCTTTTGTTCAATAGAGAACTCACTTGAACTGAAAAAAATACAGCATCATACAAGAATAATCTCTTATGAACTGGGTTGCTGTGAGTTTTCTGGGCTGTATAGCCATATTCCAGAAGCATTATCTCCTGACATTTTGCTCACACCTATGGCAGGCATCCTTGGAGACTGTGAAATCTGTTGGAAACTAGGAAAGTGGAGTTTTATATATCTGTCAAATGTCCAGGGTAGGAGAAAGAACACTTGTCTGCAGGCCCGTAGCTTGGGGGGGGGGGCTTGAGGGGCTTCAGCCCCCCCCCCCCCAATCCTCAGGGTGGTCCACGAGAAGGCCTTACTGGTACATTATTTAAACTGTTATGTTTATTCATATCATGATCTGATCACCATATATCCCATATGCATGGGGGTATTGGGATAATGATACAAAATGTTTGCTAGGGTGGATCCTCAGCCCTCCCCCCCCCCCCCGAATCCTGGCTACGGGCCTGCTTGTCTGTTTGAGGAAGGTGTGAACGTTGCAACTGTAACTATTCAAATTAGGAACGATTCAAAGAAGATCTCCAACTCTTCCTTAGCCCCACATGGC
Organism: Anolis sagrei; assembly: GCF_037176765.1. Classification (NCBI taxonomy): domain Eukaryota; kingdom Metazoa; phylum Chordata; class Lepidosauria; order Squamata; family Anolidae; genus Anolis; species Anolis sagrei. The sequence continues at coordinate 166,952,934 of NC_090023.1, forward strand.
ATATTTAAAAATGAAGCTCACACATTTTGGATTGGAAACCACTACAAACCTCAGCCAACTACGATTATGGTGCTATAGTGCAAAAATCTTTCAGATCCTTTCTCCATTTTTAAGGCATGGGATTGGTCTCACGCTATTAACCCAACAGGATATTATCAAGCATTGGGAATGCTTTGCTTTCCCTTTGGCGGAGCTGAATTTGGCAAATGTGTGACCAATGTTCTAAAATGTGTGACCAATGTTCTAAAATAAAAATAGATGTGTCCGTCCAGGTGTTGCTGAACTACAACTTTTGGCAGCCCCAGTCATTATTGCAGTGTGTTGAGGAATGCTGGGAGTTGTAGTTCAATAACATCTGGAGGGCCACATGATTCATGCTCCAGTTCTGATTTCATGAACCAATCTGTTACAATTTAGGTGTTCAGGTGTTTTTTGCAATGCTGCCGCCACGTGGCATTTGTAAACATCACAGAGCCAATGCAACCTCTGTGTTATATATTTAAGCAAAGCTTCCTTTGTGCTGTTGTTTTTAAAGCAAGAAATAAATGCCCCCATCGTCATACTTGGTTACTATGCAGTTGGGAATGGGGTGTGTGTGGGGGGGGGGGGGGGGGGTATTCTTCTCAGACATCAAACTGGTTGGTATAAACCAGAAAATTATTTATACATTTGTGTAATTTGAAGGTTTTTAATAATCCAGAAAACCTGTAACAAAGAGATGATGCACTCACAATGAAATATCACCACTAAACCGCATACCTCTTTTTCATTGCTGATAGTTATGGTTGCAAATGTATTTTAAATTGAAAGAAATGGATACCTTTACTGAAATGGTTCAGAAAAAAAGAAATACTTGTGTAATAAAATTTAATTTAAATATAAATTTCAGTTGCACAATACAAACAGATATGGTGTGAGGAAATAATGTTGATAAAGTAAAGTCTGACTCCTCAATCTCTGGCCTAGGTTATTACTGGAGGTGGATTGCTTCCATACAACCCTCCAGTTATGGCCCAAACATTTGTGCTGCCTGAAGAGGAAAGGCAAATACTGAATGCCAGAGAACTGAATGCTGCCCATTTTAACCAACAAAGGTGTCAAGAGGAATGGATATAAGTAATGTTTATTATAATAAATACTTCCTACTAGCAGGAGGACATACAGGTTGATCAACCTTGTCATTGACCATGGAACATCCCAAAAGGCCTCCTTGAGTGTTCCTATGTTGCTCCCTCTTCCTCTTCTTCCCCTGGTGTCCAGAGATCACCACCTCTAAAGGCTGGAGATACAAGTTTGAGCAGTTAAAGGCCACAGCCACCTTTTGCCAGGTCTCCTTGGCTGAAGGACAGTCCCTGATGAAGTAGTCTCTCTAGGCTCACTTCCAGCAACCGAAATCTGGGATATGCTTGTTTTTCCTCTTTCAGCCACAGATGGTTGCCCTTCAAATAGTATATTTGATAGTAAAATCTCCACAGAATGTCCCACAAATGGAAAGGGATCCTTCAGTCCATGAAACATTCTATCTCTGCAGATCAGACAGATCTTCCTTTTTGGCATTTTACTCCAACTGTGACTGAAAGAAGACAACTTCTGCCATTTCCCAATATAAAAACTGTTTTCAGGTTCTTAATAACCCCTCTCTCAGCCTGAAACCACTCCGACAATCCTTTATTTTCTTGGAACTGCCCATAGGAAATTGGGCCCAGTGTGCTTCATGGTGGCCGTCACCCGGAAGGGCACCAGCTCCTCCCTCCGCCACTTCTCAGCCCAGCTCTCACTGCCTCAGTGTTTTGCGAAAAGGGCAAGCCACCCCTCTATGCTGCCCTTTTCCAAAATTCTGCCTGAGAAAGGTAGACAAAAGTTTTAGGTGTAAAGCTGGTAAATCAAGGTCTCCTTGAACCATTTTCCTGTACGCCACCGCCCTGGCCAGAGGCACAGTGGCAGTTTCTCTGCTTCTTTTAAGACCTTCCAGGGGGAGAGGGAATAGACGGCGACCAAATTCGTGGCCAGGAGCATGATAAGTCTTCATGTACACTGCCTTTTGGTAACCATCGAGTCTCAATAGTTTCCATTTATCAAAATATTCGTTTATCTTTTTTAGCCAAAGATGCCAATTCTTTTCCCATCCAGAGTTCTCTCAGGGAGATAGGGCAGAATACAAATAAAGTTTTTATTTTTATTATTATTAATAGAAAACAATAAACCTAAAATTTTGCACTCTTCTAATCTCTCTAGCGCACGGCTTTCTTTTTGTGTTTGTTTATTCCGTACAACAACCTCCACTGGAGATAGACACAAGGTTCCCTTTTCCCTAGTGAAAGAGATCAAATGGCTTTTTCTGCAGATTATTCTGAGCCCAAGAAGCTTACTGATATCTGTCTGAAAGACGGTCATCTCTTCCCGGTTATTAACAAAGAGGGAGATGTCATCTGCGTGGACCGCATATTTCACGTGTTTCACAGTAACTTTTGTAAGGAAAGGTGTGATTCCGCTTCCAAGAGGGGGAACCCTTAAACTGGTGATGTTTTCCTTAGCCTGGATCTGGCAGAGAACCATATCCAAAACTAAAATATAGAGGAGGGGACTCAGGGGACAGCCCTGCCTGACCCCAAATGTAGCCTACTGTGCCTGTTTATCTGAAGGCCTTGCACCTTCAAATACAACAGTTGTATAAAAACAGAGGGGAAGCCTCTTTCGTACCAAAGCTTCCCACATAAACTGATGATGGACTCGGTCAAAAGTCTTGGTTTGGTCTAACAAAAGTATTTCCCCTTCCCACTGACCTCACTGGGCCGAATAAAACACCTCTCTAAACAAACACAAAAGAGTCCAACATGGAGCACCCTGGAACAATGCTGGTGTGAGAGCCCAAGATGATCTTTGGCACTAATTTGCTAATCTGTTATTCAGAACCTTAGTTACAATTCTATAATCCACATCTGTCAAAATGATAGGCCACCAGTTTTGAGGCAAAATCAAATATCTTTGTTTGGGAAAGAAAATGGAGTAGTGGATGCATTTGGTTGGTTGTAAGTTGCCATCCTCCATATTCTACCTCCTGAGGAAGACATATCACCATGGCTAGTAGGAGGGCTAGCCCAGTAACCTAACAAACATACCAGAGATAAGGGGTCTAGCCTGGTTCCTCCCTCCTTCCCTTCTTTCCTTTCTTCCTTTTTAACACACAAAGTTTTTTTCTATACAGGGATTTAAAAAAAAAAACCAAATTAACATTTCTTAGTCTGAGCCCTCTCCAACTGCCTCAGCTGGTCCAGTCCAGACACAACACATACCACATCTGTGATCATTGGACACAATCAGAAGTCTTCCAATTTAAGTGTCGTTGCAGCTTGAGATGAACTTTGACAAAATGTTGGCACTTTCCTTGCAGAGAGACAAAGAAATGGGGAAAGGCAGAAAAGAAACTACTACTACAAACTTGACCCATTTTGGATTATGATTATTTAATGTATCGGTGACTCTCCAAGTTAAGACTGCTACCTTGGCATCTTTTGACCCTCGAGATATTTTGCTCTTAAACTCCTATGTCCCTTCACTATTAGCTGTTCTGACTAAGGTAACTGGGAGGCCAAAAATATCTAGAGAGGCACACAGTTTCTTATCCCTTATTTAAACAGATGTTATTTAAATTGTTAGTCACCATCATTTGTTACTTAATTTTTCAAATAAAACAACAATTATTTAAAGTGCTCATGCAGAGGGGAGAACGAAATGTCACATATTTTCGTATGTTTCGAGTTCGAGGATCTTCCAACCATTGCTCATTTGTGGGGGGCTTCAGATCATGCTTCCTAAAAGTAACTTTCCAAATTTTGTCTAGGCAGCTACATTATTTGCAACAATACCCAAAGGGTTTCTTTCCAACATGAGTACTACTGTCAAAATTATGTCTTCACTGAAAATGTAGGTAATATCTATGCATCCTTCCCCCAAGTGATTTTTAACAGTGTTTCTTACGATACTTCTCAACATTTATGGACATTCTCTTTTCATGCAGGCACACAATATCGCTTCATAGCGCACTTCAATATGTTCCCAATGTGCTTGGTTTTCCTATCTATTCGATTGCCTCCCCCTCACTAATCACTTTTCCTTCTATCTAATTATATATTTGGAATAGTATTGGAACAAACTGTTCCTTTCTCTGACAACACAGCAAGAACAGTTGTACTCCCACTATGTTTCATCGGCCAATATACACCGGGGAAGAGTTTGTTTCCCTGTAACACCAGATGGAAGTCTTGACAATCTCTTCATTTCCCACAGAGTCCTGAATCCTATTGGTTAGTTCTAACTAGAGTAGACTCTGAATCATTTGTTGAATAGTAAGACAACAGGTCAGCAAATCCCATTGATTCAAAGGTCTACTGTTCGTGCTGTGTGGTAGAGACAGCATGGTGTGGTGGTTTGAGCATAGGACCATAAGCCTGGAGATCAGGCTTCAAATGCCTACTCAGACATAGAAACCCATTGGATGTTCTTGGAGAAGTCACATTCTCTCCACCTCAGAGGAAGTAAAGGCAAACTCACTCTGAATACATCTTGCCAAGCAAACCCCATGACAGGATCACCATAAGTCAAAAGCAACTTGAAGGCACACCACAACTGTTAGGCACTAGGAATGCATTCATTCATGTAATGAATACACCAATCCATTCCTTGCAGGAATATGGCTTCAGGGCTATGTTGAGAAAACACTGAGCTAAATTCTAAATGTTGTGAAAGAGCAACATAATGAAGTTACTACAGTACATTGGTGTAGACTTCTACTTCCTTTGACAATATAAGTTAATTATGATTTCCTTGTAAGAGTTTAGTAGGATGGTTGAATGCTGCTTTGTTCATATTTGAGTCCATTCATCTTATCTATATGCCATGACACCGGATGCTAGCTAAAGTTCCCCATAAATAATGCCTCGCTCTTCCCAGATAAATTATACAAAAAGATGTACAGAACCCCAAACATCTTTTTTCTTAGCTGGTGGCCTCCAGATGCATTGGACTATAATTCCCACAATACTTCCAATGCAGATAACCGGCTGAAGGCAGTTTCTTATTCTACCCACTTTTCACATGAAGCGATTGGGAGGATGGGGAACTGCCCTGGGAGAATGAGAGTTGATCATCCTAATGTGGATTGGAGTCCTCAAGACTGTTTCCAAAGTGAAATAGTAAGGCAGGCTTCTCTACATAAAACCCATTTGGCATGGCATCTGGTTTACTCTTCAGGTCCAGGTGCAAGCCCATAGCTTTGAAAAGTTATTTTTGATAACTCCCACAGTCATACAGCTGGCATGGCCCTTGAGAAGTGTAGCCAAAAAAAAAAGGTTCTGAGACCTATAGTAGAAGTAGTAGTAGTAGAAGTAGTGGTAATTATGACAACTTTTGGCTGTGGAAGTCTGGGAGTTGTCATTTTTAAAAAGTAGCATTTCCAAGCTCTGGGCCACGGGGATTTTCCTACCCTTATCAACAGACTCCTTAGCTGATAGATAAGGAACTCGCCATCTGACCTGTTAAGGTCCTGAGAAGTGGGTACTAATACCAGATGGAAGTCTTGACAATCTCTTCATTTCCCACAGATTTCCCTTCCTTCCTGGGATGAAGTATGAAAGGGATACAAAACAAATATCCTATATGCCTCTCTATATTCAAAGAAAGGATTGGATTTAGGAACACAGCTGCGGAGAAAGGAGAGCCACTGTGATGTAGTGGTTTGAGTGCTAGACAAGGACACTGGGAAATCAGAATTCAAATCTGGGTGACCACAGTCTCAGGGATCTCTAATTGAGAATGTTAAGTAATACTATCATTCTGTAATGTGATTGTCCCCAGCATGTCCAATACTTTTCTGGAATGAGGTATGAGGATCATGATACTGTGAGGGCCAGTACCTTGAGAGAATTTTGAACAGGAGATACTGTTTTGCAAGGCTTTCTGGTTTGAGCAATTCCTGCCAGTTAGGCTTAATATTGTAATATAAAATTTCATCACATGCAAACCCTTTCCTTTTTTAATATAATCTTTATTGAAAATATAACTTTCTTTTACATAAAAATATTGGGGGTTGGGAAAAGAGGGAAGGATAAGAGGAAGGAAAAGGTCCGGGTAAAATGGGGAGGGTGGGATGGAAAAGAGGGAATGGGAATGTGCAAGACTCTTGGGAAAGATATATGTCAAAAAAGAGGTAGGTTCAAAGGGATCAAGGGAAGGAAGAGAGGGGGCGGAAAGGTTAAGGTTAAGTGATAGGGTAATATTGACTTCCAAATCTCCTTCTTCGCGGTTCAGCATAAGGTACACTACTTTCCTATCTTCAGTACTCTCTTATATTCTTCTTCTCCCCTCTCCTGATTATCTTGTATTCTTCTGGGTTTGTTTGTTTTTTTCAGAGCAAATGTCAGCTTTGTGGTTCCCCCCTTCCTGTACTCTTCTAAATCAGTTCATAGGCAAAGTACCATGGAGCTCATGCTATGATGCAGACAAGGCTTTTGGCTTGTCATGTGTGGTGTTTCATCAGTGGACTGTGTCAGAAGTGTTCAGAAATTAGGGGAACTGGTCGGTGAGAAATCACCTTCTGAGCTCCTGACGTGCCTGAAAATGTGAGAAAGCACTTAAAACATGTGGGATGGGATCTGTCGGATTCGTCCGTGTTGAATAGTTTCAGTAATATGGAGGAATAGGCATTCTCCCATACTTTTACAAAATCATTCTGCACGAGCCTGGAACAATTTTTTTAATTTAATGTAGTCCTAAGGAATAGCGCAATTGTAAGGTATCACCACTTTGTTTTCTCTGCATTTTCTCCTTCATAGTAATCTAGGTTTTCAAAATTGCCCTACTGACATTTTATTTTTTTTAATTTTTTGGTTCTTTTTTTAAAACAATTACAGAATGTTAGAATGGTGCCTTGGGTCTCCTCTAGAGTAACAGGACTGAGAGAGAAAGTAAAGGAACCCATAGAACAGTCTTAAGAACAGTGCCTTGCGTCTCCTCTAAAGTAATGAGACTGAGAGTAAAAGTAAAGGAGCTCATAGAAGTGGTATCTTAAGAATGATCCCCTAAACTGGTGGTTGAGGCAGGAAGACGCAATTCTGTGTGATGAGGGTAAGTAAATTCTCCATCTTCTTTAAAGGTGGAATCCCACACAAAGAAAACGATTCTGCACATTTTCCCCTGGTTTTCCCCAGCTTCGCATGATAATGTCCAGCATTGCCAAAGTTTGGTCCATCTGAGGTTTGACTAGTGCCTATGGTCAGGATTTGGTAGCGTGCAAGGAACAAACAAATCCAGTTGCCTTTTGTTCTACAAAATTTAGACTATACAGCTGGAAAAGCTGAGATACTTTCTCATCTATCCAAATTAAAGCAACAAACATGTCTGTTAGATCTCTTGTTGCCAACAGAGTGTAATGGTGAATAAGAAAAATGTCAAGTTGGAATGGATCCTAGGGGTGATCTAGTCCATCCTCCTGCTAATTCATGCTAAACTTTCTTTAAAAACCTTAAGTGAAGATTTTCCTCCAAGAAATGGAAGTTTTATGAAGGTTCAAGTTGCCTTTATAATGTTTTGGATTCAGAAGGCCTTCATAAAAATCAGTGATAGGAAAGCATGTTTTCATGGAGCATCGGATTTCTAAAATGATTTCTCATATATTGGAAACAACTGCTGTAAGTTAAAACTCCGCAAAAGCATTACTGCAGAGTGAGAAAAATAAAGCAGAGGGAATACATTTTTCAACATCCAAACAGTATCCCCCCCTCCCTGCCACAATTCTACATCTGATGATAAGCTCTTGTGTATACTGACAGAGAAAATGAATCAAAATAATAAAGTGAATAGAAAATTATATTGCTGTCAATAATTTAATTTGCACCAAACAGCACTCTGACAAGGTAACTGTTATATATGATGCCATGTTTGGCATAATATTTGGAGAATGTATGATAGAAAGTCAACATCTGACTATAAGAATCAACTTATATAATAATAACTGTCACCAAATCTTTACTTACATGCTAATTCAACTTTAATTGTCTACTGTTGAGGCATTGTTGTTGAAGATAGTTAATAATATTTGCATTTTCATTACAAAACAATGTTGTGAAAGCATTGTGAAGGGATTGTATCTCGGCCTTCAAAAATCCCAAGCTTTCCTTATAAAAGTCTATTTTGAAACAGTTGTATGAACGGTGACAAACTTCACAATTGTATCCTTGACAATGGGGGGGGGGGGGGAGAGACACACAAAAAAGAGCAACCACTGTGCACAGAGCTCAGTACAATTAGATTATGGGATTACAGCTCCCAGTATCCCCTGTCAGTATAATTCTGAGACTTCCAAAGGGTAACTTTTCCAAGCTTTAAGTGAACTGGAAACAACTGCTGTAAGCATGAGGTGGCAACAGGAGGGACAGCACAAGAAAGCCCTTGAATCAAACCATCTCTCTCTCTTGACATTTCTTATGGCAAGTAACTATAAAAGTAACTTCAAATTGCAGTTACCTCTCAAAAAGAATATTGCCCTCATTAAGTGGGAATTGCAATGGATTGTATTTATATCTCTGTTACTAGGGGAAGGAACTTGATTACAACTGATGTGTTATATAATTAGTTACTGCTTCTGTTTGATACCTTCCATTGTTTGGAGACATTGGCAGACGTGACCAGGCAAGGAAGAAGCCAGAGCAGTAACAGCCCCTGGCAGCTGATGGAAGCCATGTCAGTGGCCCCATCTCTACTGCCATATAAAATCCAGATTATCTGCTTTGAACTGGATTATATAAGTCTATACTGCCTTATAATCCAATTCAAAGCAGATAATCTGGATTTTATATGACAGTGTAGAAGGGGGCAGTGAGGCAGTGAATCTGCTCCAGGCTTTAATCCAAACTTTGAACAAGATATTCATGATGCTGAGCTCCTCCCCTGTCCCTGTTCAGCACCCTGGGTAGCTATCATAATGTTTTGGACTAAAACCCAGATTTACATAAAATCAAAATCCACTCTCCAACTGACATGGAAGCCCATGCTAAGAACTTCAGATTAAAGTAATGGAATTGATTTTATTGAGAAGTCATTTGTGAAGGTCTGTTCAGCATCGTGGATAGGTCTTTTAATGTTCAGACTAAAATCCAGCTCAGATTAGCAGCTATAGGGATTCAAACCATTTACCAGTCAACTGCCTGGTCACCATAGTTATTAAATACAACATTGTCCCCTGACTATTTTTATGATAAAAAATATATAGAAAGGGGTTGGGAAAAGAAGGAGTTATAGATGTTTCAAATTTGTTTGGACTGATAACACTCTCTCCTCGCCACCCAAAAGTAACAGAACAATTGATAGGAAAGTGGAAGTTTCTATTAAAAGTGGCCATCTGCCTGTGTTGTTTCTCCCCAGGAGCCAGCGTTTCCCCTGTTTGCCTCCCATGCCCCTCCAGGTTGCTCTTGATGGTCCCGTCCCAGCCATAGATCCACACCCACTCCCTCCAGTGGCATTCCAATGGACCTGTGAGGTCAGCAGCTGCTGGCCAACTGCCCGGCCTCCCACACACTTCCTCTACAAAAGAGGATGCTTGGATGCTGAGTCCTCTTGTCTTTCAAGTAGACCAAACTCCAGCTACAAAGAACTTTGTTCTAACCCTCTTTTTAAACTCTGAAAAGATTGGAAACAAGTGGGAATTTATTCTTATCCTTCCCCATCCCATTTTTAAAAAAAACCTTAAGAGCTCTGTAGCCGACTATAAACATAGTTTTTACACTGGAATCACTTTTAAGAGAAATTAACATTTATAGCCCCAATCCAGTTTAATGTAATCATGATAAGTAGCCCAACCCTATACAACCCCTTATCCGGAATTTAAAATTCTCCATAACAGTGACATGTTTACTTTCCAATGGTTCTGTGTATACACATTTTGTTTCATCCACGAAATTATTTAAAATATTGTGTAATAACATTAATTACCTCCAAGCTGCTTGTATAAGATTCATATGAAATATCTCATTATCTACAAATACAAATAGAGGCAGTCCCCGAGTTACAGACATGTGACTTGCTAATGATTCATACTTAAGAATGAGGGTGAGACAACAGGAAGTGAGAGAAATATACCCCTCAGAAGAGAAATTCACTCCTGAAAGAGTGATCATGAGAAAAAGGAATCTTCATCACCAATCCTTGTTTCCACAACAAGCCACATTTTTCAAAATCCACTGGCCATAGGGACTTAAAGTGAAGTGATATCTTCTGAACAGGGTCAAAGACGGCAAAACAAACACCACAGGGGTGTTAATCCTTCCCCATGCTATCCAAAGTGCATGTGCAGACACACACGCACACACTTGGATGACGTTACACTGTGCCTGTTCCGACTTACATGCAAATTCAACTTAAGAACAAACTTACAGAACTTATCCTGTTCGTAACTTTGGGACTGCCTGTATATGATCTCACCACCACCACCTCCCAAATTACTGCAATGAGCGCAATGGAACAAGATTGGCAAGTCTGTTTCTGATTAAGAAACGGAAACACAGAGTACACTAGATGAAACCTAGATGATACCCGATAATGGTAGGAGTGGAACATGCTGATCAGCTTAGAAATCAAAGGCTTCAGAGGCAACTTGTACCTCGGTGGGCTGCTAATATCAGTGCAGAAAACCATGAACTTTCACTTTTGCTGGCAGAGCAGCTTCTAATCTTAGGCCTTATCCAAACCTTTTCACAAGTTTCGTCCTGTTCCCTTTTTCTAACACTTCTAACTATAGTCCTTCTGACTATAATGCTATCAGAACTTGCATCAGAGGTGGGCAGAAACAGAACTGGGTCTACTAGTAGATCTCTTTTCTAGTTAGGTGTATATCAGCAAGGACTGATGACGGTTCATTATATAACAATAGGAGGAATATCAGAATGACCCCCTCTTCCTCCCTCCCATAATTAAATTGCTGGTGGGCCCGGAGCTTCTGAATCAGTGGGGCAGTGAAAGTGAAAGGCTCCAAAAGTTGGATGTAAACTTTTACATCCAACTTTTTTTTTACATCCAGCTGCACTTTTTTTCTTCTCTGGTCTGAAACCTAGAACGGATTTACTGCCCCACTGACATGGAATCCACCACTTGAAGGAAGGAAGATTTATATGAAAGGATGGTGTGAGCCACACAGCTTTGATACTGTTTTATTGGACTAGATCCTGGACCCCTGCCCATCCTGGCTTCTAAAGGAGGCCAGAGGGGGATTGGCTGAGTGGGTTAAGGTGGTGGTTAATGTTTCCCTTCGGGAAGGCAAGATTCCAGCGAGCTTAAAACAAGCTATAATAAAACCGCTGTTGAAGAAACCATCACTGGACCCCACTAAATTCGACAACTATCGGCCAGTTTCCAATCTCCCCTTCTTGGGCAAAGTCTTGGAACGTGTGGTGGCCTCACAACTCAAGGTATTCTTGGTAGACACGGATTATCTAGACCCAGCACAGTCTGGCTTTAGGCCAGGACATGGTACCGAGACAGCCTTGGTCGCCTTAGTGGATGATCTGCGCCGGGAGCTCGACAGGGGGAGTGTGTCCCTGTTGATGCTGCTGGACCTCTCAGCGGCCTTCGATACCGTCGACCACGGTATCCTTCTGGGACGCCTCGCAGGGATGGGTCTTGGAGGTACTGTTTTGCAGTGGCTCCGGTCATTCCTGGAGGGTCGATCTCAGAAGGTGTTGTTGGGGGACACCTGTTCAACCCCACAACCATTGTCTTGTGGGGTTCCTCAGGGCTCAATATTGTCTCCCATGTTGTTTAACATCTACATGAAGCCGCTGGGGGAGATCATCCGGAGTTTCGGGGTACGGTGTCATCTGTACGCGGATGATGTCCAACTCTGTCACTCCTTTCCACCTGCTACTAAGGAGGCTGTCCAGGTCCTGAACCGGTGCTTGGCCGCTGTGACGGTCTGGATGAGGGCGAACAAATTGAAATTGAATCCAGACAAGACAGAGGTACTCCTGGTCATTCGCAAGGCCGAACAGGGCATAGGGTTACAGCCTGTGTTGGATGGGGCCGCACTCCCCCTGAAGATGCAGGTTCGCAGCTTGGGTGTGACCCTGGACTCATCGCTGAGCCTGGAACCCCAGGTTTCGGCGGTGACTAGGGGAGCATTTGCACAGCTAAAGCTTGTGCGCCAGCTGCGCCCGTACCTTGGGAAGTCTGACTTGGCCACGGTAGTCCACGCTCTGGTTACATCCCGTTTAGACTACTGCAACGCTCTCTACGTGGGGTTGCCTTTGAAGACAGCTCGGAAGCTCCAACTAGTCCAACGCTCGGCAGCCATGATTTTAACAGGAGCGGAGCGCAGGGAGCATACAACCAACTCCACTGGCTACCGCCAACTCTACTGGCTACCGATCTGGTTCCGGCCCAAGCTACCTATCTGACCGCATCTCTGCCTATGAACCCACCAGGACTTTGAGATCTTCCGGGGAGACCCTGCTCTCGATCCCGCCTGCTTCTCAAGCTCGGCTGGCGGGGACGAGAGATAGGGCCTTCTCGGTGGTGGCTCCTCGGCTGTGGAACGCCTTTCCTACGGACATTAGACTAGCACAATCTCTAATGGTATTCCGCAAAAAGGTGAAGACCTGGATGTTTGTGCAGGCGTTTGAGTAATTTAGTGTAATCTGGTAATGGAACATAGGAATGGAACAATGGACGACGAACCTGGACTACGCTTGGATGATGAGAAGATTGGGTACGGTTGTTTTTTGTAATAATTGTGCATTGTAATTGCTTATTGGTAATTTATGGATAATGTGTTAAGTCAATTGTTATATGTTGTATGGAACCACTGCTGTTTCTACTGTTTTTACTGTTTGTGAACCGCTGTGAGTCGCCTTCGGGCTTGAGATACAGCGGTATATAAGCAAAGTAAATAAATAAATAATAAATAAAAATGACTTAATTCTAAAGTGTCTGTCATTTCACAGATTGGGTGTTAGGAATCTAGTAAACAAACGAACAGAATCTAGAAGCTTGATGTCCTCACATCCCTGTCTTAAGATGTATATCTCTCCCCCTCCTAACTTGGGTTCAAGGTGCCAAATCCAGAACTTGGAAAATCTGCTTTTTTAGCCTATAGCTCCCAGAATCTCCCAGTTACTATAGCTACTGCTCATGCTGGCTTGGGAATTGTAAGATGTATGGCACCAAAAGTCTGTTCATAACTCAGGGGCGGCTCAACCATTAGGTGGAGTTCCTTCCTTCCTTCCTTCCATCTCTTGCACCGCAGGTCTTGCTTTCTCTTTCTTCATCCACGAAAGTCCTGAAAGTGAATCCATCCCCTCCCTTCTCCCGCCTTCTTTCCTTCAGTCCCTTCTCGTGGCTCAAGTTTTACCTGCAGGCTGTGTTTTTGTTGGCAGTGTGGACTCAGATAACCCAGTTCAAAGCAGATAATGTGGGATAAAGTGCCTAGAAAGACTAGCCTTTGTATTTTGTCATCTAAATGCTGCCCAAAACACAAATCAGAAAAAGGGGCCGGGGGGGGGGGGGGGAGGCTGCATGGCCATCTGTTGGAGGTGCTTTGAATGTGATTTTTCTGCTCAGATAACCCACACTCCTTCCACACACAACTGAATGAGACCCCACATTATCTGCTTTGAACTGGGTTATCTGAGTCCACACTGCCATATAATCCAGTTCAATGTGGATTTTATACAGCTGTATGGAAGGGGACTCAGATAACCCAGGCCCCTTCCACACAGCTGAATGAAATCCCACATTATCTTCTTTGAACAGGGTTATCTGAGTCCACACAGCCAGATAATCCACTTCAGTGTGGATTTTATACAGCTGTGTGGACAGGGCCTCAGATAACCCAGCCCCCTTCCACACAGCTGAATAAAATACCACATTTTCTGGTTTTTAACTGGAATATATGGTAGACTCGGATAACCTAGTTCAAAGCGGATATTGTGGGATTTTCCACCTTGATGTTCTGGATTATATGGCTGTGTGGAAGGGACCAGAGAAGGCCTTTTCACTGCCATGGTTTAGTGGTAAGGCATAACAGGAGTTGTAGTGTTATAAGGTCTTTGGCCTTTTCTGCCAAAGAGTACTGGTGCCTCCCCAAACTACAAGGGCCATGATTCCAGAACATTGAGTTGTGGTGGTTCAATCAAGCAGTGTCAGGTTGAAGTAGTTTGGTACTTCAACTGCCATAGCTCCATGGAATCCTGGGGTTTGTAAAAAGACTACTTGCTTGATTGCATATCATTGAGCTATGGCTGTTCAAGTGGGGCCAAACTGCATTCATTCTACAGTGTAGATGCACCCTGAGGTCCCTTCTGCACTGCACTTCTCTGTTATTAGCAAGCCCGAAGTCTGAAAAATCTTCTGAAGAGACAGCATGACCAGGAAACCTTTGTGTAGTACTTGTAGGCCAAAAATAAAAACAAAGACTTAAAATTGTTGCTAAATTTAATAAAGTATTTGCATTCTAAGAAAAAGTTAATTTGTGTTAATTCTATGTAATGTAACTATATGAAGATAGTGTTGTAAGTAAACTTCTGATTTGTAAGGTAACTCTTTTATTCACCACTACCTTCTACCTTTTATTTTTAGTAATTGTTTTTTTTTTTGGGGGGGGGGGGGCAAAATATTGTTTGCTTACACTTGAAAATTACCTAGGGCCGGCCCTGTCTTAACTTGCTCTGTCAGACATGGTTCATGTTCTGGGTAGGACAATGAAAGGTGACCCATCAGAAAAAGCAAATCAGACCAGTGGGAAAACCTAAGCAATTAGATTTTATAGCCAAACAGGGAAATTGTGGTTTATGATGTTACTGGATTCATCGGCTCCAACCAATCTGGCCAATATTAAGGGAATAATTTTTTGTCAAAATCAAGAGAAACCTAGGGTGCTTCCAGACAGCATAAAAACACAAGTTTTAAAGGGAGGACAAAGAAACCTCGGAACTGAGAGCAGGTCCCCACACAGACCTATGGGTCCTGGGATTTCTTTCCCACCATCCCAGAAGGCCTCCTCTGTATCAGAATAAGGTGGAGGGCAGACAGGGGACATCTGGTGGAAGTTTTTTTTTTAATCACTCAGTTATGCTCTGAACTGTATATGCACACATGCAAGTATCTTAATATAAATATAAGCAGATTTGCATGGACGCATATGAGGTTCAGCACATAATAGAGTGAATTAAAAAAAACTTCTACTGGATTTCTCCCTTTCCCCAATTGTTTATTCAAGCTCTGTTTAATAGTATAACGTTTTAAAACAGAATTCCAGAGATTTCTATGTAAGCCACCCCGAGTCCCTTCGGGGAGATGGAGTCGAGGTAGAAAAATAAAGTTCTTCTACTACTTTTTCTTCTTCTTCTCTCTGTTCGTGCTTCTTTTAAATCAGCTATATGTCCATTTCACAGCCCAATCAGCTGATCAGCTGTTTCGGACTTTTTAAAAGTGGGCATGTGTTGGAGCAGTCGCCACAGGGGGGAGGGAAGGAAATCAAGTGTTTTCCCCAAGTGCAGGGAAACAAGTCCAAGTGATGTGGATATATGCATTTTTTGGCCAAAATCAGGATAAAAGGGGAACTTTTTATCTTGTGTCTTTCAGACTTTGCAGCGAATCAGCACGCATCTAGGTAACATCATGTAGCCACCCATCTTTTTAACACAGGAAATCCTGTATTTTAGGTACTGTGTAGATGGGCCCCTAGAGTTCCCAGCCCTGTGTTGAAGGATACGCAGACCATTACATGACTCATTTAATCTTTCCTAAAAGGTTTTGTTGTTAGTGCAATTAGCCAGAGATAAATATTGAATCACAAAGACTAAGCTTTGCTCAAATCAGTCGTTTTCATTGTTCGGCTTACCCACCGGGATCTTCCAAGTAAAAGAAATGTGAACTTCAGCCATAGTCACACTGTATTTCCAGAATCCATTCTTCATTGTTGTGGCATTTTCAGTTGAGAGGTCCATGAGAGGTGTTAGCAATCTGAGACAATTTGGAGAGACCTTTGCAATAATAAAAGAGGAAGTCTGAACCATAGCTTTATGACCAAGAAACTTCAATTGCTGTGTAAGACAATCTCTGTTACCTAAGTCACAACAAAACCTATAAACATGAATTAATTTTTTAAAACACCAATGATCTAATTTACAATTTAAATTATATATATTAAAAAATAAGAAAGAGAAAGAGAAAGAAGAGAAAGAAGAAGAAAATTAATACACAGTAGGGCCCTAGCCCTCCAATTCTGACTGTATGGAACAATTTTAAAAAAATACTATTCTACAATTGCAGACACAACTACATAATGTTGTAAATGACAACCTTCCTCAAGCCTTCTCTACTAATGTTTATTTATGATCTTGTTGCTTACTGTTTCCTGTATGTATGTTCTGCTGTGTAGCTTCCGTTACTCTATCATTCCTGAGAAGTTATAAAAGGGGCTGCAGATCACATGATCATTAGCAGACTACTTCAGACATCAGATCACATGCTTGCGTTTGCTGTAAAAGATGTCCAGGGCGGATGGCATAGAGAATTATCTCAAACATATCTGGACTGATAAGTTTTGTATGCTGAACACATGAAGGTTGTGAGTAAACCAAATATGTTATTTTTATCAAAGTCTACTTCATTTTGTCTCTTGAGTGCATGATATGAAACAAATTGTTTCATGGAATATATATATTTTGGGCACTGAAAAACACTTCCGAAGCACTGCTTTTTATGCACTGGCAAAATCTGTTTTCCTAACAGATCAGAGATAACAGGTAATTCAGTCTAACAACTGAAACCATTGCCTTGGATAATTATATCTGGTTGCATACCTCAAGAGAAAATTCTACTATAAATGGTTTTGGCTCTTTGAAAAAATATGCTTTTCTTTAAAAAGTTTTAATCTCCAAAAGATGTTTTCCAAAACATAATTCTATTAAAATTACCATTACCACAAATTATTACATCGTTAGATTTCTTATTGCTCAAAAAAATCCAGAAACAGTTTTCAGTCTTCCAATTAGATAGGTAAAGGTAAAGGTTTTCCCCTGACATTGTCTAGTCATGTCCGAATGGGGGTTGGTGCTCATCTCCATTTCTAAGCTGAAGAGCCAGCATTGTCCATAAACACCCCCAAGATCATGTGGCCAGCATGATATCATAGACCTCCATTACCTTCCTGCCGGAGTGGTACCTATTGATCTACTCACATTTGCATGTTTTTGAACTGCCAGGTTGACAGAAGATGGGGCTGACAGCAGAAGCACACGCCGCTCCCTGAATTCGAACCTGCGACCTTTTGGTCAATAAGTTGTGCAGCTCAGCGGTTTAACTCACTGCACCACCGGGAGTTCCATTGGATACTGCACTATATATCCTTTACTGCTTTTGCTATATTTCTCCTCACTATTAATGGCACCCCATTTCTTCTTAAATATTCATTTCCTAAGTAAAGCACTCTGTAATCATCTGGCTCAAAACATTCCATTCTTTAACTTGTTCACCTCATGTATTACAATGTTCCATTACTTATTTTGCAATGTCTTGTTTCCCCCATTCGTGCTTCTCACCTTCCATGTTCCTATAATATGTGTTGCACAGTTTTGGACTTTCCTTTCACTTCAGAACACTTAAACAGCTGAATGTCCTTTTGACTTGAGTCTAGTTATATCATTAGTCGCAATACTACTTGTAGTCATCCTCTGTCCAGTAGCTTGCAGAATAGCTTCCAACCTGGAAGTTTCATCTTCTAGCCTTATCTCTTGTTTTATTTTAAATTGTCTTTTCATATAGTTTTCATGGTACAAGGCAGTCAAAGGGAGTTTACTGTGCCTCTTTCTGCACCATGCTAACAAGCGTTAGTTATAGACACATTGCCACAATCTCTGAGTGATCCTCTGTAAATGTCACTCTCCACTACTATACTGCCCCATTGGCACTTTTAGTCTAGCTCCTCAGTAAAAGCCTGACTGACACTGAAGGTCTCATTAGCAGCATTTACCATTGGCATATTCTCTTGTCTCATAGGAGTGCCCTGTCCCACCAGTGCACTTTGAGCAAGGAATAACACTAGTTTGAAGATGGGAAGAGGAGGAAGTCGAGAAAACTGACAGACCATGTGGACCACAAAAGCCATATATCCCACCATCCTCATCCCAACTAAAATTAGGAGGATAGAGAGAACATTAAAGGGAGGAATAAAGTTTTGAAAGTGGTATTCCAAGGATGTTGTGACCAGATACTCCAGGGTGTAGAGCACATTCACTTTCATTAGAGGAAGCAGCTGTTTGATGAGTCTGATAAGCTATTTTACTCACATGAATAGAACCACAATGCCTAGAAGATAGTTTATTTCTTTTGATGTGCAGTTTCATAAGGTTTAGCCAGTGACTGAGAAAGAGAGAGATAGAATGAGATAAAGATTCGCAGCTTGGGAGTGATCCTGGACTCATCGCTGAGCCTGGAACCCCAGGTTTCGGCGGTGGCTAGGGGAGCTTTTGCACAGTTAAAACTCGTGCACCAGCTGCGCCCGTACCTTGGAAAGTCTGATCTGGCCATGGTGGTCCACGCTCTGGTTACATCTGGAATAGATTACTGCAACACGCTCTGCATGGGACTGTCTTTGAAGACGGTTCAGAAACTTCAGTTAGTTCAATGGGCAGCAGCCAGATTACTAACTGGGGCAGCATACAGGGAGCATACCATCCCCCTGCTATGCCAGCTCCACTGGCTGCCGGTCCATCTCCGAGCCCAATTCAAAGTGCTGGTTTGACCTATAAAGCTCTATACGGTTCAGGCCCAGCTTACTTATCCGAATGCATCTGCCCCTACATCTCACCTCACAATTTAAGATCATCAACAAAGCAAATGCGGCTGGCAGGGACGAGGAGCAGGACCTTCTTGGCTGTGGCCCCCCACCTATGGAACACACTCCCAAAGGAGGTAAGATCTGCTTCCTCGCTCCTGACCTTTCGAAAAAATTAAAATCATGGTTCTGGGACCAGGCCTTCGGACACTAGATGTATGCAGCTTTTAGTGGGACAAGGACTGGAACAGCGACTCAACTGATGAGATTGTTTTATGGTTTAAATAACTGTTTTGATATTTGATGATGTACTGTTTTTAATATGATTTATGTTTAAAGTATGGTTTTAATATTGTAGTTGTAAGGCATTGAATTTTTGCCATTATCCATGTGTAAACTGCTTTGAGTCCCCTAGGGGTGAGAAAAGCGGTATATAAATGCTGTAAATAAATAAATAAATAGAGAGAGAGAGAGAGTTGAATCATGCCAAAGTTCAGGCTTACAGCCAGTATGAAAGCAATAAGGCTGGACAATCAGAGGAATAAAAGAAAAACAACCTTTTTGATGGTGGCTGAATGTTAGATAAAAGCACACATCCATTTTGTATATGTAAAACAGAAAATTGGCTGTTGCGATAAAGTTATCATTAAACTACCAAATAACAGGCACTGTCAAGTTGAACATTCACTGACATTTTGAGCCGACCATGGAATAAGCCTGGTGGAAGCCTCGTTCCCTTTTCTCCCTGCCTTTTCTCTCACCAAAGTCTCATCCAAGGAATCTACCAAGTCTTTGAAGGAATGATTAATAATGCCTCTTTTCTCCCTTTCATTGCCTTCATTATTTTGCTTATCTCCCACATTAAGATACTTAAGATTGCTTGTCTCTTAGCTATTTCTTCTCAGTCTTTCAGTTTCTTCTTGCAAGCCAACAGGTGTCTCTTTCTTCCACATCCCTTACCTTTCATTGTATACTTATTATTATTATTATTATTATTATTATTATTATTATTATCTTTATTTGTACCCCGCTAACATCTCCCGAAGGACTCGATGCAGCTTACTAAGGCCAAGGTCTCAAAACACAACATAACAATACAACAGAGCAAATGCGGCTGGCGGGGATGAGTGTGGTGGAGGCTCCTTCCTTGGAAGCTTTTAAACAGGGGCTGGATGGCCATCTGTCAGAGGTGATTTGAATGCAATATTCCTGCTTCTTGACAGGGGGTTGGACTGGATAACGCATGAGGTCTCTTCCAACTCTTTGATTCTATGATTCTATGAACACCTAAAGCAAATTAAAAACAGTTAAAGCATATTAAACAACAAACAATAAACAATACAACGAAACACTATAAAACTGGCCAGGGCCAGAGTAATGGGCACAAGGTTAAAAGTGCTGATGTGACAGGTGATATGTAAGGATTATAGGGTAAGTGCAGTGTGCGGCAATCTCAATTCTAGTAAAGTGCTTCTGGGACTTGTTGTTGGAGATTCCTATTCTGGAAAGGCACATCGGAACAGCCAGGTCTTCAAGTTCTTTCTAAAGACTGCCAATGTAGGGGCCTGTCTAAGATCTTTGGGGAGGGTGTTCCAGAGTCGGGGGGCCACCACAGAAAAGGCCCTGCTTTTTGCTTTAGGGCAAGGTCTTATTTATGTTTAATTTCTGCAATGTTTAGGATAACAGTTTATACATTTTACACAAAAACATTTTGTACAGAAATAGTGCCAAGATCCAGTGCAGAATTTTACTGGCTCTGAAGGAGTGGGGAGAAGGTAATCTAGTGATTCCTTGCATGCTTTGGCTGCATTGGTCCAGCACTTCCTCTGGCATGACCAAACTCTGGATTGCTGTTGTTATAAATACAAACTACTATGGCTTTCATGCGTGCATATATTGTTCAAATGATTACAGGTGATCATTTCAAATGGTTCTTTATTATTTTAGGCATACTATTACTTGGGGGAGGGGTGTGGGCATATGTATTAAGATTCCTATCTGTATACAATCAATCCCAAAGTAGAAGGGAACAGAATTGGGGAAAGTTACTTATTTGGAGTTCCCAAAATCCTCTTTGCAGCAGGCTTAGTGATTATAGTATTCATAACATTCATGAGATCTATAGTGGAAATATATGATTCTCCTATCCCATATGGATCAAAGAGAACCACCACAGTTCAATCAGTTGTGTTGCTGTTGTGCCTTCAAGTGGTTTCCCACTGATGTCAACCCTAAGGTGATTTTCAGCCTCATCAGACAGGCAAAATTGCTACACTTGTGGCACGTAGCCTACTGGCTCCCATCCCATGACATTGATTTACTTCCAGCGGGGTTCCATATCGCAAGTGAAGTGGAAGCCGCTACTGCAGTAACATAGGAAGCTTCCCATGTTCCATAGGCAACAATGGTGGGAAGCTGGGCTGTGGTGTCCGGTGGGGGGCGTGGAGAACCTCCCATACCCTGCATCACTCCATCCCACAGTTCCCCACGCGCCCCACCAGATTTGCCACAATGTGTGGCAAATCCCAGCTTTAATGTGATGAGGTCCCATGTCATAGAGTTTTCTGAAGCTAAATATGTGACTCACCCATGGTCATGAAAGGGAGTATCAAACTTACTGGCCAAATGCCCATCCACATTCAATCGGTATTTTAGAAGAAGGAGGCATGTATCATGTTTTAGGATCACCTAGTAATACTTAGCTTAAAGTTAAGATTATATCCTAAGTTTTACACACCCTCATACACTGCATATATATGCATAAACCAGCCGAACTGTCAATTAAATTTTACTTCAAGATGGAGAACGGGCAGGGGCGGCTCAACCCATTATGCAAAGTAAGCATTTGCAGTATAGTTGATTTTGCCCAAGGGCGCCCTTGGGGAGAAGTAGACCTTGACATATGCGAGTTGTAGTTACTGGGATGTATAGTTCACCTAAAATCAAAGAGCATTCTGAACTCCACCAGTGAGGGAATTGAACCAAATATGGCACACAGAACCCCCATGACGAACAGAAAATATATATCAGTGATTGGTTGTTTTTTTTGGGGGGGGGGGGGGGCTGCCAAAATACTGTTTGATTACCATTGAAAATTACCTAGGGCTGAGAACGGGAGAATACATTCCACTGGACCCTCATTTAGGACTTGAAGAGCAGGCACTTGGTGCTCTTTTCTCAGAAGCTCCCTCCTACTTCTATTCTCATAGTCTCTTGGCTCCTTGAGATGGCTACCTTGCTCTCCTCTATGACAGAGGGCAAAGTGGATTATCAAAGTAGATAATCCACTTTATCTGTTTTGGACTGGATTATATGAGTCTCTACAGCAGATAATATGGAATTTATGGCAGTGTAGAAGGGACCAGAATCATTTGTGTTTCGTCTTGAATGCTAAAAGTTCAGGACAACTCTGGGGTTGGCCAAAGATGCTGAGCCATCCAATTGAAACTCCAAAGGGGCTCAATTTCCTGTCTCATATTGTCATATAGCATTCTCTTCCTTCAAAGGGAGCATTTATGACAGGAAACAAAACCATCAAGTATAATCTTTTCAGTAAAAATTACTAATCTGCCATTAGTAGTTTCATGCTAAGCATCTGCTCCTTCACAATATCACATTTCTAGGTATTTGTTTAAAGTATGTAGTTCTGAGTAAACAGTAAACTACTTGAATCCAAACAAAACAGAAAAAGGAAGGGGGGAGACTGAAAACACCTGAGCTTCGTGCTAACACATGTCAACGGAAGGACAAAATGTGATATCTATTATAAGGACTACACAATGAGCAGTTAGTTTATGTTGATGATACTGTGTGTCCTCATGTCACATCCAATCTATGGTGGGCCAAAGCTGAACCTATCCCAGGATTTTCTGGGTTAAATTGGTTCAGAAGAAGTTTGTCATTACTTGCCTCTGAGGTTGAGAGTGTGTGACTTGCCAAGGTCATCCAGTGAATTTCCAGTGAGCAGGGATTTGAACCCTGGTTTCCAGAACTATAGTCCAACACTCAAACCACTGGATCTCTAGTGTAATAATGATACTTTGTGCCAGTAATTCAATTTACTCATACTTCCATGTTTTTCCTAATATGCCCAATTTGTTCTGCTATGTTTTGTTTTGCCAGTCATGGGAAGAACTAAATGCTTTCAAGGGCAATGGGATCCAAGCTCTGACTTCTGGGAAATTTATTTAGCTCTCCTTTAGGTTTCTGACATTTCAGCAAGAATCAGCCATGCAAACATTTGCAACGATAAGAACTGGAAATATACTTTATGTCACAAAACTGAAATCTGAGGCCATTACAGCATTTTCCCCATTATAAATTTTTTAGATGTTTTACCTTCCAAGAAAATTTCAGCATATACATTGCCTGGAATGTGACTCCCTTTGTAACTGCACAGGCAGGTTTTTATAACATAGAAATCGAAATTGTGTTTTTGGAGAGGATGACAGGCCCACCAATGCCTCCACCACAACCCTTTGGGGTGTACTATGAGTCTGATACTCATAGTACACCCCAAATTCACCTCCTAAAAATGAACAATTGCATCCCCAGAACCCCACACAGGACCATCAATCCATTTTAACACAACTGCCTGCATATTTAGAAGGTCTTTAAAATCACCAGTGATATAACTTTCCATCATTTCCAGGGACCGTTTTACACTTCACGAAGGTTGAATCCCAAACTCCAACTCTCTTTTAGCTTCAAAACCAATCCCTGTCTCAGGCTGGATCTACAAAGCCCTATATCCTAGAATGTGATTCCAGATTATCTGCATTGAACTGGATTATATGAGTCTACACTGCCAGATAATCTGGGATCAGATCCTGAGATATAGGGCTTTGTAGATCCAGCCTGAGACAGGGATTGGTGTTGAAACAAAAAGGGAGTTTGGGGTTCAACCTGCATAAAGGGATCTGTCACCATCCTAACTGCAATTAGCATATATCTCCTATATTTAGTATCTTTCCAAAGGGAAAAAATCTCTAATGACCATTGTGGGACTGAAGCTTGCATGTCTGAGAGTGCATGGCACATTTTTTACACTAATAGTCCCAACTAGAATAAATTACCACCATTTGTGTGGCAGGCCTTTGACAAAGCAGAATTGGCTGGTCTGATTAGGAATACGTGTCAGAGTCAGATAATGGGGGAATCCCTTAAACAATATCGTGGCCAGGAACTGGCATAATGCGATCAATTGAATGAGCCGCCTGTCTTAAAAGCAATATTAATTGCAGCCTTGTCACAAAAGGCACAGTTCCCAATAAACTAAATAAAACATAAGGTGCTACATTTGTTCATTTCCTCCCTCCTTCTCCCCCATGCGACATTTGTTTTTAGGCTTGTGAATCTGTCTGCCAAAGATCTAACTATTCCCAAGCAGGATAATTCATGAGGTTTGAGAACCACAGGAGTTGTTATAAAACCATCTGCACCAAAAGAAAATTAAAGCGAGATTTGATTTCAGCATCTATTCAACTTCAGAATGTGTTTCAGCAGACACCGCTGAGATATTAAGATGTTTACATTGGTACCTCCTGATTATAATAGACAGTCTAACATGGTTTTTGTGGGCAAGAATGAAGTAGTATAGAATATTAGCAAAACCCGAGGTGATCCAAATAGACACTTCATATAAATGTATTAATGATAAACAGGATCCAATCTTTCCCAAATGGTTTGGACTACAAGTCCATCAAAGCAGTGGATGGATTAAGGCTTGTAGCCCAAAACATCTAGAAAGTTACACTCAAATAATTTCATTGGCTGACACCTTGCTTGACAGCAATAAGGAATCCCTTTTAGCTTAAGAGACACATTGGTTGCACAACAATTGAGGAGGAAGTGGCAATATCAGGCACAATTGTCATATGGATCTAAACATATTTTAACGTACAACGAAGTCTCGTGGTTTTCATTTCAGTGGTGGTGATGGTGAATCCAGTCCAGGTTCTATTTTGAACTTTAAAACAAGGTGCTGAGCCTATGTGGGTTGGGAATCAGATTGAGAACCTTGGATAGCTTTTCCAAAGTCTAAACTAAAATCCCAAAAGAGATTTGCCACTTCACTGACACAGAAGCTGCCAGTTAGAACTGAACATAAACGTTCTTCAGCAGTCATTCCAAGTCTTTGTTATTTTCTGCTACTAGTACAGTATCATCTGTATATCTTAAATCATAGATACTCCTTCCTCCAATTTTTACACCTGCTTCCTTGGACCATTAGGCATTTATTCAATCTCCATCATAATAGCATTATGATTCAACATTAACTGCTATGGTTCCATGCTGTGGAATAATGTCGTTATTAAGGGGAAATGCTATGTATTTACCCTACATTGTAGTAATCACTCCTTCAATGCATCTACAATGTAGAATTGATGCAGTTTAGCATCACTTTAACTGCCATGGCTCAATCCTATGAAATCCTGGGATCTGTAGTTTTATGAGGTCTTTAACCTCGTACTGGTGCCTCACCAAGTGATGTCTCCCATGGTCGAACACCACTGAGCCATGACAGTTAAAGTGGTGTCAAACTGCATTAATTCGGCAATGTAGTTGTCATTAGAGCATAATTTAAGGATGTAAACCTTTGCTTATTTCATTCTTGCTTGCAATGCTTTGCAGTCATTTTATCTAAAATAACCAGAAGCAGAGGGTAGCTTCTATTTATTTATTTTATTTCACACATTTGTACCCCGCCCTTCTCAACCCCTGGAGGGGGACTCAGGGCGGCTTACAGCCAACAGCAATTTGATGCCCCCACATACAAATTATAGTAAAACACAACAATTACATAATAAGTAAAAACAATTACATTAAAATTAAGTTAAAATCCATTTAAAATAGTATTCACTGTTAGCCATATATAAATTCGAAATTCTGCAACCAACGACTCAGTCCAAGGCCTGTCCATAGTCCGTTCTCCATAACATTGTCATCATTGTCAGCCTGCTACCCAAATGCGTGGTCCCACAACTATGTTTGCGACTTCTTCCTGAAGGAAAGGAGGGACACATTTGACCTAATTTTGCTGGGGAGCAAGTTTCACAGGTTAGGGACCACCGCTGAGAAGGCTCTGTCTCGTCCCTGCCAAGTGCGTTTGCGACAGAGGCTGAATCAAGAGCAGGGCCTCCCCGGAAAATCTTAAGCTTCGAGGTGGGACGCAGAAGGGGAATGTCAATAGGATGAGGTCCAGGTTTTGGTACAAAGGAACTGAATGCATTTAAGGGCCAGGATTTATCATATTTGGTATTGCCGTTAAATTCAAACTAAAACCAGGAGTGTATCACCATACCGTCGACATGAAAGGCAGCAATTGCCACTGGCAGTGCAAGGGGATGGAGAAGTGTGATCAGGTTATCCCTGTCAGTATGTCTTAACTCATCTGTTTCTTGCCCTTTCAGTCTTCCCATTCACCTTCTCTCACTATTATCCAGAAATTAAAGGAAACAAGCAAACTGGAGTGGAATGGGCTCGTGTAAAATCTTCAGGAGGCAGGAATTGTGGCATTATGGTTTTAACTTTGGGGTCTTGTGATTTAAAAGGCAATGTTGAGACTCAGCGTCTGTCTCATGCACCTACTACCAGTAGTAGAAGGAAACGTGGCTTAGAGAATGATGAAGCTCAGCAGCAGCTGAAAAGGATCAGGGACTTGTTTCTAGAGAGTACCGATGAGGAGGATTTTGCAGGTTTTACTCGCGAGGAGATGGAGCTGGACGATTACAGAGGTGTAAAAAGAGCAGCCAGCAGCTCAAATAGCGATGTAGGATCTGTTGCTAAGCGCCCGAGAGATGTAGCAGATTGTGGGGACTTTGACAGCGAAGAGGAAGATCTGGATTGGACTAAAGTGCAGGAAGTCATGGATGTCCTTAATGCCCCCTCCTCAAGTGGTGAATTCCAGGGTTTTCAGGATGATTGGGCTGTAGATGATTCTTTGCAGGATGGAGCACGGAGTGCTGACTGGCAACAATGGCGCAGCCTGGATTCACCTGAGGATTTGGACCCAGCTGACAGTAACTCCAGCGATTCGGATGAGATTTAAGCAGCAGCTTGGGGACAGACGAATCGCAGAGTTCAAAGTGTCGCATGCCGTGTGCCTTGTGTTAACTCCTGCCCTGAGTTCTTGTTGCAGCTTCGTGTTACCTGACCCTGTGAACAACCCTGCTGGTTCCTGACTCGTGAGTCTTCTGTGCCTTGACCCTCGGACTGTCTGACTACGCCTCTGCCTGTTCCTGTTAACTTCATTGGACCGCTCCTCATGAGGATTGTCGTATGCTGTTTCGTTGGCTTTTGGAATGGACTATGTTTCCTTGCTGAATTCAAGCTGTTTGTTTTGGTTTAAAGACTGACTTTCCTTTTCGTCAGTCAAGGCTGACTGAGACTGGTTTGTTTACTTTTCTGCTGACTGCAAGCTTCCTTAGTTTACATCTCTGAAGATAAGAGTCTCCTTTGTTTTGCTAATAGACATTAAACACCTTCCTTTAACTCCAACGGTGCCGTTTGTGTTTCTGCCTGGCCTGGGTCTTGACAGATTGAACTCTGCCAGAAACAAACCCAGCAGGAGGCATGGCATCTCTTGGTGAGTTGGCAGACCAGATAGCCCTTTTAAAAGCGCAATTTGATGCACTCCATGGGGGAGGATCGGCTGGCGGGCCGCGCAAGGCTCGTGTTATTGTCCCCGAGCGCTTTTCTGGAGAAAAGGATGGTTTGCCACTGTTTTTGATGCAGACCAAGGTTTATTTTAAGCAAGTGCCTGCAACAGATTACCCTACTGATGAAAGCAAAGTGGCTTTTGTGATCAGCCTCCTGTCGGGCCGAGTGGGTAAGTGGGCTGTAAATTTGGTTAACAGTGATAGCCCCTTACTGAATAATTACGCTGGCTTTTTGGACGCTCTTAAGGAGGTGTTTGGAGACCCTCTCCAGGAAGAAAATGCCAGTCGTGAATTACATGCTATCAAGCAAGGGAAGGAGTGCGTGACGGACTATTTGAATCGTTTCAATTACTTGAAACAGCATTTAGACTGGGGCGAGAAAGCTTTTATGACTTGCTTCACAGCGGGGCTTGCTCCAGCTTTAAGGATTGAGTTAGCACGCTTTGAACCTCCGGAGACCTGGGAGGCATTGACTAAAACAGCTCTTCGGCTGGAGAGAAGACAGAACATGCTGCGGAAGGAGGGGTATTTACAGCCGCAGACCTTGCCCGCCGTCCCCTCTAATGTCAACACCGCCGCTGCCTGTTCCAGTTTGGATACTGAGGAGCCAATGCAGCTGGGGAGTCAACGCCGGCTGTCCAAGGAGGAGAAGGAGAGACGGCGTCAGTTGCATTTATGTCTGTATTGTGGTGCGGGGGGCCATTTCGCCCGCAACTGCCCGGCCAAGGTTCCTAAGGAGCAGGGAAAAGGCCAGCCCTAATGTGCTCAGGGGCAAGCACATTAGGGCCAGTGGTTCAGTGGCCCCGGTGTAAGGACCATGTGTTTTTGTCCATTGAACTCTGTTCCAGTCAAGGTAATAAATTCTCCACCTGGGCCCTAGTGGATTCTGGGGCGACAGGGTCCTATATGGACAAAGGCTTCGCTTTTGAACATCACGTTGAGTTACATAAGAAGAAACAGCCAGAGTGGGTGGAAGGAGCTGATGGAGCTCTAGTTGGCCACCGGTCTGTCACCCTGGAAACTGGGCCCCTGAAGTGGGAGGCTCAGGGTGTAGAGGGCTGGTTTTCCTGGGATGTGATTACCCTGCCTAGGTATACCATCATTTTAGGCATGGACTGGCTGTCCAAGATTAATCCCAGAATAGACTGGCAAGCCAAGACCATTACCTTAGCACCAGCCGTTTGTGGCACGTTGGCAGTAAATCCAACGGATATCGAGGGGGTTCCGGACTGTTATAAGGATTATTATGACGTGTTTAGCAAGGTTCAGGCTGACAAACTCCCACCCCATAGGCCTTATGACTGTCAGATCAAGCTGATGGAGGACGCCAAGTTGCCTGCGGGTAGGGTGTACGCTTTGTCTCTTCCAGAACGTCAGGCCTTGAAGGACTACATTGAGGAGAATCTGGCCAAAGGGTTCATCCGACCATCCAGTTCCCCTACTGCCGCTCCAGTTTTCTTCGTGACCAAGAAGACGGGTGATTTACGTTTAGTTTGTGACTATCGTATTTTGAATAAGTTTACCATACGGGATCGTTATCCGTTGCCACTAATCCCTGAGTTATTGTCTCGCGTTCAAGGCGCTTCCGTCTTTTCTAAACTGGACTTAAGGGGAGCCTATAACTTGCTTAGAATTAAGGAAGGCGATGAGTGGAAAACCGCTTTCAACACGTATCTCGGCGCATTTGAATATTTAATCATGCCTTTTGGGTTATGTAACTCACCAGCTGTGTTTCAACGGTTAATGAACGATGTGTTTAGAGATTTTCTAGACAAATTCATGGTTTGCTATCTGGATGACATCTTGATCTACTCGAAAGATCTTCGGCAGCATCGACAACACGTGAGGATGGTGTTACAGAGGCTCCGGAAACACGGCCTGTTTGCCAAGGCTTCCAAGTGTGTATTTCACGTCTCTGAGGTGGAGTTTCTGGGACACATCGTTTCGGGGCGGGAGGTGAAAATGGACCCGCATAAAGTAGACGCTGTCCATTCTTGGAAGGAACTCACTTCCAAGAAAGATGTGCAACGCTTCTTGGGCTTTGCTAATTATTATCGAGATTTTATTCCCCATTATGCAGACATCACGGTGCCGTTGACTCGTCTTTTGAAAAAGGACCAGCCTTTCGCGTGGACTAAGGAGGCTCAGAGGGCATTTGAGACCATCAAATGCAGCTTCGCTGATGGGAGAGTCCTGAGCCAACCTGATGTGAATCGTCCCTTTGTGGTGGAAGCTGACGCCTCCAATTACGCATTGGGAGCGGTCCTGTCCCAGTTGGATGCGACTGGTATCTTGCGCCCTTGTGGCTTTTACTCACGCCAGTTATCTCCATGTGAGCAGAACTACACAATCTGGGAGAAAGAACTCTTGGCGATCAAGGTGGCTTTCGAGGTTTGGAGGCACTGGCTGGAAGGTGCTAGGCACCAGGTGGTGGTGCGGTCTGACCATCGCAACCTTGAGCATTTGCTAACTGCCCGCAAATTGAACCAGCGTCAGATCCGGTGGGCTATCTTCTTTAGCCGGTTTGACTTTCGAGTTGAGTTTGTTGAGGGGAAATTGAACTTGAGAGCGGATGCTTTGTCTAGGAAATCTGAATATAAGACTAATACAGCACCCATTATGCAGACTGTATTACCTACAGCAGCCTTGAACTTAATGGAGGGTGCGGGGGATCTTTGTGACCAGGTCAAGGCAGCACAAGCTGCGGACATTTGGACTCAGGAACAGCTAACTCTGTTGGAGAATGGCCAAAAACCTGTAATCGCTAACCTCCGCAATGAGGGTGGGATTTTAATGCGCAGAGAGCAGCTGTACGTTCCTGCAGGCAGTTTGCGTCTTGAGATTCTTAGATCCCACCATGATGAACCAGCTGCAGGACATTTTGGGAGGTTTAAGACCGTGCAACTAATTTCTAGAAATTTTTGGTGGCCTAAAATGAGGCAGGACATTTTGCAGTATTGCGACAGTTGTGCGGTGTGCCAACAATGCAAACATGCTCCTGGGAGGCCAAGCGGCCTGTTATCTCCTTTGCCAGTGCCAGAGAGACCTTGGCAAGTGATTTCTATGGATTTCATTACAGATCTGCCTAGGGCACGGGGATATGCCTGTATATGGGTTATAGTGGATTTATTTTCGAAAATGGCACATTTTGTACCGTGCGCTAAGGTTCCCACAGCACCTGGGTTGGCCAAGTTGTTTATGAAGCATGTCTTTAAGTTACACGGGGCTCCGGACACTATAATTTCAGATCGCGCCCCTCAGTTTGTGTCACGATTCTGGAGGCAATTCCAAGCCCAGATGGGGACCAAGCTCAATATCTCCTCTGCTTTTCACCCACAGACGGATGGCCAGACGGAGCGAGTGAATGGCTTTTTGGAACAGTATTTGCGTTGTTTTTGTTTGCAGCAAGCTGGGGATTGGGTGCAGTGGCTCCCTGTGGCGGAATTCGCCTACAACAATGCGACTCATGCTGTCAGTCGCCACTCTCCATTTGAATTGGTTTATGGTATGCAGCCCAGGTGGGGGTCGGCTCCGGCGCATGATGTTGTTTCCACAGATCCTGTGTACCGATCCAATGAATTTCTTGCTTTACATGATGTTGCTCGCCGTATTCTTATAGAAGCCAAGGATGCTCAGAAAGCGCAGGCTGATAGGCATCGGCAGGAGGGTGCTGAACTCAAGGAGGGGGATCTTGTTTGGCTCTCTTCCAAGCATCTCAAACCGTCTGGGGGCAAGTTTGCGCCTCGTTATGTGGGTCCCTACTGTATTGTTAAGCAGATTTCGCCTGTAGCTTTTCGTTTGCGACTGCCTCCTTCTTTGAAAGTGCACCCGGTGTTCCATCGCTCTATGCTCAAGTTAGCTACCTCTGAATCTCGACCTCAAGTGACTGAGAGTATTTCCCGCCCTATGGCTCCGCCTGTGGAGGGGGGGGCCTTGGAGGGGGGGGATAGTGTTGAGACTCAGCGTCTGTCTCATGCACCTACTACCAGTAGTAGAAGGAAACGTGGCTTAGAGAATGATGAAGCTCAGCAGCAGCTGAAAAGGATCAGGGACTTGTTTCTAGAGAGTACCGATGAGGAGGATTTTGCAGGTTTTACTCGCGAGGAGATGGAGCTGGACGATTACAGAGGTGTAAAAAGAGCAGCCAGCAGCTCAAATAGCGATGTAGGATCTGTTGCTAAGCGCCCGAGAGATGTAGCAGATTGTGGGGACTTTGACAGCGAAGAGGAAGATCTGGATTGGACTAAAGTGCAGGAAGTCATGGATGTCCTTAATGCCCCCTCCTCAAGTGGTGAATTCCAGGGTTTTCAGGATGATTGGGCTGTAGATGATTCTTTGCAGGATGGAGCACGGAGTGCTGACTGGCAACAATGGCGCAGCCTGGATTCACCTGAGGATTTGGACCCAGCTGACAGTAACTCCAGCGATTCGGATGAGATTTAAGCAGCAGCTTGGGGACAGACGAATCGCAGAGTTCAAAGTGTCGCATGCCGTGTGCCTTGTGTTAACTCCTGCCCTGAGTTCTTGTTGCAGCTTCGTGTTACCTGACCCTGTGAACAACCCTGCTGGTTCCTGACTCGTGAGTCTTCTGTGCCTTGACCCTCGGACTGTCTGACTACGCCTCTGCCTGTTCCTGTTAACTTCATTGGACCGCTCCTCATGAGGATTGTCGTATGCTGTTTCGTTGGCTTTTGGAATGGACTATGTTTCCTTGCTGAATTCAAGCTGTTTGTTTTGGTTTAAAGACTGACTTTCCTTTTCGTCAGTCAAGGCTGACTGAGACTGGTTTGTTTACTTTTCTGCTGACTGCAAGCTTCCTTAGTTTACATCTCTGAAGATAAGAGTCTCCTTTGTTTTGCTAATAGACATTAAACACCTTCCTTTAACTCCAACGGTGCCGTTTGTGTTTCTGCCTGGCCTGGGTCTTGACAGGCAAGATAAAAATATTTTAAAATAAATGACCCAAACTGCATTCTTGTCACAGGATATTGGGATGCTTTAAGGCTATGGATTTATAATCCATATATATTACACACGGAAATGAAGAGCAGATCTTTCCCCACTCTTAAGAAGTGTTCATGCCCAGAGGGAGTTGGTTGTCCGCCTTTCATATTATTTGCAGGAAGCACATTTGCACCAAGTGTCAAATTGCAAGGCTTTCTGTAGCTAAAATTGGTTAGTAGCTCTGCAGGGCGGGAAAGTTCTTCCCCAGCTTTTTGATGACGCTGCCCCACACACCCACGGCTCCTGTTCTCCAAAAGAGCTTTTTGTCTTCCTTGGCCTGGATCACAAATACAAGTGAAGGATTCTGCTGCGTGGCAATTCATCAAGTGACATACCTCTAGCTTTGATCTATGAAATGCTGTGCAGGAGAAGGGGAAAACTCAGAAGGTCTCCTCTCCCCCATTTGAAAACCTTCCATAATAGAGCTGCTAAAGCCTGCATTTTGTAAACACATTTGCATAACATCAGCATAAATGATTCATTGCTTCAAACTGAATTGTAATATTTGTGTGAGGGCAGTGCCCTAACAGCACAAACACTCTAAAATATCATACCCTAATGAAGATATGTATGTCTTTTGAAAACCGCCTTTGGGGGTGGTCTAATAAAAATATTCCTATTGTATGGACTTTGCAATTTGCCTTAGGATCAACATAGCTAGCTCTGCATACGCGGTTATAAATGTTGCTCAACAACACATATCAATGTGGCGCAAGTGTAATGAAAATGGATATAGCGAGAGCCCTTGATATCTGCTAAGGTTTGGCTCCAGGATTCCTATGGATGCCAAAATCTATAGGTGCTCATCCGATTATATCCAGTGGCGTAGTAAATGATGTGCCTTACATAAAATGGCAAAATTAAGGTTTGCTTGTTGATTTTTTTAAAAAATCAAGCCATGGATGGAGTATCCATCCCATGGATATGAAGCACTGACTGTGTTGTCCAACAGCAATGGGGGAAAAGCATCCTGTGGAATCCTGGGGGTTGTAGTTCCATGAAATACTACCGATTTCTAGCTGGGAATTCTAAATATCTCTCCCTAAACTGAAAATCATAGAATTCCATAGGGTGTAGTTTTGACTATTAGCCTAGAATCATAATGTTCCAAGTATGTAGTGAGAAAAGGGCCCTGACTGATAAGTGAAGGATAAGTGAATAATAGCAATGCCTCCAAACTGCAATGGCTGCATGGTGTTTTCCAATTCTGACATGAAATTTATCTGAATATAGATTGCCAAAGGGTAGCAGTACAATATGCCCATCTTCAAGGTGTTCACTTCAGCATTTTTCATTGTCACTTTTTCTTAAAATAGGTTAAAGTGTGAAGTTGGTGTTCATACCTGAAATAATTTCATTCCTCATTCATTTGGTATTAATGTCATCAAGGCACCAGATCTCACCTGATCTTGGCAGCTAAGCAAGATTAGTTTTGTTTGTTACTTGGATGATGGACCACCAAAGAATACTAAGTGCTGTAGGCTATTTTTCAGAGGAAAGAACTGGCAAACTACTCTTTATACATCTTGGTATTTATGGAAACATCTTATTGGAAAACAAAAAGCAAACATAGAATACTAAACAGACAAGATAAACCAAAGGTATACTTTTACTCTACCAGTTCTGGCATCAGCTCTGTCAATCTGAATGGTTATCATATATCCATGTGTCCCATGAAAATCTCTTGATTAAAATGAATCTTCTATATGCTGTGTTTTAAATAATTAGTTGCCTTTAGGATTCATGCTACCAAAATGCATTAGCACTTTGTGTGCCGCCCTAAAGAGCTGGGAAGGTCACTTGGACATCAGTTTATGAACAGCTGCTGTCATTCCCCATTGACTCAAAAGTGTGGAACTAGAACAGGCCACTGCATCACTACAATGATATGCCCTGTCCATTCAGACTGCATGTCAGATCAGGGAATGGAGCACAATGCATCCGTCCACCCACAGCTTTCACTTCTTGCTACAGAGAAGACTTATTCTGTTTTCTTCTTCTCTGCAGGTTCAGAAGCCAGTGATATTTTTCAAATTGCTGAAGATGGCATATGTATTTCTTCCCAAAAATCATCCCTTTTCATTTCCAGATTAAGGTGGTTGCAAATAAACAAGGGCTGTCTTTTTATATCTGGATCTGAGTTAACCACCACCAAAATCCCAGTAGAAAAGATCATTGCTGGTGTCAAATCAGCAATTTACCGCCTCCCCGAGGAAGAAGCGGAAGACGTAAGAGGGGAAACAGCAAGGATGCCGAGAAAGGCAAAACTTTCTCCCAGTAACATATCAAGGAAGGAAAGACATGCCATCTGAGAATTCAACTCAGATCCAGATATCATCATTCTCCCAGTGGACAAAGGTAATCATGGAAACAGAACAATACAAAGAAACCATCAGACAACTCCTGGATCCCACAAGATACAAAACACTAAAACAAGACCCAACTTCCAAAATAACCAGAAAAATTAACACTCTGATCACGAACTCCTCGATCAACTTTGACATATGCCAACAACTATGCAAACCAGAAGCCCTCCCACCTAGGCTTTATGGATTCCCAAAAATCCATAATGACTCCACTCTACTCAGACCCATTGTGAGTGGGGTGGATCCCCAACATATGATTTAGCAATTTTTTTGGCTTCACAGTTACAAACTCATATTGGGTTCACTACACACTACATCAAGGATTTAGCCCACTTCATAGAAAAACCTCAACCTCAAGCTCAATACCAACGACAAACTGATCAGCTTTGATGTGGTGTCTCTATTTACCATGGTCCCAGTTGCACTCAACATCACACAAATCAACTAGATGTTTCCAGAAGACATCACAGCTCTGTTTCACAATTGCCTCCCCATAGCTACTCCATCTTTCTGTTCATAGAATTCATTGTCCTTACTTTCAGTGGGACAATGAATTCTATGAGCAGAAAGATGGAGTAGCTATGGGGAGCCCTCTTAGCTCAGTCATAGCAAATTTCAATATGGAACACTTTGAAAAACAATCCCTGGACACTGCAACAAAAAAGCCCACTATATGGTTCAGATATGTGAATGACACCTTTACCACTTGGAGCCATGGAGAAGAAGAGTAAACAGCTTCCTGGGCCACCTTAACAGCATTCACCCAAACATCCAATTCACCATGGAAAAAGAAAATGAAGGAAAACTGCAAACCAGATCAACAATTGGGTCACACAGTTTACAGAAAATCTACACACACTGATAGATACTAACATAAAAACTCCAACCATCACCCAAGTAAAATAAGAAGCACCATTAAAACCCTGGCAGACCGTGTAAAAAGAATCTGCAAACACCACCTCCTCCAAGACAAACTGAACCACCTAAACTAGGCTTTACAGGCCAATGGATACTCCACTAAGACCTGCAAGACCAAGAACAAGCCAAGAGTAAAGACAAAGATCCACCCAGAGGAAAAGTGTTCTTGCCAGACATCAAGGGAACCACTGACCGCATAGGGAAGCTGATGAAGAAACACAACCTATAAACTATCTACAGGCCCTCTAAGAAAATCCAACAAATGCTACGTTCAACAAAGGATAAGAGGGATCCTCTCACCTCAGCAGGAGTCTACCATATACCATGCAGCTGTGGACAAGTCTACATAAGGACCACCAAATGCAGCATTGCCCAAAAACGAATCAAGGAACATGAAAGGCACTGCAGACTACTTCAACCAGAGAAGTCAGCCATAGTAGAGCACCTGATGCAGCAACCTGGACATGGCATATTATCTGAGAACACAGAAATGCTGGACCACTCTAACAATTACCATGTCAGACTGTACAGAGAAGCCATTGAAATCCACAAGCATGTGGACAATTTCAACAGAAAGGAAGAAATGAAAATGAACAAAATCTGGTTACCAGAATTTAAAAAACTCTAAAATTACAACAGTAAATAAAGAACAAAAATCAAACACTGGGGAACTCTTGACAAGAAACAATCAATAAGAGCTAATCACCTCTCAACAAAGGATTCCCCCAGGCACTAACAAGCCACACCTAAAAACTGTCAGGCCATCAAATGCTAATCAGGGTGGCCAATTGAAACATTCACACCTAGCTCCAATAGACAATAGTTCTTTCTCCCACCCTGGACTTTCCACAGATATATAAGCCCAATTTTCCTAGTTTCCAACAGACCTCATAACCTCTGAGGATGCCTGACATAGATGCAGGCAAAATGTCAGGAGAGAATGCTTGTAAAGCATGGCCATACAGCCCGAAAAACCTATAACAACCCACATTCACAATTGATCAAATAATCCACAAGTGTAATCTGGGCTATTCGCTCAAGACTTGGCTTTTTGGTTGTGCATTTAAGTAATCGGATCAAATTTTGCCATAGTCACTGCAGAATGTTTTTATGTTGAATGTTTTATGTTGAATGTTTTTATATTGAATGTTTTATATTGTGTATAAGCTATTTTAAATTGTAAGTTGCTCAGAGCACTTTGGTGGAGAGCGACTAATTAAGAAATAAAGTGATGATGATGATGATGATTATGATGGTCATTGCACATCATTCCATATCTATGTATTGCACAAGTTCCCCAAAGGCTTGGTCACAAAGCCACATTTAAGCCCTCTCTTATGGAAGGTGAATAGGGACTGATCTTATATCCATGGGAAGGGAATTTTACAGTCGAGGGGTCACCACCGAGAAGGCCCTGTCTGTCGTCCCTGCCAATCGCACCTGCAAAGAGGTGGAACCAAGAGCAGGGCCTCCTCAGACGATCTTAATATCTGCAATGGCTCATAGATGGAGTTATGTTCAGACAGGTAAGCTGGGCCAGAACCGCTGGGCCTTCAGATCAGAAATCTTCATCAAGGGATAATTCTAAGATTTAGGTGTGTTTAAAAGGGGAAATGACATGTTCCTATATTTCCTTTTCAAGAAAACATGCAGGTTTGTGTATGCGTGTGTGTATTTCGGGACAGTAGAATTGGTTGAAAAACATGCAAGAATAGTGCCGAAGGAGAAAAGAGAAATGATTGCATGACTTGCAGTTTCTCAAGTTGCTCCTGACACGACAAAAAAAAAGTGCTCCACAGCCAACAGAAGTGGCACACAGTGGAAGAGACCACTGGTAAATTCTCCTCTGGTGGGCATTTTCAAACCAAGGTTAGATTCCCACCTTTCCAGTTTTTTGCACTGGAAGCTGTGGTGGAGTAGAGGACACCAGGAGTCCCTTCGAACTCCAAATATCATAGAATCCTATTGTTGGTTGCTATACGACCTGAATAATGAGTTGGCTGGAATCGACCTGCCTATGCAAGTTCTGTGTGATCTGGGCAGGGCAAGTGCTCATGCGGCACACTCGGGATGTGTATACAGCTGGACCTAGAGAGCATAGGCAGGTCTGCCACAAGGTTTTTAGCTTCCCACAAAAGGAATTTTAATTTAGAACACTATCTAACTATTCCACTTCCACTACCCTTAAGAAGAATATATACTAGGGCTAGGTTTGAACAACTTGGTATTGTGATGCATTAAAATCAATCAAATAAAAACATAATACAGTCACAAAGCAACATCATAAAAACAATATCAAGAGTGAGACAAAAGTCGAAGCTGGGTTTGGGCTCAAGTAAGTGCAGTGATTCCTAAATAGAGCCGAGGAAAAGTGCAAAAATTCAAATGGGTAAGGCAATGGTGGAAAGCCGAGCAGTGATGCTTCCCCCAGTAGGGTGGGGGTCGAGGTAAGGCAGGAGATGTGGGGTGTAGAGCGATGGGTTCTCCATGCCCCCCATCAGGACCCCATACATTTGTTACAATGCATGGCGAGTCCATGGGCTTTTGTGATGAGGTTGGCGGACTTCCTTATTTTCCTCTTCCCAAGGCCTCTCCCAATTTATTATAGAGCTTTTGGTGGCATGGAAGCATTGTAAAGGATGGCCAGAGATGTCTACCTTTCTTCCCATAACCAGATGTACAATTATTATATCAACCACTGAGACCTCCACAGGACTCCAATGGACCTCATCAGCTGATATAATTACTTCATATCAATCTACAGGGACTTAGCCAGACAATTGTGTGAGCAGTAGAACTAAGTGATACAAATGACTTGATGTATCCCAATTCCACATGCAGAACTATTCACTGATGCTGAGCCATATAGGATTGAAGCCTATGAACAATATTATCCAGTTTCATATTACTGTGGCCAGGTTATCAGGATCCAGAAAAAAAAAAAAAGCAATCTAGGCTGGCATAAGGCATTGACAAAAATGAATCTAGGTATATTTCCATCTATGCAGCACTTCCTTAGCATGAATGTTACCCCAAGCAGGGCAAGTTGCTTACCCATTTCCCAGACTTCTACTAGATGTTATGTGGTGACATATGGGAACAGTAAATTTGTGGTTATTGTGTGCCACCAAGTTATTTTCAAATTATGGTTACCCAGAGAGGGCCTATCATGGGGGTTTTGGAAGCTGTGAGTGTGTGACCTGCCCAAGGTCAGCCGGTGAATTTCCATGGCCAAATAGGGAATTGAACCCTGGTCACTGTAGTCCAATGGTTATAGCACTACACTATTCTGGTTTTGACCACAGTAAATACCCAATCTCTTAAATGTCTAATTTGATTGGAATCCTTCCTTTCTAAAATTTAAATGGAAAAGGAACAACTTCAACTTATTTTTGTACTTCAACTTTTATACTGTGCTCAATGTATGTGTTCTAGTATTTTTAAGAGAAACTGTTAACAGTGGACAAAGATTTGAATGATTTTAGAGTTCTCCTTCACCATCTTCACTGAGAAACTGGCATATTTTATTAGTTTGGTGTAGGAGATGAAACCTTGTTTAGGATGACAAGAGAAATGATGGGGAAGGCACTAGCAGGAGGGAGTCTAAATTAAGTCATAAACTTGCAATATTAAGGGTTTTGTTTTCAACTAACAAGATTTAAGTAGAAATTAGAGACAACTTTTGTAGCATGGATTAAAGTCTTCCATTATTAATGGTCACACTCCATACATAATTGAAGATATCATATTTGTATTTATTCAGGTTTTGTGAGCCCCCAAATAGCTATTTGATGCTTGGGTTTTATGGCGAAGCTTGATCCACACTGATGAATATGGAAAATGTCAGCCTTCTTACTTTGAAAATTCATGAACAAATTGTTATACATCTACTCCCCCCATAAACCAGCTTCTGCAAAGAGGCCACGCGATTTGTTCAATTTCTGTTCAGTACAACAGAATTTTCATTCAGCATAATACTGATTTGTGTATGATCTATGAGTGAAGATTGTTGGAGTTTATGAACTTAGGCATTTATCATGGCAGCAAATACCCAAATACACGTGATAGCAAAGAAATAAAAAAAAAAAACGAAATCCAAAAATCAGAAGAGAGATGGTTAAGAGGAGTTCAAACATACCAGAAAAGTCATCTTTCCTAACCAAGCAGCAGAGGTAGTTTGCACATTCTGGAGATTTTCTTGGGAATCCTTGAGGGAGGGATATCTGGATCACACCTACCTCCTACCTAATGTCTTGTTCATAGAAGAGAGCGCTATGAGCGCTTCTTGCTAGAAAAAGGTGACATTAACAGATTAATTGTAGTGTGATTCTGGCATGTTAAAGTCCTGGGGAATCAAAATAAACAGTTAAAGTTGACTATCAAAGTTGTCAATAGCTTTTCTTAAATACAGCTGGGGAGTTTTTTGGATCTCAGGATTTTTTAGACTACAATCCCATAATACTTTGCAAGTGACCATGCTATATAGGGCTTCTAGAACATGAAACCTCAAACATTTGGAAAATGAGATATTCTCTGCAACTAATGTTCCTTAAGTTATCTTGTATGACATGTGTACATGGGCTACAAACCCCCAATTATGCCAGAAGTAGATACTTGATGTTTGCACAATGTTCAGGGACTTCTGGCCTCTAACATAGGGTAAAACTAATTTACACAATTTACTCTGCAATAACAGAAGTTGGGGGATGCTCCAGGGAAGCTCTGGAGCAACCCCACACTTCAGCATTGGTGTGAACAGCTAAGCTGAGTCTAATTCAAACAGGTCCTACCTGTCCATATGTATCAGTGCCACCACATAGGAGAGTGCTACCTCTATGGCACAGGGGAAAAGAGGTGGCACTTACTTGGGTCGTTGTTTGTTATCTTGGTAGCCACCACAAGTTTCACAGAGCTCCCACTTATGACCAGGTGTCTTTGCTGATGTCTGCAAAGGTGCCTGGGCAACCCCCTCCTCTTCCAAGGTTGTATGGGCACCTTTGTGGACATCAGCAAAGGTGCTCGGCAACAACAATGAGCTTTCTGGAACTCTGAGGCTGCTGCCATGGTGACAAACATAGCAAAGGTAAGAATAACTGTCAAGTGGAACTGAACTAGCTTCAGTTCTAGTGGACAATCAAAACTTCGCTGTGGCCACTTTCCTGGTTCAGAGGCGTGTGTGAGCTGAAGCTGGTTTGAAGCAGCAATGCTCCAGACTTATAGTGGATTTAGGTGCCCATTTAGATGGGCCCCTAAATGGGGCTTTGTTGTAATCTGCTTTCAAATAATTTCCAAATTATGGATGGCAACCCTATCACTGGGGTTTTTTACAAGCATTTTTCAGGTAGAGGTTGCCTTTCCCATCCTCTGGGACTGAGAAGTTGTGATCATGGCCGATCAGGTATTTGAAGCCTGCTCTCTTAAGAGTCCTCATCCAGAATTCAAACCACTTCATGGCGCTGTCTCTAAATGTAAATTACTGACTGATCACTCCATCCATCAAAAAGGAGTTCTACACTACATTACAGTGTTATTTGTTTATAAAAAGTTTATTTATTTATTTATTTATTTATTTAAAGAGCTTTTAAACTTGCTTTTTTGTGTATAATATAAAATCAAGTTCCCGATAGGGCATTAGAATCGTTAATGTAATGATATACGTTCATGTTTTTGGACACTAGTGAACACTTGGAAAAGGAGATGGGCAGTATATTTTTCAATCCAGATGAAAGATAATACAATTAAAATTAAATGTTGCAAGAGTAATAGGGAAAGTTGCAAAAGGTGACAAAGCTGCACTGAAATCTTACAAATGGTATACTCGTATAAAGTGAGCTCCTAGATGCTGCTAGGGTTTTCCAAGGCCACAAGTTTCCTTTGGGGACCATAGACAAATGTGAGAAACCAATAGCCCATATGAAACAGCTCCCTTAATCTCTTTTTACACATGCATAAAGTTGCCCCATGGTATATGTAAATGTCATGTATTTTTAGTAAACGGACCATCTACATATATACTGCAGTATGTATTTTAATGGTATTTTTCTAAAGGTCAGGATAATGCAAAGCAGAATGGATTAAATAAAGAGGCCCATTGCTCCAGGTAGAGAGTGAAAGAGGCCCCAGGGTTATGTCGTGAAAACATGACTTGAATGGGAGGGCAGGATCCATGGCTGTTATTTGAATCCTCCTGTAAGATCCTGGTGCAGATACTGGATGTGGTGCATCATTAAGAAACATTCTGGAAGGATATCATCAAGGCCCTCCCAAAGTATTTTGCTACCTGAAGCATAGCAGCAAATTGTTCTTTGCATTCATTCAAATCAAAATGCAAAGTAGCCCAAATCAAGCAAATTATTTTGGTCCATAAGGAGTCCCACTGGCACAGTGGGTTAAACTGCTGAGCTGCTAAACTTGTTGACTGACAGGTTGCAGGTTCGAATCCAGGGTGCGGCGTCAGCCCCAGCTTCTTCCAACGTAGCCGTTCCAAAACATGCAAATGTGAGTAGGTACCACTCCGGCGGGAAGGTAACGGCATGTAGTCATGCCGGCATGGAGGTCTCTATGGCCAACGCTGGGTCTTCAGCTTAGAAATGGAGATGAGCACCAACCCCATAGTCGGACATGACTGGTCTTAATGTCAGGGGAAAACCTTTACCTTTTTACCTTTAAGACAGAAAATATGCACTAGTTGTGGCCTGTACCTTGGGAAGTCAGACTTGGTCATGGTGGTACACTCTCTTGTTACATCCCGCATATATTACTGCAGTGTGCTCTACGTGGGGTTGCCTCTGAAGACTGTTCAGAAGCTCCAAATGGTCCAATGGGTGGCAGCCAGGTTTCTAACTGGAGCAGCATACAGGAAGCATACAACTCCCCTGTTACATCAACTCCACTGGCTGCCAGTGCTACCAAGCACAATTCAAAGTGCTAAATGATTCTGGCCCAGCTTACCTGTCCGAACGTATCTCCCTCTGTGATCCACCTCAGAGTTTAAGATCTTCTGGGGAGGCCCTGCTCTTGGTCCCATCTTCTTCACAGGCATGATTGATGGGGATGAGAGACAGGATCTTCTCAGTGGTGGCCCCTCAGCTATGAAACTCCCTCCCCAGCAAAATCAGAGCAGCCCGCCCACAACCTTCAGGAAGAAAGTAAAAAACCTGGTTATGGGACCAAGTTTTTGGCTAGCAAGCTAGTGCAATATGAATATATGGAACTGTGAAATGACTAATGAAATGGCCTTGGACTTGACACTGGATAACATGATTTTAATAATTGTTTTTACTATTGCTGTTTTTTTGTTTTGTTTTGTTTTCATGCATTGTTGTTCATTCGTTCAGTCGTCTCCGACTCTTCGTGACCTCATGGACCAGCCCACGCCAGAGCTCCCTGTTGGCTGTCACCACCCCCACCTCCTTCAAGGTCAGTCCAGTCACTTCAAGGATGCCATCCATCCATCTTGCCCTTGTTCGGCCCCTCTTCCTTTTACCTTCTACTTTCCCCAGCATAATTGTCTTCTCTAGGCTTTGCTGTCTCCTCATGATGTGGCCAAAGTACTTCAACTTTGTCTCTAGTATCCTTCCCTCCAGTGAGCAGCCGGGCTTTATTTCTTGGAGGATGGACTGGTTGGATCTTCTCGCAGTCCAAAGCACTCTCAGAACTTTCCTCCAACACCACAGCTCAAAGGCATCGATCTTCCTTCGCTCAGCCTTCCCTAAGGTCCAGCTCTCACATCCGTAGGTTACTACAGGGAATACCATGGCTTTGACTATGCGGATCTTTGTTGCCAGTGTGATGTCTCTACTCTTTACTATTTTATCGAGATTGGACATTGTATTCTTTTTATTCATGTATGTGTACGGCATCAAATTGCCGCCTTTCTCTGAGGCCTCTTTGAGTCCCCCTGTCTGGGATGAGAAGGGCAGGATATAAATGTAGTAAATAAATTAAAAATATCTCCTCTCATCATCATTGGGAGTAAAAATAAAAACATTACTTTAAAAAAAATTAAAGCATTTGTCCATCGCCTGTCAACACACCAGGGCCCCATAAGCTCATGTAAAACAAATAAACCACCGAAAACATTAACATAAAAACATTTTAAAACAAATATTTTTAAAAGCTAGACATCTACCATAGTTTAAAGGTTTGTAAAATAACATAATCTTCACTGTCCACCAGAAACTCAAAAGTGGTGAAGCCCCATAGTCCCCTGGTTTGCAACTCAGGGAGATCAAAATTGGTACTTTGGTATTTGAGGGATCAACAAGTTGAGGAACATGAGGAACCTAATAGAGACAGCATCATAAGGGATCCCTTATGATTTAACTATGGGAATAAATTAGTTTCGAAATGTTGGAGCTGAATGTCCAGGAAGTGAAAATTGAAAATTTGAAGATTAGTTTCCACAGAGTTGAAATGGTATTTTCTTGCATTGAATATTTTCTGAAAGGGAATATTTCTGGAAGGTTAAGTGATAAGTGTACTTGGTGAGGCATGGAGACAACGATAATTGCAGTACTTATTCACTGCAACTCTGCCCTACCCATGACTGCAAGCCACAGATTCTAGAGATGTTTCAAATGCCATGTGAGGAGAAATAAGTTCTGACGGCTTTATTATGGTTATTGCTGCTTGAGAAGCCCCTATCCAGCTAGCAAGCACACTGTATTTAGAACATCTGGTTACATTTCCTCAAGAAGAATGGTAAGAAAATTAGCAATTATGGGAATGAAAATGTGGGGTGTTAAGAAGGTTGTACTGGAGGCAAAATCAAAATATAACACCAAGGGAAGCTGATACACACATCATATCCAATTACATATTCAAAAGTGCCCTCAAGTTTATTTATTATTTATTTATTATTATTATTATTTTAAATCAATTTTATATACCGCCACTCCCTGAAGGCTCAGAGCAGTTTACAATATACATATATGATACATTACATTTAAAATCAAAGAAAAATTTCAATCAACAAGATTCAAATGCCAGCCTAAATAAATAAGTTTTACAAGCTCTCAGAGTACAAGCTCTCGGAGATAGTAAGTCTCGGAGAGCTCGTGTTTCCGCTGGCAAGGCATTCCACAGGTAAGGAGCCACCACCGTGAATGCTCTACGCCTAGTAGACATCAGGTGAAAGGTCCTAAAATTGGGAACTTCAAGGAAACTCTGATCATCTGAACGGAGTGATATACA
Source organism: Anolis sagrei (assembly GCF_037176765.1). Classification (NCBI taxonomy): domain Eukaryota; kingdom Metazoa; phylum Chordata; class Lepidosauria; order Squamata; family Anolidae; genus Anolis; species Anolis sagrei. Next base: position 166,997,897 of record NC_090023.1, read on the forward strand.
GACAAGATAACTGGTGATTAGGATAATGTCATTTAATTTGGGCATAATCCCATAGAGACACTAATCTAGTGGCTGAACTTTTCTTAGGACCTCTTCACGCAAGGCTAAAACAGCCCGTTTTGCTGCTTTTGGCCGGGCCTGGATGAGGACTGCTGAATGTGGGCACCACCCACATTCCTCCCAAAGTAGAGGGGAAGCGCCAGAAGGCACTTCCTCCACCACCATGGGAAGGAAAGTGTGTTTTGGGTAGCTCCAATGTGGCTACCCACACTTTCCTCCTCTTTTTCCCATATGAAAGGGCAGCAGGCAATGGGTGTTTCCACCCTTTCTCCCGTCTGATGAGGACAGGGTGCCACAGCCCTCCTTCACCCATTATATGGAGCCCCCGGTGGCGCAGTGGGTTAAACCCTTGTGCCGGCAGGACTGAAGATCGACAGGTCGCAGGTTCAAATCCGGGGAGAGCGCAGATGAGCTCCCTCTGTCAGCTCCAGCTCCCCATGCAAGGACATGAGAGAAGCCTCCCACAAGGATGGTAAAATATATTTAAAAAAACATCCTGGTGTCCCCTGGGCAACATCCTTGCAGACAGCCAATTCTCTCACACCAGAAGTGACTTGCAGTTTCTCAAGTCACTCCTGACACGAAAAAAAAAACACCCCATTATATGTGGGGGAAAACAGCACAGCAAAATGGCACAGCCTAAAAGGACTGTGTGAAGAAGTCCTTAGGATGTTGCAATGGTTGTGAAGAAAAGCAGACAAAATCTGCCAGCCAGTTCAGTCTCAAACTACAGTTGGCCTCTACATCTACAAAAGAATACCTCTTTAAGAATCTCTTGGTCATCACATATAGCTTTCTGGTCAATTTCCAGCAGAAGTCATGCTAAAGAACCTAACTCATTGGTTCTCAACCTTCCTAATACCACGACCCCTAAAAACAGTTCCTCATGTCGTGGTGACCCCCAACCATAAAATTATTTTTGTTGCTAATTCATAACTGTATCTTTTAAATGATCTTTTAACTTATGATGATTTTTTAGTTAATGTTTTTTAATTATTGTTCTTGGCATCTAATGATTACCGGTTATAAGCTGCCCTGAGCCCCCCTTCGGGGGTGAGAAGGATGGGATATAAATGTCTAAAATAAATAAATAAATACTGTTATGAATCGTAATGTAAATCTCTGATATGCAGGATGTATTTTCATTGTTACAAACTGAACATAATTAAAGCATAGTGATTAATCACACAAGCAATATGTTTGGGGGAGTATGGACAACGGATTCACAGTACTTTCAACCGATTCAGTTCAGACTACCACAGACCCCACGAATTACAGACCTGGACCAAACTTGGCACACAGAATGGCCATGACAAACAGAAAATACTGGAGGGGTTTGGGAGGAATTCACAAGGAATTAGGGGAGATGTAGTTCACCTACATCCAGAGAGCACTGTGAACCCAAATCACCAAACTTGGCACAAATACTCAATATGCCCAAATTTGAACACTAGTGGAGTTTGGGGAAAATAGACCTTGACATTTGGGAGTTGTAGTGCTTTGATTGATAGTTCACCTGCAATCAGAGCATTCTGAATTCCACCAATGATGAAATTGAACCAAACTTGGCACACAGAACTCGCATGACCAACAGAAAATACTGGAAGGGTTTTGTTTATATTTTTTGCTCCTGCAGTCACTCCAGGAGACATTATTATCATTATTATTATTATTATTATTATTATTATTATTATAAAACTCAGTTGGAAGGAAACCCCAAAGGCCATCAAATCCAGCCCCCATCGTTCTGCCAGACAGGAAGATAGGATTACTATTCTATAATTATACATCATCATCATCATATTCATCATCATTATTATACAATATTCGTATTATTAGACTAAGGCAGTTGGAAGGGAACCCCAAAAGCCATCTAGTCCTGCCCCTTCTTTCTGCCAAACAGGAATATGGAATTACTTCTTCTTCTTCTTCTTCTTCTTCTTCTTCTTCTTATTATTATTATTATTATTATTATTATTATTACTGTAAGACTCAGACAGTTGGAAGGGAACCCCGAAGGCCATCCAGTCCAGCCCCCTTCTTTCTGCCAGACAGGGAGACAGAATTACTGCAGGAGCAACAACAATAATGATAATAATAATAGTAACAGTAAGTAAAGCTTATGACCGGCTCTCCCATCCTTTCTGCTCCTAATAATAATAATAATAATAATAATAATAATAATAATAATACACACTTGGGAAGTGTCCGACATGTGATCCAATACAACAGCCAGTATAGTGATCTTGTTTGCTGTGTACTAATATGGTTGTGTTTCAAATAATAATAAGTATGGCAGCTTCTCCCATCCTTTCTGCCCCATATAATAATAATAATAATAATAATAATAATAATAATAATAACTACTACTACTACTACTACTACAGCTTATGGCAGCTTCTCCCATCCTTTCTGCTCCTAATAATAATAATAACAATAATAATAACAATAATAACAATAATAATAGAGATCTGGAGCACAATACTCCTGACCTCACAATCGTGTTAAAAAACAAAGTATGTATCATGGATGTTGCAATCCCAGGTAACAACAGGATTGAAGAGAAAAACTGGAAAAGCTGACACCATATGATGATTTAAAGATTGAACTGCAAGGACTTTGGCACAAGCCAGTCAAGGTGGTCCCAGTGGTGATCGGCACACTGGGTGCAGTGCCTAAACACAATCCATGCTGACAAAATTATGATCTGCCAGCTGCAGAAGGCCACCTTACTGGGATCTGCACGCATTATTCGCCGATACATCACACAGTCCTAAACACTTGGGAAGTGTCTGACGTATGATCCAATACCACATCCAGTACGGTGATCTTGTCTGTTGTGGACTCATCTTGTTGTGTTTCAAACAACAACAACAACTATAAGTCAAGCTTATGGCAGGTTCTCCCATCCTTTCTGCCCCCTATAATAATAATAATAATAATAATAATAATAATAATAATAATAACAACAACAACAACAACAACTGTAAGTCAAGTTTATTGCAGGTTCTCCCATCCTTTCTGCCCCCAATAATAATAATAATAATAATAATAATAATAATAATAATATCAACAATAACAACAACAATAGTATGTCAAGCTTATGGCAGGTTCCCCCATCCTTTCTGCCCCAAATTATAATAATAATAATAATAACAACAACAGCAACAACAACAACAACAACAACAACAACAGTAAGTCAAACTTATGGCAGGTTCCCTCATCCTTTCTGCCCCATATAATACTACTACTAATAATAATAATAGTAGTAGTCTCCTGGATTCACTGGATGGGTTTGGTGGGCATTGACCATGAGTTTTAGAGTTGTAGTTCACTTATATCCAGATAGAACGTTGGACTCAAACAAAGAGAGATCTGGGCCAAATCTATGTATATATAAATGCTCTGTGCATAATGAGTACCTTAAAAACAAAAGAACCAATGAACGAAATCTCACCAAATTTGGCAACTAAACATCTCACAACACAAGGAGTGACCATCACTCAAAAATTATGATTTTGTCATTTGGGAGTTGTAGCTGCTGGGATTTATAGTTCACCTACAATCAAAGAGCATTCTGAACTCCATCAACGATGGAATTGAACCAAACTTGGCACACAAAAATCCCTTGCGCAACAGAAAATACTGGAAGGGTTTGGTGGGCATTGACCTTAAGTTTGGGAGATGTAGTTCACCTACATCCAGAGAGCTCTGTGGACTCAAACAATGATGGATCTGGACCAAACTTGGCACAAGCACTCAATACACCCAAATATGAACACAGATGTAGTTTGGTGGAAATAGACCTTGACATTTGGGAGTTGTAGTCACTGGGATTCACAGTTCACAATCAAAGAGCATTCTGAATCCTACAAATGACAGAATCGGGGCAAACTTTCCACACAGAACCCCCATGACCACCAGAAAATACTTAAGGCCATCCAATCCAACTCCCTTCATCAGGGCAGGAAAACATAATCAAAGACCTCCTGACAGAGCCATCCAGCCATAGATATAAATATAGATATAGATATAGATAGATATGATTCACACACATTGGCTTCCAACTGAGTACCGTGGCCTGTATAAGATGCTAGTTCTGACCTTTAAAACTCTTTACGGCCAGGGTCCATCATACCTTAGGGACCGCCTCTCCTTCTCCCATCATCGGAGGTCGCAACGACCAGCCCAACGTGACTTACTCCATATACCGGGCCCTAGAGAAGTGCACTTTGAAAGGACCAGACGCAGGGCTTTTTCTATTTCTGCCCCTGCCTTGTGGAATTCCTTGCCGCCCTACATGAGAACCATGCGTGACTTAGGGCCTTTTACTCTCGCACTTAAGACCTGGCTTTTTATTAGAGAATTCAATCTCTGTTATTTTTTAATTTTTGTATGTATGTATTTTATCTTTTATAATTTAGCTGTAAATCGCCTAGAGCATTCTCGGATGGAGGGCGATTAATAAGTTAATAAATGATGGTGATGATGATGATGATGATGATGATGATGATGATGATGATATAGTATCATAGATCTGAAAGGGACCCCTAAAGAAGGGCAATATATAGTATGCAAACCAGACACTTTACACATCAACACTGACAAAGAAACAACAAGGAATACTGTTTGCCCACAAGCATAAAGAAATTACATATATTACAAACCAACACTTTCTCATTGCTTTATTTTCCAGATCAACAGACTGGGCCACAGCAACGCATGGCAGGGGACAGCTAAGTTGAACTCCTGTTCAACACCACAGCCTTTGACTTGTGGGGTTCCACAGGGCTCCATACTGTCCCCCATGCTGTTTAATATCTACATGAAGCCGCTGGGTGAGATCATCCGGAGTTTCGGGGTGCGGTGTCATCTGTACGCAGATGATGTCCAACTCTGTCACTCCTTTCCACCTGCTACTAAGGAGGCGAACAAACTGAAATTAAATCCAGACAAGACAGAGGTACTCCTGGTCAGTCGCAAGGCCGAGCAGGGTATAGGGTTACAGCCTGTGCTGGACGGGGTCGCACTCCCCTTGAAGGCGCAGGTTCGCAGCTTGGATGTGATCCTGGATTCATCGTTGAGCCTGGATCCCCAGGTTTCAGCGGTGACCAGGGGAGCATTTGCACAGCTCAGGCTCGTGCGCCAGCTGCGCCCGTACCTTGGGAAGTCTGACTTGGCCACGGTGGTACACGCTCTGGTCACATCCCGCCTCGACTACTGCAACGCTCTCTACGTGGGGCTGCCCTTGAAGACGGCCCGGAAGCTTCAGCTAGTCCAGCGCGCGGCAGCCATGTTACTAACAGGAGCGGGACGCAGGGAGCACACAACGCCCTTGTTGTTCCAGCTCCACTGGCTGCCGATCTGCTACCGGGCCCAATTCAAGGTGCTGGTGTTGGCCTACAAAGCCCTAAACGGTTCCGGCCCAAAATACATTTCGGACCGCATCTTGGCCTATGAGCCCACGAGGGCCTTGAGATCGTCTGGGGAGGCCCTTCTCTCGATCCCACCTGCCTCACAGGCACGTCTGGCGGGGACGAGAGAGAGGGCCTTCTCGGTGGTGGCCCCCCGGTTGTGGAACACTCTCCCTGTTGACATCAGACAGGCGCCCTCCCTTATGTCTTTCCGTAAGAGCCTAAAAACATGGCTATTTGAGAAGGCATTTAACTAAGTGCTACAATAATTTGGTAAAGACGACTGGAACGGAATATGGATTATGAGATTGGTTACGATTCTACTTGAGACGGAGCGGATTTTTTAGTGTAACTATATAACTGTTGTATTATGGATATGTTGTTTTTTGTTATTGCCTTTTGTAAATTGCCTTTTATATGTTGTACACCGCCGTGAGTCGCCCTAAAGGGCTGAGAACGGCGGTCAACAAATGCAGCTAATAAATAATAAATAATAAATAATATAAATACCTGATACCCTGAAATTTAAGAACTGGTGGGGTCAGGAGGCGCTTGGAGGCAGAAGGAAGAGAGTCGGCTGCTGCTGCTGCTCTCTCCCCGTGGGTGAAGAGGGCAAGCGAGGATGAGGAGGGGGCGGCAAGGTGCAGAGGCCTTGGGGAAGGAGGGAGGAAAGGAAGCGAGGGAGGGAGGGAAGGGAAGGGAGAAAGGAAGGGAAAAGAAGGTAGAGGCAGGGAGATCCTGCCGGGGAGCGCCTTCGCGGATAAGCTTTTCATGTGCTGAGGGGCCGACAGGAAGAGGAAGAGGAGGAAGAGAAAGAAGAAGAGGATGAATTGGATTAATCTCTGTTTTGTGTGGCTCTTTTGACCTGAGGCTCCAGATAAGACGAGACGAGACGAGAGATAGGGCCTTCTCGGTGGTGGCTCCTCGGTTGTGGAACACCCTTCCCGTCGACATCAGGCTAGCTCCCTCCCTGTTGATATTCCGCAGGAAACTAAAGACCTGGCTGTTTAAGAAGGCATTTGAACAAGAAGTGCAATAATTGGTAATTGACTGTAAGAATGGAACAACGGAAATGATATCGGATTGTGGAATTGACGATGAGAGGACACGGAATGGTTTTTGTAGTAATGCTGATATTTTTGATGTGATGTTTTGATAATGATGAATTTGTGGATTGTATTGCACTATGTCTTGTATTTTGTACCTGTTTTTATATGTTGTACACCGCAATGAGTCGCCCCAGGGCTGAGAATTGCGGTATATAAACACAGTAAATAAATAAATAAATAAATAAATAAGCCAGTCAGCCATTCTGGGGGAGGGGCCGAAGGAGGACGCGGCGACCCCTCAGAAATGGCTGAATGACCCCCGTGGGGGGTTGAGACCCCCAGGTTGAGAAACGCTGACCTAATTCTTCCTAGGGATTTGTTCCATCGGATTAAAAATATAGCATTAATTTTTATTCACAATTTTTCGCTTTTTCAGGGGTCCTAATCCTAATGAATGTGGATGGCTTACTGTAGTGTCTTTCTTCTTGCACTGCCACTATACCTGTCACCTTCTGACCTTTTGGCACCATCTCAGATGGAGGAACACCACACAACAGGATCCAAGTCAGAATGCATAATCTTTGGCTGGCTGAGTGAGGTCCTTGGTTTAACTCAGCTGTTGGCATTCCTAGCATCTTTGTGTGTTTGTAACTTAGTTTTCTCCCTTGAACATCAGAATTTCAAAATGAAATTGGGCAGCAGTATTGAAGATATAGATCTTTCATTACTAGTTCAAAGACTTGTACCTGTTTCTAAGTGGAAGAGTCAATGCCTCATGACAGGTATATTACATCCACATCATTGGCTCATACAGAAGTCATCTTTCACACGTGGATATATCTTTCTTGCTGTGGGCACTTTTAAGAAGAGACTATTTTGAGCACTTATGTCACAAAGTAAGAAATATAGGGGATAGATTTTCTCAATTTGTATTGAAACTGGATGCTTTGCACAAACCTTGTCGTTAAGATCCATAATACAGTTACAATACTCAGCTATAGGAAATACTTTTTTCTCTCACACAATAGCAATTCTTTTTAAAGATATCATATTTAGCTTTTTTCACTTTCTCTTTTTAGACTCTTTTCCCCAGATATAAATTGAGGTAAATTGAGGGAAATGAATACTCATTTTCTAAGACCACAATGCCCATTATTGTAAGGCATGTGAATATTTCATCCAGTATATGAAGAAAAATTATTCCAAATGATTATTGATGGGTTAATCAAGATAACCACGTCAACTTTCTTTATCCATTAATGTGGACGGTATTTCACAATCATCATAATAAAAGCCAAATGTTAATGGTTCAGGTAATCAGATCCTAATGAAGTACGGTGATGGCTACTCGCCTTTAAGTACGTAGTTTACAATTTTCATAATCACTGAAGTGGTCAGTTGGTCCCACGTTTCTTCATATTTCATATTGCGTCTTTCCCCTATCAGCTCTTTAGTTTAACTTTTACATTTTCTTTTCAAAAGACCTAAAGAAATAGGAGGAGGCAGAAGAATAGCCACTCAGACATTTGAGATATAAAACAAAAACTCATGAGAAACTGATGACTTGATATGTTAGGCATATTCAGTCCCTGCAGTCCTCCCACGTAGAGTCATATCAGAAGAAGATGTCTTGCCATAAATGTATTATATTTTTCTCTTCGCTTCAATCACAATCCAAAGAATTAATTTAAAGCAGGGGATCACTTCCTATGGCAGTGAAGGGGACCTCCATCAGGATCTATACCGCCACCAAATCTGCTACTGAAATTCAACAGCAAATCATAGAATCATAGAGTTGGAAGAAACCTCATGGGCCATCCAGTCCAACCCCCTGCCAAGAAGCAGGAAATCACATTCAAAGCACCCCTGACAGATGGCCATCCAGCCTCTGTTTAAAAGCTTCCAAAGAAGTAGCCTCCACCACACTTCGGGGCAGAGAGTTCCACTGCTGAACAGCTCTCACTGTTAGGAAGTTCTTCCTAATGTTCCAGTGGAATCTCCTTTCCTGTAGTTTGAAGCCCTTGTTCTACATCCTAGTCTCCAGGGCAGCAGAAAACAAGCTTTCTCTCCCCCACCCATGACTTCCCCTCACACGGCCCTCATCATATCTCCTCTCAGCCCTCTCTTCTGAAGGCTAAACATGCACAGCTCTTTAAGCCGTTCCTCACAGGGTTTGTTCTCCAGACCTTTGATCATTTTCATCGCCCTTCTCTGGACACATTCCAGCTTGTTAATTTCTCCCTTCAATTGAGGTGCCCAGAATTGTGGTGCCCAGAATTCCAGGTGTGGTCTAACCAAAGCAGAATAGAGGGGTAGCATGACTTCCCTGGATCTAGAATCTATTGTCTTATTTATGCAGGCCAAAATCCCATTGGCTTTTTTTGCTACAGCATCACATTGTTGGCTCATGTTCAACTTCTTGTCCACGAGGACGCCAAGATCTTTTTCAAACGTACTGCTCTCGAGCCACGCGCCCCCCATTCTGTATCTTTACATTTCATATTTTCTGCCTAAGTGGAGTATCTTGCATTTGTCACTGTTGAACTTCATTTTGTTAGTATTGGCCCATCTCTCTAATCTGTTAAGATCATTTTGAATTCTGCTCCTGTCTTCTGAGGTATTGGCTATCCCTCCCAATTTGGTGCCGTCTGCAAACTTGATGATCATTGTGCTGGTACGGCTGTAACAGGAGCTCCTACTTCACTTTCTTTCTATTGAGTGTTTGCATGTATTCCAAGGTTCCATGCATTTTGCAATAAGGTGGTTTCTCTTGCTCTGCAATTATAGGGCCAATGACCCGTCGTCAATCATCATTATGTTCTTTAGTTCTGCCCCTTTCCCCAGGGATCTGGGAGGGAAAAGAAAGACTTCAGGCAGTCTTTCAGTTTTGGAAGCCCAGTTACAGGACGTGAGCTTTCCCCACCTGTAGAGAAGCTTCGTTTCTCACAACATCCAGGGGAAACAGCCCTAAAGCTTCTAAGGAAAACAGTTTTACAGCACAGCCCTTATTGTGGTTAAATATACAGATCCACATCATTCGTGGAGAAAATCCAAAAGGAGATATGATAGCCATGTATAAATATGTGAGAGGAAGCCACAGGGAGGAGGGAGCAAGCTTGTTTTCTACTTCCTTGGAGACTAGGACGCGGAACAATGGCTTCAAACTACAAGAAAGGAGATTCCATCTGAACATGAGGAAGAACTTCCTGACTGTGAGAGCCATTCAGCAGTGGAACTCTCTGCCCCGGAGTGTGGTGGAGGCTCCTTCTTTGGAAGCTTTTAAACAGAGGCTGGATAGCCATCTGTCAGGGGTGATTTGAATGCAATATTCCTGCTTCTTGGCAGGGGGTTGGACTGGATGGCCCATGAGGTCTCTTCCAACTCTTTGATTCTATGATTCTATGACTCCAGCTGGAAAATCTACAAGGTCTTGGCTGGTAGGTCTACTCGGGTAACCAGAAGCAATTGGAGCCGGGAGTAGGGCCCACACCAACAGAGCCTAGAAAACAGATTGCCCAGGTGGGGGTCAAAAAGGGTTTTCCATGTTAAAGAAAGAAATAGTTCTCCAAGCAAGGTGCCCACCAGTTGATTCAAAGCCTTAAGCATTTGTTTAATCTGTTGAAGAAGTATTTGATTGTTGAAGACTTAAGCAATAATAAAGGACTTTGTTAAACCTTTCAAGCTTCTAAAATGTATAGGAAAATCCTTATGGCCTCTCAGTTGAGGCACCCTGGCTTCCCGCTGGGCACAAAGAACACGTCCTGTTCAAAAGCCAACAGCTATAGGCCCAGCACGTGACAGCCTTCTAACCTTTCATCTAAGTCATTAATAAATGTTGAACAGGACCAGGCTCAGGACAGAACCCTGCGGCACTCCGCTCGTCACTTCTTTCCAGGATGAAGCATTGGTGAGCACCCTTTAGGTCTGTTCGCTTAACCAATTACAGATCCAGCTAACCATAGTTTTACCTAGCCCAAATTTGACTAGTTTGTTTGCCAGAAGGTCATGGAGGACCTTGTCAAAGGTTTTATTGAAATCCAGATATGCTACATCCATGGCATTCCCTGCATCTACCCAGCTTGTAACTCCATCAAAAAAAGAGGTCAGAATAGTCTGGCATGGTTAGTCTGGCATGACTTGGCAGGGGTGGGGAACATGTGGCTTCCAAGATCTAATTAAACTGCTACTTTCCCCATTCCCCATCATGGACTATCCTAACAAGTGCTGATGGGAGTTGCAGTGCAACAGCATCTGGAGGGTGACACATCCCATCTATAGCACTTTCTCACATGAAATTCAGTTACCTACTTGTGCCACTGTTCCTTTCAACAATAAGTATATAATGAGACCCCACACACACATAGACACAGTCACATTTTCAAAACTGCCATTGATGGTACAATAGAGAGTGTTTAGCCAACCAGTTTAGAATTATTGGAACCCATAAAGGAATGTCCACAGGTGCTAAACCTAATTTTGCCCTGTTTTATACTCTGTTACAGGTTCTATGGAGAAAAGCTAATTTGCTGTTGATGAATCCTATAGCAAACCAAGGATCCCACTTGTAAACTTGAGCAATTTTCTTAATACAAAGGCGATGTTAAAAAGGAAGCTGTGAACTGCTTTAAATAAAAACTGATGGGAACAACTAAAATATTAATAACAAAATGCCATCGGCAGGTGTAGATGCTATAGGTGGCAAAGGACAGTTTCAGAAGAAAATATTCCTCCTGGACCAAGGCTAAAAGGCACATGGTTACCGGACTGCCAACAAGAAAAAGCACTGTCCTCAAGGTTCCCATTAAATAAATATTTCTTTCCCTAATTGCCCTATAATTTTATTCTTACTCCCTTGACAGGTTGTAAAGAGCAATTCAAGCATCAATTTTCAATGTAACACTATTTAACATTTATTAAAAGCAAAACTGCCATTTTTAACTGGCCTTTACAAACAGAAGATATACAATTTGCATCCTATTTTTAAAAGTCTATAGTTCAGGAGCAAGCTGTATACACAAAATCAAAAGGTAAACATGTGTGAGTCTGGAAAGTCTCAATTCCACATTCACTTCACTCACACAGAGACTTTAATCAAAACAATATCCTCCAATGGCTGTTAAATTGACTGCCTGCCATTTTAATCTCTTACATTGAAGTGTAGACATGGAGTGTGTAAATTTTGCATCCATGGGATTTGTTTATATCAGAGTGATTGTAAATAACTGCTGACAAGGGTTGGTGATCACTGCCTTCTCTTGGTTTGACTGTAACCTTGCAGAAGAATTATATATATAGTCCAGGGTGCTACTGACATATATAGTCCAGGGTGCTACTGGCTCTAGTTGAATGATAGGTAAAAGGATAACAGTATTTCTTACATTCCCCACTTAGTATGTAAAATTGAATTTGTATAGAACAGAAACCAGCTCAATCCTTGCTTTATTTCTAACCATGACTCTAGAGCTTTTTTCAGGTCATCCTTGGGAATGCTGGATAGCTCTGACAGTTTATTTGCTGAGCTTCCCAGTCTCGCATTGAAATCTCCAAGTAATTATTAATGCTGTTGGATGTTTAAACATAACTTCTTCTAGAGCTTTTTCAAGAGAGTATTGAGCAAATCTGGACAGCATAGGAGGCATGTCCACGATAGGAGAGATGGTTTTGCTCTTTTGGGATGGGCTCATAGTTGAAAATTTTACTGCAAGAATATTTGTTAGCTCTGGGAGATATTTAAAAATAATTTCTTCTCCTGCCCAGCCTAGTTTGCTCTTCACCAGAAGTGCTAGGCCTCCACTTGGTCTATCGTATTTTGCTATTTTAATGCAGGCTTTGTCCATACTACAAAGCCGGAATTTGGATTGGTTGGTCTGAAGCAAGTAGCCAAGTTTCCTGCAGGGCAACAATTGAGTTCTCAGCCAAAAAGTCTTGCAGTTGTGGACAGATAGCTTTTCTTTCCCACCCTGCTAAGTTCCATGTAAGCAAATTGGGGAATAGATTATTATTGCATTTTAGTCTTCCAATTTGGGGATATATCACGTTCCCAGCGGATGCTGTTATTTTTGGTATGCTTAAGAGAGAGGCTAGGCTTAATGTCAGATACCCGTATCATTTTGGCCTAATTCATCAGATTCTAGATATCTAAAATTCAAATATTCTTGTCTGGACCAGTTTTTTGTTTTTAATTATCTGACTGTTTATTATTGCCTTCATTGTGAAATTGCATGCAAGGCTCACTTGGTTTATTGATCAATTTTTCTGCCATTGTTTGTGCACTTGGAGTTATTATGTTTGAATTACTGGGGACAATCTGCTTTGAAGAAAGAATCTATTTTCCTCTGCTGCATCTTTTGGAGTTTATGGCAGTTTTCACTAGGATCATTGGCAAATTTGGTTACTCTTGATTTTCCCTGGCTGGATTTTGGGATTTGTAGTTCAGGCACAGGGGTGTCGGTAAATTTGAAGGACTGTTTAGCACGTTGAGTAAGTCACCTAGGCATTCAGTTATTACTTTTTGCTCTTCCTTGTTTAGTTTTCAGATTGTTTTAAAAAGTGCAAGTTTGTCTTCATCCCAGATCATTTGTGTTCTGGTAACAGGTGGTAAAGCTTTCTCAGAATTTGATTCAAGTATTCCAGTTTTAATGTTGTAGAACTGTTTCTTCCAGTTAAAGTGTTCAGGAGGATTTTCCCCGAGGAATTTATCTGGGACTTAGAGGGGCAGTTTGTGATGATGGGAATTGGCCCACTTTTTGATATGTGATTTCCAATAAGAGGCCTTGTTCCAGTCTCCTTGAACACTCTGTTTATGAAAATTCCAAATTTATGATGCAAATGTGGATGCATAGAGAGTAACAACTGTGGGATTAAAGGAATGGTAAAAGCTACAATAAATATTTTATGGAACTGTCTTTTTGGGAGCCAAATCAATGAATGGAGATTTATCTGTCTTATTGGAGTGTTTAACAAAAGACTTGGAGAATAGAGTACATGATTGGGTTATATGGCCATGTTCTAGAGGCATTTTCTCCTGACGTTTCACCTGCATCTATGGCAAGCATCCTCAGAGGTAGTGAGGTCTGTTGGAGTAGGAAAATGGGTTTATATATCTGTGGAATGTTCAGAGTGGGACAAAAGGACTCTTGTCTGCTGGAGCTAGGTGTGAATGTTTCAACTGACCTCCTTAATTAGCATTTGATGGCTTGGCAGTGCCTGGGGGAATCTTTTGTTGAGAGGTGATTAGATGTGCCTGATTGTTTACCCTCCGTTGTTTTGCTGTTGTAATTTTAGAGCTTTTTAATATTGGTAGCCAGATTTTGTTCATTTTCATGGTTTCCTCCTTTCTGTTGAAATTGTCCACATGCTTGTGGATTTCAATGGCTTCTCTGTGTAATCTGACATGGTGGTTGTGAGAGTGGTCCAGCATTTCTGTGTTCTCAAATAATATGCTGTGTCCAGGTCGGTTCATCAGGTGCTCTGCTATGGCTGACTTCTCTGGTTGAAGTAGTCTGCAGTGCCTTTCATGTTCCTTGATTCGTGTTTGGGCACTGCGTTTGGTGGTCCCAATGTAGACTTGTCCACAGCTGCATGGTATACGGTAGACTCCTGCAGAGGTGAGATGATATTTGAAGCACAACAAGATGAGTTCACAGCAGACACTCTGCTGGCTGTTGAATTGGATCACACGTCGGATACTTCCCAAGTGTCTAGGACTGTGTGATGTATCGGCGAATAATGCGTGCAGATCCCAGTAAGGTGGCCTTCTGCAGCTGGCAGATCATAATTTTGTCAGCGCCGATTGTGTTTAAGTGCAGGCCAAGGTCTTTAGGCACTGCACCCAGTGTGCCGATCACCACTGGGACCACCTTTATTGGCTTGCGCCAGAGTTTTTGCAGTTCCTGCTGTCACCTGGGATTGCAACATCAACAATCCATACTTAGTTTTTTTAACACGATCAGGAGGTCAGGAGTATTATGCTCCAAAACTCTGTCTGAATCCAGAAGTCCCAGAGGAGTTTGGCGTGTTCATTCTCTGTAACTCTTTCCGTCTTGTGATCCCACCAGTTCTTTGTTGCAGGCAGATGGTATTTGTGGCACAAGTTCCAATGAATCATCGGAGCAACGGTGTTATGCAGAGGCTTGTAGTCTGTCTGTGTGATCTTCTTGCAGCAGCTGAGAATGTGATCATCTGCTTCCTTGCAGATTCTACATTTGGGATCTGTGCCATTATTATTATTATTATTATTATTATTATTATTATTATTATTATCCTGCTTTATCTCTCCCAAAAGAGACTCAAAGTGGCTTAACATAAAAGCATTAGCATACAATTTAAAATATACAAACATGCAAATTTAAAATGGATCAAAATATTCAACCACTCTCTACCTGACTGCACTGTGTGTTATTAGTCACTTTCATCAGGGCGACTAAAATGATCAAGGGTCTGGAGAACAAGCCCTATGAGGAGCGGCTTAGGGAACTGGGCATGTTTAGCCTGAAGAAGAGAAGGCTGAGAGGAGATATGATAGCCATGTATAAATATGTGAGAGGAAGCCACAGGGAGGAGGGAGCAAGCTTGTTTTCTGCTTCCTTGGAGACTAGGACGCGGAACAATGGCTTCAAACTACAAGAGAGGAGATTCCATCTGAACATTAGGAAGAACTTCCTGACTGTGAGAGCCGTTCAGCAGTGGAACTCTCTGCCCCGGAGTGTGGTGGAGGCTCCTTCTTTGGAAGCTTTTAAGCAGAGGCTGGATGGCCATCTGTCAGGGGTGATTTGAATGCAATATTCCTGCTTCTTGGCAGGGGGTTGGACTGGATGGCCCACGAGGTCTCTTCCAACTCTTTGATTCTATGATTCTATGATTCTATGATTCATCAGGATTGTCCATCTTGAACAAAGTACCTGTAATACTTCTGCATTTTTTCCTAACATACTACAATGACCCCCAAGCCCTCTAAATATACTGTACTGAGTTTATGCTTTAAGCACTGTTGAGATTGTGAGTTGCACTACAATCCAAATGCAGAGACCTGTGAATAGTTGCCCTGACTGTGAATGGTATAATCACAGTGGGAAGCAGCCATAGTACCCACTTGTCACACACATTTCTCCGTCCCCTCAGCATTTTTTCTTTTGATGATAACAACGTTTTTCAAAGTGATTCAAGAAGATCTTATTCTCAGAAGGTCCATGAAAAACTCATTTATCCTGAAGCAAAGACAACATAGAGTAAGAGTAGACAAGATAGCCATGCTCGTGCAAAGGTTTTATAGCGTATTATTATATTTTGATATATTAACACATAATATAGTATTTTCTTTGTATATGAATAATACTGAGTTAAATACAGTACTGTAGTTATTGTAATCTAGACAAATTGAATCAGAACTAGTTGACACCAACCAACAGGAGTTTGCCTAATATTGTGTGTGAGAGAGAGTATATTTTCTTTCAATATGGGTCACATTTTAAAATATCAGAACATTTCAAGTATATATATTTTTAAAAAACAGAATTTAGTATGTATGTATTTATTTTTAAAAGACCACAGCACAATCATTTGTTTAAAAATGCTAGTATAACACATGTCACTCCAGACCATTTTAATAATAAGCAGTGTACAGGCAGTCCCCAAGTTACAAACATCCGACTAAAAATGATTCATAATTAAGAATGGGGATGAAACAACAGGAAGTGAAAGAAATCTACCCCCGAGAAGGGAAATTCACTTCTGAAAAAGTTATCATGGGAAAAAGTGTCTCAACTGAAGTTTTATCACTAATCCTTGTTTTCAAAACAAGCCAAATTTTTCAAAATCCGCGCCATAAGTCGCTCCGAGACCCAGGGGAGTGGCGGCATATACGTTTGAATAATTAATAAATAAATAAATAAATAAATAAATAAATAAAATTATCACAGGAACAGAAAGTGAAGTAATAAACTCAAGTGAAATAAATTCCACAGGGGTGTTAACTCTTCCCTATGCTAGCCAAAGCTAGTTTGCTTGCTGTCTGTCTGTCTGTCCGTCTCTCTCTCTCTCTCTCTCTCTCTCTATATATATATATATATATACATACATACATACACGTGTGCACACATACACAAGCACACACACACACACACAAACATATGGATCTGTATTTTTAAAATGTACCAATTCCAATTTTAATACAATTTCGACCTAAGAACAAACCTGCAGAGCCTATCTTGTTCGTATCTTGGGGACTGCCTGTATATGCATGGCCTTGCCCAGGTGTCATTGCGACCATTGCCCACCTACTTTCTCCTGTCTCCAGTTCTGAGAAGCCCTGCCATGTCCCTATGGCAATGCTCTGGCAACAGTGGCCGGTCTCTGTGCAACTCTTTCCTTCCTTCCTCCGTTTCCCTCATACACTTTCCCTCTCCACCCCCTCTTTTCTTTCTTTCTTTCTTTCTTTTCTTCTTGCTTTCCCTCATCCATCTTATTTCCTTTCCTTCTATTTTTCCCTTATTTTTCTCCCTTCCTTCCCTTCCTTCTTTTATTCCTTCTTTTTTCCCTTCCTTTCTCTTTCCTTTTTTTCTTTCTTCTCTTTCCCGTTCTCCCCTCATACCTTTCCCCCTTTCCTTTCTTTCCCTTCTTTCTTTCTTTCTTTCTTTCTTCCTTTTTACTCATACATATAATCTTTCTTTCCCAGTGACATCACAGAGGACCATTTCATCAAGCAATGGGCTTTGTGGTACAAACATACATACATTACATACATACGTACATAAATATTTTGACAGAGAGACAGAGATCACATATTTCACTAAGCTTAAGATTTTAAGTAAATGTAAATAAAGGAAACAGAATATATATTATTAAACCATAATAGTGTACTTTGGACATATTATGACATGATATGGCTCACTGGAAAAGATAACTTAAAGTGATGTGCATCTTTCAGGAGCATTTAAATTGTGTATTCATATGCTATGGGGGTTGGACTAGATGGTTATTGTGCCGTCTTTCAAGGCTAACAATCTATGAAAAATGAGCAATGTACTATAGCTAGATCTAAATTTATTTTTATTTAGTCTTTCAAAGGAACAACAAAAACATAAATTTCAAGTGATTAATTATATGAATAAAGCGGCAAGATTACTTTCTTTTCAAAAATGAAAAAATAACAAATTGCTCTCAAGAAAAAAAATGGATTATAAATTGAGAAATGGAAAGTCAACTGGCATTTTTTTAATAATGGGGGAAATTGTTTATCAAGAAAAATGTAAAAACGCTTGAAGATTTAAGAAAAAATTAAGATAATTAGGTAAAATAAAGAAATTGTTTAATAAAAATTAGCGGAACTACAGTAATACATTAGAGCCCCGGTTATCCGACCTCCGCTCATCTGACACACTGTATTATCCGACGCCATCATGTGGCCGATTGGAAACACTGCACTGCTGCTCATGAGAGCAGGTGGCTTTCTTTCCCATGTGCAAAAACTGGGAGGAGAACGAGGAGGAAAGGACATCTCCAAAGGGAAGGAAAGGAAGGGGGTGAATCAGAAGAGAAAAAGGGATGGGAGGGGGGAAAGAAGAGAAGGAGGAGGGAAAAAGGAAATGTGAAGGCTCTCCTTCTCTCTCTCACTGCTCTTGGTGGATGCAGAGCCTCACTTTCCTGCTTTGGAGACCTCTCCAACCCAGTTGTTTCCAAATTGAGGAGGGGAAAGGGCTCATGGCTGGAAGGAAGGGAAGGGGGGGAGAAGCCTCGTTGCCTTGCTGCAACAAGGCTTCTCTTCCTGCACATACACACACACTTTGCTCCAGCTTCCCTCTCTCTCTCTTCCCCCTTCGTTTCCACTCCCTCACACCCTCTCTCTTCTCCTCCTCCTCTTCCTCCTCCTCCTCCTCTTCAAACCCAAGCAAGGATAATTAGAGGCATAGAATCCTAGAAACACAAGCAACCAACTTCCTTAAGAGGCAAAGGTACTGCAAGTCCCATAATCCATGGTCCATCCCCGGCCAAACCACACCAGGGCATGAGAGGTCTATGTGCCAAGTTTAGTCTTGATCTGTCATTGGATGAAGGTCACAGCAGTCTCAGAATGTGAGTGATGGTACTGCAAGTCCCATCATCCATGGTTCATCCTCCTCCAAACTGCAGTAGGATGTATGGTGGATCATGGGGGCTCTGTGTGCCAAGTTTGGTCTTGATCAGTCATTGGATGAGGGTTGCAGCAGTCTTGGGAAGTGAGTGGAGGTACTTGAAGTCCCATCATCCATGGTCCTTCCTCCTCCAAAATGCAGTAGGATGTAGAGTGGGTCTTGCAGGCTCTGTGTGGATCATGGGGGCTCTGTGTGCCAAGTTTGGTCTTGATCGGTCATTAGATGAGTGTTGCAGAAGTCTTGGGAAGTGAGTGGAGGTACTTGAAATCCCATCATTCATAGTCTGTTCTCCCCCAAACCTCACCAGAATCCCATCGTCTATGGTGCATCCTCCTCCAAACCGCAGCAGGATGTAGAGTGTGTGTCATGGAGACTCAGTGTGCCAAGTTTGGTCTTTATTAGTATTTGGATGAGTGTCGCTGTGGTCTCAGGAAGTTAGTGAAGGTACTGTGAGTCCAATCATCTGTGGTCCATCCTCCTCCAAACTGCACCAGGATGGAGTGGGTCATGGGGGCTCTGTGTGCCATGTGTGGTCTTGATTGGTTATTAGATGAGTGTTGCAGCAGTCTTGGGAAGGGAGTGGAGGTACTTGAAGTCCCTGTCCTCCTCGAAAGTGCACCACAATGTAGAGTGGGTCATGGGGGCACTGTGTGCCAAGTTTGATCTTGATCAGGCATTGGCGAGGGTCTCAGTGGTCTCAGGAAGTGAGTGAAGTGACTGCAAGTCCCATAATCCAAATTCCATCCTCCTTCAAACTGCAGCAGGATGTAGAGTGGCTCATGGAGGCTCTGTGTGCTAAGTTTGGTCTTGATCAGTCATTGGATTAGGGTCACAGTGGTTTCAGTAAGTGAGTGAAGGTACTGCAAGTCCCATCATCCATGGTCAAGCCTCCTCCAAAACTGCAGCAGGATGTAGAGTGGGTCATGGGGGCTCTGTGTGTCAATTTGATCTTGATTGGTCATTGGTTGAGGGTCGCAATGGTTTCAGTAAGTGAGTAAAGATACTGCAAGTCCCATTATACATGGTCCATCCCCCTTGGAACTGCATCAGGATGTAGAGTGGGCCATGAGTACTCTGTGTACCAAATTTGGGCCCGGTCTGTGATTTGTAGGGGCTACAATGTTCTGTGGGAAGTGAATTGGGTGAAGGTACTGCAAATCCCATCATTAGTGGCCCATCCTGCCCTGAACTGCACCAAGTTTTAAAGTGGGCCATTGGGCCTCTGTGTGCCACATTTGGTTCTGATCCGTCATTGGTGTGGGCCACAGTGCTCTAAGGTAGTGAGTTCAAGTACTGCAAGTCCCGTCATCCATGGTCCATCCTCACTCAAACTGCACCAGGATGTTGAGTGGGTCTTGCAGGGGGGGGGGGGGTCCGTGTGCCACGTTTGGTCTTGTTCTGTCATTGTTGGGGGCCACAAGGTGTTTTGGACTTCAACTCCAACCATTCCTGACAGCTTCAGGCCCCTTTCCTTTGCTGCCTCAGAATGTTCAGGGTGGCCAATCAGAGACCATATGCAAATTGTACCACAGTGGCAGCCAATCGGAATCTTGGAACTTTCTGGCTGGCCAATCAGAGACCATATGCAAATAGCACTACAGTGGCAGCCAATCAGAAAGCTGGCACATACACCGCCACATTTCCACTGCGGTTCTGTCCGCCGCATACAAACTTTGGCTTTTACTATATACTAGCTTGGGGACCCAGCGCTGCCTGGGTTATTTGAGAAAGGAATTGTGTATCAAGGTTGGTCTTTATCAGTTATTTATATGGCTTGCAGTGGTCTCAGGAAGTTAGTGAGTGAAGGTACTGTGAATCCCATCATTTGTGGTTCATCCTCCTCCAAATTGCACCAGAATGGAGAGTGGGTTGGTGTGGGTCATAATGGTCTCAGGACGTGAGTAAAAGTACTGCAAATCCCATCATCCATGGTCCATCCCCCTTTAAACTGCACCAGGATGTAGAGTGGGTCATGAGTGTTCTGTGTGCTAAGTTTGGTCCAGGTCCGTTACCCGTGCTGTTCGCAGTGGCCTGTGAAAGTGGCAGCCAATCAGAAAGCTGCCACATACACCGCCCTCCCTCCACATACAAAGATATAGATATGGATATGGATATGGATATAGATATGGATATAGATATAGATATAGATAGCTTGGGGACCCAGCAGTGCCCAGCTTATTTGAAAAAGACATTGTTTTGGGAAGTTTGGTAATATCAGTTTGGTAATGTGCAACGCTATTAGAAAAATAGCCAACCTTTGCTTTTGTTTTGTATGACTGCTCCCATTAGAAATTACATAAGGATGTGAGTGAACTACAATTCCCAGATTCCCAGGGCAATCACCCCGAAACCCCACCATTATTAACATTTGGCCATGTTGGGTCTGTGTGTCAAGTTTGGTCTAGATTTGATGTCGCCTGAGTTCAGTGCTCTCTGGATAAAGGAGAACTACAACTCCTGGATTCCAAGGGCATGTTGTGGTTCAGTCTGAGCCTGAGCTTTCTGAACCTGAGTTTCCTCAGGATGAGGAGGATGGGTTACAGATTTCTGAACATGTTCTGGTTAGTGAGGCAGTTGAAGCAGACAGTGTTGATTCTGAACACTGTTCCCCAGAGAAAAGAATGTGGCTTTAGATAAAGATAGTGAAACTTCGGAGTTGCAGGTGGAGGCTCCTTCTGGGAGCTCCAGGCCTCTTGTTTCCCAGGATGACCAGGCCCGGCAGGGCGAAGATAATGAGCTAACTGGTCTGAAGATAGTGGAGATTTGATTAGAGAGGACCGTTTGCAATTAAGAGTTCGGAGAAGCACATATCTTGCCAACAAGGATGAAACTAGAGGTCAACGTAATGCTTTCATGTTGGGGAAACTTATTTAATGATCTGGTCGAAGGGCATTCTCTGTCAGTCTAATGTTGCTTTTACCCTGGTAACTGTGGAATTACCTTGGCTTTTGCAGAAAACTTCTGGCTCTTTGGGACTTTGATTTTGATCCTGATTTTTGGAGACCTTGTCTTGCAACCATGGACTCTTGTTTAACCAATGCTAAAGTACTATGCTTCATGTTATTTGCCTTTGGAACCTGGATACTTTGTCTTTGCATTTAAGACTCTGTTTTGCTTATTGAATTTTATCTCGTTATTTCTCTGTTTTGATTTTGCTTTTTCTCAATAAACTACAAAACCTACAGCATTGGTGTGTGGTGGTATCTTCAGCAAGGTGAATCTATCCTGAGTTGCGACAGGGCAGTCATCCCAAACCCTGCCAGTATTCACAGTTTGCCATGTTTGGTCTGTGTGTAGTTTGGTCCAGATCCATCATTGGCTGGGTTCAGTGCTCTGTGTATAAGTGTGAATTATAACTCCCATATTCCAAGCAGTTATTCCCAAAACCTGGCAGTATTCACAATTGTCCACGTTGGGTCTGTGTACCAAGTGTGGTCCAGATTTGTGATTGGCTGGGCTCAGTGCTCTCCAGCTAAGGGTAAACTACAACTCCCAGAATTAAAGGACAATCACCTCCAGACCTCCACTTGTATTCAGTTGGCAATGTTGGATCTGTGTGCCAGATCCAATGTTTGTCCAGATCCATTGTCAGCTGGATTTAATGCTTTCTGGATAAGGGTGAACTACAGCTTTCAGATTCCTAGGGCAATCGCCCCCAAACCCTGCCAGTATTCACAGTTGGCCTATGTTATTTCTGTGTGCCAAGTTTTGTCCACATCAGCCATTGGTGTGTGTAGCAGTGGTCTCAGGAAGTGAGTGAAGGCATGCAAGTCCCATCAATTGTCCATCCTCCCCCAAGCTGCACCAGGATGTAAAGTGGATTGCGGGGGCTCTGTGTATGAAGTTTTGTCCAGTTCTGTGATTTGTGGGGGCCTCAGTGGTCTGTGGGAGCTGAATTGAGTGTACTACAAATCCCATCACCCATGGTCCATCCTCCCCCAAAGTTCACTAGGGCATGAGGTGGGTCATGGAGGGTTTGTGTGCCAAGTTTGGACCAGTTCCATCTTTCATGAGGGTTGCAGTGGTCTCAGGAAATGAGCAAATCCTATCATCTGTGGTCCATCCTCCCCCAAACCACACCTGAATGTAAAGTGGGTCATTGGGTGGGAGGTCTGTGTGTCAACTGTCGTCCTGATCTCTCATGGGTCGGGGTCACATTGGTCTGTGGGAGGCGCTTCACTACTACAAAGTGTTACAAATCCCATAATCTGTGGTCCATCCTCCCCCATACTGCACCAAGATGTAAAGTGGTCTGTGGAATTGGCAGCCAATCAGAAATCTGCAAATCCCATCATACATGCACACATACACATAGATATATACAAACACTGACTTCTTTTTTAGATACAGCTATATATAGATAGATATAACTGGATATAGTCTATGGGGTAAGGTGGGGTAAGGACCAGGAAGTTAGTTTTAAAGGTGGTATAAGTGATGTATTGGGAAATTTCTGATTTTACAAATCATATAATGTTACTTACATTGTTGAAGAAAAATAAAAACAGACAACTTTCTATATGCTCATTCTCTCTGCTAGAATTGTCACTGTCGTCAGTAAATGCTGCTAAGTAATGCCCTAGGAATCTGGAAGCTGTAGTTCACAAGGTGTCATGAAACTGACTAAGCAAAACATTCCAATCCCTTGTCCATCTGTAAGACTTATGTAATCCCTAGAAGGAAGAAAAGTGATTGAGGAGGTGCTTGGAAGGAAAAAAATGACTACATCTCCCAGAATCCTGGCAGAACCTGGGAGTTGCAGTCCAAGAATGTAATGTAGCCTTGGGTTGTTCCCAGAAGACATAGCCCTCTCCAAGAAGCTTCTTTCTCACATGTAAAAACACAACAGCCTAATCTGAGGCGTATTATACATCTACAGAGGGATCAAGGAGAGATAAATTAATTCTCAAGAAAATGAAGAGTGGATAGCAGCCCATGATGGGACTGTAGAAAAAGAATTGAGCCCTGCTGCCTTCAGAGGAACCCCAAACAAAGCCACAGCAGCGAGCCCATTCTTACATTGACTCCTCAAGAGAGGAACCACCAGCAGGAACGACTCTCTTTCTGTTACTCCCCAACAGGACCCTCCAAATGATGATTAATCACTGAATAAACGGAAGCTCTGACAACGAGATAATGCCAAGGAGAAAGCAGGGATGGGGACGAAGCAGCGGGTGCATGTGGCCCAAGTCCGGGTGGGTGGAATGGCCAGAGAAGATGGATGGCCCGGGAAATGCTTGACACCCAAGTGCCTCAGCAGGAGGACCGCTAGCAAAAAGTTGAACACAATCAAGGAAATAATGTGACCCTCATCAAGATGACACACTTTGATTGTGTTGCGCCTTCCTCCCCCCATAAAAAAATTAGATAGACGGGGCAGCTTGGGAAGAAAATTGGCTAATGAGAATTTTTAATTGGACTTCGATGCACGATCATAACTGAAATAAGAGATACTGTAAATGACAGCTCAATCCATTATTGCAAAAGGCACTATGAAGACTCGGTTGATTATATCCACAGATTAGCCTAACTATGTCCCTACTAATTTGAGAAGCAATGAATCATGGGGTTCAAACAGGGCTCTGATGAGTCAATTATTCTGAGCAGCGATATCAAAAGCTCATATTTTTGACACCGAGGAATGAAGCAAGTTCTGTTCAACAACACACCAAAATGAGCTCTATTACACATTCTCAATTGACCAAGTCATTAGTAACATGGAAGAAGCTTTTGCTAATTTTTCAGTATGTTCAGTATCTTCTTGCCCCCATGGAATCCCTTCTGGCAAGGATTTATTAACTTGATTTTTTTAAGGAAATGAAATAAAGCTATTGCAGTCAGTATCAGCATAACTTAACATAGGGTTATTGTTAGTGTTTTATTTAAAT
Source organism: Anolis sagrei (assembly GCF_037176765.1). Classification (NCBI taxonomy): domain Eukaryota; kingdom Metazoa; phylum Chordata; class Lepidosauria; order Squamata; family Anolidae; genus Anolis; species Anolis sagrei. The sequence goes on from NC_090023.1 coordinate 167,022,436, forward strand.
CTATTCCCAATCATCCTAAAAGAAAGGAAGAGGCAATGCCATCCCTGTAGCCTCACCACAACCCAACAGAGACAAGTTAGCCACATGGTAATACTGGACCAGGGCTCCCTTTCATTCTCCATAACTATAGCTCTTTGATTCCACTATAACTGACAAGATTCCATCTTCAACATAATGGGATTTGCAGTTTAAGGAGTGCTTGGCACCTTCGTGACTGCATCTCTCTCCATGAACCAGCCCATACCCTTTGATCTTCGGGCGAGACCCTCCTTTAGCCCTTACCAGTCTCTCAGACTCATCTTGTGGGTATAAGGGAGAGAGCCTTCTCCTCTGTGGCCCCCCGACTCTGGAATTCACTGCCCGGATAGATTAGGAAAGCCCCTACCTTGGAAACCTTTAAAAAGAGTCTTAAGACCTGGCTCTGCTGTCGCGCTTTCGAAGAGTAGCCTCATAATTTTATGCTACTGCTCCTCTAACGTTTTTGTCCTAGGAGTCCCCCCCCCCCCCACGTATGATGGTTTGCTTATTTTCCTATCTCTCTATGAGTTCTCCCTTACAATTAGTTCTTCCCCCTTATCTCACCTGGAGTTTTTAAATCATTTTATGTACATGCGGCCCACCCTTTGTCTTTTTGTCATTATGCTTAGTTCCTATGTTCTTTGTATATTGTTTTATATACTTTGATGTTTTAAATCTTAATGTTATTTTGCTTATTTTATTGCAATTTGTATTGTTATATTGTAATTCTTGTTCGGGCTTGGCCCCATGTAAGCCGCTCCGAGCCCCCTTTGGGGAGATGGTGGTGGGGTATAAATAAAGATTATTATTATTATTATTATTATTATTATTATTATTCAAGATTCTAGCAGAAAAGTGTTGTCAGACACTGTCATATGTTCCAAGTAGTGTCACTTTTTGTGATTGTGCTATTGTGAGCCAGTTTATAGTGATGATTATTGTTACTTGCTTCCTTTAAAGACTGATTCATACACATATTCTAAAGTGTTTAGAAAATGGTGGTACCAATCCAAAGTATGGGCAAGGACTTTCTCCCTTCAAATAATAAAACCATTTTGTTCCTTCCCTTCCCTTTTGAAAACAACAAACAAATCAATGGATTGGAGATGGATGCCTTTCAAGATAATTCATTGAACAACTAGCTTTGCAATGAAAAAAAGGCCTAGACCCCAACTCCTTTTCAGCAGGATCTCTGCATGTGGCAGGATATTGGGGGAACTCAGCAAACTTGGGTGTTAATGTTCAACCAGGTACAGTGCTGGCTGCAGATCACTCATGGAAAGAGAAAGATTGGCTTGACATTTCTACCACTGCAGCCTTTTTAACTACGCATGTAAGCTACTTGTAAGCTGCCATGTCTAATTAGCTACTGAGGCATTCTGTCTTCATCCTTGGATGCCTCCTTGCGATTAGGCAAAGTGGCTGCAGATCATGACAAAACACCTCTTGATTGTGCAACAAGATGTCCTGCAGATAAAGTCCAGACAGTTTTGACTAATCATCAACTTTTGCTGTCATTACCAGCAACCCTTCCTTTTGTGAGGTGTACAAGGAGGAGGGCTTTAGGGTAGAAGGAAAACAGCTTATGTAAGGAATAGCTTGTATATCTCTGCATGCACATTTGTATTTTGCATGGCAAAAGATGTATTGCAGCCGTGGGGCTTTAATCTCAAATGGGAGATCACTGTCTTGTCATCACTACATTTGCAGATCAACTACTTACATCCAAGTGATTTTATCAGTCATTTTCTGAACAGTGCTTTCTATCGTTATAGTCCGCATTGTGGGAATGTGGTATCCACTTGCTGGTTTGGACCACAGGAGCCTAATGGCTCCAAGGTTAACTAGGCAGTTAATGTATTTGGGGGTTTATACTGAACTTGAAATGAGTGTCCAATGTGGAAGTCACTTTTTCCGCAAGTGATTTGAGATCCAACATGCTAAGCCCTGGCTCCAGCAGTTCCTTTAAAATATGTATTACTCCTTTAGATAAGAAACTAAAACCAAGAGCAATTTTCACAGTTAGAGACTAGCTGTTAAGGTGCAATTATCATGAAATTGACCAGTAATTGACCATGTTAGAATTCCACATATTCCCTTCCACCAAAGAGGAGATTTGTTCACCAGAAGCCTGGAAGTTGATGGGTTTCCTTGCCTCTGAAAGGGAAGATTTATATACTTATGGGCACAGATACTGAGGAATAAGGAGACACCAACTGTGAGGAAAATGATGCTACTGTGTACATACTGTGATTGGTTCAAGATCTGTAGCAGACTAGCCAGCTCATGCTATCCATAGTTTGCTCCAGTGGATGTTATTAGTGAACTTAGCACAAACCCAACAGAGTCCCTCAAGCAAAGTATCTTCTGACATCTAGATACAAGAGATCTTTCTCATATAACAGAACAATAGAAAAGGAGTGGCAGAGAAATTGTATAATAATGACCGTGGAAAGAAGGGAAACCCCAGGAATGGGGGTTGGAAGAAGAAGCAAAGGAATGAAAAAAGAAGAACTGAGATGCAGTTCCAAATCAAACATTGTTTGTTCCCCACTTTTTAGAGTTACAAGCTGGGTAGATGTGGGGAATGCCGTGAATGTAGCGTACCTGGATCTCAGAAAGGCCTTCAACAAGGTCCCCCATTACCTTCTGGCAAACAAACAAGTCAAATGTGGGCTAGACAAAACTATGGTTAGGTGGATATTTAATTGGTTAAGTGGACGAACCCAGAGGGTGCTCACCAATGCTTCCTCTTCATCCTGGAAAGAAGTGATGAGCAGAGTCTTGCAGGGTTCTGTCCTGGGCCCGGTCCTGTTCAACATCTTTATCAATGAGTTAGATGAAGGGTTAGAAGGCATGATCCTCAAGTTTGCAGACAACACCAAATTGGGAGGGATAGCCAATACTCCAGAGGACAGGAACAGAATTCAAAATGATCTTGACAGATTAGAGAGATGGGCCAAAACTAACAAAATGAAGTTCAACAGTGACAAATGTCAGATACTCCACTTAGGCAGAAAAAATGAAATACAAAGATACAGAATGGGGGACGCGTGGCTTGAGAGCAGTACGTGTGAAAAAGATCTTGGGGTCCTTGTGAACAAGTTAACTTGTGGACAACAAGTTAAACATGAGCCAACAATGTAATGCAGCGGCAAAGAAAAGCCAATGGGATTTTGGCCTGCATCAATAAGAGTATAGTCTCTAGATCCAGGGAAGATGTTACCCCTCTAGTCTGCCTTGGTAGACCACACCTGGAATATTGTGTCCAATTCTGGGCACCACAATTGAAAAGAGATATTGACAAGCTGGAACGTGTCCAGAGGAGGGCGACTAAAATGATCAAGGGTCTGGAGAACAAGCCCTATGAGGAGCGGCTTAAAGAGCTGGGCATGTTTAGCCTGAAGAAGAGAAGGCTGAGAGGAGACATGATAGCCATATATAAATATGTGAGAGGAAGTCACTGGGAGGAGGGAGCAAACTTGTTTTCTGCTGCCCCGGATGCGGAACAATGGCTTTAAACTACAGGAAAGGAGATTCCATCTGAACATTAGGAAGAACATCCTGACTGTGAGAGCTGTTCAGCAGTGGAACTCTCTGCCCTGGAGTGTGTGGAAGCTTTTAAACAGAGGTTGGATGGCCATCTGTCAACGTCTGCAAGGACGTTGCCCAGGGGACGCCCAGATGTTTTGATGTTTTATCATCTTTGTGGGAGGCTTCTCTCCTATACTCGCATTAGGAGCTGGTGCTGATAAGAGAGAGCTCATCCGTGCTCTCCCCAGATTTGAATGCAATTTTCCTGCTTCTTGGAAGGGGGATGGACTGGATGGCCCATGAGGTCTCCTCCAACTCTATCATTCTATGATTGTTCCAAAGGGCCTGGCCACTATTTAAACTGTTTCCCTCAGAAGATTATAGCCTTTAGTGTCCATCAGATCTTATCACTGGTCACATTGGCTGGAGAGCATGCTTAAAGGCATATTCCTTGGTCAATACTTGACCCAAGATATCAAAAGTGGCACTAAGGTTTGGAAGGCTACACTGAATGTCTTTCATTCCTGATGTGTGACATGCTTTTGGGAAATCATCACAATGTGGAATTCACCATTTGAATTTATTTATTTATTTATATTTATTTATTTATTTATATTTCAAACTTATATGCCGCAACTCCCCTAGGGCTCGGAGCGGCTTACAAGAACAAACTAAAATCTAACACAAATTAAACAACATATCAAAGATCAAAATATTGGTAATAGTAACTCAAACACTTAGGCACATCTTTCTTTCCTCTTTCTTAGAACTATCCATAAGTGATTTTTTTGTCGTGTCTGGAGCGACTTGAGAAACTGCAAGTCGCTTCTGGTGTGAGAGAATTGGCCGTCTGCAAGGACGTTGCCCAGGGGACACTCGGATGTTTTGATGTTTTATCATCCTTGTGGGAGGCTTCTCTCATGTCATGAGGAGCTGGAGCTAATGGAGGGAGCTCATCCGTGCTCTCTCCAGATTTGAACCTGCGACCTGTCGGTCTTCAGTCCTGCTGGCACAGGGGTTTAACCCACTGCGCTACCAGGGGCTCCATAAGTGATGACACCTATATGTAATTAGTGAGTACTGTACAGTTGGGCTTCCACACTTGTGGGTTTAGCTTTTTAAAAAAAAAATAAATCTGATTACATTATGTAACACATTTTTATTCCTGGGTTATAAATGTCATTTCCTAATTTGTTCTATCATAAAAACATGGGAGAAGTTTATTAAGCTGCAAAAACTTTGTTTTGGCGGAACATCCTGCAGCACAGTTTTTCTACAGTTTTTCAATGAATATGGCATAGTCTCAACCAATCCAACACAGTTTGTGGCAGACATAAAAACAAAGTTGTTGGAGTATAACAACTACTTTTAAAGTAAGTGCCACACAACTGAACAGGAAATGACACCTTCAAACCAGGATTTTTTTTTCAAATTTTGTTACATAGTGTTTTGTTTTTTGTTTTTTGTTTTAATGCATATGGTTTTTTTAAATGTATCTATGTATTTAAGTATATGTACAGCATCAAATTGACGCCTTTTTTGTGAGCCGCTCTGAGTCCTCCTGTTGGAGTGAGAAGGGCAGGATATAAATGTAGTAAATAAATAAATACATTTGTTGATTTGATTAATATAGTCTCTTTAGGAATCTCTAGATCCTCCAGCTCAACTTTATGGTCAGACGTTCACCATAGAATTGCTATGCAAGATCTAGAAGGGTATTGTTTCACGTAAAAAAAAAAGGATTTTTAAAATACTGTTTATATTAAATCTTTTTTAATGTTTGCATATTTGCATATTTTAAATTGCATGCTGATACTTTTATGTTAATCCGCTTTGAGTCTCTTGCAAGAGAAATAAAGCGGGGTATAAATAAATATAAATAAGTATAAATATAACAACAATAATAAAAAATAGCATTTTTAAATTCATGTTTTTTCCACTTCCATGCAGGTCCTGAACCCCTAATGCCAGTAAAAGTGGATGTCCTATTGCACTTTTGTTATTGTGGATAATTTTGTATGGTAAAAAAAACCCATATTTTCTGTCATGTTGATTGCCACACATATTATGATCCTTCATTTACTTCCTTTTTCTTTTGTGATGTTGTTCTGTTTTAAATCTGCTTGTAATAAATATGTATTAGAATTAATATTCCAGGGCTGGGAGTGGGAGCACTGTACACTGGAAAGAGTAATAGCACTACAATAGTATTCTATTTAATAAAGAAATTAATGTTTATCAATGTTGAAGTTGGTATGAATATTCTTCACAATCATAGATGCAGATTCCACCTTTTTGCTCCACACAGTTCCCAAGAGAGCCTTTTTAGATGGGAGGAGGAGGGAAAAGAAGGTGACGGAGTCATGGATTGGCAAAGGGTTGGACTGGATTGCCTTTGAGGCACCTTCCAACTCTCTAGTGCTAAGTAGAAGGGATTGTGGCGCAGCTGGCTGAGTGTCAGCTGCATTAAGATCACTCTGACCAAAACTCTGGTCATGAGTTCAAAGCCAGCCTGGGTTGGAATGGGTTTCCAACCAATTGTGTAGTCTGTTGTCGACCTTTGCAACCCAAAAGACAGTTGCATCTGTCAAGTAGGAAAATTAGGTACCACCTTAAAGTGTGGGGAGGCTAAATTAACTAATTTATGAGGCCATAAAAAAGACTCCAGCAAAAAGCATGCGGGGAATGCGGAAGTACTTCATCACTGTCACAGATGGACAATGAAAGTGACAGTTTCCCTGGTGGCCAGAAAAAGTTAAATAGCCTCTGTGTATGTATATGTTGTATGTAAAAATTGACATTGAATGTTTGCCATATATGTGTACACTGTAATCCGCCCTGAGTCCCCTGCGGGGTGAGAATGCTGCAAATAAATAAATGCTGCAAATAAATAAATAAATAAATAGGTGATAGAAAGAGAGCTGGCACCCTTTCCATTTGTATAGGGAGATCATTGAAGAACATGACTGAGCAGCAGATCGTCCTGTGATAATGGCAAGGTAGTCATCATTTTAAAAAACAATATCACAAAAGCTATTCCAATGCTGTCACTCTTAAGACTAATGAGTTTCCATCAAAGCAACAGATTATCTGTTCATGTTGTCCACCAGGTCATTACAATGAGCAACCAATACAGATAAATGGTATCTAATCTCTTCAGCTCTTCCTTTGGCCTGATGGATGGTTATAACATCGCCAATATTATAAGGCAGAAAAATTATGCTGACATTTAGAAGCTAAAGCATCAAAAGACAAAACTGAGTACAAAGCACGTCCAGGATCCTTAAAAAAAAACTACATGGCAAGAGAAAGAAATAGCTCAAGAGAAATATAACCAAAAAGTGAACAGCAATTAAGCGAACAGAGAATTATATAAGGGAAAGGCTATATCGTGTGGGTGGCAAGCAGCTCAATTAATTATATCACAACAAGGGAAATCTAAGTGTTCCTATGAAACATTATTAAAAGGCATATTGACTTGGCTTTCTTTACCTGCTGTGCCTGTAAAAACGACAGAAGGATTTCCTTGGTATTGATTTTGTTTTCAGACTGGGTCGACTTAAGAGGCAGAAGGTCTCACACAATGAGAGATAGCTCTGTAGCAAATAAGGAGAAAGAAGGAATAGCTGTTGCTTATGGGTCTTTATTGACCAGCCTTGATACATCATAGACTCCTTCCATTTAGCATTTCTCCATATTGCCTGTCAGGGGGATGACTAAGTTTTCCCCATATTATTAGAATGACCAAGATTAGATTTTAGTTCCTATAGCATTTACCCTGGACATCAGGAAAATAACACAAGTATTTTTGAATATAACAGGCATAACATGGAAACATCATGCCATGAATGTGGTGAAAATATTTTCTGAGCATCCCTACTAAGGAAATTTTGTCTGTTTCTAGACCTCACGTAGCTTAGGGAAACATACAATTGTACAAATAAATGTCATAAGAACAAATATGCAATATGAGATCACAACATGACCATCCAAATGTTTTGAGCACCTTCAGTATGATAGATGAAATCCCTGATCTTAAATTAAAACTTGGGAAAGTTACTTTTGTGGACTATGTCTCTCAGAATCCGCTCGTTACTCAGCACCCTTTGCAGGAGTTATGGAGTCTATAGTCCCACAAATAACTTTTCCAATATCTGGGACTACCAACAGCTGCTAACCACACTGGCTCAATGGAATCAGCAGAATATCTCTATGTAGCATGCACTGGCAACAAAACTAAAGAGAAAGCTCTGTAACTTGCTTAAGCTCATCTAGGAAGCACCAGTTTCACTACTGTTAAAATAATAATAATGTTGGATTAGACTAAGTGTAATCTGATTCCACAACTTCTTACTGTGTTTACCAGACACCCAGAACCCAGTGCTTGGTTTATTGGAAGTCTGGTGAAACAAAAAGGTTAAATGCTAATTCATCTAAGTATAACAAACTAGGATCCTAATACATAGCGCTTTCATCATCAGTCATTGAAAACAGATTGCACCTACTGAGCTTTCTTGGAGATAAAATCCTATAAATATTGCAATGCAATACAGAAACTCCTGTGTCTTATTTCCAAAATCCTGGCCTCTGGGGATGGAGATGTCCACATGACCAGTAATAGTTGGGGATCCATCAGAAAATATAATGTGTCATTGAGCTGGCACCTTTCCAAGGTCATTTTTCTGTTCTCTGTGTAATCCAGCTATATTCATTCCATGGAAATTTTTATTTCTACATTAACCAACATGCTTCTGAGCAGGAGGAATGTGCTGGGTAAAGGGCTCAGAACTCAGTTCTGGCCTCATGATGTGGCTCCCCTAAGGCTTAAAGATAAGTCAACATTCCTTCTCTCAAATGTCAAGTAAGAAGGATTCTTTTACTTCCACAAACATAAAGGTTTGTGGAGGTAGAAGAATAGAATCATAGAATCATAGAATCAAAGAGTTGGAAGAGACCTCATGGGCCATCCAGTCCAACCCCCTGCCAAGAAGCAGGAATATTGCATTCAAATCACCCCTGACAAATGGCCAATCCAGCCTCTGCTTAAAAGCTTCCAAAGAAGGAGCCTCCACCACACTCCGGGGCAGAGAGTTCCACTGCTGAACGGCTCTCACCGTCAGGAAGTTCTTCCTAATGTTCAGATGGAATCTCCTCTCTTGTAGTTTGAAGCCATTGTTCTGCGTCCTAGTCTCCAAGGAAGCAGAAAACAAGCTTGCTCCCTCCTCCCTGTGGCTTCCTCTCACATATTTATACATGGCTATCATATCTCCTCTCAGCCTTCTCTTCTTCAGGCTAAACATGCCCAGTTCCCTAAGCCACTCCTCATAGGGCTTGTTCTCCAGACCCTTGATCATTTTAGTCGCCCTCCTCTGGACACATTCCAGCTTGTCAACATCTCTCTTGAATTGTGGTGCCCAGAATTGGACACAATATTCCAGATGTGGTCTAACCAAAGCAGAATAGAGGGGTAGCATTACTTCCTTAGATCTAGACACTATGCTCCTATTGATGCAGGCCAAAATCCCATTGGCTTTTTTTGCCGCCACATCACATTGTTGGCTCATGTTTAACTTGTTGTCCACGAGGACTCCAAGATCTTTTTCACACGTACTGCTCTCGAGCCAGGCGTCACCCATTCTGTATCTTTGCATTTCATTTTTTTTGCCAAAGTGGAGTATCTCTCTAATCTGTCAAGATCGTTTTGAATCCTGCTCCTGTCCTCTGGACTATTGGCTATCCCTCCCAATTTGGTGTCGTCTGCAAACTTGATGATCATGCCTTCTAGCCCTTCATCTAAGTCGTTAATAAAGATGTTGAACAGGACCGGGCCCAGGACGGAACCCTGCGGCACTCCACTTGTCACTTCTTTCCAAGATGAAGAGGAAGCATTAGTGAGCACTCTCTGTGTTCGTCCACTTAACCAATTACAGATCGTAGTTTTGCCTAGCCCACATTGGACTAGTTTCCTTGCCAGAAGGTCATGGGGGACCTTGTCGAAGGCCTTACTGAAATCCAGGTACGCTACATCCACGGCATTCCCCGCATCTACCCAGCTTGTAGCTCTATCGAAGAAAGAGATCAGATTAGTCTGGCATGACTTGTTTTTGATAAATCCATGTTGACTATTAGCGATGACTGCATTTGTTTCTAAGTGTTTGCAGACCGCTTCCTTAACAATCTTTTCCAGAATCTTGCCCGGTATCGATGTGAGGCTGACTGGACGGTAGTTGTTTGGGTCATCCTTTTTTCCCTTCTTGAAGATTGGGACCACATTGGCCCTCCTCCAATCTACTGGAACTTCTCCCGTTCTCCAAGAACTCTCAAAGATGGTTGCCAATGGTTCCGAAATGACTTGCGCTAGTTCCTTCAATACTCTGGGGTGTAGTTGATCTGGCCCTGGGGACTTGAACTCATTAAGAGTGGCCAGGTATTCCTGGACTTCTTTCCCAATTTGGGGTTGGACGTCCTCTAATCCCTCATCCACTCCATCTTGCTGAGGTTGAAGACTCTCTTTTTGTGAGAAGACCGAGGCAAAGAAGGCATTAAGTAGTTCTGCCTTTTTCCTATCCCCTGTCAGCATTGCCCCAATGCTGGTACTTGGAGTGGCCAAGATTCTCTGGGTGGTGGTTGGCAGTTGGGTTTTGGCTAATTGCAGTAACTGCCCCCAGAGGACCTTGGATTGTATGGGAGAAGGCAAACCATGTAGGGCTTTAAAGGTCAAAACCAACACCTTGTACTTTGCCTGGAAACTAACTGGCAGCCAGTGGAGTGACTTCAGCTCCTTTTTGGAGGAACAGCTATCCCCAAGCACCACCATCTTTTTTATTGCAAATGATCTTTTTTGGGAAAGAACTATGCAACTGGAAAAGAAGATTATGTCTAGATTATATAAAACCCTATTAGTATGGGCTACAGAGACTGAACAAATCAAAGATTGCATGGTGAAATGGGCTGGAAATGTAGGTACACCTATAAAACTAGAGGAATGGAAATCAATTGGCACAAAAATTTAAATATACATATGCATCAAATCTTAAGGAAAAATGGCTTAAAATTATGTATAGGTGGTACATCACCCCTCAAAGACTGTCAAATTGCTACAAAAATATGTTGAAATGCTGTTGGAAATGTGAGGAATATGCGGGAACTTTTATCATGCTTGGTGGACGTGTGACAAAGCAAAGGAGTTTTGAAGAGAAATTAATGAAAGGATTCAAAGAATCTTAACAACTAAAAATAAAAATGGAACCAAAATATTATCTTTTAGGAATGCTGGATATCGAGGAGAAAAATAAAGAGATTTTGTTTAATAACTTGATCTCTGTGGCTACAATAGTTTGTGCCAAATATTGGAGATGTAAAGAGATACCAACAATGGGCACTGAAAGTAATGGAAATAATGAATATGGATGACAATAAAACAAGGAAAAGCAAGATTCCAAACAGACTAGCATAATTGTAAAGTAGAAACCTACTTTACAAAGGAAAAGATGAATTACTTTTATAAACAAGAAAGCAAGAATATTTTATATATGAAATAGCTATTTGCAAATTAAACGAGACTAAAAGAAGAGCGAGATAAATAAAACAGACATGAAAGATAAGTAAAAAACTACAGTAATACTAATACCACAAAGTAGATGGAAGTCAATTTGTATATATCTATGTATCTTTATTGGTTATGGCTTCTTTTTTTTTCTTTTCCCCTTTTTCTCTTCTTTCCCCCCTCCCTTTTTTTTCTCCCCCTTGGTTCCGCATTTGTTCTCCTAAACCATTAAGCTTTTAATTTATTTGTCTTTATGTAACAAGAACAGTTATCAATAAAATTCATTTAAAAAAAAAAGAAACTGATCCAGTGTAATCCCACTCACAGAATCACTGGACACTTCATTGTTGTCTTCTGCTTCAGTGACAATGTATAAGTCAGCTCTTATGCGAGAAATTTTATCTGCGAATTGTTGTTAAAAGCATCACAGTGAGCTAGTGAAAGTTAAATAATGGGATCAGAGGGCACCTGTGTCAAGCCTCTCACCACTCTGAACAACTCAGCTGGGCAAGAATCTGCAGATGCAATGTGTGCAGAAAAGAAAGCTTTAGGAGTGAAGGTGCCCTCTATACCATGTCTTGTCATATAAACATTGAGTTTTCCACCATCTGCACTCTAGTTGTCATCCTTATCATTTTATTTCCCTGAGGGTCTCTATACCAAAAAGCCCGATTTTTAACAGGTGAGAAAGGACATTTGGGAGCTGTCATGTCAATAGCCCTGGTTAGATTTTGATTCCATTTATTCACTAGGGAGTCAACAGGATCATTGGTGATGCCAGTCATAGAATTCTCTAAGGCGGTGGTTCCCAACCTGTGGGTCCCCAGGTGTTTTGGCCTACAATTCTCAGTTTACCAGCTGTTGGGATTTCTGGGAGTTGAAGGCCCAAACATCTAGGGACCCACAAATTGAGAACCAGCAGGTGGATGATAAACTAATGATCCCCAGCCTATCCCTGGTTTTCAGATTCAGGTATGCACATTCAATGTGATTCAACTTCCTAATAGGTACTCTGGCCAGGTTAAGATCGTCTTTATAGACCACAACTACACCCCCCCCCCCCACGCGCCCACTGTCCCTCACTTGCCTACAGACACGATACCCAGTTGGGATGGCTTGGCCTCAGGTTGGAACACTATAATCTCCCAGCCAGGTTTCAGTGAAGCATGGATTATGTGTGTCTTATTCCTAATTAACCTGGCATTACTTCACTGGTGAGGTTCACTAGTAAGGTGAGGTTTTATGGATAGTCTGGCTCACTTTTCAAGTTCCTCAGTTGGGCAGGGTAACTGGAAGGTGGGATAGTTACTAAACACCTTCCTCTCCTTCCTCTATAAAGGCCATCATAATATATCCCTCATCCCTGCACAGCCCCTATTGCTGCCCCAGTTTTCAGATACATTGAATTAAAAATAATACAAGGATACACAAACCACCTAAAGCAAAAAAAAAAAAAAAAAAAAAAGGGGGGGGGGAGACACAAAATACAAATTATAAGACATTAATACAACACTAGACACACAGTCAATGGGTGTATTCCCAGTCAATCAAGCTGATTGAATTAATAATATTGCCAAAACCCCTGCATTTAGGCAATTGGGCTTGGGGGCAATACCAATACCCTCTGTCCTATCTTGATTTGCCATTCTGATTAATTCACTATCAACCCACTTTTCCAACTGTGTTAACAATATCCCAGAGCCTTATCACACAAGGTATGTAAATCATAATTGCATCAGGACAATAGCACCTTGGGTTAGGTCATGTCACATGACATATCTGTTCTCATTCTGTCATTATTTTTTCTGACGAATACTCCAAAAATTAGAATCTGTAGAAATGTTGAAAATACCTTTGTTAAGCTAACCCTAGTTCCAAACAGTGTTATATAGCATTGGACTATTTTCTGGCAAATAGGCTGAGCAGATCTCTGCTCAGCCATGAAAGCCCACTGGGTGACCTTGAATAAGTCACATTCTCTCAGCTGTTGAGGACAACAAAGTCAATCCACCCCCTAGACAAATCTTGCCAAAGAAATCCTGTGGTAGAGTTGCCAAGTCTCAGAAATTAGTTGAAAGCACACAACAACAAATCTTTAAATGTAGCCTCTTTTTTTTTTTACAAGGTTGAAGTTTGGAGAGACTCTTTGGGGAAAGGAAAAGACTATTAAGCCAAGTGACGGCTATAATTAAATGATGCCCGTGAAGTTAAAGAAAACTGTCTGCCTTAATGTGAGACCACATTAACTCCTTACAAAATTATAAGCATTTTAAGAGAATAGCTGCTATCACGCAAAGTGATAGATATATATTAAACTGCTACGTTCTAGGAAATCAAATAACTCCATACCCAAAGATCATTAGCCAAAGGAATCTTGTCACTCACGTAGATGAATGAACAATGTAATTCAATTTATTGCAGACTAAATTAATATCCATGGCTCTATCTACCCAACAAAGTTTTCCCCACACAAACTGTGTTGAAGCCAATGTAGCCCTCAAGTTGTTATATAGTGTTTTCTATATCCCAAGTGCTCCTTACAAAGACAAAGATCCAAGCTCTGCTGTGTGTCTTGTGCTCCACTAACAAAGATCCAAGCTGCCTCGTGCTCCACTGTGTGCCTTGGAGCTGCTCTAAAGCTGGCGGATGGCAAACTCTTGCAATAGTTCATGACTCAGATGTTGACTTGTATCTCGAAGTGAAAACCTGGTCGAGCAACAGCTCATATCTCAAAAAACTCACAAGTAGGGTCGTTCGTAAGTCACAGGATCACTGTAAAATAGTAGAAATAAAACCGAATACATACATTTCTGGGCTATATCAGTTCTCTGATATTTATTTATTTATTTATTTATTATTTCGGTTTCTTCTACCCCACCCTTCTCACCCTGGAGGGGACTCAGGGCGGCTTACAAAGGCACAATTCGATGCCAGCATCACATAACAGTAGTAAAACAAAATAACATCAATTAAACAGTTAAACAGTTGAACAGTTAAACAACAATTCCTGCATTACAACCCTAAAACCGATAAAACCAATAAAACAATACAAACCCAATTACTCCTCATAGACGGTCAGCGTTCACTATCTCATAGTCCAAATTCCAATTCCACATTGTCAGTCCGGTCAGTCCTAGTCATTTGATTGTCCTTATCTAGTTGTCAGATTGCCCAAAGGCCTGGTCTCACAACCACGTCTTTACTTTCCTCCTGAAGGAGAGGAGGGATGTTGATGTCCTAATTTCTCCCAGGAGTGAGTGCCACAGGTGAGGGGCCACCACCGAGAAGGCCCTGCTCCTCGTCCCCACCAACCTCACTTGTGATAGCGGTGGGGTTGAGAGCAGGGCCTCCCCAGATGATCTCAGACTCCAGGGTGGGATGTAGAGGGAGATATGTTCGGACAGATACACTGGACCAGAACCGTATAGGGTTTTGTAGGTCAAAACCAGCACCTTGAATTGTGCTCGGAACTGAACCGGCAGCCAGTGGAGCTGACGCAGCAGGGAGGTGGTGTGCTCCCTGTATGACACTCTGGTGAGTAGTCTGGCTGCCGCTCGCTGGACCAGTTGAAGTTTCTGAACAGTCTTCAAGGGCAACCCCACGTAGAGTGCGTTGCAGTAGTCTATTCGGGATGTAACAAGAGCGTGGACCACTGTGGCCATATCAGACTTCCCAAGGTACGGGTGCAACTGGTGCACAAATTTTAATTGTGCATAAGCTCTCCCGGCCACCGCCGAGACCTGGGGTTTCCAGGCTCAGCGATGAGTCCAAGATCACTCCCAAGCTGCGAACCTGCGTCTTCAGGGGCCAGAATTGTTAATTGGAGTCCAGCAGAACTAGACATGTTAGAAAGGGAAATTATAATCACAAACCATGCTTTGCACTATATCTATTACATAATATGGGTGGCCAGTGATTATTTCAAGTGAGATAAACTGTTGAAAAGAAAAGATCCCCAATAAAATATCAAAGAAAACAAAGAAAAACTGCTAATAGATGGGAACAGAGATAATTTACTGAACACAAATGATACCTCTGGGAAGCACATTACACAATGAAACCAAATTTTAAAAAGTATTATTTCCTGTTTAATTGTGTTGTATATTGAAAGTAGTTGTTATATTTCAGAAACTTTGCCTGCCACACATTATGTTGAATTGGCTGAGAATCAATGAGATAGTCACTGAAAAATGTGCTGGAGGATGTCCTGCAAAAACTTTTTGCAGTTTAATAATCTTTTACCATGTTTTTTTATGATAGAACCAATTAGGAAATGACACTTATAACCCAGGAACAAAAATTGTGTTACAAAGTGTTATTAAAGATTCCCTTGAAGCCTGGCAAAATAAATGCCAGTATATTAAAAGTATAAAAGAATAAAAGGAAGATTAAAAAAATACCTGAAATATCTATATTTGTGGATTAGGAGCAGGTATGTAAGACAAACAGCATTAAGGCATATACTGGGGGCTGAGTGTAGTAAATGCCACTATATAAAGAAAAAAAAAGAAATACAGTAATTAATGTAGCAAGACTGCACAGACTAAAAATAACAAACATCTGCAGTAGCTGCAATGCTCTATTCGAACATGTTGGTAGATTCTACCATATGCAAAGAACTGGGGAAAACATAAGCCTAAAATTGTTGGAAAGGTTAAGCTAAAACAAATACAAAGTTTTAAGGACCAAAGTGCATTAGATTCATAATATGTCACACATAACTGTGGTTGAGAAATAGAAAGAACAGAACAATTTCTGGGCAAATTCATCCCAGAGTTTAGGTGTTTCCACCACCACAGGCAGGCATCTTGGTGTGAAATTTGTATGATCCCACCCACTGCCTCTCCCTTAACCCTTTCCTATGGAACACAGCAAACAGAGAGGAAATGATCAGCAACTGAACAGACTGGAGGGTTTTGGAAGACCAACTCAACAGGATGGAAGTTGTAGTTCAACCTGCATCAAGGTAGAGCACTGTGATCCCCTTTGATAATGGACCCGGACCACATTTGGCATGCAGAACCCCTATAACCAAGTCTGGGGGGGAATTGACCTTGATTTGACGGAGATCCTATGGCTGGGTCGACCGGGCAGTGGGAACATCCAGCTGCCTACCCTGGATGGCAAGGCACTACGCCCGTCATCATTGGTAAAGAGTCTGGGAGTCCTTTTGGACCTTCTGCTGACGATGGAGGCCCAGGTCTCCGCCGTTAGCAGAACCGCGTTTTTTCATCTGCAGCAGGCTAGACGGGTGGCCCCCTACCTCTACATTGGCCTTCCTCTGTTGGTGATCCGGAAGCTCAAGTTGGTACAAAATGCAGCTGCTCGGCTTCTTGCGGGAATTCCGATGAGATGCCACATAATCCCAATCTTACTACAGCTGCATTGGTTACCAATTGAGCACCGGATCACTTTCAAAGTGATGGTACTCACCTTTAAGGCCTTGCATGGTCTGGGGCCAATGTATCTGGGGGACCGCCTCACCACCTACCAACCCCAGAGATCCCTCAGTTCTGAGGACCAAGATCTATTGGAAGTCCCCAGTGTCAAGACCTTGCGTCTAACAGCAACCAGGTGCAGAGCCTTCACAGCAGTGGCACCATCACTCTGGAATACTCTGCCACCTGAAGTCCGTGCCTTGTGGGACTTACCAGCTTTCCGCAGGGCATGTAAGACATACCTGTTTCGACAGGCTTTTAATGTTTTATATTGTTGTTTTTAAATTGTTTTAAATTGCTTTTAAATTTTTTTAGATTTTAGCTATTCTTGTAAGCCGCTCCGAGCCCCAGGGGAGTGGCGGCATGTAAGTTTAAATAATAAATAAATAAATAAATATTTATAGGAGTTGTAGTTCACCTACATCCAGAGAGCACTGTGAACCCAACCAACGATAGATCTGAACCAAACTTGCCCTGGATGATGGGATTTGCAGTACTTTCACTCACTTCCAGAGACTACTGTGACCCCCATGCATGATGGACCTGGACCACATTTGGCACACAGACTCCCTATGACATACTTTATGTCCTGCTGAGAGTTGGTGAAGGATGGACCAGGGACAATGGTATTTGCAGTATCTTCACTCACTTCCATAAACCACTACAACTCCCACAAATGATACACCTGGACCACATTTGGCACACAGGCTCCCTATGACGCACTTTATGTCACTTTATCTTCTAGTTAATGTTAAAATTTACCTTTACAGAACATTTTGATCACAGTCTTTCAAGTTTTATAATATCTTTTAATGAACCCTAAGATGTTTCAAGATCATGAAAAGCAATGCAAAAGTAATGAGTAGTAAGTGGCAACAATGCAGTTTTTTAAACACGCCATCAAGAAAAGGAATTACATTTTTTTTTAAACTTCCAGGCTTTGAAGTCTATGCCAGAGTACCTTCTACTAATGATTCAAAATCATATGTTGCATTTCCTACATATTTGTACAACTTGTCAAATAAATGATAAAATCCAGGGTGTCCAACTCTACTGTTTCATTGTATTTTCCTTTTATGGATAGATGAGAGAGCTAATTGATTACCTTTCCTTTTTCTTCTTTTTTTCTTCTTTTTCAGGGCTGTCTGTTTTCTCATCAACAGTGAATCAAACCATGAATTATACACGGACAAGCTAATTTCATTTATTCTTTTTAGCACTCTGCCTCTGTAAATCACATCTACCAAATGACTTTTTTTTCTTTTAAAAAATGAAGACTAGGAATAATGACACCACTTGCAGACTGGCCAGATTAAATATTGTTTGTGCGGTCATTTAAACTGTTGAATGGCAGGCTTCGTTGATGAGACAGTGAGCGCTTTGCTACAGCATTGTCAGATTTTCATACTTTTGTGATCTGCCCTATAACTATAGATCAGTTTCTAGCAACGACTGGTACCCGGATTGCAGTGGTTTTCTCATATCCATTTCACTGACCGCTGTATGGATGCAGCAACTAGAAACTGAACAACATTCAATTAAAATGACATTAGCAGTTCAGGAATGATTTTGCTTAATTTACTCCTACTCAGATGTAAAAACATTAGTGATTTTTAAAATTGGACCTCATAATGTCTCACACCTACACAGATGCAATGAAATTAAAGACTTTGGTGGCTAAATACCGCTTAATTTACCCCTACCCTCCTGTAATGACATTAAAGATGCTTTAGGGTAGATATTGTTTCCAATCATTTTTATTCCAACGAAATCTGAGCTTATTGGTACTATTATTATGCGTATAATAAAATCACCCAAGAAATGTATCTGTACAGGAGGGGATAGGGTGGTTACTAATAATATTAAAAAGCAATCATTCATTTCTAATGCAGGGATATGAAGATATCAAGCAGAATTTCTGCAAACTTTACAGGTGGCTTCAATCCATTGTGGAAAATTGATACCTCTTTGAATAAATAGTATTTATTCAAAGGATGGTAAATTTATAATTGCCAGTTCCCAGCCTTTGGAACTCTGCGTTTACCAGAGTGAATTATTTTAAGCAATTATCTTTTTTTCAAAAGCGGAATCATAACTACATTACATTATGATTTAAAGCTTGGAATTCAGTACTTCGTGGTGCAATTGTTGCATGATGAAAATACATATTTTGTGCACATGGTCACAGCATTACAGTATAGCCCTCTTATTTATGGATTCGATATACATGGTTTCACTTAGCTATACCCCAAAAATATTTTCCCCATCTCCTGAAAGTGTTTGTGAACCTCTCTAGATCCTCCAGTGTGATTCTACAGTATGCTTCCAGCTGTGCAGTCATAATATATGGTTCATAATAGGTGCTACTTTATGTTATATGTATTTGTGGAGTGTTTTATTTCTTTGTTTTAACAATGTTATACCCGCGTGAAGCTGCAAGGAGAGGCAGATTGTTGTTGTTAGTCCAGAGAAAGCATGAGTAGATATAGATAGATAGATAGATAGATAGATGATAGATAGATAGATGATAGATAGATAGATGATAGATAGATCCTACTTCCTTTATTCTGTTATAAATTTCTCACTACAGCTACACTGACTTGGAGAGCCATCTGTGCTTCATGCCATGTACATACAGAAGACACACTTAAGAATGCATCTATACAGATAATGAGAATCTTGCATAAATATTAAAGACTGAATGATGGCTGGAGAAAAGTAACGAAAGAGAAGATCTGCTTTTCAATTATGATGAGCCCAGAAGTAGGAAATGAAAAGCATCTTGTAAATTAAAGTCCTAGCCTCCAGATTCTGTGACTGGTACATTTTGGATGCCATTGAAATACTCCTCTTTCATGGAAAAGAGCTCCAATAGAAGATGAGGCACACCAGTTATAGCTATAAAAAGAGTCTGCAAGAACTCTATTTCTCTAAATTTATATGCATAACGAAAGTACTCCAATATCTCGTATGTATTTTGAGGAACTATGTGTAGCAGCAGATTCACAAGCTAGATGAGTTGTCTCAGTAATTTACAATAAATGGATAGGGCTGGCATATGGCAGCCCTATCCATTGTCACAACTAAGGTCTTAGAACCTGATGGGAGAGCGAATTAAACAATAACTTTTCCGAAAAACAATGGGCAAGGTTGTGGAACTTGCCATAATTTAAATCCATATCATTGTCAATTCGAAAAACATTTTTGTACACTGTTACATTATTGGTACTGCACACCAGTGAAACTTCCTAAAATTATCTGTTCAGTCCTCCCCACAAAGCTGGAGGGGCTGCTCCGCTAAGGGAACTATATTTCGCATGTGGCTACAATGCAACAAGATTTTAAAATGTTGGCATTATATTTTACAATTCTTAACAGATATGCAGAACCAAAAAGCACACTATTGTGAGGCTCGTCTTATTGTCTCCATCTTCAAAAGATTTAATTTAATATTTATTTATTTATTCATTTATTTGAATGAATAAATTTATACTCCCAATTTGGCTCGGAGCGGTTTACAGCAGTAGATTAAAACAGTTCAATTAAAATACAGTAAAAAGAGAACTGACATAATCCCGAGTTGAAAATTGAAATAAATTATTTCAACATTCTTGACTGCAGCATGCTTGGAAATTGCCAGGTATTGAAACTCACACTTGAGATGTCTTTCTATTCTTGGATATAAAAGTTTGATCATCAACCTTGTGGAAAAATGGAAGTATCAGAGAAGGACATCAAAGGTACAAACAGGTGGAAATAAGTTTTCTTCAATTTGGTACCCATTTATTATTTGCACAAAATTTGAAACCATGCCATTTAAATCTCAGGAACAACATCTGTGTTTTTGAACTAACCAACTTTAACTGTTCTCAACTGGAGAACAGATATATAAAATAATATGTTTGGACCTGCTGATACTGAAGTGACATATAGAGCTTGCAGTTGAGTTGAATTTTAATTGCATAACTGTACTCAATCTGTTCATTTCTAAAAGTTGGAATTTAAAAATTAAAAATAAAGAAGTCTACAAGTAGACATCTCCAGCCAGTTGTGATTTTGCAGATAACTGATGAAAGGTTCAAAACAAGGTGGATCAGGAACAATGGTAGTAGAGGCTGGGATCCAGGATTAAACTCTTTATTACCACTTCAGCCAGCATTGGTATTTTCCTTTTAACTGATTTCAATTGGAGACTTTAAATAATAATACAGGAGATGCCTGGATTCTGCATAAATCCAACACTGGATCCTACTGAGAGCCACCAGGTAGGAAACAAACAAAAATTCTGGTTCATAGAATCATAGAGTTGGAAGAGACCTCATGGGCCATCCAGTCCAACCCCCTGCCAAGAAGCAGGAATATTGCATTCAAAGCACCCCTGACAGATGGCCATCCAGCCTCTGTTTAAAAGACTCCAAAGAAGGAGCCTACACCACATTCTGGGGCAGAGAGTTCCACTGCTGAAGTTCTTCCTAATGTTCAGGAAGTTCTTCCTAATGTTCAGATGGTTATTCTACAACTCTTTCCCATTTGTCTCTTATTGAGATAAACAAGTTCTTATAGCCCCACTATTTCATAGATGAAAACCAGGACACATGGGGCCAAATAACATCATTGTGTGGTTATGGACACATCAGCATTGACCACTTACTGTGAACAGTACTGTGACCACTTACTGTTAACATGGGGCAAAAATACTTAAAATGGTCCAAATTCTGCCACAGAATTCAGAGCACCTGCAACCTTGGGACCACATAAACAATTGGGCTGGTATGGAGATGACTCATGTTTCCCAAATTCAGAAGGCTTCAAAATATGGGGTGGCACTCACAATCCCCTCTCTTTGTCATGGAGATCAGCAAGCACATGGGTTCCATCTAAAGCAGTAGTTCTCAACCTGTGGGTCCCTAGATGTCTTGGTTTTCAACTCCCAGAAATCCTAACAGCTGGTAAACTGACTGGGATTTCTGGGAGTTGTAGGCCAAAACACCTGGGGACCTGCGGGTTGAGAACCACTGGTCTAAAGTGACATTGGTTGGAGCGTTGAGGTGATCAGATAAGGGGGGGGGGATTCCTCCTCTCGCACCCTGCCCCTCCTACATTGCTCTGGTGCCCCAGCCAAAAAGTGTGGCAAGTGACCAGCAGGACCCATGTTTCACTCGCTGGCCATCATGACAAAGAGAATGGGAGGGGATGTAAGGGTGGCTAGCAGTCCCAAACTGGGTTTGGTGCCACTGGGCAGTCAGGGCTCCCTTTTTCTTTGCAGAAGTCATGAAGGTGGTGGTGTAAATCACACCAGGGCCAATCCTGTGTACATATTAAGTCAGCCCCGGAATAAATGGTCCCAAGATAGCACAAGCTATTAAAGAAGGACTGGCCAGCTTAGGAGAGGGAGAATGCAGCAGTTACCCACCTCAAACAGTAGGAGAGGCAGGTAACAAATTCTTCTTCTTCTTCTTCTTCTTCTTCTTCTTATTATTATTATTATTATTATTATTATTATTATTATTATATTAAGTCATACTGAACAGGGTCAGACTCCATCCCTACTCTCCACTCTCCCCAGTATTAATAGGATGGAAACTATTTTGCACTTGGAGTAATTGACGTTAACTGAGAAGACAAAGAGAGACTCAACCTCATCAGACATGCCGCTGGAATCACCACACATCGTGGTAAATCTGGCAGTGCCCTGCAGCACCCGACTCACCTGTTGCCCCATTCCATGGGGAGAAGCATTGGCTGCCCGGCTTTCCTCCATTGATCCAAGGCTCCTGTATTGTAGCAGCACCATGTGCTGGAAGTTGCTTTATGTCATGAGATGGGTACTGGTGGGCTCCATCACAAAAGTATTGATGAACTGTTGCATACAGCCAAAAAGTACCTCATATAATGAGGTCAAAAGTGTGAGGGTGAAAAGGAAACTGAGACACTTTAAAAGCATCTGAAAGAGTGGGATGACAGAGGGCTGAGACTGACATTAAAAAGGTAATAATAATAATAATAATAATAATAATAATAATCTTTATTTGTACCCTGCCACCATCTCCCCAATGGGGATTCGGAGCGGCTTACATGGGGCCAAGCTCAAACAACAATTACAATAAAGAACGACCGAATGCAAACCGAAAACGCAAACAATAAACAATAAACAACATCATAATTACATAAAACAAGGTAAGGTGGTTAGAGGTTATGGGCCCTGGATGCTGCAGCTAGTCTGCAATTTTGTTCCAGTATAAATACGATTTGAATGCCACAGCAACATAATTGGCTGGAGGAAGCTGGGATTTGTATTTCCAAACAGTACCTTTTCCAAGCTCTGAAGACCACGCATGCATTACTACGGCCACACAGAAACTTCTATTCTCAGAGCTGCAAAATTCATGACCATCCCACATGCAAGTTATTCCTAGCAGCTGTTGAACCAATGGATCTTTTCCTGAACCACTTAATTCTCTCCCTCTCCCTCACCTTTTTAATGACAAACACATTTACTGCAGTTTGAAACTTTACTCTGAAATAGACGTGTTCTTTTGAAGACAACTGACATTTGCTATCAATTCTGAGGTGCAATGAAACAAATATACAAACAACACACACTTGTATATCCTTGTCTGTATAGTAATTACCTCAGCTGCCTTCTTGCAGAATTCATTTACTTGAACAACAGATGGGCACCATACATATTTGAATTGTTTCTTTTATTGGCGGCACTGTCTAAGACACAAAGAAGGAAGACATCAGTCCTAAGGGTGCTTTTCTCTCTCTCTCTCTCTCTCACACACACACACACACTCACACACACACACACACACCAAATCATTGGGAAACTATAGTTAACAAAAGGTGTCCATGAATTAACTGGGTTTTTTAAGTTCATATAGAGACAGATAACATATTTTCTACCAACTGGAGAAGAGTTGCAAATGTCAAACTGGGAGAGCACATCTGTGGGGAAAAACCAAGCCAAAAAAAGAATGAATAATGATCATCTGTGTGGGATGTGCATTGGGCGCATAGCAAACTGGGGAAGATTTGTCTATGAACAGGCATGTGACAACAATTTAAAAGGTTTTGCTGTTCTTACTCACTTCCCACAGTTTGGCAAAAGATACATCTGGCACTAAAGACTCTTTGAGCATATATTTTCAGGTATGAGAATGATTAGGATATGGTTTACAGTCTTACCAGCTGGTCTGGACTAGAGTTCTGGTCATCGATATTTTGGATTTTATCTAATAATCTAGGAATTACTGAGACATTGTTGGATAATGTGGTGCTTTCCAAGCACTGTTTTGAATTTTTTTAATTGTGATGTTGTGACCCCACCAATGGGGGTCTCATTTACATTTTGCCAGTTTGTTTAGAATTGCTCTTCGTCTCCACTGAAGCCACAACTGTTTGCTTTTCCCAGAGGTGATGTAAAAAAGGAACACCAGTGGGTGCCGTTGGATCTCCCACATACCATTTAACAAATTTTTTGGCTGCACAGTTACAATTCCATATTGGGCTCACTACGCACTACATCAAGGACTCAACCCACTTCAAAGAAAAAATCAGCAACCTCAAGCTCAATACCAATGGCAAACTGATCAGCTTTGTTGTGGTGTCTCTATTTACCATGGTCCCACACCATCACACTAATCAACCAGAAGTTCCTAGAAGACATCACAGCTCTGTTTCCCCATTGCCTCACCACAAGCTACTTTCAGCGAGACAATGAATTCTATGAACAGAAAGATGGAGTAGCTATGGGGAGCCCTCTCAGCCCAGTCATGGCAAATTTCTACATGGAACACTTTGAAAAACAAGTCCTGGAAACAGCAATGAAAAGCCCACTATATGGTTCAGATATGTGAATGACACCTTTACCACTTGGAGCCATGGAGAAGAAAACAGGTTCCTTGGACCACCTTAACACCTTTTTCACCATGGAAAAAGAAAATGAAGGGAAACTGCAATTTCTAGATGTCCTAGTCATCCGCAAACCAGATCAACAATTGGGTCACACAGTTTACAGAAAACCTACACACACTGATAGATACCAACATAAAAACTCCAACCATCACCCAAGTAAAAGAAGAAGCACCATTAAAGCCCTGGCAGACCGTGCAAAAAGAATCTGCAAACACCACCTCCTCCAAGACAAACTGAACCACCTAAACTAGGCTTTACAGGCCAATGGATACTCCACTAAGACCTGCAAGACCAAGAACAAGCAACAAGAGTAAAGACAACGATCCACCCAGAGGAAAAATGTTCTTGCCAGACATCAAGGGTACCACTGACCGCATAGGGAAGCTGATCATAGAATCATAGAATCAAAGAATTGGAAGAGAACTCATGGGCGATCCAGTCCAACCCCCTGCTAAGAAGCAGGAATATTGCATTCAAATCACCCCAGACAGATGGCCATCCAGCCAGGCCCGTAGCCAGGATTTCTTTTTGGGGGGGGGGGCTGAATTTTTTTCAGGGGAGTTTTGGGGGGGCTAGTTTTGGGGGGGGGCTGTGTCTGAGTGAAAGAGGGTCTACCCTAGCAAACCTTTTGTATCATTACCCCAATACCCCCATGCATATGGGATATATTGAGTATGGTGATCAGATCATGATATGAATAAACATAACAGTTTAAGTCAGTGGTTCTCAACCTTCCTAATGCCATGACCTCTAAATATAGTTCCTCATGTTGTGGTGACCCCCAACCATATTTTTGTTGCTACGTCATAACTGTACTGTTATGAATTGTAATGTAAACATCTGATACGCAGAATGTATTTCCCTTGTTACAAATTGAACATAATTAAAGCATAGTGATTAATGATAAAAACAGTATGTTTGGGGGAGTATGGACAATGGATGAAGGGATTGGAATTACAGCCAACCGATTCAGCTCTGACTTTTTGGGAATTGCACTTGTGTGAATTATAGTTCACCAGGCACCAAAGAGCATTCTAAACTACACCAACAATAGAATTGAACCAAACTTGGCATACAGGACTTTCATGACCCACGGAAAATACTGGAGGGGTTGGGAAAAATAGACCCTGACATTTGGGAATTGCAATTGTGTGAATTATAGTTCACCAGGCACCAAAGAGCATTCTGAACTACACCAACAATAGAATTGAACCAAACTTGGCATACAGGACTTCCATGACCCACGGAAAATACTGGAGGGGTTGGGAAAAATAGACCCTGAGATTTGGAAATTGCAATTGTGTGAATTATAGTTCACCAGGCACCAAAGAGCATTCTGAAATACACCAACAATAGAATTAAACCAAACTTGGCATACAGGACTTCCATGACCCATGAAAAATACTGGAGGGGTTGGGAAAAATAGACCCTGACATTTGGAAATTGCAATTGTGTGAATTATAGTTCACCAGGCACCAAAGAGCATTCTGAACTACACCAACAATAGAATTGAACCAAACTTGGCATACAGGACTTCCATGACCCACGGAAAATATTGGAGGAATTTGGGGGAGGTATTAACAAAAGATTAGATTTGTCCTACCTTACGTTTCTGAAGAGCCTTCTTTGCTGCCTGAACAGGGGAAAGAAGACTGGGATACCCTCGCCCCTTCACAGGCTGGAGGGCGCAGGAGGTGAGCGGGGAAGGCCTCATCCATGACTGCAGCCATGGAGGGGGCCTCCAGTCGCCCCTCGCGTCCTCCGAAGCCGGGAGGGCGCAGGAGGCGAACGGGGAAGGCCTCATCCATGGCTGCAGCCATGGAGGGGGCCTCCCAGTCGCCCCTCGCGTCCTCCAAAGCCGGGGGGCGCAGGAGGCGAACGGGGAAGGCCTCATCCATGGCTGCAGCCATGGAGGGGGCCTCCAGTCGCCCCTCGCGTCCTCCGAAGCCGGGAGGGCGCAGGAGGCGAGCGGGGAAGGCCTCATCCATGACTGCAGCCATGGAGGGGGCCTCCAGTCGCCCCTCGCGTCCTCCGAAGCCGGGAGGGCGCAGGAGGCGAGCGGGGAAGGCCTCATCCATGACTGCAGCCATGGAGGGGGCCTCCCGGTCACCTCTCGCGTCCTCCGAAGCCGGGAGGCCGCAGGAGGCGAGCGGGGAAGGCTTCATCCATGGCTGCAGCTATGGAGGGGGCCTCCCAGTCGCCCCTCGCGTCGTCCAAAGCCGGGAGGGCGCAGGAGGCGAGCGGGGAAGGCCTCATCCATGACTGCAGCCATGGAGGGGGCCTCCCGGTCGCCTCTCGCGTCCTCCGAAGCCGGGAGGGCGCAGGAGGCGAGCGGGGAAGGCCTCATCCATGGAGGGGGCCTCCTGTCGCCCCTCGCGTCCTCCGAAGCCGGGAGGCGCAGGAGGCGAGCGGGGAAGGCCTCATCCATGACTGCAGCCATGGAGGGGGCCTCCCGGTCGCCCCTCGCGTCCTCCGAAGCCGGGAGGGCGCAGGAGGCGAGCGAGGAAGGCCTCATCCATGACTGCAGCCATGGAGGGGGCCTCCCGGTCGCCCCTCGCGTCCTCCGAAGCCGGGAGGCGCAGGAGGCGAGCGGGGAAGGCCTCATCCATGACTGCAGCCATGGAGGGGGCCTCCCGGTCGCCCCTCGCGTCCTCCGAAGCCGGGAGGCGCAGGAGGCGAGCGGGGAAGGCCTCATCCATGACTGCAGCCATGGAGGGGGCCTCCCGGTCGCCCCTCGCGTCCTCCGAAGCCGGGAGGCGCAGGAGGCGAGCGGGGAAGGCCTCATCCATGACTGCAGCCATGGAGGGGGCCTCCCGGTCGCCCCTCGCGTCCTCCGAAGCCGGGAGGCGCAGGAGGCGAGCGGGGAAGGCCTCATCCATGACTGCAGCCATGGAGGGGGCCTCCAGTCGCCCCTCGCGTCCTCCGAAGCCGGGAGGCGCAGGAGGCGAGCGGGGAAGGCCTCATCCATGACTGCAGCCATGGAGGGGGCCTCCAGTCGCCCCTCGCGTCCTCCAAAGCCGGGAGGGCGCAGGAGGCGAGTGGGGAAGGCCTCATCCATGACTGCAGCCATGGAGGGGGCCTCCAGTCGCCTCTCGCGTCCTCCGAAGCCGGGAGGGCGCAGGAGGCGAGCGGGGAAGGCCTCATCCATGGAGGGGGCCTCCAGTCGCCCCTCGCGTCCTCCGAAGCCGGGAGGGCGCAGGAGGCGAGCGGGGAAGGCCTCATCCATGACTGCAGCCATGGAGGGGGCCCCCCAGTCGCCCCTCGCGTCCTCGGAAGCCGGGAGGGCGCAGGAGGCGAACGGGGAAGGCCTCATCCATGACTGCAGCCATGGAGGGGGCCTCCAGTCGCCCCTCGCGTCCTCCGAAGCCGGGAGGCACAGGAGGCGAGCGGGGAAGGCCTCATCCATGACTGCAGCCATGGAGGGGGCCTCCCGGTCGCCCCTCGCGTCCTCCGAAGCCGGGAGGGCGCAGGAGGCGAACGGGGAAGGCCTCATCCATGACTGCAGCCATGGAGGGGGCCTCCAGTCGCCTCTCGCGTCCTCCGAAGCCGGGAGGGCGCAGGAGGCGAGCGGGGAAGGCCTCATCCATGGCTGCAGCCATGGAGGGGGCCTCCAGTCGCCCCTCGCGTCCTCCGAAGCCGGTGGGCGCAGGAGGCGAACGGGGAAGGCCTCATCCATGACTGCAGCCATGGAGGGGGCCTCCAGTCGCCTCTCGCGTCCTCCGAAGCCGGGAGGGCGCAGGAGGCGAGCGGGGAAGGCCTCATCCATGGCTGCAGCCATGGAGGGGGCTTCCAGTCGCCCCTCGCGTCCTCCGAAGCCGGTGGGCGCAGGAGGCGAGCGGGGAAGGCCTCATCCATGGCTGCAGCCATGGAGGGGGCCTCCCGGTCGCCCCTCGCGTCCTCCGAAGCCGGGAGGGCGCAGGAGGCGAACGGGGAAGGCCTCATCCATGGCTGCAGCCATGGAGGGGGCCTCCCAGTCGCCCCTCGCGTCCTCCGAAGCCGGGAGGCGCAGGAGGCGAACGGGGAAGGCCTCATCCATGACTGCAGCCATGGAGGGGGTCTCCCAGTTGCCCCTCGCGTCCTCCGAAGCCGGGAGGGCGCAGGAGGCGAACGGGGAAGGCCTCATCCATGACTGCAGCCATGGAGGGGGTCTCCCAGTTGCCCCTCGCGTCCTCCGAAGCCGGGAGGGCGCAGGAGGCGAACGGGGAAGGCCTCATCCATGGCTGCAGCCATGGAGGGGGTCTCCCAGTCGCCCCTCGCGTCCTCCGAAGCCGGGAGGGCGCAGGAGGCGAGCGGGGAAGGCCTCATCCATGGCTGCAGCCATGGAGGGGGCTTCCAGTCGCCCCTCGCGTCCTCCGAAGCCGGTGGGCGCAGGAGGCGAGCTGGGAAGGCCTCATCCATGGCTGCAGCCATGGAGGGGGCCTCCCGGTCGCCCCTCGCGTCCTCCGAAGCCGGGAGGGCGCAGGAGGCGAACGGGGAAGGCCTCATCCATGGCTGCAGCCATGGAGGGGGCCTCCCAGTCGCCCCTCGCGTCCTCCGAAGCCGGGAGGCGCAGGAGGCGAGCGGGGAAGGCCTCATCCATGACTGCAGCCATGGAGGGGGCCTCCCAGTCGCCCCTCGCGTCCTCCAAAGCCGGGAGGGCGCAGGAGGCGAACGGGGAAGGCCTCATCCATGACTGCAGCCATGGAGGGGGCCTCCCAGTCGCCCCTCGCGTCCTCCAAAGCCGGGAGGGCGCAGGAGGCGAACGGGGAAGGCCTCATCCATGGCTGCAGCCATGGAGGGGGTCTCCCAGTCGCCCCTCGCGTCCTCCGAAGCCGGGAGGGCGCAGGAGGCGACCGGGGAAGGCCTCATCCATGACTGCAGCCATGGAGGGGGCCTCCAGTCGCCTCTTCCGTCTTCCGAAGCCGGGAGGGCGCAGGAGGCGAGCGGGGAAGGCCTCATCCATGGCTGCAGCCATGGAGGGGGCCTCCAGTCGCCCCTCGCATCCTCCGATGCCGGTGGGCGCAGGAGGCGAATGGGGAAGGCCTCATCCATGACTGCAGCCATGGAGGGGGCCTCCCAGTCGCCCCTCGCGTCCTCCGAAGCCGGGAGGGCGCAGGAGGCGAACGGGGAAGGCCTCATCCATGACTGCAGCCATGGAGGGGGTCTCCCAGTCGCCCCTCGCGTCCTCCGAAGCCGGGAGGGCGCAGGAGGCGAACGGGGAAGGCCTCATCCATGACTGCAGCCATGGAGGGGGCCTCCCAGTCGCCCCTCGCGTCCTCCAAAGCCGGGAGGGCGCAGGAGGCGAACGGGGAAGGCCTCATCCATGGCTGCAGCCATGGAGGGGGTCTCCCAGTCGCCCCTCGCGTCCTCCGAAGCCGGGAGGGCGCAGGAGGCGAGCGGGGAAGGCCTCCTCCATGGCTGCAGCCATGGAAGGGGCCTCCAGTCGCCTCTCGCGTCCTCCGAAGCCGGGAGGGCGCAGGAGGCGAGCGGGGAAGGCCTCCTCCATGGCTGCAGCCATGGAGGGGGCCTCCAGTCGCCTCTCGCGTCCTCTGAAGCCGGAGGGCCTAGGAGGCGAGCGGGGAAGGCCTCATCCATGGCTGCAGCCATGGAGGGGGCCTCCCGGTCGCCTCTCGCGTCCTCTCAAGCCGGAGGGCGCAGGAGGTGAGCGGGGAAGACCTCATCCATGGCCGCGGCTGTTTGGCTCACACAGGAACCGGCAGCCATTTTTGGGGGGGGGGGCAACCGAGGCGGCTTCGCGACCCCCCGAAAATGGCCCAGCGACCCCCTTGGGTGTCGCGACCCCCAGGTTGAGAACCGCTGGTTTAAGTAATGCACCAGTAAGGCCTTTTCGCGAACCACCATGAGAATTTTGGGGGGGGGGGCTGAAGCCCCCCGAGCCCCCCCCCCCCATGCCTGCATCCAGCCTCTGTTTAAAAGCTTCCAAAGAAGGAGCCTCCACCACACTCCGGGGCAGAGTTCCACTGCTGAACGGCTCTCACAGTCAGGAAGTTCTTCCTAATGTTCAGATGGAATCTCCTCTCTTGTAGTTTGAAGTCATTGTTCCGCATCCTTGTCTCCAAGGAAGCAGAAAACAAGCTTGCTCCCTCCTCCCTGTGGCTTCCTCTCACATATTTGTGGCTATCATATCTCCTCTGAGCAGGTGTGTAGGCGGGAGGGCGGGGGGGGCTTGGGGGCACCATTGCTCAATATATCTCATATGCATGAGATCTGAGGCCCATGCTCAATATATCTCATATGCATGTGGGTATTGGCGTAACGATAGAAAAGGTTTGCTAGGATAGATCCTCTTTCACTCAGACTCAGCCACCCCCCCCCCCCCCCAAATCAAAATCCTGGCTACGGGCCTGCCTCTGAGGAAACACAACCTACAAACTATCTACAGATCCAGCAAATGCTACATTCAGAACAAGAGGGATCCTCTCACTTCAGCAGGAGCCTACCGTATACCATTCAGCTGTGGACAAGTCTACATAGGGACCACCAAATACAGCATTTCCCAAACACGAATCAAGGAACATGAAAGGCACTGCAGACTTCTTTTTTTTTTTTTTTTTTGTCATGTCAGGAGCAAGTCGCTTCTGGTGTGAGAGAATTGGCCGTCTACAAGGACGTTGCCCAGGGGACGCCTGGATGATTTGATGTTTTTATCATCCTTGTGGGAAGCTTCTCTCATGTCCCTGCATGAAGAGCTGGAGCTGATAGAGGGAGCTCTTCCGCCTCTCCCCGGATTTGAACCTGCGACCTGTCGGTCTGGCAGTCCTGCCGGCACAGAGGTTTAACCCTACTTCAACCAGAGAAGTCAGCCATAGCAGAGCACTTGATGAACCAACCTGGACGTAGCATATTATTTGAGAACACAGAAATGCTGGACCACTCTAACAACCACAATGTCAGGCTACACAGAGAAGTCATTGAAATCCACAAGCATGTGGACAATTTCAACAGAAAGGAAGAAACCATGAAAATGAACAAAATCTGGCCACTAGTATTAAAAAACTCTAAAATTATAAGAGCAAATAAAGAACAACACTCAAACATAGGGGAGCTCCAGATAAGAAACAATCAGGGACACCTAATCACCTCTCAGCCAAGGATTCCCCCAGGCAGTAACAAGCTACACCTAAAAACTGTCAGGCCATCAAATGCTAATCAGGGTGGCCAATTGAAACATTCACACCTAACTCCAACAGACAAGAGTTCTTTCTCCCACCCTAGACCTTCCACAGATATATAAGCCCAATTTTCCCAGTTTCCAACAGACCTCACAACCTCTGAGGATGCCTGCCATAGATGCCGATGAAATGTCAGGAGGGAATGCTTCTAGAACATGGCGATACAGCCTGAAAAACCCACAACAACCCAATAATAATAATAATAATAATAATTATTATTATTATTATTATTATTGTTTACTATTATTTTACCCTACATCATCTCAACAAATAATGGAAATTGTATTTTCATTAGGACTACATCATGTGTCTGTTGTGTTGATAGCAATTTTTATTCTTTTATTGGTTTACTACAATATAACACCCCCAGTGTTTCTCAAATTGTACTCTTCCAGGTATTTTGGACTTCAGCTTCCAGAAATCCCAGCCAGTTAACCAGATATTAACCAGAAACTCAAAGGAAATATCAATAAGAAACCGGAGACAAAAATTAATAATAACCAAAACATACTTAAGTGAGAAGACTGTCAACTTGGGAAGACCTGGAAGTTTATTTTTTTCACCCCCTTTCTATATTTTTTTCCCTTGACTTTATTTCCTTGTCTCCTCCTTACCCTTTTGTGTATTTTTTTCTTTTTCTTTTTTCTTCTCCTAATCTTGAGGAGCAACATTTATTCTCAATAAAAAATATATTTTTAATAAAGAAATTGTGGGTGCTGAAGTCCAAAACTACTGGAGGAGCAATGTTTCAGAAACACTGGCCTAGGGCCCTTCCACACTGCCCTTTATGCCAGGTTTCGGCCCCAGATTATTTGCTTTAAACTAAAATATATGCCAGATACTTATTTACTTACTTAGGCGATCCCTCGTTGGACGAGTAAGATGGTCTTCCTTGATGACTATTTTTGTGGGTTTGTAGGTGGCTGTGGAGCCCTATTCTTGACCCGCATCTTCTCCCACAGTGAAGGCATTGGTTTCCAGGTGGAAGGCAGTCCTGGTCAGGGTTGGCTTGACGCGCCTTCCTCCTGGCACATTTCTCTCTTTCACCCTCCACTCGTGCCTCCTCGAATTCTGCAGCACTGCTGGTCACAGCTGACCTCCAGCTGCCAGATAACCTGGGATCAGATGGGATATAGGAACAGTGTGAAAAGGCCTTTTGAGAGTCTGCTTTCCAAGCTAAATCATTTCCTCAGTATCTCCATCATTCATCCAATTGAAAATAATAGGATTTGTTATTATTCATGTGAAGTCTGGGACGATATTCCCCGTAGATATAAGGCTCATATTCTACCCTACCTTTCTCCAACTATGGCAGGCTGATGCAGATTAAAACAAAACAGGGTTTAAAAATCATTATAATAAACAACCAAATAATAATACAATGTTATCCATTAAAAACCATACCAATTTTAAAACTATTTAAAAGCATTTACAACAGAATAAGAATTTAAAAAAGACCACACACATATTTTCAAAGATCTTTCCCACAATGACCCATTCATAGGCTAAGAAGAAGAAGAACAAAAAGAACAACAACAACGCCTGTCATCTGCTGATGAAATGAGGACAGAGAGGGGTGAGTCTAGCCTTCCTTGGGTAGGAATTCTGCAGAATGGGAGGGGACACCAAGAAGGCCTTTCACATTTTTTAAAATTGTGATGTTGTGACCCCATACTTGCCTGGGACTGTGGTGGAACCACACAAAAGCTCTTCTCTGAGGACCTAAAATTCAAGCAGTCATATAGTGTGTTTCATATAGTCTGTTTCAGGGTTTCTTAACCAGGGTTCCCTCCAACTGTAGGTTTCTGAGAGGTCAGTTGGGTTTTGAGATTTGGGGGCGGGGAAGAGGCACAATTGTTGAATTGTAGATTGGGGGGGGGGGCACATTTGTTGAGTTCTGTGTGTTCCTGAACACCTGAAAATTATTTGAAGTGTTCCTACATGTGAAATGGTGGATAAGTGACAGTTAATAACCAGTACTCTCAACTGTGCCCAGAAATAGAAAATGTTCTCTAGTGCCCACAAGTGGCCAATGTAAATATTGCACCCTGGAAATTCTGGTAAAAATGCAAAAAGCGTAAGAGGAACCCATCCCCAGTGTATCAGGAGATGGTCACCCATGTGAGCCTTCCTTCTCCCCATCAATCAGACTGAATCAGCACACATATGCAATAAAGAGTAACAACCAGACAACTAATTCCAGAGCAGTTACCACCATGGCGGATATACATAAAATGGTAATTTCATCCCAGCTCATTGCTACAAAAGTGAGTAATTATGAAAAATGAATTACTGCTTAGCTCTTGTTTATATGTTTGAGCACTGGTCTCCAGAATCATAGTTCATCAATATGTATGGATTGGGCTGTGACACAGCTACTCAGTAGCCAGCTGCATTAAAGCCAGAGGCGGCCCTAGGTAATTTTCAATGGTAAGCAAAGAGGAGGAGGAAAAGACCATAATGATCTAAAAAGCTATAGACGAATCCCCTTGTTGTGCCATCTTTACAAAGTTCCGGAGAGACTTGTTTTGCATAGAATTATGGAAAAAATAGACCCATGCATGATTCCACAGCAAGCTGGCTTCAGGAAAGGCAAAAGCTACACATCACAAGTGTTGAACCTGACTCAGCACATAGAAGATGGTATTGAAAGGCAGCAGATCACAGGAGTTGCCTTCATAAACCTGTCAACAACTTATGACACTGTAAATCATCACCTTCTCCTGAAAAACTTATCACAAAGGACTACCACCTCACTCGTTTAATAGGAAATCTGCTACAAAACAGAAGCTTTTTGTTGAATTCCAGGCCAGAGAAGCAGATGGAGAAAACAGAGGAATGGCCTGCCTCAGGGGAGTGTGCTTGCTCCATCAATGTTTAACATTTACACAAATGATCAGCCAGTGCCAGTGCCCCCCCACACACACGCAACACCACGCCCCCTCACTCCCCCACCACACACACACACATGCAACACCACGCCCCCTCACTCCCCTGCCCCCCCCCACACACATGCAACACCACGCCCCCTCACTCCCACGCCCCGCCCCACATGCAACAACCACACTCCTCACTCTGCCGCCCCACACACACATGCGCAACACCACGCCCCGTCACTCCCCCGCCCCCCCACACTCTCACAACACCACGCCCCCTGATTCCCCCGCCTCACACACACACACGCAACACCATGCCCCTTCACTCCCCCGCCCCCCCCACACACACGCAACACCACGCCTCCTCACTCCCCCGCCCCACACACACACACAACACCACGCCCCCTCACTCCCCCGCCCTGCCCCACACGCAACACCATGCCCCCTCACTCCCCCGCCCCACACACACGCAACACCATGCCCCCTCACTCCCCCCCCACACACGCAACACCACGCCCCCTCACTCCCCCGCCCCCCCCACACACGCAACACCACACCCCTCACACCCCAGGGCCGGGAAAATGCAAGATTACAGGAAGAGCTGGGCATGGCTACGCCCACCTTGCAAAGCCGGGCCTCGCAAAGCCGCAGATGCAAAGAGGGAGGAGGTGGGGGTGGGTAACAGCTGTTCCTGAAGGCCATGCCCCCAGCATTTACGATTCACTGGCGGATCGTAAGGAAGATGGCGGACGCGGCTTCGATATGGGCAAAACACTTCCAGGTTGCTAAAATGCGTCAATATCACTTCTAATTATGAAATAATCTATATATATAAATTTGTTAGGGGCATCCAACGAGGAAACAAAACTCAAAAATCCCCC
The DNA here is from genome assembly GCF_037176765.1 of Anolis sagrei. Lineage (NCBI taxonomy): Eukaryota > Metazoa > Chordata > Lepidosauria > Squamata > Anolidae > Anolis > Anolis sagrei. Next base: position 167,057,821 of record NC_090023.1, read on the forward strand.
AACGAAACTTAACCAAAATTCCCATGCCCATAACACAACCCACAAGGTACAAACATATCTACTCAAAATGAAAAACAACACAACAACACACTCACAAAACGGCAAAACAACAAAACTCAAAAATCCCCCAACGAAACTTAACCAAAATCCCTGTGCCCATAACACAACCCAGAAGGTACAAACATAATTACTCAAAATGAAAAACAACACAACAACACACAAAACGGCAAAACAACAAAACTCAAAAATCCCCCAATGAAACTTAACTAAAATCCCCGTGCCCATAACACAACCCACAAGGTACAAACATATCTACTCAAAATGAAAAACAACACAGCAACACACTCACAAAACGGCAAAAGAACAAAACTCAAAAAAACCCCAACGAAACTTAACCAAAATTCCCATGCCCATAACACAACCTACAAGGTACAAACATATCTACTCAAAATGAAAAACAACACAACACACTCACAAAACGGCAAAACAACTGAGCATGCGCATTGGCGCCCAGCCGCAAGTTCCATCGCGCGCGCACATGGCCTTCCGGCCAACGTTCCCTCTGCGGAAACCATGCCCACTCCAAGCCCCGCCGCGCCGCTTCCCGCACACACCCCCCCCTGCCGCACACACACACGCAACCCCACGCTCCATCACTCCCCCCGCCGCCGCACACACACACGCAACCCCACTCCCCCCGCCGCCGCACACACACACGCAACCCCAGGCTCCATCACTCCCGCCGCCGCCGCACACACACACGCAACCCCAGGCTCCATCACTCCCCCCGCTGCCGCACACACACACGCAACCCCACGCTCCATCACTCCCCTGCCCCAATCTTACCTCCTTTTACTTCAGGCCACCTCCAAACCCCACCCCGCCCCTTCCCGCCCTGTCAAAATCTAGGAAAGACAGGAAGGAAGGAAAGAAGGAAGAAAGAGAAAGGGAGGTAAAAAAAAAGGGGGAAGGAAGGAAAGTTAGAGGAAGAAGAAAAGGAAAGAAAAGGAAAGATGGAAGGAAAGGAAAGAGAGACAGCAGAAGAGAAAGAAAAAGGGGGAAGGAAGGAAAGAGATAGAGAAAGAAGAGGAGAAGGAAAGATGGGAAGGAAGGAAGGAAGGAGGGAGGGAGGGAGGGAGGGAGGGAGGGAGGGAGGGAGGGAGGGAAAGAAGGAGAGAAAGAGGGAAGATTGGCCACAGCAACACGTGGCGGGTAAAGGTTGTTATTTCTATTATTATTATGATGATGCTATTATTCTTCCTCTGAAACCCTTTTAGGGGGAATGGGAGAGGTGTCAGGTCCCAGAGGCAATGCATTGCATTATTGTTATTGTTATGATGGTGGTGAAATAAAAGGAAATAAAAAGTGAAAGAAGGAAGCAAACAGGGAGGGAAGAAAGGCAAAGGAAGAAAGGGGGAGGGAATGAAGGAAAGAGAGGATGAAACCAAGTAGTGAAAGAAAGAAAGAGGTAGAGAAGGAAGAAAGGAGAGAAAGGGGGAGGATAAGGGGGAAGGAATAGGTAGGGACCTCTCTTTCATAATAGTCCAGATATCTACCTCAACTTTGATAAGTTTTACTATAGGCCACAGCAACGCGTGGCAGGGCACAGCTAGTAACAAATAAATAACAAATAAAGAAATTAATGATCTGGATCACCCAAGCCTAATATATATATATATATATATACACACACACACACACACACACACACACACTAGCCGTCCCCTGCCACGCGTTGCTGTGGCCCAGTCTGATGATCTGGAAAATAAAGTAATGAGAAAGTGTTCTAGTATATGTAATGTCTTTATGCTTGTGGGTAAACAGTATTTCTTGTTGTTTCTTTGTCACTGTTGATGTGGAGATTGTCTGGTTTGCCTACTCTGGAACATGCAACATATAATTCTTTAGGGATCCCTTTCAAATCTGTGATATTATATTTTCCATATGTGTGTGTGTGTGTGAATCATATAGATCTATCTCTATCTATGGTTGGATGGCTCTTTGTCAGGAGGGCTTTGATTATGTTTTCTTGCTCTGGTGAAGGGAGTTGGTCTGGACGGCCATGCAGTACATAAATACCCCTTTGAGGCAAAATTTCCTAGCAAACAATCATCTAAGTAAATGCAGCCAGACCACAAATAGGCAGCTTTGTTACATTATCTGACTAACAAGGTTATCCTCTGATCATATTAAAGTGTTTTAAACTGTTGTTGTTGTGTGCCCTCAAGTCATTTCCGATTTATGGATACCCTAAGGCACACATAACAAAGTGCAATTCATCAGGTATCAAAGGGCCCTTCCACATTGCCATGTAACCCAGAATAACAAGGCAGATAATCCACATTATTTCTTTGAACCGGGTTATCTGAGTTCACACTGCCATATAATCCAGTTCAAAGCAGAGAATCCATATTTTATATGACAGCGTAGATGGGGATGAATACCCTTTCTACACTGCCTTATATCCCAGGATCTGAACTGAGATTATTTGCTTTAAACTGGGTTAAACACTGCCAGATAATAATAATAATAATAATAATAATAATAATAGGCTTTATTTATTAATCTGGGATAAGAAAATAATCTGGGTTCAGATCCTGGGTTATAGGGCAGTGTAGATCCAAAACCCCTTCTACACAGCTGTATCCAGATTCTCTGCTTTGAACTGAACTGCTTTGAACTGCACTGTAGACTCAGGGCCCTTCCACATAGCCACATATCTCAGAATATCAAGGCAGAAAAATCCACATGATCTGAGTGTGGACTCAGATGACCCAGATCAAAGCAGATATTGTGGGATTTTCTGCCTTGATATTCTGGATTATATGTTTGTATGGAAGGTCGCTGACAGGTCCTATATCCTAGGATCTGATCCCAGATTTTCTGCTTTAAACTGGATTATATGAGTCTGCACTGCCAGATAATCTGGGATAAACTGAAAACCTGGGATCAGATCCTGGGATATAAGGTCTGTCTGGAAGGGCCCTGTGATAATCCAGTTCAAAGCAGATAATATGGATTATGTGCCTTGATATTCTGGATTATATGTTTGTATGGAAGGTCCCTAACAGGTCCTATATCCTAGGATCTGATCCCAGATTTTCTGCTTTAAACTGGATTATATGAGTCTGCACTGCCAGATAATCTGGGATAAACTGAAAACCTGGGATCAGATCCTGGGATATAAGGTCTGCCTGGAAGGGCCCTGTGATAATCCAGTTCAAAGCAGATAATATGGATTCTGTACCTTGATATTCTGGATTATATAGTTGTGCAGAAGGGTCCTAAACGTCCTTCTACACTGCCATATAATCCAGGTCAAAAAGGATAATCTGGATTTCTTCAAATAATCTGGATGTCTTCACAATTTGCACTGTAGTTTAACATCCCTTTAACTGCCAGGGCTCAATGCTAGGGAATTCTGGGGGTTGTCGTTTTAGGGCCCTTCCACACAGCCTTATATCCCAGAATATCAAGGCAAAAAATCCTACATTGTCTGCTTTGAACTGGGTTATCTGAGTCCACACTGCCATATATTCCAGTTCAAAGCGGAAAATGTGGGATTTTATTCAGCTGTGTGGAAGGACCCCCACAATGCCTTCTCTGCCAAAGCCCAGCAAACTACAGCTCCCAAGATAGTACAGCACTGAGCCAGGGCAGTTGAAAGTGTGGCACTGCATTCATTCCATAGTGTAGTTCAGGCATGGGCCAACTTGGGCCCTCCAGGGGTTTTATATGGAAGTGGGACCTGAAGTCGGCCCATGTAGAAGCACTCAAAGGCAAAGCATGAACAGAGCACCCCTCTTTCCTTCCTTCCCCGGGGCACCTGCATGCTGTCTCCTCTCCGGGTTCCACAATGGAGCCCTTTGGAGGTGGTGCATCCCTCGTGGGCTGATGCACCCCCCTCCCCACGAACGGCGAGTGACTAACCCACTGAGACGGCGGGGTGGGCTGCTTTCCCCCAAGTCACCCTATGGGAGCACAGCAGGAAGACACCTGATGCCTGGAGGAGGCAGCAGCACCACCTTCAGAGGGAGCTAGGCTTCATCGCCTTGAGGCAAAGAATGGAAGCACAGGGGGAAGGCGCGGGAAAGAAAAAGAGCAGCTGTGCTGCCCATACAGCTGCTCTCGCCTCCTCGCGCGCGCACCGAGTGGAGGCAAACAGAGGAGCCCGCCTTCCCCGTCCAACTGTGGGGCATATGCGCGGAGCCAGAAGGGAGGCGGCGGAGGGAGTCAAGCCCCAGGCCAAAGCGGCCCCGTCTCCGTGTAGCCTTCAAGAGGGAGAGGGAGGCAGAGAAAGGTTGCAACTCGCAACTGTGGAGGGGCATTTACAGAGGCACCTCTGCGCCCCTGGCAAAAAAAAGTGTACTGCAACCGCTTACTTAGCATAATGGACAAACCGGCCCTGATTAAAGCACTACTAACAGAGAGGTCATGAGTTCAAAGCCAGCTTGGGTTGGAGAAAGCTCCTAACCATTAATAATCTAGCTTGCTGTTGACCTATGCAGCCCAAAAGACAGTTGCATCTGTCAAGTAGAAATTTAGGTACTGCTTTATGCAGGGAAGCTAATTTAACTAATTTACGACACCATAAAACCTTCCAGTAGCATGCGTAAGAATGAGGAAGTAATTCATCAAGGACTCTGTGTCACAAGTGGACGGTGAAGCAACAGCTCCCTCTGTGGCCAGAATCAAGCATACCCTCATGAAGCCAGAAAGCTGGAATGTTAAATTGGCTCTGTGACTGTCTATATATGTTGTATGTTTGCCATGAATATGTGCATTATAATCTTCCCTGAGTCCCCTGCAGGGTGTAAATAAATAAATATTGACTATGACTCTTTGAAAAACATTTAAAGAGTAGCTTCAGGGACAGACTGTCAGGATCCATACCATGGTCATGCCCTTTTTATTAAAAAGTAAGCTGTCGTGAGTCCCTCTTTGGAGGTGAGAAGGAGGGGAAATAAATAAGTAAATAAGTAAAAGTAACTTTCTAAGCTCAGGTCATGGTACCAGCAGTGATCCACTGGCCCCTCAGCTGCTATCTCAAATGTAATCATTTGTGTATTGGGGCCCTATATCCCAAGATATGATCCCAGGTTTTCTACTTTAAAATGGATTATATGAATCCGCACTGCCAGATAATCTGGGATAAACAGAAAACCTAGGATCAGATCCTGGGATATAGGGCCTGGTTGGAAGGACCCTAAGAGGATAGAAGTCTAGCCTAGAGCATACAGTTGGATTCTCTACTAGTGATCTATTGCTGAAAAGCAATCTATGCATTTCAGCAAAGGGAACTAAATGGGATCAGCTAAGAGAGAGAAAGTACACAACCAAAGAAAGGAGCTGAGTGGGCTCTGGGCCTATTAACAGTACACAAATATACAATAGTGTTATTTGTTGTTGTTTGCTGCCCTCAAGCCAGCTTTGAATTATGACAATTATATAAAAAAGAGACCTCCAAGTTATGCACAACCTTGCTTAGGTCATGCAGACACTATCTCATCAGATGGGGGAAATTGCCCATTTACAATATACCTTTTTCACTTTTATTACGGAGCCCGCCAACTCCTATCCAATGACATAGATCTACTTCTGGTAGGAGCTCCATGGCACAAGTCATAAGTCACCACTGCAGCAACATAGGAAGCTTCCCGTGTTGCATAGGTAACAGGAGAAGCCAGCAGTGGATGCTTCCCCCCATGGAATGGGGTGAGGGAAAGACGGACAATGTGGAGTGATGGGTTGCCCATGCACCCCGCCAGGCCCCTCCAGATTCGCCACAATGTGAGGTAAATCCTGGCTTTAATGTGATGAGGTCTTCAGAGCCATGGTTCCACTGGCTGAGTCTACCCATCCCTTTTAGGGAGAATTCAAACTTGATTTGCTTTAAGACCCATTTATTTGTATCCTTAGCACAGTATCCTCAAAACTCTCTTCTAGTGCCACATTTCAAATGAACTCATGTTCTTTTCTTTAGCTTCCTTCCTTGTCCAGTTTTCGCAACTACAATGGTGTAGTAGTTTTCAGTAATGGACTATGATTCTGGAGATCAGAGCTCTAATCCTCACTCAGTCATGGAAACTCATTGGGAAACATTGGCCAAGTTATATTCTCTCCATCTTGGGGGGGGGGGGGAGGCAAAGGACTCCATCCCCCTACCTCCAAGAGATCTTACCAAGGATAGGATCAGTATAGGTTGGAAACAAATTGATGGGAAATAAAAAATAGCACTTGATCTGACTTCAACTACCATGGCAACATCCTATGGTATCTTTATGCTTCTAGTCCGACAAGTCATCAAACATCTCTGGCAGAGTATTCTAAATGCCCTTCCCTAAGCCGCCAATTCTAGAATTCTAAGGGATGTTGCCATGGCAATTACAATGGAATATAGCACTACAATTATGTTGTAAGAATGGATCAAGAGAGAGATCAACTAAGGAAGATATCCAAGGCAAGTCAAGCAACACAATCCATTGCCAAGCTATGAGATTCTTAAAACTGCAATTAAAAAAAGAAAAGGCAAACGTTTCCAAACTTTGATTAAACTTAATAGAAGAACAATGGGATGGGTGGGTAAATAATACGAGTCTGCCATTTGGAAGAAATCCTATATATTTTTAATATGTAGCTCTCCCAAGTCTTACTCTGTTAGTCCCTTTCAAAAAGGTTTTTTAAAAGGACATCTATTTATTTTAATTTGAGATTCAGAAGTCTGCATGAAACAGTTGCTCTTTCATCTGAAACAACAACAGCAACAAATGATCCATTAACTCTGACACCGTTCTTGGTATGCATTTTGTTACGGAGGCATTACAATGTGGTATGAATCATTTAGTCATTATGTGACTAACCCCAGACTTCATATTTTTCATTATTATTAATATTTAGTGTCTTTCAGAAAATTAAGGGTCCGACTTAACTAAGGTTAAAAAGCTGATGACACCATGCACTGAAGATTGCAAATGTATATTAACGAAACTTGGTAGGTTTTGGCTTCAGCTTCCCTCTTTTTAGTAATCAGTCATTGAACTGTGCTAAACATCTATCAAGCTTTCGGCTTCTTTTTTACCCAGCCTTCCGACATTTCATTAATAAGGTGACTTGATTAATGGCTGCAATAATATATGTGGCGTAAGATATGATATGTTCACATTAAATTTTAATCAAACATTACTAAATTCAGAAAACATTAAGTAAATCATGACTGATGAGGTAATATTGCCATGCTGTTGTATTGATGGTTAGAGACGAAAACTCGCCATGGAGAGTTTACAGATGGAGGGGAAACCAATTCCAGGGAAACAATTCTCTCAACTTCAGGTGTTCTGTTTTCATTACAGCTGAACAGTAGCTCCACCACATGATTGTGTGCCAGGACCCAGTTTTCAGCACCTTGGTTTTGGTGCCAGAAACCAGGGTTCTGACATAGGACATTGCAGCTGCTGACCCTGAAAAAAAACGGTTAGTGTTTTGGTGGGGAAATTACTTTTGTGCTTGGCAGGAAATACATTTTCAAGTAAGGGGGAGTGTATATAAGGAGTGACCAACTGGTGCCGAGTAATCTCGGCTTTATGCATGTCTAATTGTGCCAAAACATAAAACAGCCTGTCTTCATTTCAAGTCATCTCCTGAGAAGTGAAATTATCAATGTGACTTCTGTGGTGGGCAGAGAGAGGTCAGGTTACCCTTTCATCCTCTCTAGTTTGGTAAATGGAAGGAAAAAGGAAGAGGGGCAGACCAAGGGCAAGATGGATGGATGGGATCCTTGAAGTGACTGAATTGACCCTGAAAGAGCTGGGGGATGGTGACGGCCAACCGGGAGCTCTGGCGTCGGCTGGTCCATGAGGTCACGAAGAGTCGGAAACAACTGAACGAATGAACAACAACAAAGTTTGGTGAATGTGCAGTCCTACAATAACCCTGCAATGAACACTGTCACTCGTCTCACTGCTACTGTCATTCATTTCATTTTATTTGAAACATTTTTCTTCTATTCTTTAGACTAGGGACCTCTTCACACTGGCTGCTGGAATAGCCATGCATTGTCACAAATCCAGTGATCACTATCAGGGGGCATGGGGAACCCGTCGCCCCACGTCCCACATTACCTGGCTTATCAGCTGGGCTATCCTATGAGGGGAAGCACTGACTGTCCACCTCCCTCCCAAAGCAACACAGGAAGCCTCCCGTGTTGTCACCATGGTGGTACACTCCACTTTGCCACCACTTTTCATCATCATCATCATCATCATCATCATCATCATCATCATATTTAATTACTTATTAATCGCCCTCCATCCGAGAATGCTCTAGGCAATTTACAGCTAAATTGTAAAACATAAAATACATACAGACAGAAATTAAAAATTAACAGAGATCGAATGCTCTAGTAAAAAGCCAGGTCTTAAGTGCTAGAGTAAAAGGTCCTAAGTCACGCATGGTTCTCATGTAGGGTGGCAAGGAATTCCATAAGACAGGGGCAGAAATAGAAAAAGCCCTGTGTCTGGTACTTTCTAAGTGCACTTCTCTAGGACCCGGTATATAGAGTAAGTCACGTTGGGCTGGTCGTTGCGACCTCCAATGATGAGAGAAGGAGAGGCGGTCCCTAAGGTACGATGGACCCTGGCAGTAAAGAATTTTAAAGGTCAGAACTAACATCTTATACAGGCCATGGTACTCAGTTGGAAGCCAATGTAAATGTTGCAGCACTGGTGTTATATGGCATTTCATGGGCGTTCTTGCGAGTAACCTGGCTGCCGCATTGTGAACAATACGGAGCTTTCGGGTCGTAGACATCGGAAGACCAACATACAGGGCGTTGCAATAGTCCAGCCTAGACATGACCGTGGCATGGATGACAGTTGCCAGAGCCTCGTCAGATAGGTAGGAAAAAGGCCTGTTTGCTGGCAGCCGTGACCTGAGCTTCCATTGTCAGCTACGAATCCAGGACGACACCTAAGCTCTTAACAGTGGTCGATGGAGATAGAGCGGCACCATCAAAGGTGGGTAATGGATGAGTCAGACCTGCCGGGCGGCCATGCCAGAGAATCTCAGTCTTCGCCGGGTTCACCTTCAGTCTGCTAGCACATAGCCAGTTCGACAGAGCTTCCAGACATCGGGTGAAATTGTCTGGAATTGATATTGCTCCAGGCTCCAAGTGCAGAAGGAGTTGGGTATCGTCCGCATATTGGTAGCAGTCCAGGCCGAAACTCCAAGCCAAACTAGATGTTGAACATCTAACATAGATGTTGAAGAGAAGAGGAGAGAGAATTGCACCTTGGGGGACCCCACATAGGGGGATCTATCGGAGACTTGATCCATGTACTCCACGCGTTGACTCTGGTTCTGGAGAAAAAACCTGACCGCAAACTCTGGACATGGCAAGACGGTGAATCATTAGATCGTAATCGACGGTGTCAAACTCTGCGATAAGGTCGAGAAGTACCAATAGCGCGGATCCACCATTGTCAGACTGGCGACGGAGTTCATCCGTAATGGCAACCAGGACTGTCTCCGTCCCATGGCCCCGGCGAAAACCTGACTGGAAAGGGTCCAGGCCAGCTGTGTCATCCAGGAATTGTTGCAATTGTCCCAGTACAGCCCGCTCTATCACCTTACCTAAGAATGGCAGATTAGAAACAGGACGGTAATTGGCAAGGGTCATAGGATCCAAGATAGGTGTCTTTAACAAGGGACTTTTAAGCATGGAGCCCTGTCGGAAGTAGTAGTGTGTTGTGTAGTGGGAGCTGGCACGCTCCATGTTTAAAGGGGCGGTGAAGTGGAGCATGTCACAGATTCTTCCCTCATCTGATGAGGGGGAAAATACTATTTATCTGTGTTTTTTAAATTTATTGTGTATTTTTGTGGCATTTAATCATTGCCTTTTATGTTGTAAGCTGCCCCAAGTTGCCATGGGGAGATGGGGTGGGATATAAATAAAGATTGATTGACTGATTGAGGCAGATTATGCAGCCCCTTGCATATTGGAGGCTTGCCTGACTACTTTCCTTCACCCTCAGAGACTAGGATAATGGCCACTGGAAAGCCATTAGTTAAATATTAGTATCATGCTGCATTAGCCTGTACAAATAAACACAATTGATTCTGTAGCACTATACAATCACAGTCCACTTTAAATGCCATGGGCACAATTTACTTAAATCACCGTGATTCCACCCTATGTACTTCTGGGGAAATGTGCATAAGATTATACTTCACTACAAAGCTTTTTAGGCTGATGTGGCATTGACACCTTTGTAATCAAACAGCCAGGTTAGGAAGAAATTCTGCCTTTCCTTATGCCCTTCCCAGATCAAATTCTTCCTCAACTTGCCTCTTAAAATGTTACTTTTCAGTTAAAATCTTAAGTTAAAACATTACATTTAAAAATATTAAGTTAAAATATGTCATGTTAAATTAAAATATACAAATTAAGTTAAAATGTGAATTTGTTTAAAAAAAATATGTAATAGATATACCCTGAAATAATAAAGGATTCAATGAATGTCAGATACACTGCATAAACAGAGCTGCAAGTGAATAAAATAAGTTAATATGTTAATTATGGGAAAATGGGTTTTGGAGTACACTCAGTTGATTATGGATTTGTTCCAAAAACTCAGGATTGAATTACTAATACAAATTCAAGGTGTTTCCAGAATGTGTCAAAATGCAAGTTCTAAAAGCGGGGCAAAAAATCCTGGGACCTGAAAGCAAGTCCACACACTGACCTGTAGGCCCCCACTGTCCTCACACCTTTCTTTGAAGTGGATCAAGTTGGAGAGGGCACAGGGAACATTGGAGAGGGCACAGGGAGAGATTAAAAAAAATATCTGAGATGCATTGGATCTCATATGCACACATACGGAGATCCCAGTGTACACACAAGCAGATTTCTGATCTCTCTCTTCACCCAACTGTTAATTCAAGCTTTGCTTAATATCATAAGAAAGAAAGGAATGGTTGGAGAGAGTTCTGATTGCTTTCCAATCATGCTTCCCTTTAGCCACCTATGTGTCTATGGCTTCATTTTTTTGACAGCTCGATCAGCTGTTTTGGGCTTTTAAAAAATGCATGTGCGTTGGAGCAGTCCACACAGGGGAATAGGAAAGAAGTCACCTGTTTCCCATGACTGCAGGAATATACAGTCATGCGAAAGTACACATTTTTGGGTGCAATCAGGTTTTAAGTGCACCTTTTAAAATTGTGCTTTTCAGCTGTTAACCTGATTCTGCCCACACTTTCCCCAAATGTCATTTAGAACACCACCACATCCCCACCCCACCCCCACCACCCCGCCTTTATCCCAGTTACTTTCGGGTTTTACTGCATGTATAGAAGGGCCATTAGAGGGATGGACTAAACCTGTTTTAGGAAACACTAAACCATTACACCTATTCTAGTTTTAGGACTCAGAGAAAGGGAGAAAAAGGTAAAATGGAAAGAAGGATTGCAAGACCAACATGTGGGTAGTTCACAATTTCCCAGAAGTACAAACCATGGCCCCTATTCCACTTTAGAAAATAAAGCAGATAGAATTATAAATACATACATTTGGATTTTAATGCATTTTCCTTGGCTATAGCCAGCCTTCTATATTTGCTGCATTACATGTTTAACTGATTTCGCTTTTGTCTTTTAATTAATGCATCATAAGGTAGCAAAAGTACAATCTAACTTTGTGTTGGGTTGAAAGGGTGTTTCAGGGTTTCTTGTTAAACTTAGTGGGAAGTACTTCTGAGGAAACACATACAGGATTATAGTGTGAGCTGCATTTTTACTCTTTCCCACAATATTCTCCCAATTCTGAGAGCAGTTTATTTATGCATCTATTTCATTCTTCATTCCCTAAAACGTAATTTAGAAGTAATGTTCTGACTTTTTGGTAAGTTATTTCACATCAGTTCCTACTTGTGACAATACTGTAGCACTTTTTTTTTACTTTTAAACATAATTATTCAGTTGGTCCTAGATTAGTCCACAGCAAAGTCCTAAATTTGTAGAATGTGAACTTCATGAACTTGTATTGATACTGTGTAGGTGGTTATCTAAGCCCTGGTAAAAGATAATGGGCTCTTATTTGGTGCAAGTCTGAAACAGACTTGATGACACCTGAAAATACTTACATTTTGACTAGATGGGTGGTTCCCAACCTGTGGGTCCCCAAGTGTTTTGGACTACATCTTCCAGAAATCCCAGTCAGTTTACCAGCTGTTAGAATTTCTGGGTCTTGAAGTTCAAAACATCTGGGGACCCACAGGTTGAGAACTACTAGAGTAGCTGCTCAGGGCCTAGCTAAATTGAGTAAAATCTGCCTAACTCAAATACATGTAAGAGATGAATTATTGCTGTTGTTTTACAAGGAGTAGAGTGTGTGGGTTGTGGGAAATAAGTCTATCTCCGCACACACACGCACACACGGCTGCTTTAAGTGATTTTTTATCTAGACCAACTAAGATATGAAGAAGAGAACTGGATTGGTTGAAGGCTCTACTGGAAAGAAGCCTAGGAAGAGAAGATATCAGACAGAGAAGTATAGCTCCAGATCATCCTCTATAGCCAATAAAAATAGGTCTTCACCCCTATCCCACATGTAAACTAAAGAGAAAAAATACAAATGAGATACATATGGCTACTCTAGTACATGTAGTTTCATTAAGCAACAAGGCAAAATCCGGAAAAGTAGCTTGGATTGAGTCAATCTTCAAAAAGGGATATTTACACCACAGATTAAATAAACCCTCTCATATACAGAAGTACACTTCTGAACTGATATCATAGTGCAGTCCTCTGAAAGAAACCCTGGAATTCCAATACACAGTTGGCTATTGAGTCAATTTAGGATTTTAATCCAAACATCAAAGGAGGTATCTCAGTTGCTGAACCTATTTTGGGTTCAGTAACTTGGATAGCACAATTCATTTTGAAGTTCAGACTACAACTTAAGCATGGATATTGACGGTGTTTTAACAGAGAATGTTCAACTTCTAGAATTTGAGGCTGGGCAATGGGAGCCATGGCAGTTAAATAGTGTGGGTTTTTTAAAAAAAGATTTGGAATATGAATATTGCCTACAAGATCTTTAAATTGTTGTGTATTGATGCCCCCCCCCCCCGCATTTCATTCTGATTTTAAAAACATGACCCCCAAATGATTAATAAGGGTCTTTTGTAATAGGTCTGCAGCCTCATCAAAAGAAGTGTGAGTTTGTGCTATACATTCAAATTAAGTTCTTATCTGAAATTTGGTTACTAAAACATTTTCCAAAATCCTACAGGATAGCTGGCATGAAAAGCATAGCTTCATCAACACGTAGGGAAATCCCTTTTGTTCCAAATGAAAGACAACCCCATTTTCTCTTTGAGAAAGACATTGTGTGGGAGGTTACGTGGGCCTTCCTACAATGCTACAATGGAGAAGCTTGCCTTCAGTTGGTGTTGAACAGAAAATGCCCAATCCAGGCAAAAATCAAAGGCACAAAGAGTAAATAAAGAAGGTAGTCAACAGCCAGGCAAAGTGTGGGCTGAAGAATTCAGATTCTTAAGGAGACAACAGCCAAATTGAATTGTCTCATGATGTATGCCAAAAGATGCTTCAACAGGTAAAAGGGAACCTCAGCACTTCCCCTCCTACACTTAAATTCCATACTGACATCAACACCAGAGATGCAGGAAGTGGCAAGATGACAGAAGTAATATTTTGATAATCATTGGCCTTTAAGACTTAAATCTAGTGGTTAGTCCCAGCTAGAGACGATCTGTTGATTTAATGTGAACTTGGCAAATCAACATCGATGTAAATCTAAGTGATTCAGGGAAATGCTCTAGCTGGAATTAATAATTGGATTTTGGCCGAATAAACTTATTTAGGAAAACATTTTTTGGAAGTGTTGGATAAAACTGTTAGGAAGACATGAAAAATCTACAGTGAGCCTTCATTTAAAACACAGGGGAGGAAAATCAAACCGTTAAGTAATTTTAACTCATTAATTACACTATGTAACAAAATTTGAAAAAAGTACGTTCCTAGTTTGAAAGTATTATTTCCTGTTTAATTGTGTGGTACTTAATTTGAAAGTAGTTGTTCTATTCCATGAACTTTGTTGTTTTTTGTTGTTGTTTTTTTTTTGTGGTGCTGCACACTATTTTGAATTAGTTGAGACTCAATGAGATATTCATTGAAAAATTATAGCAAAATGTGCTTCAGGGTGTCCTGCAAAAACAAAGTTTTTTGCAGTTTAATAAACTTTCCCCATGTTTTATGATTGAACCAATTAGGAAATAAGATTTATATCCTGGGAACATGCTGCATTAATGAGACATGCCACATTATCACAGTATGTCTATGCCCTACACCACTGGAGAAATCATGCTGTTTAGCCCGTATTGCATCACCTGACATCTGTCGGGAAGTAGAAAGATACTTGCATGAACACCTCAGCAAGTGAGAATCCAAACATGGCAGATAAACAACCCAGCACCTTAATCAGTGGCTGAGACCAGATGATAAACTCCCTACTGGGCACACAGAAGATTGGGCCACCTGGAAGGCTCTGAACAGGCTGCATTCTGGCACCACAAGAAGAAGAGCTAACCTTAAAAAATGGGGCTACAAAGGGGAGTCCACAACATGTGAGTGCGGAGAAGAGCAGCCTGAGCCCTGCCACATGCACAATAGAAGACCTTCTCACAGCAACACCAGAGGCACTCCAAGTGGCCAGCTTCTGGTCAAAGGAAATCTAGTATAATGCCAAGTTTTAAAAACTTTAGGTTTTAAATTTATGTATTTATTTATGTATTTATTTATTTATTTATTTACTGTCCTTGTAAACCGCCGTTTCTCAGCCTAACTGGCGACTCAACGCGGTTTACAACAAAATATACAGTGCACAGTATACAATTAAAACCATAAAAACATAATACACAATATTACACGTAAATCACAATCCAATACATCTCCTAACTAAAATCCTGGTCCAATTTCATCATCCATATTACCAATCCGTAATCAACACATTCATTGCACCGAATTAACCAATTGCCTGCTTGAACATCCAAGTTTTTAGTCTTCTTCGGAATACCATCAGCGAGGAGGCTGATCTTACCTCCATGGGAAGGGCGTTCCAGAGCCGAGGGGCATTTTAATTGTACCCTCAACTCACTTTGGACAAAATAAATAAATAAATATCTTGGGAACAAAATCATGCTACAAATTGTTACCTATTTTAGAAAGAACCACTCAAGAAAATAAATGTGTATTTATTTCTAGGTGCCTCTTCAAGATTCTAAAGGAAGCATGAGAATACTATAAACAAGAGGTCCTGAAACTATGGCCTGCGGGCCACATGCAGCCAGAGGCGGCCCTAGGTAATTTTCAACGGTAAGCAAACAGTATTTTGGCGCCCGCCCGCGCCCCCCCCAAACAATCACTGATATATATTTTCTGATTGTCGTGGGAGTTCTGTGTACCATATTTGGTTCAATTCCATCATTGGTGGAGTTCAGAATGCTCTTTGGTTTTAGGTGAACTATACATCCCAGTAACTACAACTCGCATATGTCAAGGTCTATTTTCCCACAAGAGCGCTTCAAGAGGGCCCCTGGGCAAAATCAACTATACTGCAAATGCTTACTTTGCGTAACAGGTTGAGCCGCCCCTGCATGCAGCCCACCAACAGCATTTATCTGGCCTGCTGAGGAGGCGGCCTCCCTCTCAGTGCCCGTCGGGCCTGGCAAGCAGCGAGGGGCTTTGCGCGAGGCCAGACCGCACTGTGCAGCCTCCGTCACCTGACTCGTGCTGCTCATCAAGCCTGGCAAGTGGTGGAAGCCAGACGCAGGAGGCTGCACTGCATGGCCTGCCTCATGCAAGGCCCCTTGCCTGCCTTACGTCGCCTGTTGGGCCTGGTAAGCAGTAAAAGCCACCTCCCTCACCTGGATTTCACCACTTGCCAAGTTTAATGGGTGGTGCAAGTCAGGCAAGGGAGGCTGCACAGTGAAGCCAGGCCTTGCGCGAAGCCACTTGCCAGGCCCGACAGGCAGTGTGAGCCAGGCAAAGGATTTCACACAAGCCCAGGCCATGCGGTGCACCCTCCCTTGCTTGGCTTTCCCTGCTTAGCAGGCCTGATGAGTGGCACAAGCCAGGCGAAAGGCTTCACGTGAGGCCAGGTCACGCGGTGTAGCCTCCCTTGCCTGGTTCACATCTCCTTCGGACCTGATGGGCAGCACAAGCCAGGCAAGGGAGGGTGCACCACACGGCCTGCTCTTGTGTGAAGCCCTTCACCACTTTCACTCTTCTCTGGCCCGATGGATGGTGTGAGCCAGGTGAGGGGTTTTGCACAATGCCAGGCCGTGCAGTGCAGCCTCCCTCGTCTGGCTTGTGCCACACATCAGGCCTGATGGGCAGCAAAAGTCAGGTGAGGGAGGCTGTACCGTACAGTCTGTTCTTGCGCGAAGCCCCTTGCTGGTTTCACTGCTTGTCAGGCCTGACAGGCAGTGCGAGCCAGGCGAGGGAGGCTGCACCATGTGGCCTGGCATCGCATAAAGCCCCTCACCGCTTTCAATGCTTGCTGGGCCCAACGGGCGGTGCAAGCCAGGC
The DNA here is from genome assembly GCF_037176765.1 of Anolis sagrei. Taxonomy (NCBI): domain Eukaryota; kingdom Metazoa; phylum Chordata; class Lepidosauria; order Squamata; family Anolidae; genus Anolis; species Anolis sagrei. Next base: position 167,074,423 of record NC_090023.1, read on the forward strand.
AAGGGGCTTCACACAGGGCCAGGCTGCACGGTGCAGCTTTCGCTGCTTTACAGGCTGGGTGCAAACCTTCCCACCAAATCCAGGCCCGGACCCCTCCAGGATGATCTTTGATGGCAGGTAAACTTTACATCCCAGCAACTCCCAAATGCCAATGTCTATTTCCCCCAAGCCTCTCCAGTATTTTCTGTTGGTCATGGGAGTTCTGTAAGCCAACTTTGATTCAATTTCATTGTTGGAGTTCAGAATGCTCTTGGTTGGAAGAGGAACTCCCTGATATCCTTAGGGAGAGAGTTCCAGAGTCGGGGGGCCACCACAGAGAAGGCCCTGTCCCTCGTCCCCACCAATCGCGCTTAATAGCAATATTAAATGACCACTCACAAGTCAGTTTTGCTTTGAAATAGATATATTACTTGCATCTCTGCAGCAAAGAAAGACCCTACTGACTTTTTCCCACCATCACTTCCTTTTCCCACCACCTTTCCTACCCATCTCCCCCCTCTTCTCAGTTTCCTTATTAGAGCTTGTTGCTTCACAAGTTCCAATACAAGGTTTCCAGCGCACTCTGCTGGCTTCAAAATGTCACAGAGAGAGAATTGAGGCAGCCAGGATGATTCAGTCAGGATGTCACGGAGGGAATTTGTGATGTCTTCATGCCATCAGAAATTGACTTCTGACATGATTAGTCCCCTAGAAAGAAAAACATAAACACCGGCAGCATCTACCTTAACTAGGTTTCATAGGATAATTTATAGAATCATAGAATCAAAGAGTTGGAAGAGACCTCATGGGCCATCCAGTCCAACCCCCTGCCAAGAAGCAGGAATATTGCATTCAAATCACCCCTGACAGATGGCGATCAAGCCTCTGTTTAAAAGCTTCCAAAGAAGGAGCCTTCACCACACTCCGGGGCAGAGAGTTCCACTGCTGAACGGCTCTCACAGTCAGGAAGTTCTTCCTCATGTTCAGATGGAATCTCCTTTTTTGTAGTTTGAAGCCATTGTTTCGCATCCTAGTCTCCAGGGAAGCAGAAAACAAGTTTGCTCCCTCCTCCCTGTGGCTTCCTCTCACATATTTATACATTTATTTATTTACTTTATTTGTATACCGCACTATCTCAGCCCGTAGGCGACTCAGTGCGGTTTACAACAGGACAATATACAAAGTGCATAGCATTAGCATCTAAACAATCACTAAAGCAGTTAAAACAATACAACAATACATCAGTAAATGAACAAACATCAATACATCCAATAACTAATCCGTCACGTCTCATCAGTAAAATCACAATCCGATCTCCTCATCCATTATTCCAGTTCCAAACTCAGTCAATTGATTGCACTGCTTAATTGAACGCCTGTTCACAGAGCCAGGTCTTCACTCTTCTCCTGAACACCAGCAGGGAGGGAGCCGATCTAACGTCTGCAGGAAGGGCGTTCCACAGCCGAGGGGCCACCACGGAGAAGGCCCTGTCTCTCGTCCCCTTCTCTTCTTCAGGCTAAACATGCCCAGCTCCTTAAGCCGCTCCTCATAGGGCTTGTTCTCCAGACCCTTGATCATTTTAGTCGCTCTCCTCTGGACACATGAAAATGCCTAATTAGCTTTGGCGCTCAATTGTATCTGCTGCCCTCACCCACTCAGAGTCATTGAAATGGCGCCACTTCACTAAATACTGTAAACTTCCACGACGTCTTCTGGAGTCTAAAATATCAGCAACCTCGAAATGTTGTTCCCCATCCACCACAATAGGATTTGGAACCTCAATAGGCAAGTGCCTCTTGGCATGGCCACACACAGGTTTTAATAAACTACAGTGGAACACTGGATGTACTCTCCTTAGACTATGTGGCAAGGACAATTTAACAGTGACAGGGTTGATTTTCTTTGTATTTTGGGGCCTACTTCTTTCTTCTTCTTCTTCTTCTTTTGAATATCTTTATTGAATTTTCTGTGACAAATTTATAATAATAATAATAATAATAATAATAATAATCCTTTATTTATACCCCGCTAACATCTCCCGAAGGATTCGGCGTGGCTTACAAGAGGCCGGGGCCCAACACATCAATAAAACAACAGCAAAACAAATACAACAATAAATAAACTCATAAAACAAGTAATAAACATTAAAACAATAGCAATAAACATTAGACAATAACACCATGATACATTTAAAACTAAGGCCGGACCAAATGTAATGATTAAAATTTTAAAATGCTGAACATGACAGGTGAGATGGATAGGTTTTTGGAGATAAGTACGGTATACAGACAATCTTAATCTCTAGTAAAGTGCAATTGGGACATGATGCTAGGAGTTTCCTATTCTGGGAAGGCACACTGGAACAACCATGTCTTCCTAAAGACTGCCAATGTTGGGGCTTGTCTGATATCCTTAGGGAGAGAGTTCCAGAGTCGGGGGGCCACCACAGAGAAGGCCCTGTTCCTCGTCCCCACCTATCACACTTGCGACACAGGTGGGATCGTGAGCAGGGCCTCTCCAGATGATCGGAGAGATCGTGTGGGTTCAATTTAAAAGTCACGCAGGTAGGAGGGTCCCAAACCATTTAGGGCTTTGTAGGTAAGCACCTGCACCTTGAATTGGGAACGGAAGATGAACGGCAGCCAATGGAGCTCCTTAAACAGGAGGGTTGACTTCTCTCTGTAAGGAGCACCACTAGGAACATGGTTTGCATTGCCCCTTAGTTGCTTGAAATAGCATCCCTTTGCATTTCCCCCAGGGTTGCTACAGTCTTATCAGCACCCTAATAGTCAAACATTAACAGAGGCTGGAAGCCAGCCTGCAAGCCTTTTGTAGCTATTGGCTTAAAAAAGTATCTCTTTGGTCCAGAGACCTCCCTTTTTCCTGGGGATGAGATCTTCATTTTGGAGAAGCTCTCCTGCCTTCTTCAGTATAGAAAAAGCCTCAGATGTGCTGGTGGCCAAGCTAGGCAGCTCAGACAGGCCATTGTGAGTATGGTTACCTTGGAAACTGGTGCTGAGCTCAGATAGGGGAAGACCTGCTCTTTCTAAAAGATAGTAGCTCAGCGCTGGGGCAGAGAATATCTCAGGATTTCTCTGCCATTGGGAGAGGCTCCAATACTTCATCCCCAAACTAACCTTGAGCTTGGATAGGGGAAGACCTGCTCTTTCTAAAAGATAGCAGCTCAGGGTTAGGGTAAAAGATCCCAGGATTTTTCTACCGTTAACTCAGCAGCCGAAGGAAAAGGGAAGGAAAGAACATCTATATGGTTTCACAAGTTGACTGTTTGTGTTTATAACTTCATCAAGCTGTGCCAAGTCTGTCAAGGACTTTGAGAAATAAATGTTCTGTTTGATGTTCAAATCTGGACTGGCTCAGTTGCTGGGAATTCTAAGCTTCTAAGTAAGGTACTCGCAGTTCATTCGGATAAAGAGAGAAGCACATCTTAGTTTTAACTTTATAGTGTCTGGGTGTGACGGCACATTGGCAATTTGGTCTCTTGTTCCTCTGCCTTTTCTAAGCCCAGCTTGTACATCTGGCAACTCTCTCTCCGTGTATTGCTGGAGTCTTCCTTGCAGGATCTTACTGGCATGAGAAATAAGGGAGTTTGAGCAGTCTTTAGCATTCCCCTTTAGCCCTATCTCCCAGAATATCAATGGGAGGAAATCCCACATTATCTCAGTGTGGACTCAGATATTGTGAGATTTTCTGCCATGATATTCTGGGATATAGAGCTGTATGGAAGGGCACTGAGATATCTTCTATAGACGAGCAGATAAAGACTGGCATATGTTCTGTATCTCAAAAACTGGAGCCGAGAAGGAGAAAGTGGCGCCATATTTGGAATTAGCAGTTCAAATAGTCCCAGAAAGAGCAATCATTGCAGTCCAACAACTAGAGTGTGGCTTCAAGGACTTGAAAGTCATTAAACTATATCAAAAACCAGGAGGCCCCGCAACCTCAGATTATTATCCAAGGGCCCAATATCCGTGCGAGCTCCACTCTTGCAGCCTGCCTGACCTCACAAGGACTTGCCACGTCACAATCGACGCGGCCAAGGCAACGCTCCGCCCACAAGTGCCGCCAAAGCCCGGGGAAACCCCAGCACGCAGCCCCGCCCAGAATAGTAAGCGGCAACCAATCGGAAAAGAGATTAGGGGAAATCTTTCCAAAAAAAAAAAAAAAGGCTGGACGTGGGAAAAGAGTAAGGACAAAGAAAATTTCCCATTAGAGGAAGGCGTGGGTGGAGCTTTTCCCTTCAGCGAGGTGAGCAGCCTTTCGGCTTCGGATGCTAAGATGCGGAAGATGATCTTGCCTCTGCAACAAGGCCCCGCTGTTGCCAAGGTGACCGCACTCCCCCCCCAACTCCTGGTGTCGCGCGCTGGTGGGGGCGGGGCTTGAGCAGCAGCGGTGGCGGGAGCCGCGGCTCCTGCTCAACTGTTGGGTGTCGGGCGAGATGACGTCACAGAGGGGTGTTTGTGTGCGTGCCTGCTGCGTGCGCGCGGCCGCCCGCCGGCCGCGAGCGCGCGGGGCGGAAGCGCCCACAGTGTTTGCGGTGTTTACAGCCGTGCGGGTGGCGGGCCGGGACCAGGCGGCTCGGGGAGGCCGCGGGAGAGGCGCCCATGTGCCCGCAGCCGCCCATGGAGGTGATGGAGGGGCCCCTCAACCTGGTAAGTGGTTTCGAGGAGCGGGGGGGGGGGGGGTGGCGTTGTCCCCGCGAGGTAGGCCCAGGGGAGGGAAGGAGCGCTAGAGAAGCAGCCTTGGCCTGCGGACTTCCTGTCACGTCGCCTTTAGACGAGTAAACAGCCGGCTCCCGCGCCTTCTTCCTTGTCTCTCGCCTTAGAGCAAGTTATATTACACCTCCTATCATCACCAACGAAAAGGTTGCAATCTGGGGCCCCTTTTATACTGTCATGCAATCCAGGTTATCAAAGCAGATAATCCACTTTGTCTGGTTTGAACTGGATTATACTGCCATGTAATCCAGTTCAAAAAGGAAAATCTGGATTTTCTATGGCAGTATTGGGCTAACTTGTTTTCTTCTGCTCCAGAGACTAGGGCCCCTTCTACACTGCCATATAAAATCCAGATTATCTACTTAGAACTGGATTATTTGGCAGTGTATACTCAAGACCCCGGAGCCCCCGGTGGCGCAGTGGGTTAAAGCACTGAGCTGCTGAGCTTGTTAATCGAAAGGTCGCAGGTTCAATTCCGGGGAGTGGCGTGAGCTTCCACTGTCAGCCCTAGCTTCTGCCAACCTAGCAGTTCGAAAACCTGCAAATGTGAGTAGATCAATAGGTACCGCTCCAACGGGAAGGTAACGGCGCTCCATGCAGTCATGCCGGCCACAAGACCTTGGAGGTATCTACGGACAACGCCGGCTCTTCGGTTTAGAAATGGAGATGAGCACCACACCCCAGAGTCAGACATGACTGAACATAATGTCAGGGGACAACCTTTACCTTTTTACTCAAGACAATCCAGTTCAAGGCAGATAATGTGGATTATCTGATTTGATAATCTGGATTATATGGCAGTGTAGAAGGGCCCCAGGACACAATGGAACCATGGATTCAAGCTAGAGGCAGTCCTCGAGTTACAGGGATCCAATTTACAAACAACCCATAGCTAAGAACATGGGTGAGACAACAGGAAGTGAGAGGGATCTACCCCTCAGAAGGGAAATGCACTCCTGGAAGAGTTCTTACCATGGGGCAAAGGGGTCTCCTCTGAAACTTTTATCACCAGTCCTTGTTCACACAACAACCGAAAATGGTCAAAATCCAATACTCACAGGGACACAAAGTACAGTGAAATCTTCTGAACAGGGGCACAGACAGCAAAACAAACACCACAGCGGTTTTAACTCTTCCCTAGGCTATCCAAAGCTTATATACATGTATGTATGGAATTACACTTTAAAAATGTAAACCTACAGCACCTATCTTGAGGCTGCTTGTGCATGAAAAGAGATTCACCTAAAAATTAGGAAGAACTTCTTGACAGTAAGAGCTGTTTGGTAGTGGAATACACTGCTGGCTCAGAACTGGATGGTGTCTCTCTTGAGGTTTTTAAGCAGAAGATGGATGGCCATCTGCCGGGAGTGCTTTGATTATGTGCAAAGCAGAAGCGGGTTAGACTGGGGAGGCCTTTGTGATTTCTTCCAACTCTGTGATTCTGTATGTTGTTTGACAGGTAAGGAATCATAGGTGATGTAGTCCAACAGTCCCTAGAAGGGAGACAGTCACCACGTCCAGGTTATGACTGGTCCAGGTTTCATGCACAATCTAGTAATTGTCATCCAGTAGAGCATGTATTTTCCATGTTGTCTCGAATATTGTTGGGCTCCTGTAGCCACAGATCCTGAATCCATGGATTCATCCATCTGTGTTTGAAAAATATTCAACAACCACAAAAAGCAAACCTTGAGTTTGCATTTTATATAAGGGATATCTTATTGCTATATCCTTGTATATAATGGAGCTTCTGCATCAATGATTTTTAATATTCACAGGGGATCCTGGAACCAAACGCTAGCAGATACTGAGGGCTTCTGTACTAGCAAACAGGATGGAGTGTTTCCCCTGCATTTCAGACACTCACAGGGTTCTTCATATGTTGCAATTTTAAACTATTTTAGGAGAATTTGTTGTTTTGAGGCACTGTATATGTGCTATTGTAAGCCGCCTTGAGCCCCTCTGCTAGGGTAGAGAAAGCCGGGGTACAAATATGGCAAATAAATAAATAATAAATATGGTCTAATTTTTTGGAGGGAAGACTCAATTCCACCCTAAATTGGTATACATCTGTTCCACTGTGATGGGACAGTGGCTGTTACATCAATCCCATAGTTGGCAGTTGTGTGGGACAGCAATGCCTCTGAGAAGGATATATTTTATTCTTGGGCTTCCTGGCACACACCATTTAGGTATGGTTGAACTATATATGCAGGAAACCCCTGTAACTGTAGAAACCATATTCAGTTTCGTTTAATGGCTCCTGGGGGAGTGGGGCGGGGGGAGAATGGTTTCTTGAAATGTGCTTAATCCTCTAGTCTAGGCGATTCTATGATGTACTTGGAAGTTACCATAGAGATACATTGGAGAACCTAGCAAATTCCTGGAAAGGATATATTTTTAGAATTCTCTGGGTCCTCTAAAGCAACTGTATGATATGCTGGAAGTGAGGTAATTCAGTGAAATTTAGTCATGTCCACAGCTTCATGGAATTGAGATTTAGCCAGTAACTTATCCCTGAGGATATGGCACATTACTGTTTACACTAGTATATTATTTATAGTATTCAAAGTACCTCATACATTGATGATTTTTGAAGCAATCATAGAATCATAGAATCATAGAATCAAAGAGTTGGAAGAGACCTCATGGGCCATCCAGTCCAACCCCCTGCCAAGAAGCAGGAATATTGCATTCAAATCACCCCTGACAGATGGCCATCCAGCCTCTGTTTAAAAGCTTCCAAAGAAGGAGCCTCCACCACACTCCGGGGCAGAGAGTTCCACTGCTGAACGGCTCTCACAGTCAGGAAGTTCTTCCTAATGTTCAGATGGAATCTCCTCTCTTGTAGTTTGAAGCCATTGTTCCGCGTCCTAGTCTCCAAGGAAGCAGAAAACAAGCTTGCTCCCTCCTCCCTGTGGCTTCCTCTCACATATTTATACATGGCTATCATATCTCCTCTCAGCCTTCTCTTCTTCAGGCTAAACATGCCCAGTTCCCCAAGCCGCTCCTCAATGTAATAAGGTGCTTCATTATTATTATACCTTCATCATTATTACTATATCAGCTTGCTTAAATCAGGGGTGGACAATATAGCTTGCACTGTACAACAATACAAAATAAGCAGAATTTTTAAACCTGATCAAAGCAGAATTTTCTGCTTTCATGTAAGACAAGAATTGCAAGTGGGAGTAGTGCCTTAAATTAGGATGGGGCTTCTGTGGCCATTGATATATTTTTGGCATACAACTCCATAAACCCTAAACATCATAGCACATGGTGAGGCATAATAGTAAGTGCAGTCCAAAACATTTGGAGAGTCACAGTTGCACACCACTTTCCTAAGTGGTTGGTAATTTATTGGCATCAGAGAAAAAACAGTGGGCCAGATTATGTATCAGATCCATTATGGCATTTCTGGAATCTTTATTAGACTACATTAAAATACAGTGTTCCCTCATTTATCGCAGGTGTTACGTTCCAGGAACACCCGTGATAAGTGAAAATCCACGATGTAGGGATGCGTGGCTCCCCCTCCTCTTCCCCCTCCTCTTCCTCCTTCCTAAATCTCTAGTGCCTTTAACAGGACTTCAAGGCGAGGTCGCTGTTAAACCGCTGAGGCCTGACCCTCAGGCAGGGAGGAAGGGAAAGAGTGTGACTGCCCGGTCGAGGCTTTCTTACCCCCAGCATGCCTCCTTTGTTCTCGATGGTGGCCTCCTCTCTTCTTCCTCTTTCCCTGACTCAGTTCCCAATAAATTCATTTTTTTTAACCGCAAAACAGCAAGTCCGCTTAAAGTAATCTGTGAAAAAGCAAGGGAACACTGTAATATGATCTAGAAGCCTCCAGTGGATTAAGCCGCTGTGCTGCTGAACTTGCTTACCGAAAGGTCGCAGGTCCGAATCTGAGGAGCGGAGTGAGTTCCCGCTGTTAGCCCCAGTTTCTGGCAACATAGCAGTTCGAAAACATTCAATTGTGAGTAGATCGATAGGTACCGTTCCGGCAGGAAGGTAACGGCATTCCATGCAGTTGTGCCGGCCACATGACCTTGGAGGTATCTACGGACAATGGTGGCTCTTCGGCTTAGAAATGAAGATGGGCTCCAACTCCCAGAGTCGGACACGACTGGACTTAATGTCAGGGGAAAACCTTTACTTTTACCTAGGAAGCTACAGGTAAAATCATGACCTTCTTGTAAACCTTCACCATTGTATTTTGTAGTAAGACATACAATTATCAAATTCTTGTAAACAGATACACACACTTACCAGCTTTGATAGAAATATTGTATGCCATACAGTCGGGCAGCTGAAGCAATAGGCAAGATATGCATTTGCGTATAGTGCGAATCCCCGAGGGGTGCTCTTGAGGTGCCTCCCCACACACACAGCAAGCAAGGCAGGCGAGAGAGAGAGGTAGGACTCTTGTGGGTCCCTTGTGTCCATTTTTTCAATCTTGTTTTGCTTCTTCTTACATACAATACGCAATATGGGCAAGAGCACAGGACAAGAGCCACCGAGGGGCACCTTCCAAGCAGGCCTGCAGACAGCCTCTCCCGCCGGCTTCCTCTCCAAAGAGGGAAAATTCTTCTCCAAAGATGCAAAGACTGGCCTCCAAGGAGGAAGGGAAGGAGAGAAGGAGGCTATCTATAATTCAATCTTCTGTCACTGCCTCCCTGATGGAGAACCCGTCCCCCCAAAAAAACCCAAGGTTAAGTCAAGGAAGTGGTAGTAGCAATAGCCAACCCTTTCAAGAGACATGGACCAAGATGTATGGCATTATAGAAAGAAATGGCAGATTATCTTGTGTTCTATGTACTGAAACAGTAGTAAGCAGAACGTGGAATATAAATAGACATTTTGAAGGTAATGATTCCCAGCTCTTGAAAAGTGAGGATGAAATGAAATAATACATATCCAGGCAGCTACGTCTTTATAAAAGCCAATCTAATTCTATCATTAAATTTGTAAAAGGCTCTACAAATTTAACATCCACAAGTTTGAGCATTGCTCACTCCATAGCTCAGCATAGAAAAGCACTCAGAAAGAAATTCTCCTAAGATGTGCACCAGTTGTATTTCACAATATGAATAAAGATTAAGAGAATATCTGAGTTACCACTCAGTAGAAATATCATAAAAGACAGAATAATTAGACTGAACACAAATGTACAATATCAATGAAGGAGAAACATAAGTAATTGTCAATATTTTTCTCTCTCTCTTGATGAAATTACTGATGTCACATCACATGCTCACGGCCATTATTGGTCGATATTCTGATGGTGTCACAATGAGAGAAGAGTTGATAAAGTTAGTATCAGTGCCAACAAGTACATTAGGAAGTAAAATATGTAAGATTGGTATAAAAACACCCCATGACCTACGCATAGATATCTCTAAAGTTGTGTCAGTGACAACAGATGGGGCACTAAACATGGTGGGGAAAAAGCTCGGATTTGTCAAATTGTTTACAGAAGCTATTGGACATCCGATTGTTCCTTTTCATTGTATTATTCACCAGGAGGCTTTATGTGCCAAGGCAGGATTCACCAACTTAAAGAACTTAATGTCAGTTATTACAAAAATAGTTATTTTAATAGCTGCTCGTCCCCTTCACAAGCAAGAATTTTCTGCACTTTTTCTGGAGGTTGATTCCACCTTCAGTGGCCTGTTGATGTACAATAATGTAAGATGGTTGAGCCAAGGCAAAGTTCTTGATCGCATTGTGGAGTGCTTTGAAGAAATTAAGGTATTTCTTGAGGATAAGGATCTGGGGAACTTTCCTCAACTGAATGATGATAAATGGGTCACAGGTCTCTCTGTTCATATTGATGAACTGAACTTAAAATTACAAAGTTTTGGCAAAAGTATTGACTTTATGTTTGAATACATAAAAGCTTTTGAAAGTAAACTTCAAATTTTCAAGCAAGATGTAGAAACTAAAACTTGTATTTTCCTTGAGTAACAAAGTATTTTGAGAAGGCCAGTTCAGCTGTACAAAATGAAATGGAACTCTTGAATATAAAGTACCAGCTCGTTCCTTGACCAGTTCAGTGATAGATTTAATCAATTTAGAAACCTAGAACAGACCATGAAAATAATTAAGTATCCTGATGTAGTAATCTACAGTATCTTGGAATTAAATGGTTTCCAATTGATGTAGATTGATGATTTGGAGATGCAAATTACAGAATTTCAAGACAGCATGTGGGCTCAGGTGTTTGTTGACTTGAAGTCAAAGCTTGAGAATCTGGAAAAGTGCCGCTTGGAGAATCAAGAGGAGTGCCACTATGAACAGGAAATTTGAAGTACACTTTTAGCACCCTCTATGTACTTTTGTGAGACCTTATTCTCAGTGTTAAATAATATCAAAACCAGCAAAAGAAACAGATTGACAGATGATTAGTAGCGCTTGCTTGGGCTTGACATGTACAAAATACCAACCTTCAATTGAAGATTTAGCCAATGAAATTCAACAACAAAAAAGTCACTAATAGACAGGTTAGTTAAAGAATTTCCCTTCCCCCTCACTTATCCTAGTTTATAACACCTCACACAAGTTAAATAATACCAAAACCAACAAAAGAAACTGACTGACGGATGAACAAAGGAGTCACTAAGCAGATAAGTTAAATAATTAGTTTTTGGTTTATTAAATACAGTTATATATTACAATTATACATGTTTGATATTTAAACAATAAATATCGCAAAATTATGGTTTTTTTCTCGATGTGACACCCCACCCAAGTTATGCTTGTATTTTTGGCAAATTTTGACACACTAAGCTCAAAAGGCTGCCCTTTATTTATTTATTTATTTATTTACAGTATTTATATTCCATCCTTCTCACCCTGCAGGGGACTCAGGGCAGATTACAGTGCACATATACATGGCAAGCATTCAATGCCATAGACACACAACACATATAGACAAACACAGAGGCAATTTAAGTTTCATGAGGGTATACTCAAATTTTGGGCACTGGAGGAGCTGTTGCTTCACGGTCCACTTGTGACCCTGAGTCCTTGATGGAGTACTTCTTCATTATTTCGCTCACTGCTGGAGATTTTTATGGCATTGTAAATTAGTTAAATTAGCCTCCCCGCATAAGTGGTACCTAAATTTCCTACTTGACAGATGCAACTGTCTTTCGGGCTGCAAAGGCCGACAGCACACTAGACAAATGGTTGGGAGCTTACCCAGGCTGGCTTCAAACTCATGGTGATTTAATGCAGCTGACTCCTATCCAACTGCGCCACAGCCCAGCCCATAACTGGTATAGTGTCTAAAGAGACTATGCTTAGTTTTGCTCAAACACTCAAGGACAATCTCCATGATTTCACCCAATTGTGGTTGTCTTTCATTCTTGGACTTCTGTTAACGGATAGTTGTCAGTCTTTTTGTACTTTTCACTCGGATAGTGACTTGGCTATGAAAGAGAACCGGGTACTATCTGCTGCTGGGCCTACAATTGTTGTTGATACAGTTATTGCTCTTTTGTTGCTGCTAGATGTTCCCACAGAATATATGTGAGAGAAAGATGAAATTTATTTATTTCCAACATTTGTACCCTGTCCTTCTCAACCCCCGAAGGGGGACTCAGGGCGGCTTATAATGGCAACAATTCGATACCAATGCATACAGAATACATACACAATATATCACAATATTATATATTAAATAAAACCATTCAGTTAAAATCCATTTTAAAACATTAACAACCATGTAGCCAAATCCAATCCAATTCAGCGTTCAAAGACTTTGTCAGAGCCTGTCCATTGTCAGTTCACGTAAACATTGCAATCACTATCAAACCTGTTCCCCAAATGCCTGGCCACAGAACCATGATTCAAGCTTCTTCCTGAAGGAGAGGAGGGATGGAGCTGGCCTAATCTCGCTGGGGAGGGTGTTCCAGAGGCGAGGGCCACCACAGAGAAGCCCCTGTCTTTTATCCCTGCCAAACACGTTTGCAAAGAAGGCGGGACAGAGAGCAGGGCCTCCCTGGACGATCTTAAAGTCCGAGGCAAGACATAGAGGGAGATACATTCAGACAAGTAAGCTGGGCTGGAACTGTAGAGGGCTTAATTTGGATTCCACTGCATAATTTGGATAATTCAAAACAACACTTCAGAATTGTGTGTTCTGTTTCTTTTGTGACAGTGGTGACTTCCTGAGAGTCCACTTAGGGATGGGTGGGAATGAGAAACTCTTGGATGAGGAGCAGTTGACATAAATATATACATTAAGCCTCCGATAAGTTTTGTAAGAGGTGCTTATGGGTCATGTGGCAAAAGCATGAAGGAAGAGCCTCTAGTTCCTGTGTAAACTTAGAGTGCTCATCTAAGTTTACACAGCACTTCTTTATTGAGTGCCAAACTGTCCCAACTAAAAATGTGAGGCAAAGTTATTGTTTCTGTTGTGTTAAATCATGTTTTGTCTATTTACCGGCTTCTTTGAAAAACTGAAATAAGTACAGGTGTTTAAATCGAAGCAAACGATTCCAGTTTTTAAAGTTTTTTTTCTTTTGAAGGCTCATCAGCAGAGCAGAAAAGCTGACCGCTCACTGGCAGTAGGAAAGTATGAAGAAGCAATTTCTTGTCACAAAAAAGCAGCAGGTGAGCTCTTAACAGTGAAGGTAGTTTTGATGTAGCTGATGTGTCTGAGCAATTGTTCTCAGTTCAGAGAAATAATAGGAACAAAATATCCAATAGCCTAATGTGGAGATCCTGGCTGGGGGGGAAGTCTGCAATCTCATGAGTTAATGTGTTGTATAGAAGAAAAAGATTGTAAAGAGTCTGCACTTCTGGAAGTAAAATAGTGATCACGATAGTTGCAGAGCAAAGATGAGCAAAAATGGCCTTCTACCACTCCTTTCAAGCATAGCCAATGTGGAGGGATGCTGAGAGCAAACTTTGGGAGGCCACAGTTGGTCACCCTGCGGTAGTTGAGGATCTCAAAGGGCCTCCAAAATCTAAACTGCAGATCAGGGAAAGCTTAAATGGAATTTTGGGTTAAAAAAAATAATTGTCTGCTCATATAGAAGGTCCTGAACATAGTGGCTTTCAATTATTTTAGAGGAGAAAATGTAATATCTTGACTTCATTAATATTATAGTAGATAATATTTATAAACCCAGCATTTAATGGGTTTATATGATCCCTGACTTGATAAGGGTTTGGAATGTATTAGTCCCCCTCTCTATTTATTGTTTGTTGATTTTAGCAGAGAAAAATAATTCACAACCAAAATAAAGAAAAAAAAAACAAGCATGAAAACATGAAAGAAAAGGAGTAAGATATACACATATGTAGGTATGCATGTACATATAACTAAGATAACCTTGGATCCTGTACTGGGGAAAGGCAGGATACAGATAAAATAACACTGAACTAAACTAAAGCTAAAACACAATATTAAAACACTAAATGCAACAACATTAAACAATGACTAACTAAAACACTAACATAAAGGATGCCATCCAAACAGTAAGGGGGAGAAAACGAAAAACCAAGAACCCACATAATTTTACCATTGCAGATCCAATTAAATAACTTCAAATTATTATATCATTAGATTTCTTGTTGTTCTCTAACCTCCACTTCCTAGGCAAGGTTCTAGAGCAGGTGGTTGCCTCTCAACTCCAGGGATTCTTGGATGACACCGATTATCTAGATCCATCGCAGTCGGGGTAAAAGTAAACCAAATAAATAAATAAATAAATATTGGGTGGCAACCTGTGCTCGATGGGGTATACACTCCCCCTGAGGACGCAGGTCCGTAGCTTGGGAGGCCTCCTGGACTCAACACTGTGACTTGATGCTCAGATGTCGGCAGTGGCCGGGAGGGCCTTTGCCCTATGATCGCAGCTGGTCAGGAGGACCAACTGTGACCATACCTCGTGAAGTCTGACTTGGCCAGCGCAGTCCATGCCTTGGTTACATCCAGCTTGGACTTTTGCAATGTGCTCTACATGAGGCTGCCCTTGAAGACGGCCAAGAAGCTCCAGTTGATACAACGGGCGGCAGCCAGGGTCCTTACTGGAGCAAACTATAGGGAGCATACAACGCCCCTTTTAAAATAGCTTCACTGGCTGCCGATAAGTTGCCGAGCCAAATTCAAGGCGCAGGTTATGACCTATAAATCCCTAAACAGTTCGGGCCCTGCCTATCTTTGCGATCGCATCTCCCTCTATGAACTGGCACGAACTTTAAGATCTTCTAGGTGGCCCTCCTTTCGCTCCCACCACCGTCATTAGCACATTTGGTGGGAATGAGAGAGGGCCTTCTTGGTAGTGGCCCCCCGCTTCTGGAACGCCCTTCCTAGAGAAATAAGACAGGCCTCATCCCTCCCCTCCTTTCGTAAGAACCTGAAGACCTGGTGGTTTAAACAAACCTTTGAGAACGACTAGTTCTAGCTCTGCCCCAGATACTGTTGAAATTGGCCATATCTTTTTCTACCAATTACCCAGGTCACTTTCTTGTGTTAGGCCCTGGAAATGTACAGTGATAGACTCTACCTAATTTCCCCGGCCCTCTAAAATAGCACTAGTCCGGCCCGGCCTTTTAAACTGCCTTGAAGGCAGGATTATTTTAAATATGTGTGCTATTGTGGTTTTTAATGCTTATAATGTCTTGTTAATTTTATGTTTATGCTGTTTTCTCTGTATGTATTGATTATGTTACTTGGAAACCGCTCTGAGTCCCCTTGGGGAGATAGAGCGGTATATAAATACAGTTTTGTTGTTGTTGTTCAGAAAGCACACAAACTGTTCAAATATTTCAAAAAACCTTCACTTGTTTTACCTTTTCAAATCCATGTTAGTTTGGCAATTTGTGCTAATTTAGCGGCCCTAGCAATCCATCTTTGTGACGTTGGTGTTTTGGACAACCTCTAGCTTTGAGAAAACAGTGTTCTTACTGCTGTTACCATATTTTTTGTACAATAATGCCCAGCAGAAACATTCTGGTAGCATTGTGAGATCTAACTACATTTTTGAAGGAGTTGATGTATGGAATTGCAACTAGACTTGTTTAGATTTCTCTTTGTTCTAAACAGTTTTTACTTTGTACTATATGCAGCATATCTTTCGGAGGCCATGAAGCTGACACAATCGGATCAGGTAAGATTACACTTCTTATAGATTACACAAATTATAATGGTGCCGCTTCTAGAAGTGAGTCATTATCTCTACAGCCATAAACAGTTAAAAACCACACCTGCAGGTTTATATTCTGAAAATATAAGACATAGATATAACGGAGAAGAAATGCTCTGTAATGTGGACATGGAGATTCATGTATCTAACACTTACTGTCAGGAATCTAGATCAGAAATGTCTGGGAATTGCTTAAAGAGGGCAAATATATCTCTCCAGATATTGTTTATCTGCAACTTCCAGCATACCTCAGAATTGATTATATTGGGTAGAATTAATGAAAGTTGTAGTACAACATTTGAAGGGCCACCAGCTTTTAGTTATTGGGATATGATTTATAAAATATATTGTTACTGTTATTATTATTATATACCCCCAGAAGACAGGAGCAGAATTCAAAACAGTCTTAACAGATTAGAGAGATGGGTAAAACTAACAAAATCAAGTTCAACAGTGACAAATGCAAGATACTCCACTTAGGCAGAAAAAATGAAATGCAAAGATACAGAATGGAGGACGTGTGGCTCGAGAGCAGTATGTGTGCAAAAGATCTTGGAGTCCTCGTGGACAACAATGTAAACATGAGCCAACAATCTCATGCAGTGGCAAAAAAGCCAATTGGATTTTGGCCTGCATCAATAGGAGTATAGTGTCTAGATCCAGGGAAGTCATGCTAACCATGCTGTATTCTGCCTTGGTCAGACCTCATCTGGAATACTGAGTCTAAGTCTGGGCACCACGATTGAAGGGAGATGTTGACAAGCTGGAATATGTCCAAAGGAGGGCGACTAAAATAATCAAGGGTCTGGAGAACAAGCCCTATGAGGAGAGACTTAAAGAGCATGTTTAGCCTTCAGAAGAGCCAGAAGCGCGTTTGGTGGGGACACGAGACAGGGCCTTTTCTGTGGTGGCCCCCCGACTCTGGAACACTCTCCCCAAAGATCTTAGACAGGCCCCTACACTGGCAGTCTTTAGAAAGAACTTGAAGACCTGGCTGTTCCGATGTGCCTTCCCAGAAGAGGAAATCTCCAATACCAAGTCCCATAAGCACTTTATTAGAACTAAGATTGCTGCACACCACACACTGCACTTGCCCTATAAGCCTTATATACCACCTGTCACATCAGCACTTTTAATCCTGTACCCATTACTCTGGCCCAGCCCAGTTTTATAGTGTCTTGATGTATTGTTTATTGCTTGTTGCTTATATTGCTTTAATTGTTTTAATTTGCCTTAGGTTTTGTATTGTATATGTGTGTTGAGGTCTTGGCCTTTGTAAGCCGCATCGAGTCCTTCGGGAGATGCTAGCAGGGTACAAATAAAGTTTAATAATAATGTTAATAATAATAATAATCTATATATATAAATGTGTTAGGGGCATCCAACGAGGAAACAAAACTCAAAAACCCCCCAACGAAACTTAACCAAAATTCCCATGCCCATAACACAACCCACAAGGTACAAACATATCTACTCAAAATGAAAAACAACACAACAACACACTCACAAAACGGCAAAACAACAAAACTCAAAAATCCCCCAACGAAACTTAACCAAATTCCCATGCCCATAACACAACCCACAAGGTACAAACATATCTACTCAAAATGAAAAACAACACAACAACACACTCACAAAACGACAAAACAACAACACTCAAAAATCCCCCAATGAAACTTAACCAAAAATCCCATGCCCATAACACAACCCACAAGGTACAAACATATCTACTCAAAATGAAAAACAACACAACAACACACTCACAAAAGGGCAAAACAACAAAACTCAAAAATCCCCCAACGAAACTTAACCAAAATTCCCATGCCCATAACACAACCCACAAGGTACAAACATATCTACTCAAAATGAAAAACAACACAACAACACACTCACAAAACGGCAAAACAACAAAACTCAAAAATCCCCCAACGAAACTTAACCAAAATTCCCATGCCCATAACACAACCCACAAGGTACAAACATATCTACTCAAAATGAAAAACAACACAACAACACACTCACAAAACGGCAAAACAACAAAACTCAAAAATCCCCCAACGAAACTTAACCAAATTTCCCATGCCCATAACACAACCCACAAGGTACAAACATATCTACTCAAAATGAAAAACAACACAACAACACACTCACAAAACGGCAAAACAACAAAACTCAAAAATCCCCCAACGAAACTTAACCAAAATTCCCATGCCCATAACACAACCCACAAGGTACAAACATATCTACTCAAAATGAAAAACAACACAACAACACACTCACAAAACGACAAAACAACAAAACTCAAAAATCCCCCAACGAAACTTAACCAAAATTCCCATGCCCATAACACAACCCACAAGGTACAAACATATCTACTCAAAATGAAAAACAACACAACAACACACTCACAAAACGGCAAAACAACAAAACTCAAAAATCCCCCAACGAAACTTAACCAAAATTCCCTTGCTCATAACACAACCCACAAGGTACAAACATATCTACTCAAAATGAAAAACAACACAAAAACACACTCAAAATGGCAAAAAAACAAAACTCAAAAACCCCCCATCGAAACTTAACCAAAATTCCCATGCCCATAACACAACCCACAAGGTACAAACATATCTACTCAAAATGAAAAACAACACAACAACACACTCACAAAACGGCAAAACAACTGAGCATGCGCATTGGTGTCCAGCCGCAAGTTCCCTGGCGCGCGCACATGCCCTTCCGGCCAACGTTCCCTCTGCGGAAACCATGCCCACTCCAAGCCCCGCCGCACCGCTTCCCGCACACACACACACAACCCCACACTCCATCACTCCCCCCGCCGCCGCACACACACACGCAACCCCACTCCCCCCGCCACCGCACACACACACGCAACCCCACACTCCATTACTTCCCCCGCTGCCGCACGCACACACGCAACCCCACTCCCCCCGCCGCCGCACACACACACGCAACCCCACACTCCATCACTCCCCCCGCCGCCCGCACGCACACACACAACCCCACGCTCCATCACTCCCCCCCTGCCGCCGCACACACACACACAACCCCACGCTCCATCACTCCCCCCGCCACTGCACACACCCACGCAACCCCACGCTCCATCACTCCCCTGCCCCAATCTTACCTCCTTTTACTTCACGCCCCCTCCAAACCCCACCCCGCCCCTTCCCGCCCTGTCAAAATCTAGGAAAGACAGGAAGGAAGGAAAGAAGGAAGAAAGAGAAAGGGAGGTAAAGAAAAAGGGGGAAGGAAGGAAAGTTAGAGAAAGAAGGAAGAAGAAAAGGAAAGAAAAGGAAAGATGGAAGGAAAGAAAAGAGAGACAGCAGAAAAGAAAGAAAAAGGGGGAAGGAAGGAAAGAGATAGAGAAAGAAGAGGAGAAGGAAAGATGGGAGGGAAGGAACGAAGGAAGGAGGGAAAGAAGGAGAGAAAGAGGGAAGATGGGCCACAGCAACACGTGGCGGGTAAAGGTTGTTATTTCTATTATTATTATTATTATTATTATTATTATTATTATTATTATTATGCTGCTATTGTTCGTATGAGACCCTTTTAGGGGGAATGGGAGAGGTGTCAGGTCCCAGAGGCAATGCATTGCATTATTGTTATTGTTATGATGGTGGTAAAATAAAAGGAAATAAAAAGTGGAAGAAGGAAGCAAACAGGGAGGGAAGAAAGGCAAAGGAAGAAAGGGGGAGGGAATGAAGGAAAGAGAGAAGGATGAAACCAAGTAGTGAAAGAAGGAAAGAAAGAAAGAGGTAGAGAAGGAAGAAAGGAGAGAAAGGGGGAGGAAAGGGGGGAAGGAATAGGTAGGGACCTCTCTTTCATAATAGTCCAGATATCTACCTCAACTTTGATAAGTTTTACTATAGGCCACAGCAACGCGTGGCAGGGCACAGCTAGTAATGTATAAATATGTGAGGGGAAGTCATAGGGAGGAAGGAGCAAGCTTGTTTTTTGTTGGCCTGGAGAATAGGACACGGAACAATGGCTTCAAATTACAAGAAAGGAGATTCCACCTGAACATTAGGAAGAACTTCCTGACTGAAAGCAATGAAACTCTGCCCCGAAGTGTGGTGGAGGCTCCTTTGGAGGCTTTTAAGCAGAGGCTGGATGGCCATCTATCAGGAGTGCTTTGGATGCGATTTTCCTCCTTCTTGGCAGGGGGTTGGACTGGATGGCCCATGAGGTCTTTTCCAACTCAATGATTCCATGAGTCTATGATTCTGTAATTCCATTCCTGAAAATGTGGTACTTACTGTCAGATGTCATATGAAACCAAGATTGCCACTGAAAAGGTGGCTGTTCACATTTTAAAGCAATTAATTTTGTTATCAGTTGTTAGAATTGCCAAGCAAAGAAGCATCTTGCATTATAGCTATTCAGAAATTGAGAACAAATCAAGCAGCAGTTTTCTTACACTGGTCCAACTGGAGGCATCTTCCAAGAAGAATTCAAGGAGTTATCAAAGACAAAGGAATTATTTTGCAGAAAACTTGGGAGTAGCCACATTGTGCTCCAGTAATTGCTCCTGATGCTTGAAAGAATTACACTGCTTCCTGTTTAATGTAATAGTTTTTCAAAATTGAATCTTGAAAGCTCTGTGGTTTTTAGTATAATTATGACAAGACAAACATCCAAACAAGCCCAGAACAACTTGTAAGCTGTTGGGTTAAAGCCAAAGGGACAAAATGTGTAGTCATTTATTCTTATTTCTAAATATTTTATGCTACAAGGTTTATAAGAGTGCCTAAAATAGATTTTATGATGATGATGATGATGGCGATGATAATAAATCTTTATTTATATCCTGCTTTTCTTCCTAATCTGGACCCAAAGCAGCTTACAACATAATATAAAAGACAATACAAAACAATATGCGTATGTAAAACAATAACCTATAAAATTACAATAAGAAATAAATAAACATATTTAAAAACACTTGTCTAAGAATTATTGCAGGCAACTCCACAAGACAGATGGTAAACATTAGCATGATTTAATAAAAGTTAGCCTTCCTATCATTGCAGCTAAGTTTGCGCGAAGAGGAAGGTTTTTAGCTGCTGTTTAAAAGATGTCAGGGAAGGGGCTGTTTTAACCTCCTTGGGGAGGGAGTTCCAAAGAGTTGGCATGGCCACTGAGAAGGCCCTGTATTGTTGCCACCAACCGCATTTGCAATGGTGGCGGCAACGAGAGGTGGGCCTCATTAGAAGATCTTGATGTTCGGGCAGGTTGATATGGGGAGATGCAATCAGATAGGTAAGTAGGACCTGAACTGTTTAGGGCTTTAAAGGTCAAAACCAGCACCTTAAATTGGGCTTTAGCAGGGTGGTGGTATTGGGTCCAGCACCTGTTAATAACCTGGCTGCAGATCTCTGAACTAATTGAAGTTTCCAGACAAGGGCAGCCTCACATAGAGCCCATTACAGTAGTCTAAATTGGGATGTAACTAAGACATGGACCACCCTGGCCAAGTCTGGCTTTTCAGGGTACAATCGCAACTGGTGCACAAATTTTAATTGCCACCAACAAGCTTTAATTGCCACCTAGCCACCAATAACACCAAGGCCTCTAGGCTTAGTGATGAGGACCCATGAGGACCCTCAGACTACGGACCTGTTTATTCAGAGGGAGTGTGACCCTATCAGCACAGGTTGCCACCCTATACCCTGATCTGCCTTCCGGATGACCAGGAGGACCTCCGTCTTGTTTGGATTCAATTTCAATTTGTTTCTCCTCATCCAGTCCACAACAGGTAACAGGCTGTTCAGAGTTTGGGCTGCTTCCTTGGCTTTTGGTGGAAATGAGAAGTAGTGGCTTTATGTAGATGTTAAAGAACATAGGGGACAGAACCAAACCCTTTGGGACCCCACAAGGCAACGGTCGTGAGATCCCCCAACACCACCATCTGGGTGTGACCTTCCAGGAAGGAATGGAGCCGCTGCAAAACAGAGCCTCCAGACAACCCAGAGTGATACAATGGTTGATGATATCGAAGGCTGCTGAGAAGTCCAAGAGAACCAACAAGGACACACTCCCCTGGCAAGTTTTCTACATAGATCATGTACCAAGGCGACCAAAGCTATTTTCCATGGCCAGAACTGAAATCAAACTGAAATGGATCCAGATAATCTGTTTAACCCCAAAATCCCTGGAGTTGCGAGGCCATCACCCGCTCCAGAACCTTGCCCAGAAAGGGGAGATTAAAGACTGGGCGATAGTTACTAGTCATGGACCTGAAATTTGTCCCATTCGTTTCATTTGTGTTTCTATTAGACAGAACAAAATAGAAAGGCCCCTCCTGAAACAAAAATGCAATTGATACAAAAGTCAGGCTGGCATGTTTTTCAGATGGATTGTGTGATGCAGGGGCTGCAGTAAAGGGTGCTCCTTACTTGCTGCTCGGCTGCAGGCCTTGCCAGGCCTGGGTGCATAGACCCAAAGCCTGCACTTGTAGACCCAGGTCTTTTGAGCCTACAAGTGAAGCCCCCCTCCCCCAATAATGAAAACAGAAACTAAAAGCAAATATCTGACCTCCCAATTTTGGGAGGCTCAGATTAAAATGGATCGAGGCCCCCCCACCGAAAGCTAGGACATGAAACAGATAAGTCCCACATGTACAAGACTAATAGTTACCAATTTCCTTTTTTTCGTGTCAGGAGTGACTTGAGGAACTGTAAGTCACTTCTGATATGAGAGAATTAACTGTCTGCAAGGAAGTTGCCCAAGGGATGCCTGGATGTTTTGATGTTCTACCGCCCTTGTGGGAGGCTTCTTTCATGTCCCCACATGAGGAGCTGATGCTGACAGAAGGAGCTCATCCACGTTCTCCCCAGATTGAGACCTCCAACCTGTCGGATTCAGTCCTGCTGGCATAAGGATTTAACCCACTGCGCCACTGGGGACGCCACCAATTTCCATGGGGTCTAGTGATGGTTTCTTAAGCAGTGGTTTCACCACTGCCATTTTTAGACCAGATGGAACCCCTGTTTGATAAGCCAAGAAGGGCAAGAGTCTAGAGCGCACCTGGTGGATCTTTCTTTTCCAAGGATCCTGTCCACATCCCCAGATTGAACAAATTGAAATGAATCCATCAAAACATGACAAGTGGGTTCCTGGGTTACATCCACAGAGACTATATCAATAGTGGTGTCCAAGTTGGAACATATCTGAATGACTTTACAATTCCTAAGTCTTCAATGTGGTTGACTGTGGAGAGCCAAAAGTTGGTTTCTCTTGGGCTAAAATTTCCTCCTGCATCTAAAACAGGATGTTTGTCCTCAAACCAAGTATCAAGAGGATCTGTGGGCAGGACCTTTTTGTATTAAAAGAAAAATGTATTTTCAGTGAAGTACAGTTCTACTTTGTATTTGTAATTAGAAACATAAAATGCAGCTGAATAAAATATTTTAGTGTAATCAATGAAAATGTTGAACAAATGCTGTTACTATTAGACAATATTTCATTGCTTTAGTGGCCTATTTTGCTGTCCTAACTTTAGTATCCTAACTTTAGAGTGTTTTGAGTTAAGAGCCATCTCTCACCCCGAGTTTTGCTTTGACATTCGAGAAGCATTTTGAGTTAAGAACTAATGCCAGGGCGAGCACTAGCGTGAGAGTACAGGGCTTTACGGCTTCAAGGGAGCAGTCTCCATGCCTCGTGCTCTTCTCTGTTTTAGGAGATAGTTGTCCGCTTTGCTTTTCTGCACTTTGAGGAACTTTGGGGTGAGTTGGGTTTGTGTAATTTTTATTCCTGGTATGTTTGCCTCCATAAAATATAGAGGGAGGGAGAGAAAAAGAGGGAGGGGAGCTGGAATGAGTACAGTATGAAAAAATAATGTTTTGCCACCACATTGTGCTTTCTTGACAGAACTTTGTGCTTCTACCATTTTAAAGCTGATCTCTCTTTTTTATTATTCAAAGTGAATGTTCATTTATTCATTATTCATTATTTATAAAGTACATCCTCTTAATTAAAAACATGTAACCACATATTGGGGGGGGGGATAGGTGGCATACAGTGATAATTCCCCCCCCCCCCCCCCCCATACAGTGATAACTCAAGGTATCACTGTAGAAAGCTAAGAAAGGATGACGGCACAGTTGTAAAATCCAGTCTCTGTTCTCATTTTTCCACAGGCTCAGTTATCATTGCAATTGCAAAAGGAAAGCCACCTGAAACAGATACTGCTTATCCAAGAGCGCTGGAAAAGAGCAAAAAGAGAAGAAAGACTAAAAATACAACAGGCTATGGACAGGGATGGTGTTACACACCCGCAACCTTCTTCTAAACCATCAACTGAGGAATCTGATGACCAAAGTGTAGCCGCTCCTGCTAGTCTCAAGTATAGCCCTTCTCCAGAGAAGGACTTGCAAGCAAAGCTTGGTGTCTTGGATAGGGACCCGGATACACTATTGTTTTTGCTTCAGAAAAGAAAGGAACCACAGGACGTGTGCGTGAGAAATAGAACCCCAAAGGATGACAAAACTAAAATGGAAGAGCAGGCCACCAAAATCGCACTTCTGGAACGGCATGTGGAAGTTCTCTTAGTGGAAAACGAGCGATTGAGGCAGGAGAACAAGCAGCTCAAAGCCGAGAGAGCCAGGCTCCTCAAGTCTCCTCTAGAAAAGGAGCTGGATGTGGATGCTGACTTCGTAGAGAAGTCAGAGCTTTGGGGTCTGCAGCAGCCCTCAGAAACAACTGCCGCTGCCTCGGCCTCCTCTTGGCAGAAATTCACCTCGAGTGCAGGGAAGGCCAAAGATATTCCCATCCCCAGTCTTCCCCCGCTGGACATTCCATCCCCTGAACTTCCGCTCCTGGAGCTCTCAGAGGACATCCTGAAGGGACTCATGAATAGCTAAGCGGAGACCACAATGTTTATTCACCTGTCATTCAGCAAGATCCAAAAAAGGGAAGGCCAATACAGCTGGGACCCAAGAGCAAAAACATCAACCTTCAACGCTAGCGAGGGAGGAGATCTTGGTGACTTTGTCACTGTGAAAAATATGCATGATATTGTTTGGAACAGAAACTTTTACCATTGTTGGTAAAAGCTAAGCACTCTTTTTCTCCCCCTTAAGCCAAAAGGACTGGGGGGAGCTACACATAATACAGTCTTTCAGGGTATATGATCTGTAACAATTTCTCTCTAATGCCATAAAATAATGCAAAGCCAACATGATGTGGGCCAGAAGGGGACAATTTGGGTAGTGGAAGACCTTTTTCTATTGTGCATTTGATTGCCTTTTGAATTAATTATGCACAAAACCAGTGAACATATTAGAAGTTATTGCAGGCTGGATCTATGTGCCACACTTCTGCACTCCTGACCTAACATGTAATGTCAGCCAATCAGGAGAGATGCTAAATTTCCATTTTTGAGGAACCAAATCTAGTTCTTTTGAAAAATGTTGATTTGTTTACATAATCAGGGTGCTTCATAATGTGTGTTTTCTGTATATGAAATTACTAGGCATTGTTTTAAGCAAATACACAAGGAAGAACAATCCTTGGTGCATGAATGGAAGTAATGATAGTTGACAGGAAATAAAACGTTTCAGGTCTGTTTGGAATCTTTTAATTCTTTTATCTGATGTTTCCTTATATTTTGGTCAGATCTGTGCCTGAAAGGTGAGGGGGGGGGGGGTCAGAGCAGAAGACAACAAAATTGAAAGGGGGCTTAGGACAAAGTCAGCTCTCCTTAGCAATGCTACATGAGATCTTTCTAACAAGGCACTTCCTGAATTCTCATTTCTTTCAACATTATATATTAGAATCATGAGCCACTGAGGCTGAGTTCTGTTACATAATGGTGTACTAAAGGTTGTGCCTACTTATATTCCTTTGGGGGCTTTCTGATTGTAGGTATAAAGTACTACCTTTCCACTATATAACAACAGTTAGGGGCTCCTGGAGTGGGCCCAGACTAATTTCAGCTGCTCATGAGCACCAAAAGAGGAAATAATAATAATAATAATAATAATAATAATAATAATAATAATAATTTTATTTTTATACCCCGCCAACCATCTCCCCTAGGGGACTCGGGGCGGCTTACTAGGGACACGCCCAAGATTACAATTAAAACATACATGTAAAACACTTTAACCAATTAAAACATCAGATAAAACAACACAATTGAAAGCAATGTAAAAACAATACGGCTGAAAGAAACATAGCTGAGGTACAGATTCAATGAGTGCAATACATTTTTACAGGAGCGCAGGAAAGTGCAACAATCCAGTAAACTGGGCAGGAAATACCCACATTTTGAGGTAGAACGTATGCCAGTGTAAAATGCAGGCCGGTGTAAAGTGCGGAGCTTCAAGTAGGGACAAGAAAGTTTCTGGTGAGCTGCTTAGTCAAAAGCGCACAGGAACATCCAGGTTTTTAGTTGACTATGAAAGGAGCCTGTCTGATCTCCCTAGGGAAGGGAGTTCCAGAGCCGGGGGGGGGGGGGGGGGGCACCACCGAGAAGGCTCGTCCCCATCAACCGTGCATGTGACGGCGGGGGGAGTGAGAGCAGTGCCAGATCTGCACTGGTTCATAGGGGAAGATACGATCACGAAGATAAGCAGGTCCCGAACCATTTAGGGCTTTATAGGTGATGACCTGCACCTTGAATTGGGACTGGAAACCTATTGGAAGCCAGTGGAGCTGTTTAAACAGGAGGGTTGACCACTCTCTGTAAACAGCTCACGTGAGTAGTCTGGCTGCAGATCTCTGGACCAATTGTAGTTTCTGGGCCGTCTTCAAGGGCATCCCTACGTAGAGCGCATTGCAGTAATCCAACCTAGAGGTGACTAGGGCATGGACCACCATAGTCAAATCAGATTTCACGAGGTATGCACAGATTTAACTGTGCAAAGGCCCTCCCAGCCACCGCCGATACCTGAGCATCAAGTGTCAAAGCGGAGTCAAGAAGGAACCCCAAGCTGCGGACCTGTGTCCTCAGAGGTTGTGCGACCCCATCAAGCACAGGTAACCACCCTATGCCCCGATCTGTCCCACGACTGGCCAGGAGGACCTCTGTTTTGTCAGGGTTAAGCTTCAGCTTGTTAGACACTGATCCAGGACCCAAGGGGCTTCCTTGGAATCTGGTGGAAAAGAGTAATAGAGTTGAGTGTCATCTGCGTAGAGATGGCACCAAACTCCAAAAATCCAGATGATCTCGAAAGAGCAGCTTTATGCTATGAGAACCAATACTCCTTCTCTCTATGCTCAAGAGCAACTGCAGCTGGTTTGGATACACACCTGTGGCCAGGAAGAGGGAGCTATGGCTGGCGGTCTACTATTGTGCATGCCAAAAAGCAATCTTGGCCATTTCGCTCCTTGTGTTTTCCCCCTTCTGCTCTCTTTGGCACAGCAGCCATTTTGTGTGTGGACTCTGCTGGAGGCAACCATTTTGTAACAGCATCACAACTTCTTCAAAATTCCAACGGTGGCCACGGAGTTAGGGTACAGGAAGGTCTCAATATTACACTCAATGGAGTGGATTGATATGTTGAAACAACTGGACTGAAGCAAGCTGAAAGAAATTTGACATTGTATTGCTGAAGGCTTTCAACTCTCCACCTGCTGTGTACTAACACTTTTCAGGTTTCATGGGCTGTGGTAACTAATATGTAGCCATAATCTTAATATATAAAAAGCAAATGGCCTAAACCCAAACTGTGACTGATCTAGAAAATCAGTGTCCTCTAGAAATCCCTGGAGCCGCGAGGCGACCATCCATGTAATTTAATTGCTGGCACAGCTCATACACTTTAATCTTCCTACATTATTGTATATACCCAGTGGTGCCTAGGAGGGGCCGATACTCCCCTACTTTCTCCCATCTCCAGCTCTGAGGCGGTCTACCTAACAATATCTCCACGGCAATGGTGGGGCGCTTTCTGTTTCTATTCTTTTTCTTTTCTTTTCTTCCCATCTCTCATACCTTCCCCCCCCCCTTTCCTTTCTCTTCCTCCCTTCACCCTCTTTTTCCTTTCTCTTGTCCCCCTTTCTTCATCCCTTTAAGTATATGTCATATAGTAGTAAGAAGCCAATATGTTCCATTCCCTTTCTTTTCTAGTCGCATGACAAAAAAACCCACTTCACCTGCTTTGTTTGTTTTCTTTCCCTCTTCTCTGGGCCCAAAATGGGTATATTTTTAAAGTTCAAACCCCTCCATTATTTTAAGTTGGATAATGAAGCTACGCATGTCATGCAACATACATACATATATATGCTTTGACTTCTATATAAATCGATAGCTAACTGAAAAAAACATGGCAGTGTAAAAGTATGATATGCTGTGGCAAATGTGCATGGATTTCTCCTCTACTTTTGGAGCATGAATCATTATAGCTCTTCCTGTGAAAAACCTGCCTGGTCATCCTTTAGATATATGGAGAGAGAAAAAGATGCATCCTTTTTCTCTAAGTAGTAGCTTCAACCGGTTAACGGACCATACCCTGAAATGAAGCAGTTACCACCAGTTAAATTATGTACAAGTGTTTTCTGCAGTATTACTATTTTCTGTGTGCATGCTGAGTAACAAGAACACAATGCATTCTGTCAAGCTAAATGTGCCCCAATGCTGACAACAGCCACCATGATACAAGGGAAATTGACAATAGGCCATAACTGAAGGAGTCTTTGTTATCTCACTCATAATGTTAACAAATTAGTGGGAATTAAAAGTCATCAACAGGCCTTGAAAAAGAGCACTGCTATAGTAGAATTAAGACAGGGGTCCTCAAACTTTTTGAATAGAGGACTAGGTGACAGTTCCTCAAACTGTTGGAGGGCCAGATTATAATTTGGAAAAAAATGAATGAATTCCTATGCACACTGAACATATCTTATTTGCAAAAAACACTTAAAGCATTGGAGTCTCAGCAGCTCCTTGTGCTGGGGGACTTCAATGTCCATGCCGAGGCGGCCCTCTCAGGAGCGGCTCAGGACTTCATGTCTGCCATGGCAACCATGGTGCTGTCCCAACAAGTAGCTGGCCCCACTCACAGTGCAGGACATACATTGGACTTGCTTTTCTGCCAGGGATGGGAGGAAGGTGGCGGTGTTGAGGAGTTGACCATCTCTCCGTTGTCATGGACCGACCACTACCTGGTCAGATTTAGGCTCACTGCACCCCCTAACCTCTGCAGAGGTGGAGGACCCATTAAGTTGGTCCGCCCCAGGAGGCTTATGGATCCGGATGGCTTCCTGATGGCTCTTGGGGAGTTTCCCGCCTCCTCGGTAGGTGATCCTGTCGATGCCCTGGTCGCTCTCTGGAATGGGGAGATGACTAGGGCAATTGACACGATCGCTCCGGAACATCCCCTCTCAAGTAGCTGAGCTAAACCAGCGCCTTGGTTCACCGAGGAACTGGCAGCGATGAAGCGAAGGAAGAGGGAACTAGAGAGTGTGTGGCGTTCAGATCCGAGCGAGTCAAATCGAGCACGGTTTGTGTCCTTCCTAAGGGCATATGCCGTGGCAATAAAAGCCGCAAAGAAGGCTTTCTTTGCGGCCACTATTGCGTCTGCAAAGAACCGTCCGGCTGAGCTGTTCCGAGTTGTCAGAGGCCTTTTAAATACCACCACTCAAGGTGGGAACCCTGACAACTCAACTTCTCGCTGTGAAACCTTTGCTCAGTTCTTCGCAGACAAAGTCGCTTTGATCCGTTCTGGTTTGGACACCATGTTAAGGGCAGTCTCTGAGGATGTAACACGAGCACCTGCTTGTCCTATTTTGATGGATTCATTTCAATTGGTGAAACCCGAGGATGTGGACAAGATACTTGGAGGAATGAGGCCTACCACGTCCATCCTAGACCCCTGCCCATCCTGGCTTCTAAAGGAGGCCAGAGGGGGATTGGCTGAGTGGGTTGAGGTGGTGGTTAATGCCTCCCTTCGGGAAGGCAAGATTCCAGCGAGCCTAAAACAAGCTATAATAAAACCGCTGTTGAAAAAACCATCACTGGACCCCACTAAATTTGACAACTTCCGGCCAGTTTCCAATCTCCCCTTTTTGGGCAAAGTCCTGGAACGCGTGGTGGCTTCACAACTCCAGGTATTCTTGGGAGACACGGATTATCTGGATTCAGCACAGTCTGGTTTCAGACCGGGTCATGGAACTGAGACAGTCTTGGTCGCCTTAGTGGATGATCTGCGCTGGGAGCTCGACAGGGGGAGTGTGTCCCTGTTGGTGCTGCTGGACCTCTCAGCGGCCTTCGATACCATCGACCTTCTGGAACGCCTCGCGGGGATGGGTCTTGGGGGCACCGTTTTACAGTGGCTCCGGTCATTCCTGGAGGGCCGATCCCAGAAGGTGTTATTGGGGGACACCTGTTCAACCCCACAACCTTTGTCTTGTGGGTTGCCTCAGGGCTCAATACTGTCTCCCATGTTGTTTAATATCTACATGAAGCCGCTGGGAGAGATCATCCGGAGTTTCGGGGTACGATGTCATCTGTACGCAGAAGATGTCCAACTCTGTCACTCCTTTCCACCTTCTACCACCTTCGAGGTCCTGAACCGGTGCCTGGCCGCTGTAACGGTCTGGATGAGGGCCAACAAATTGAAATTGAATCCAGACAAGACAGAGGTACTCCTGGTCAGTCGCAAGGCCGAACAGGGCATAGGGTTACAGCCTGTGCTGGATGGGGTCACACTCCCCCTGAAGGCGCAGGCTTGCAGCTTGGGTGTGATCCTGGATTCATTGCTGAGCCTGGAGCCCCAGGTCTCGGCGGTGACCAGGGGAGCATTTGCAGAGCTAAAGCTCGTGCGCCAGCTGCGCCCATACCTTGGGAAGTCTGACTTGGCCACAGTAGTCCACGCTCTGGTTACATCCCGCCTAGACTACTGCAACGCTCTCTACATGGGGTTGCCCTTGAAGACGGCCTGGAAGCTTCAATTAGTCCAACGTGCGGCAGCCATGATTCTAACAGGAGCGGAGCGCAGGGAGCATACAACCCCCCTATTGCGCCAGCTCCATTGGCTGCCGATCTGCTACCGAGCTCAATTCAAGGTGCTGGCGCTGGCCTATAAAGCCCTAAACGGTTCCGGCCCAAGATACCTATCTGACCGCATCTCGGCCTATGAACCCACCAGGACTTTGAGATCTTCCGGGGAGGCCCTGCTCTCGATCCCGCAGGCTTCTCAAGCACGGTTGGCGGGGACGAGAGATAGGGCTTTCTCGGTGGTGGCCCCTTGGCTGTGGAACACCCTTCCTACAGACATTAGGCTGGCACCATCTCTCATGGCATTCCGAAAAGTTGAAGACCTGGATGTTTGTGCAGGCGTTCGAGTAATCTAGTGCAATATTGGTAATTGAACATAGGAATGGAACAATGGACAACGAACCTGGACTACGCTTTGATGATGAGACGATTGGGCTGGTTATTGTAATAATTGTTTAGTGTAATTGCTTGTTGTTTATTAAGTGGATAATGTGTTAAGTGGTCAATTGTGCATTGAATTATTGATTTTTATTGTGTGTAAACCGGGCTGAGAACAGCGGTATATAAGCAACGTAAATAAATAAATAAATAAATAAATAAATAAAAGCAATACAATAATTAAAATGAAGAACAATTTTAACAAATATAAACTTATTAGTATTTCAATGGGAAGTGTGAGTCTGCTTTTGGCTGATGAGATAGGATTGTTATTATTGTTGTTGTTGTTGTTGTGTGCTTTCAAGCCCTTTCAGGGTCTTTTAACCCAGTAAATGACCTTGGAGGGCCGTATCCGGCCCTCGGGCCTTAGTTTGAGGACCCCTGGATTAAGACCTAGTCTAGAATACAACATTTTGCTTTTGAAAATACAGTCACAGAGAACATTTCTCAAGCTGTTTTGCAATAAAATCACATTTTTTTCAGCTTGTAAGCAGAAGCAAACTGCCTTAATAGGTACTGATTACATGAGATTTCTGACCCGTCACTTAACTAGCAGCAATCCATTGTGTGATAAGGCATATTGAGTAGCACTGTCCAAATCAGTGGATCTATCAAGTTACACTAGTCAAATCAGTCTTTTAACCCAGTCCAACATTTTAAAGTCGAATCCTGTTGCTGATGAAGTAAACAACAAGCATTGTAATTTGTAGTTGTTTTTTAATTTCCTTCTTAATTAAAAAAAATAAGATAAATTACCACTTTAAACCCCCCACCCCATCCACCAACACTTACCACCCTCTCCCACCCTCATCTGGGTTACTTGAATCAATACATTGATTTAATTGTCTGGAAGGCAATTAAAAAAGTTCTGTACCTATCTTTTCCTTCCGTTTTGTTGATTAAACAAGACCATTTCCTAAACCAATCTTGTCTTGACTGAATATTCAAATATTTATTTTTCTTTTCATAGATAAAATCATTAATTAAATATTCAGAAAGATATGACCACCAGGTTTTCAGGTCCCACCTTGTTTTATCTTTCCAACCTCTGGCGATTGTGGCATGTATCATAAATTTCAATATATCTGACCATTCGTTGTTTCCTTCCTTTACCTCTATGGTGAGGGACAGAAATTGAGCTTTATTCCAATGTCGTTTTTGCCCTATTATTTCTCTAACGGTATTATAATATTTTTGGATTTCAGAGCAGTCGCACCACATGCGTGAAAAAGTACCAGTCTCCCCGCATTTATGCCAGCATTTGTTAGAAGTTTTTTACATAATGTGAGCCAATTGAGAGGGGGTCCTATACCATTTTGAAATTATTTTCTTTTGTGTTTCTTTGATTTTTAGATGTTTAATTTTTTGAGTTTTATCGATCCAGGAGTTTACTAAGTTTTCATTAAAGTTTATATCCTGTTTCCAGGCCTCTACTAAAGTATGTTTTGTATTATAGGATAAGGCTATTAGTTCCTTATATATTCCCCCTATAATGCCTTTCTCTTTTTCTATTTTCCAGCCTATTATTCTATCCAAAGGGGCATCTGATGTTTCTTTCTTTTTTATTTCTTGTGCGACAAGCCTAACCAAGCTATCCAATACTTTGAGCCACATTTGTCCTTTATCTTATCCCATTTTTAATATCTCCATTGGATTCCAAGAGGTCTCCTACCTTCTTTACTCCATTCTCTTTCAGGGACCTGATTAAATTCCTAAATGTTTTATCTTTATTTTCCAGGGTTTCTAGCGGAAAAGGATCTATTTTATTTATTTGTAATTTATTTTGCCATTCCTTCCAAACATGCAATGTTAAGAGAAGGGGGGCATCTCTTAATTTTTAAGCTCCTTTTTATCATTTTTTTTCTCCCACAAACGAGCTCTTTTCCAATCATTTAATTCTTTCTCTAATTTCACCCATTTCCCCCTCTTCCAGTTCCAATTCTATTAATTTAGCGATGTATTGTAATTTGTAGTTATTGTTGATGCACCTTTTGAAATAGCCTTTCCCGCACTTGATAGTGTATACATAAATATGGCAATGTGGACTCTTGGGGAAATAATCCATTCAATTAAAGCTTCATTTGTTTTGTGTTTTGAGGAATACCTGGAGTCAAAAAAGAAACAAAATTATGCAAGTCAAAGAGGCAGGATGACCATAATCACCCAGTTCTTACATATTTTTATGGAAAGAGTGCCATCTGCTGGATGGTGCCCTTTTCCTAGGATACAATTTCTGCAACTATAATTTGGAAGGTCACATATGCATTGCACATTTAAGATACTATGAGCCATGAACGTTATGTTTATTGGTGTACAGAAGTCCATGCAATCAGAAATCGCCTACTATGAATGTGTTGTAATATTAAACTTCCAAGGCTGGAATCCTATGAGTATACTACGGTAGTCCAAACCGGGTCTAGCAACATAACTTTCCGTATGCTCATGAAGAGAGTATTGGGGCATTGGGGCATTACATTCCCAAATGCCTGGCAGTTGAAGGTTTTAGTGAAAGGGGTCTCATAACTAAAGACTCCAATAAGAAAGCAGGAATGTGTTACTCATTTATCAAGAGTATGGAACATCCCCACCAAAACATCCCAAGTAATAAAATACCAAAACATGATGAAATGTATGAAGGAATCTAATGACAAAGTTGATAAAAGTAATCTAACCTCTAAGTGTAAAGGGCAAACCCCTACCATTCCCCCCAAAACCCTATCTTGAAACAACAATTCAATGCCCAACACCATAAAAACAGTTAAAATATTAACATATAATATAAAACCATAACAAGAGCGATAAAAACATAAATCCTTTGCACCTCCTAATTAAAACGTCCCATCTCATTATCCAGTCATTCCATATTCCTATGTCTATTACATTGCATTTTCAAATGCTTGCCAAGTCTTGACTCTTTCCTGGAATGTTAAGAGGGAGGGAGGTAATCTAATGTCCCTAGGAAGGGTGTTCCATAGCCGAGGGGCCACCACCGAGAAGGCCCTGTCTCGTCCCAACCAAACGTATTTGTGACGCAGGCAGGATCGAGAGCAAGGCCTTCCCAGACGGTCTTAAAGTCCTAGAAGGTTCATAAGGGGAGATGCATTCGGACAGGTAAGTTGGGCCAGAACCGTGTAGGGCTTTATAGGCTAAAGCCAGCATTTTGAATTGTGCCCGGTAGCAGACTGGCAGCCAGTGGAGCTGGCGCAGCAGAGTTGTTCCCTGAGCGCCACTCCTGTTAGTAATCTGGCTGCCATCTGTTGGACCATTTGAAGCGGTGTTCAAAGGCAACACCACATACAGCAAATTGCAGTAATCTATACGAGATGTCAATCAGTATAAAGATAGTAAATAACAAACACAGAAACAAGAAAACGGCAGACAACAAGAAATCAAGTGCCAGTTAACATTTCCAGGCAACAAAGCCCAGGCTACTCTATGCAGAAACCCTCACTGATTGACTTTGTAAACTTCATGACTACTCAGATGCTAATTCAAGCTTGCTAACGGCAACATTCACTTGCTTTAAACAGGCAAGGGTTCTTTCTCCCACCCTGGACATTCCATAGATAGATAGATAGATAGATAGATAGATAGATAGATAGATAGATACACACACTCCACTTGTTTCACTGCCAACAGAACATCAGAGGATGCCTGCCACAGATGCAGGCAAAATGTTAGGAGATAATGCTGCTGGAACATGACCAATACAGCCTGAAATATTCACTGCAACCCAGTAATTCTGGCTATGAAAGCCTATGACAATTCAATAAAATAACATGAACATTCAGGGGTGTCGTGTACTTTGCCTTTCTGTGAATGATATTGTCTTGTAATTGCACATTGAAAAGGAAGTATGCTGGGCCATAATTTGAGTTTCAGCCACTCCAAAGTTTAACCATGGGATTAGTCATTAATTTCTGTTCTAAACTATGCTCATGGTCTTTGAACCAATTTAAACACATGGTACAAATTATTTACACTGGTTTTGGACAGTTTTCACACTTGAAAGATTTTTACCATGGCAGCCACTATCTGGAACTTAGTTTAAAATGGTCAGAGGAACAGAGCCAGTTACTTCTACCTAATGACTTGTACATGGATAATATGTGCATGTAGAGACCAAAATCTATATGCAGGTTACTACAGTTCAGTAACCACTAATTTTAGGATGGATGAAGATAAGTAACACTTTTTGCTATTATACTGAATTAGAAAAGATTGCTGATTAAATGCAAATAATCTACAAACCTACTAATAGTTCTGCTTAACTTTCTCCTTTAATCTCACCCCCCCCCTTTCATAATTCACTTAAATCAGGACCAATTTCATACAAAGCTACTTACTGTTCCTATAAGCCAGTGGTTCTCAACCTTCCTAATGCCATGACCCCTAAATATAGTTCCTCATGTTGTGGTGACCCCCAACCATATTTTTGTTGCTACGTCATAACTGTACTGTTATGAATTGTAATGTAAACATCTGATATGCAGAATGTATTTCCATTGTTACAAATTGAACATAATTAAAGCATAGTGATTAATGATAAAAACAGTATGTTTGGGGGAGTATGGACAATGGATGAAGGGATTGGAATTACCGCCAACCGATTCAGCTCTGACTTTTTGGGAATTGCACTTGTGTGAATTATAGTTCACCAGGCACCAAAGAGCATTCTGAACTACACCAACAATAGAATTGAACCAAACTTGGCATACAGGACTTTCATGGCCCACGGAAAATACTGGAGGGGTTGGGAAAAATAGACCCTGACATTTGGGAATTGCAATTGTGTGAATTATAGTTCACCAGGCACCAAAGAGCATTCTGAATTACACCAACAACAGAATTGAACCAAACTTGGCATACAGGACTTGCATGACCCACGGAAAATACTGGAGGGGTTGGGAAAAATAGACCCTGACATTTGGGAATTGCAATTGTGTGAATTATAGTTCACCAGGCACCAAAGAGCATTCTGAACTACACCAACAATAGAATTGAACCAAACTTGGCATACAGGACTTCCATGACCCACGGAAATTACTGGAGGGGTTGGGAAAAATAGACCTTGACATTTGGGAATTGCACTTGTGTGAATTATAGTTCACCAGGCACCAAAGAGCATTCTGAAATACACCAACAATAGAATTGAACCAAACTTGGCATACAGGACTTCCATGACCCACGGAAAATACTGGAGGGGTTGGGAAAAATAGACCCTGACATTTGGAAATTGCAATTGTGTGAATTATAGTTCACCAGGCACCAAAGTGCATTCTGAACTACACCAACAATAGAATTGAACCAAACTTGGCATACAGGATTTCCATGACCCACGGAAAATACTGGAGGGGTTGGGAAAAATAGACCCTGACATTTGGGAATTGCAATTGTGTGAATTATAGTTCACCAGGCACCAAAGAGCATTCTGAACTACACCAACAATAGAATTGAACCAAACTTGGCATACAGGACTTCCATGACCCACGGAAATTACTGGAGGGGTTGGGAAAAATAGACCCTGACATTTGGGAATTGCAATTGTGTGAATTATAGTTCACCAGGCACCAAAGAGCATTCTGAATTACACCAACAACAGAATTGAACCAAACTTGGCATACAGGACTTGCATGACCCACGGAAAATACTGGAGGGGTTGGGAAAAATAGACCCTGACATTTGGGAATTGCAATTGTGTGAATTATAGTTCACCAGGCACCAAAGAGCATTCTGAACTACACCAACAATAGAATTGAACCAAACTTGGCATACAGGACTTCCATGACCCACGGAAATCACTGGAGGGGTTGGGAAAAATAGACCTTGACATTTGGGAATTGCACTTTTGTGAATTATAGTTCACCAGGCACCAAAGAGCATTCTGAAATACACCAACAATAGAATTGAACCAAACTTGGCATACAGGACTTCCATGACCCACGGAAAATACTGGAGGGGTTGGGAAAAATAGACCCTGACATTTGGAAATTGCAATTGTGTGAATTATAGTTCACCAGGCACCAAAGTGCATTCTGAACTACACCAACAATAGAATTGAACCAAACTTGGCATACAGGATTTCCATGACCCACGGAAAATACTGGAGGGGTTGGGAAAAATAGACCCTGACATTTGGGAATTGCAATTGTGTGAATTATAGTTCACCAGGCACCAAAGAGCATTCTGAACTACACCAACAATAGAATTGAACCAAACTTGGCATACAGGATTTCCATGACCCACGGAAATTACTGGAGGGGTTGGGAAAAATAGACCCTGACATTTGGGAATTGCACTTGTGTGAATTATAGTTCACCAGGCACCAAAGTGCATTCTGAACTACACCAACAATAGAATTGAACCAAACTTGGCATACAGGATTTCCATGACCCACGGAAAATACTGGAGGGGTTGGGAAAAATAGACCCTGACATTTGGAAATTGCAATTGTGTGAATTATAGTTCACCAGGCACCAAAGTGCATTCTGAACTACACCAACAATAGAATTGAACCAAACTTGGCATACAGGATTTCCATGACCCACGGAAATTACTGTAGGGGTTGGGAAAAATAGACCCAGACATTTGGGAATTGCAACTGTGTGAATTATAGTTCACCAGGCACCAAAGAGCATTCTGAACTACACCAACAATAGAATTGAACCAAACTTGGCATACAGGACTTTCATGACCCACGGAAATTACTGGAGGGGTTGGGAAAAATAGACCTTGACATTTGGGAATTGCACTTGTGTGAATTATAGTTCACCAGGCACCAAAGAGCATTCTGAACTACACCAACAATAGAATTGAACCAAACTTGGCATACAGGACTTCCATGACCCACGGAAAATACTGGAGGGGTTGGGAAAAATAGACCCTGACATTTGGGAATTGCAATTGTGTGAATTATAGTTCACCAGGCACCAAAGAGCATTCTGAACTACACCAACAATAGAATTGAACCAAACTTGGCATACAGGACTTCCATGACCCACGGAAATTACTGGAGGGGTTGGGAAAAATAGACCTTGACATTTGGGAATTGCACTTGTGTGAATTATAGTTCACCAGGCACCAAAGAGCATTCTGAAATACACCAACAATAGAATTGAACCAAACTTGGCATACAGGACTTCCATGACCCACGGAAAATACTGGAGGGGTTGGGAAAAATAGACCCTGACATTTGGAAATTGCAATTGTGTGAATTATAGTTCACCAGGCACCAAAGTGCATTCTGAACTACACCAACAATAGAATTGAACCAAACTTGGCATACAGGATTTCCATGACCCACGGAAAATACTGGAGGGGTTGGGAAAAATAGACCCTGACATTTGGGAATTGCAATTGTGTGAATTATAGTTCACCAGGCACCAAAGAGCATTCTGAACTACACCAACAATAGAATTGAACCAAACTTGGCATACAGGACTTCCATGACCCACGGAAATTACTGGAGGGGTTGGGAAAAATAGACCCTGACATTTGGGAATTGCAATTGTGTGAATTATAGTTCACCAGGCACCAAAGAGCATTCTGAATTACACCAACAACAGAATTGAACCAAACTTGGCATACAGGACTTGCATGACCCACGGAAAATACTGGAGGGGTTGGGAAAAATAGACCCTGACATTTGGGAATTGCAATTGTGTGAATTATAGTTCACCAGGCACCAAAGAGCATTCTGAACTACACCAACAATAGAATTGAACCAAACTTGGCATACAGGACTTCCATGACCCACGGAAATCACTGGAGGGGTTGGGAAAAATAGACCTTGACATTTGGGAATTGCACTTGTGTGAATTATAGTTCACCAGGCACCAAAGAGCATTCTGAAATACACCAACAATAGAATTGAACCAAACTTGGCATACAGGACTTCCATGACCCACGGAAAATACTGGAGGGGTTGGGAAAAATAGACCCTGACATTTGGAAATTGCAATTGTGTGAATTATAGTTCACCAGGCACCAAAGTGCATTCTGAACTACACCAACAATAGAATTGAACCAAACTTGGCATACAGGATTTCCATGACCCACGGAAAATACTGGAGGGGTTGGGAAAAATAGACCCTGACATTTGGGAATTGCAATTGTGTGAATTATAGTTCACCAGGCACCAAAGAGCATTCTGAACTACACCAACAATAGAATTGAACCAAACTTGGCATACAGGATTTCCATGACCCACGGAAATTACTGGAGGGGTTGGGAAAAATAGACCCTGACATTTGGGAATTGCACTTGTGTGAATTATAGTTCACCAGGCACCAAAGTGCATTCTGAACTACACCAACAATAGAATTGAACCAAACTTGGCATACAGGATTTCCATGACCCACGGAAAATACTGGAGGGGTTGGGAAAAATAGACCCTGACATTTGGAAATTGCAATTGTGTGAATTATAGTTCACCAGGCCCCAAAGTGCATTCTGAACTACACCAACAATAGAATTGAACCAAACTTGGCATACAGGATTTCCATGACCCACGGAAATTACTGTAGGGGTTGGGAAAAATAGACCCAGACATTTGGGAATTGCAACTGTGTGAATTATAGTTCACCAGGCACCAAAGAGCATTCTGAACTACACCAACAATAGAATTGAACCAAACTTGGCATACAGGACTTTCATGACCCACGGAAATTACTGGAGGGGTTGGGAAAAATAGACCTTGACATTTGGGAATTGCACTTGTGTGAATTATAGTTCACCAGGCACCAAAGAGCATTCTGAACTACACCAACAATAGAATTGAACCAAACTTGGCATACAGGACTTCCATGACCCACGGAAAATACTGGAGGGGTTGGGAAAAATAGACCCTGACATTTGGGAATTGCAATTGTGTGAATTATTGTTCACCAGGCACCAAAGAGCATTCTGAAATACACCAACAATAGAATTGAACCAAACTTGGCATATGGGACTTCCATGACCCACGGAAAATATTGGAGGGATTTGGGGGAGGTATTAACAAAAGATTAGCTTTGTCCTACCTTTAGTTTCTGAAGAGCCTTCTTTGCTGCCTGGACAGGGGAAAGACGGCTGGGAGACCCTCGCCCCTTCACAAGCTGGAGGGCGCAGGAGGCGCGCGGGGAAGGCCTCATCCATGGCTGCAGCCATGGAGAGGGCCTCCCGGTCGCCTCTCGCGTCCTCCGAAGCCGGTGGGCGCAGGAGGCGAGCGGGGAAGGCCTCATCCATGGCTGCAGCCATGGAGAGGGCCTCCCGATCGCCTCTCGCGTCCTCCGAAGCCGGTGGGCGCAGGAGGCGAGCGGGGAAGGCCTCATCCATGGCTGCAGCCATGGAGGGGGAATCCCGGTCGCCTCTCGCGTCCTCCGAAGCCGGTGGGCGCAGGAGGTGAGCGGGGAAGGCCTCATCCATGGCTGCAGCCATGGAGGGGGAATCCCGGTCGCCTCTCGCGTCCTCCGAAGCCGGTGGGCGCAGGAGGCGAGCGGGGAAGGCCTCAACCATAGCTGCAGCCATGGAGGGGGAATCCCGGTCGCCTCTCGCGTCCTCCGAAGCCGGTGGGCGCAGGAGGCGAGCGGGGAAGGCCTCATCCATAGCTGCAGCCATGGAGGGGGAATCCCGGTCGCCTCTCGCGTCCTCCGAAGCCGGAGGGCGCAGGAGGCCAGCGGGGAAGGCCTCATCCATAGCTGCAGCCATGGAGGGGGAATCCCGGTCGCCTCTCGCGTCCTCCGAAGCCGGTGGGCGCAGGAGGCGAGCGGGGAAGGCCTCATCCATGGCTGCAGCCATGGAGGGCGCCTCCCGGTCGCCTCTCGCGTCCTCCGAAGCCGGTGGGCGCAGGAGGCGAGCGGGGAAGGCCTCATCCATGGCTGCAGCCATGGAGGGGGCCTCCCGGTCGCCTGTCGCGTCCTCCGAAGCCGGTGGGCGCAGGAGGCGAGCGGGGAAGGCCTCATCCATGGCTGCAGCTGATATCGAGCCCTTTTTTGGGGGTTCTCCCAGCGAGGGGAGTCCCTAAGGACCTCTAATGGAGTCCTGACCTTGGCGAGCTGCCAGCAGAAGCCAATCCAAAGCGCACAATATTAAGAATTAATCTCGCCAGAGGCTGAAGAGGTACCCAGCGACCGAAGCGTTTATTTAGCGATTCAGCTGAAAAGGATGCATTACAGGGATATTTCCTCTATAAGCATACAGTACAGTGAATTTCAGGCATATTTATACAGGCAAAACAAAGAAATCCTGGTTTGAATCCCCCGCCCGCCTCCTGTCAGTTCCTTCTGTCCTGAT
Organism: Anolis sagrei; assembly: GCF_037176765.1. NCBI lineage: Eukaryota > Metazoa > Chordata > Lepidosauria > Squamata > Anolidae > Anolis > Anolis sagrei. Next base: position 167,115,963 of record NC_090023.1, read on the forward strand.
TGGCCGGCTCCGGAACAGCTGGGAGGAGGCTTGGCCGCTGGTCCCACCCTCCCTCCAATCGCCAGCCGCTGTTGCCTCCAGAGGGCCAATCAGAGCCCTCGGAGCGCCTCCAGAGATTGTCCAATCAGCGGCCAGGAGGCGGGCTCTAGTTTGACAGCGCAGAGGGGCGGAATGCCTGGGAGGCGTCTGCCAGCTGATGGAACACCTTTTATCTCTTCACGGCAGGGAGGCGGATGGGGAGAACAAGGGATTTCCTGGGTCCTGATAAAAGATGTGTATAGGCAAAAGGGTGGCTATGGGTGGTGTCTGGATCTTCAACCTTGCGGGCAAAGGGGTCCTTTGTCTCAAGGGAGCATGCACAAACACCACAGTTGATGTAATCAGTCTGTTTTCCGGGCTTTTGGCTGACAAAATCTCTGGCTTTTGTTTGTCTGAACTCTGAAAAACAAAGCCATAGATTTGCCAGTATTTTCCATGCAATGTCAATATGAATGGAGTTTCTTCCAAGGAAATTGGATTTCCTTAACTGTAATCCCCAGGTCACATACTTTAGTAGGGTAAAGTTCAAGAGGGGAAAGGCAGGGAAGGGGGTGAGGGTACATTTCATTACATATTATATATGTTTCATATATATTTTCTTTATAGGCTTTCATAACTCATAGATTTCATAGGAAAGATCCCCATCCCGTCCCAGCAAAGTTTATTAGAAAACCCACAGCAATTGATAGAGATAAGCAGCAGAGTTCCTGAGGTATGATCCTTTTCAACAAGGCCACGCACATACAGGCGGGGGCTCTTTCTCCCCAAGCGGCTTGGTTTGGAGTTAATGGAGGAAGTCCGTGATGCTAGGGCACCAAGTCAATCAGAGAAGGCAGAAAGGTCCGCAAAGAATCCGCAAATAGTGGAGAGTGGAGCAATGTCCTTTGGAGAACTACATTTCCCCGATCAGGGGCCAGGGTCCAGTGCACAAGCCAGAGAATTCACAGAGAGGAAACAGGAACCCAGTTATGTGTGCTGGGTCAGGAAGCAGCAGAATCCATTGTCCGGCCCTTGGCGAACTACAAATACTGGGGGGGGGGGGGGGGGTAGATGCTCTGCATCAAATCCTCCCTTCGAGGCTGGGAAATGGTTACACTCATTTCCTCAAGCCTCGACAATCCCCCCCCCAAGCACCCAGGGCCTCTTTCTAGACTGATTAGATTGTATTCTGTTGATTATTTCGGGGCCCAACTCAAGCAACAACAGCAGGACCCAGCCGGGTGGGAGAGACCAGTGGCAGAATGTCCTTTGGGTTGGAGGAAGAAAAAAAAAGACTGAAGTAAGAAGGCGAAGACGGTGGAGGCAGGGGATGATGGAGTCTGTGATGGCAGCCAGCATGGAGCATTCAGGAGTCCCGAGTGAGTTCCCAATGAAGAAGTATAGCACACGGTGGAATTCTCCCATCTGGCAGTGGTCCTCAGGCCTCCTGGGGGCGCTGGCTCCTCCCTTGGCGCTTGGGGGAGGGAGAAGATGGGGCACAGTCTGGCTACTCCTTCTGGCGTGGCGCCTCCTGGTGACCGCAGACAGGTCCGGCTCTCCATCATCACAGAGACTCAGGGGTAGAGTCTAGGACAGTCAGAAAGAAGGTTTACAGCCCCCTCCCACCCCCCCCTTTCCCAGCCCAAGGGTAGTTAGTGGGGAAACAAAAGGGAAAAAAAAACTCTCATACCTAGTGGGGACGTCAGTGGTCTCCTTTTGGGCCACTCCTCTGCACAGCCTCTGGAACGGGCAGGGCCTCCTTCCTTCATGGCAGTTGCTGTGGGATCCTGGTTGCTCCTCCTGCGATGGCATTCCCCCGTGGGGGCTCAGATCAGCCTCTAGGAGGGGCTGTCTCTTCTGGGCGGCATGGGGTCTTGTCCTGTTCTCCTAGGATCTTCCTATGCCATCTGGGTTCCACACAGGAAAGTCCACAGACCTCCCATTGTTCACCTCACCCAGGTAGTTGTCCTCAGCGGCAGGAGTGGATTATGGGTCCCACAGTTCGATCTGGGCCTCTTCACTGTGCAGAGGGGACCCCTGGACCTCGACGCCCCCTTCATATTTAAGGCAGTTAATGGGATAATTTAGACATACACATACATGCGCTCAGGGAAAGGGGAGGGAGGAAGGGCCAGGAAGGAAAAAAAAGCGTCCGAGGGACTGCGTGTGTGAGAGAGAGACTTAACCATAGATGTGGGTGAAACGTCGGGAGGGAATGCTTCTGGAGCATCCCTTCCTTAGGTTTTTGGAGAAGGAGGTAAGAGGGAGCAGCAGGATTTCTCTGGGGGATAGAGGAAAAAAAAATTCACAGAATGCTGGCTTCTTAGAAGATGGGAGGGGAGGGAGAAGAGAGAGAGAGAGAGAAACCCAGCAAACTTTACTTGGCAAAAGGAAACAGGAGCAGGAAAAAGGTCCCCCCCCCCCACACCTCCCTTTGTTTGCAAGAGGAGAGAGGGAGGAGGGGTTTGAAAGCAAAAAGGGGGAGTTGGAGAGTGAAGGGGAAAACAAAGGAAAGGCAGGGACATTGGTGACTGCCCCTGAAAAATGGGTTTTGTAGTTGCACAGAAGAGAAGGGGAGAGGAAGAGCTTGGGTCAGGGAAACCAGGCGAGAGAGAGACTTTTTGCAAGGCAGCTGAGTCACATCAGTGGCAGGGTCTCTCCTGGTGAGGGGAAACACTGTTTATTATAAATAAACAGGCACTGAAGATTCAGCTTTTGAAAGAAAGGGATGTAGTAGCTTGGTGAAGAGGGGAATGAGCAATGCCTCCCTTTTCCATCTGAAGGAAGGAAAAAAGGTGGCACAGGAGAAAGCAGGAGAGGAGGAGAGCAAAGAATTTCCCTGATCATTTCCTCAAGGAGCAGTGAAAAAAAAAACAAACAAACAGAGGGGCATATAAATGCATCATAAATAGGGAAATGGAGGGGTTGGGAAGGGAAGGAAGGAGTCAGGGAGATTGGGTAAAGGGAAATGGGAATGGGATGATAGGGGAACAAGCAATTTCTTCCAAAGGGAGAGGGTGAAGGGGTCTGGAGGGGGTTTCCTGGGGGGTTGGGGCTTTGTTACCTTCCCCTTGCATGGTAGGAGTTGGCCACAACTACCCCCCCTTCCACCTCCCTCCGGCACATGGCAAAAAAAGCATGAGGCAGAGGCGGTTTCGGTCCTCTTGGCCCCCTCACAGCGATCCGACTGCCATGAGGGGCCACGAAACTCCACCTGCTGAGGGCCCGGAGGGCCACCTCTCCATGCGATTTTTTACCCTACTGGCCTGCGTCGGTGACGCAACCCTGCCCCATTCCGCCAGTATCTTCCCAAAAGATGTTTCTGATGAAGCAGGACGTTTGACCCCAGAATAACATGCGCCCATCTCTCCTGGTAGCCCCACACTGAAGTGGCTAATCAGGGTAGCCCCCCCCAACCGCTGGCAGGCTAGAGCCTGAACGGTCCCCTAGCAGGAGAGCCCGAGGCGATCAGCACTTGGACAGCTAGGCAGTCCGAAAGGGGAGGGCTCCCTTTCCAGCGTAGCTCCAGCCAAGTCCGCAAAAGCGAGCTGAGTTGCTATTCCAGGCCTCAAACGTGGATGTTCGCTACCCCCCGCCAGGAATTTGTTACCGAGACCTAGAGAATCCCTCCCCAGTGGGCCGACTCCGAAGCTGGTTCAGAAAACCTAGAATCCCCTCCCACCTGGCAGCCAAGGCAGCCCGCGGTTGGCTTCTTACCCGTCCGGACGTTTTCTTCCCCCCTTTCCGCGTCGGTCGCTCCTCTTCCTGGAAGTCCTTAGATCAAGGCTTCCCTGGCGCTCCTTTGTGCTGAAACCCTAGGTCAGAGCTTGGGAGGAAGTGGCTGCGGGAGAATTTGTTGTTTTGGTTAGCTGGTCAAATGAAAGTCCGAATTGGGAGAGGCGCCTCTTTTCCCAAGCCGTTCCTCCTTCGCTGCTGGCCCAAAGAATCAGACCAAGGCGCCTGCTTGAGAATTTAGGCTATAATTTAGTCTGGAACCTCAAGCAGCAGTCCCTTCGTGGTTGCCAAATGATATCGAGCCCTTTTTTGGGGGTTCTCCCAGCGAGGGGAGTCCCTAAGGACCTCTAATGGAGTCCTGACCTTGGCGAGCTGCCAGCAGAAGCCAATCCAAAGCGCACAATATTAAGAATTAATCTCGCCAGAGGCTGAAGAGGTACCCAGCGACCGAAGCGTTTATTTAGCGATTCAGCTGAAAAGGATGCATTACAGGGATATTTCCTACAAATACTGGGGGGGGGGGGGGGGGGTAGATGCTCTGCATCACAGCCATGGAGGGCGCCTCCCGGTCGCCTCTCGCGTCCTCCGAAGCCGGTGGGCGCAGGAGGCGAGCGGGGAAGGCCTCATCCATGGCTGCAGCCATGGAAGGGGCCTCCCGGTCGCCTCTCGCGTCCTCCGAAGCCGGTGGGCGCAGGAGGCGAGCGGGGAAGGCCTCATCCATGGCTGCAGCCATGGAGGGCGCCTCCCGGTCGCCTCTCGCGTCCTCCGAAGCCGGTGGGTGCAGGAGGCGAGCGGGGAAGGCCTCATCCATGGCTGCAGCCATGGAGGGCGCCTCCCGGTCGCCTCTCGCGTCCTCCGAAGCCGGTGGGCGCAGGAGGCGAGCGGGGAAGGCCTCATCCATGGCTGCAGCCATGGAGGGCGCCTCCCGGTCGCCTCTCGCGTCCTCCGAAGCCGCTGGGCGCAGGAGGCGAGCGGGGAAGGCCTCATCCATGGCTGCAGCCATGGAGGGGGAATCCCGGTCGCCTCTCGCGTCCTCCGAAGCCGGTGGGCGCAGGAGGCGAGCGGGGAAGGCCTCATCCATGGCTGCAGCCATGGAGGGGGCCTCCCGGTCGCCTCTCGCGTCCTCCGAAGCCGGTGGGCGCAGGAGGCGAGCGGGGAAGGCCTCATCCATGGCTGCAGCCATGGAGGGGGCCTCCCGGTCGCCTCTCGCGTCCTCCGAAGCCTGAGGGCGCAGGACGCGAGCGGGGAAGGCCTCCTTCATGGCTGCAGCCATGGAGGGCGCCTCCCGGTCGCCTCTCGCGTCCTCCGAAGCCTGAGGGCGCAGGACGCGAGCGGGGAAGGCCTCCTTCATGGCTGCAGCCATGGAGGGCGCCTCCCGGTCGCCTCTCGCGTCCTCCGAAGCCTGAGGGCGCAGGACGCTAGCGGGGAAGGCCTCCTTCATGGCTGCAGCCATGGAGGGGTCCTCCCGGTCGCCTCTCGCGTCCTCCGAAGTCGGAGGGTGCAGGAGGCGAGCGGAGAAGGCCTCCTTCATGGCTGCAGCCATGGAGGGCACCTCCCGGTCGCCTCTCGCGTCCTCCGAAGCCGGTGGGCGCAGGAGGCGAGCGGGGAAGGCCTCATCCATGGCTGCAGCCATGGAGGGCGCCTCCCGGTCGCCTCTCGCGTCCTCCGAAGCCGGTGGGCGCAGGAGGCGAGCGGGGAAGGCCTCATCCATAGCTGCAGCCATGGAGGGGGAATCCCGGTCGCCTCTCGCGTCCTCCGAAGCCGGTGGGCGCAGGAGGCGAGCGGGGAAGGCCTCATCCATGGCTGCAGCCATGGAGGGGGCCTCCCGGTCGCCTCTCCCGTCCTCCAAAGCCGGTGGGCGCAGGAGGCGAGCGGGGAAGGCCTCATCCATGGCTGCAGCCATGGAGGGCGCCTCCTGGTCGCCTCTCGCGTCCTCCGAAGCCGGTGGGCGCAGGAGGCGAGCGGGGAAGGCCTCATCCATAGCTGCAGCCATGGAGGGGGAATCCCGGTCGCCTCTCGCGTCCTCCGAAGCCGGTGGGCGCAGGAGGCGAGCGGGGAAGGCCTCATCCATGGCTGCAGCCATGGAGGGCGCCTCCCGGTCGCCTCTCGCGTCCTCCGAAGCCGGTGGGCGCAGGAGGCGAGCGGGGAAGGCCTCATCCATAGCTGCAGCCATGGAGGGGGAATCCCGGTCGCCTCTCGCGTCCTCCGAAGCCGGTGGGCGCAGGAGGCGAGCGGGGAAGGCCTCATCCATGGCTGCAGCCATGGAGGGGGCCTCCCGGTCGCCTCTCCCGTCCTCCAAAGCCGGTGGGCGCAGGAGGCGAGCGGGGAAGGCCTCATCCATGGCTGCAGCCATGGAGGGCGCCTCCTGGTCGCCTCTCGCGTCCTCCGAAGCCGGTGGGCGCAGGAGGCGAGCGGGGAAGGCCTCATCCATAGCTGCAGCCATGGAGGGGGAATCCCGGTCGCCTCTCGCGTCCTCCGAAGCCGGTGGGCGCAGGAGGCGAGCGGGGAAGGCCTCATCCATGGCTGCAGCCATGGAGGGGGCCTCCCGGTCGCCTCTCGCGTCCTCCGAAGCCGGTGGGCGCAGGAGGCGAGCGGGGAAGGCCTCCTTCATGGCTGCAGCCATGGAGGGCGCCTCCCGGTCGCCTCTCGCGTCCTCCGAAGCCGGTGGGCGCAGGAGGCGAGCGGGGAAGGCCTCATCCATGGCTGCAGCCATGGAGGGGGCCTCCCGGTCGCCTCTCGCGTCCTCCGAAGCCTGAGGGCGCAGGACGCGAGCGGGGAAGGCCTCCTTCATGGCTGCAGCCATGGAGGGGTCCTCCCGGTCGCCTCTCGCGTCCTCCGAAGTCGGAGGGCGCAGGAGGCGAGCGGAGAAGGCCTCCTCCATGGCCGCGGCTGTTTGGCTCACACAGGAGCCGGCAGGCATTTTGGGGGGGCGGGGCCAACCGAGGCGGCTTTGCGAACCCCCGAAAATGGCCCAGCGACTCCCTTGGGGGTCGCGACCCCCAGGTTGAGAACCGCTGCTATAAGCGATTTATCTGCAATGTGAAAGCCAAAACTTCCCTTTCACTGCAGATAGTACAATTGGAACATTTAATTTATTCCATCTCTTAAGTTGAAGGAAATTATACTCAGCATTGGCATTTCCCCCTTTTTTTGTCTCCAAAGACTGTAGCTGTCTGTACAAGTTTCTACAGTATCTCCTTAGAAGGTCCCTGACTCCTTTGAAAGTACATCTCCTATTACATTGCAGAGGTTGAGACTGTTTCAAAAATAATTCTGGAAATATTGACCATATGTAAATACAATGCAAATCTTAGATCAGAACTAATATAGGCTAACATTTTGAGATAAGGGTTTGATTTCAGATTCAGCCATGAAAACCTACTGGGTGATCTTTCAGAAGACATATACTCTCAACCCTAAAAGCCCCATATATATTTAATGATAGGATAACAAACACCCATGAAAGCTTCTGAGCAAAAATATCCATTGGTGAAAATCAGAGAGCTTCCACAAGTTCATCCTCTACTTAGTCTTAGGTCTTTCCCATAATAAGACAAAACATTAGCAGAAATATCATGTTTTTTATATATGGAGATCATCGTCATATGAGTTTGATCCGTTTTGCATCCCAATGAGACATATTTTCAACAGGAGCAAAAGATGAAAAAGTGTGCAGATGAACATAAAATCCATGATCCATGTAGGCCAGGTGTTTTGGCCTACAACTTCCAGAAATCCCAGTTTACCAGCTGTTAGGATTTCTGTGAGTTGAAGGCCAAAACATCTGGGGACCCACAGGTTGAGAACCACTGCCTTAAATAGTGGCTTAAGTTCAAAACACCTCGAGAGTCACAGGTTGTGCAGGCCTGCTTCATAATAAACATCTTTTCACAGGAATCCCCCGGTGGCGCAGTGGGTTAAACTCCTGTGCCGGCAGGACTGAAAACCGACAGGTTGCAGGTTCAAATCTGGGGAAAGGTGGATGAGCTCTCTCTATCAACTCCAGCTCCTCATGCGGGGACATGAGAGAAGCCTCCCACATGGATGATAAAACATCAAATCATCCGGGCGTCCCCTGGGCAATGTCCTTGCAGACGGCCAATTCTCTCACACCAGAAGTGACTTGTAGTTTCTCAAGTTGCTCCTGACACGACAAAAAACAAAACAGGGATACAAATCCCTTTCCTTGTATCACAGTAAGGTTTCATCAGATCCATTCCTCATGCTAGCAAAGCAGCTCTCCACTGTATACATGATGGACATCCAAATAGCAGAAGGGAGAGTCTTCACTAAATCTTCCCTACTCAACTTGATCAAAACATGCAGCCCATCTGCTGATAATAAAGATTCCAGGTAAAATGTTCCTTTCTAGGCAAAGAAAATGAATGAGCAAAGCAAAGCAATCATACTTGTTCTAAGTTTCTCCAAATTCCTACAGGGTAGTTATGACTGTGTAAATAAAACTGAAGCGTTTGTGACTGTTTCGTATTCATTATCTCTTGTTTAGGGAATACTTGGGAACTGTGAAAGTTCCCCAATCCCCACTTACTGGTCAGCAGCTGCTGCAATCAATGGGGGAATCTGTTCTCCTCTCACTTGGGAAGCATCTGACTGTCATCCTCATTCCCTTTCTCACTGTACAAGCAACCCCTTCTCTGTGGAGGAATTGCAATAGTGACCTTATTTTTGCTTATCACAAGCACTTGTTCACTTACTTGCATGTGGGGTGGGAATCTAGCCACTGACAGATGGAAAACAAACCCCAGTTGATTGCAGTGGCTTCTTATCAGCATCCAGAATTCTCTGAGCTGTTGGGCAAGGATTCAGTATGTAGTTGCCAGTTTTGTAGCAATGTAGTGCACAGGGGATTCTGGATGTTAACTGAAGTAGAAGGTAGAAGAGGCAACAAGGGGACTGGCTATTCTTGATCTCATCCTAACAAATGCGGAGGACCTGATTGATGTTGTTGAAATGGTAGGATCCTTAGGGGCAAGTGACCATGTGCTCCTGCAATTTGTGGTACAAAGGAAGGCCGAAACTAAGATAAGTCAAACCCGCATTTTGGACTTTAGGAGAGCTGATTTCCAAAAAATGAAGGAAACACTGAGCAGCATTCCGTGGACACAGATACTAAAAGACAAGGGAGTTACGGATGGATGGGAATTTCTCAAGGGTGAAATACTCAAGGAGCAATTGCAAACCGTGCCAACAAAGAGAAAAAGTAGGACAAGTGCAAAGATGCCAGAATGGATGTCCAAAGAACTTCTAACTTCTAGAGACATGCACAAGAAGTGGAAAAAGGGAGAAATCACCAAAGAGGAATTCAAACAAATAGCCAACACCTGTAGGGAAAAGGTCCGCAAGACTAAAGCACAAAATGAGCTCAGGCTTGCCAGGGACATTAAAAACAATAAAAAGGGCTTCTTTTCTTATGTCAGTAGAAAAAGGAAAAACGAGGCGATAGGGCCTTTTCAAGGAGAAGATGGGGCAATGCTGACAGGGGATAGGGAAAAGGCAGAACTACTTAATAGCTTCTTTGCCTCAATCTTCTCACAAAAAGAAAGTCATCTGAAACCGCAGCAAGATGGAGTGGATGAGGAATTAAAGGACATCCAACCCCAAATTGGGAAACAAGTCATCCAGGAATACCTGATCGCTCTAAATGAGTTCAAGGGCCAGATCAACTACACCCAAGAGTATTGAAGGAACTAGTGGAAGCCATTTCAGAGCCTATGGCAATCATCTTTGAGAGTTTTTGGAGAATGGGAAAAGTCTCATCAGATTGGAGGAGGGCCAATGTGGTCCCAATCTTCAAGAAGGGAAAAAAAGACGACCCAAACAATTACCGTCTGGTCAGCCTCACATCGATACCAGGCAAGATTCTGGAAAAGATTATTAAGGAAGTGGTCTGCAAACACTTAGAAACAAATGCGGTCATCGCTAATAGTCAACATGGATTTATCAAAAACAAGTCATGCCAGACTAATCTGATCTCTTTTTTTCGATAGTTACAAGCTGGATAGATGCGGGGAATGCCGTGGATGTAGCGTACCTGGATTTCAGTAAGGCCTTCAACAAGGTCCCCCATGACCTTCTGGCAAACAAACTAGTCCAATGTGGGCTAGGCAAAACTACGGTGAGGTGGATCTGTAATTGGTTAAATGGACGAACCCAGAGGGTGCTCACTAATGCTCCCTCTTCATCTTGGAAAGAAGTGACGAGCGGAGTGCCGCAGGGTTCCGTCCTGGGCCAGGTCCTTTTCAACATCTTTATTAATGACTTAGATGAAGGGCTAGTAGGCATGATCATCAAGTTTGCAGACGACACCAAATTGGGAGGGATAGCCAATACTCCAGAGGACAGGAGTAGGATTCAAAACGATCTCAACAGATTAGAGAGATGGGCCAAAACTAACGAAGTTCAACAGGGACAAATGCAAGATACTCCACTTAGGCAGAAAAAACGAAATGCAAAGATACAGAATGGGGGACGCCTGGCTTGAGAGCAGAATGTGTGAAAAAGATCTTGGAGTCCTCGTGGACAACAAGTTAATCATGAGCCAACAATGTGATGTGGTGGCAAAAAAAGCCAATGGGATTTTGGCCTGCATCAATAGGAGCCTAGTGTCTAGATCTAGGGAAGTAATGCTACCCCTCTATTCTGCTTTGGTTAGACCACACCTGGAATATTGTGTCCAATTCTGGGCACCACAATTCAAGAGAGATATTGACAAGCTGGAATGTGTCCAGAGGAGGGCGACTAAAATGATCAAGGGTCTGGAGAACAAGCCCTATGAGGAGATGCTGAAGGAGCTGGGCATGTTTAGCCTGAAGAAGAGAAGGCTGAGAGGAGATATGATAGCCATGTATAAATATGTGAGAGGAAGCCACAGGGAGGAGGGAGCAAGCTTGTTTTCTGCTTCCTTGGAGACTAGGACGCGGAACAATGGCTTCAAACTACAAGAGAGGAGATTCCATATGAACATGAGGAAGAACTTCCTTACTGTGAGAGCCGTTCAGCAGTGGAACTCTCTGCCCCAGAGTGTGGTGGAGGCTCCTTCTTTGGAAGCTTTTAAACAGAGGCTGGATGGCCATCTGTCAGAGGTGATTTGAATGCAATATTCCTGCTTCTTGGCAGGGGGTTGGACTGGATGGCCCATGAGGTCTCTTCCAACTCTTTGATTCTATAATGTTGTTATTCCAGTTGGTATATATGCATTGATATCAATACAATTCTTATTGTCACCTTTTCAGCACCGTCAGACAATTACTTACTTTGTTTCAAAGGCTGTAGCAAACTGGCTCTATTATCTGCAAGGAAAAAGTGTGGAATTCAACACCAAAATTTGTATTTGTATACATGAACCAGCTTTCTAGCAAGTTTATCATGAGAGTTTGCCAAATGCAGTCTTACTATTATTAGCCAAGATTATTTTCAATGCTATATGCTAATGTATTTAAGAGCCGTAATTAAGAGACAATACATAACCAGAAAGGATTTAATTTCTTTTTATTCTTCATTAAATAAACTTTCTTTGGCTCAGCCAGTTGAAATGTGTTCTAGCACATGTGAGCATTCATATGAAACCTGGAAGGCAGAAAGAGCCACACTAATGCAACACACAACAATCTTGCCTTTTACAATAATAAACATTACAGAGACATAGCTGCAACCACTGTGGATGAATGAATAGACTGAGACATGGGCATCTTTAACAAATGTGCCACAAAACATGAAAAACACACACAATGAGACAACATTTGATAAAGTCATTTTAATGGAAAATGTAAAACCCCTTTCAACTTTCAATGTACAAAGCATGTTTAACACTTGCACTTTTAACAAATTAAAGCAAGCCAATATTTAAAAAAATACATCATTGAATGTATATATGTATATATTTACATAGCATATTAAGTTTAATATTTAGCTTTAAAAGTTCACATAAATTTTTACCAAAATGACATTTTTAAATAAATTACACCTTTTTGAAAATGTTTAATTGTACACTGAATAGCTTCAATAAAATACTGAAGTGTCTGTAATATCTATTTTATATACTTTATATTGTACAAAGTTTACAGTATTTGGCAGTAAATTTTAGATCGTGACATGACTGCTGTGCGGATTCAGCAATATCCCAATGCAGGCAATAGCTGGTGTTTGTGTCCTACTCTCACAGTAACTGTCTCAATGTAGTGAAAAATACCCAAGTTATTTTAACCAAACTGTACAAATCACATTTACATTTGATCAACAATAGAGCATAGAATTCTGTTTTTCAAAAATAAATACATCTTAATTTTTTGACATTTTGAAAATTTCATTTACACTATAATACATAACAGCATTGTGCTGCTTAGTCTTCCATTTCTAAAAAAAACCCCTCACAACTTTAAATCACAATAGCTGTGATGAGACGTTCTTTTGTTGCCATTTCAGTAGCAAGTAAATACAATAAACATATTTTCTTGGCACTGATGGTTCATGCAGCTTAAATTACTGAGCAGATTCTTTACCATAAAGAAAAAAAGTATGATAAAGAACCAGAAAAATCCTTCAGGCGCATAGAAGAGAGAAGAAGCACACACTCAATTTTCTTCCATATCTTCTGTTTCATGTTCATGTATCTTCGAAGCTCTCACTATTTCCTTAACTGCATGATATAAGATATTCTTAATCTGAAAAAATAAATTGAATGAGATAAATGATTAAGTACAGCACCAGAGGATGTAATAAAAGCTACCATATATACTAGAGCAGTGGTTCTCAACCTGGGGTCCCCAGATGTTTTTGGCTTTCAACTTCCAGAAATCCTAACGTCTGGTAAACTGGCTGGGATTTCTGGGAGTTGTAGGCCAAAAACATCTGGGGACGCCAGGTTGAGAACCACTGTACTAGAGCAGTGGTTCTCAACCTTTCTAATTCAGTGACCCCTAACTACAGTTCCTCATGTTGTGGTGACCCCCAACCATAACATTATTTTTGTTGCCACTTTATATTATAACTGTAATTTTGCTACTGTTATGAATCGTAATGTAAACGTATTTTCATGGTTACAAATTGAACATAATTAAAGCATAGTGATTATTCACAAAAACAATATGTTTTGGGGAGGTTGGACAATGGATGATGGGATCTGCAGAACCTTCAAACTATTCAGCTCTGACTTCCACAGACCTGGGTTGCCCGGCTCGGGGGGGCGTGAGCTGGGTATCTCAGGCTCCGAGGCAGGGCCTGGCCCCTGTGGGGAGCCATTTTGAGGAGGGAGCCTCGCGACCCCTCCAAAATGCCCAAGCAACCCCCCTGGGGGTCGTGACCCACAGGTTGAGAACCACTGTACTAGAGTATAAGCCGACCCAAATATAAGCCGAGGCACCTAATTTTATCACAAAAAACTGGGAAATCTTATTGACTCGAGTATAAGCCAAGGGTGGGAAATGCAGCCGCTCCTAGTCAATTTCAAAAATAAAAATAGATATCAATAAATTACATTAATTGAGTTTAATATTTAGCTTTAAAAGTTCACATAAATTTTTACCAAAATGACGAGGCATCGGTAGGTGAAATGTTTTTGAATATTCACTATATTTCAAAGAAAAATGGTAAACTAGCTCTATGAGTGGAAAAGGAGGGTCAACAAAAAAAACCCCAATATGGTATCAACAATAGTTTTATAATAATAAAAAAACTCCATTTGTATCCCTCTCTATCTCCCCATGGGGATTCAGGGCTTTTCCAATATAGTAACAGACAAATATTCAATGCCTATATAAACAGAAAATCATAAAAATTCTAAACAAAAGACAATACTAAACATTGTACAATAAGTTAAAATCAATGGCTGCATTAAATAATTATCATTAAAAGCAATTAAAAAACCAGCCAATGTAAAGTGTCATATCAGTTCACTTTCGCCTTCTGTCAGGCTTCTCCTATTGACGAAGCCTAGAATGGCATTGGCATTTTCAGCTATAGCATCACACTATTGGCTCATGTTCTGCTCGTGGTCGACAAAGACTCCTTTCATAGAATCCTAGAGTTGGAAGGGACCTCTAAAGGACATTTAGTTCAACTCCATTCTGCTTTTATGGTGGGAAAGCACAATCAAAGAACCCCCCACAGATAGCAATCCATCCTTAATAATATTAATATTATTATTATTATTATTAATAATAGAGTTGGAAGGGACCTCTAAAGACCATCTAGTCCAAGGACCTTCTTCCTTCATGCAGCAAAAGCACCCCTGACAGATGTCCACCCAACCTCAATAATAATAATAATAATAATAATACAATAATAACAATAATAACAGCAACACTAATAAATAGAGTTGGTCATCAAGGGCCATCAAGTCCAACCCCCTTCTGGTGCGAGCCTTCCTTGGCGGAAGCAGCAAAAACAGAGGAGGAAGGAGCCCCAGAGTTTTTCCGTGGCCTTGCTCTCCTCCTCCCTTGGCCCACGCGTGGCTGAGGTGCTGGGGGCAGCAGTGGGAGGAGGGAAAGGTGCACACCTCTCCCCCTCCTCTCTCGCCCCACAAGCGGCTTCCTCAACAGCAGTGGTAAAGACACACACGGGATGAGAGAGGAGGGAAATGTGCAAACCTTTCCATGCTCCCTCGCACGCTTTTCCTGCCTCCACTGCCGGGGAAGGCATGCGAGGGAGGAGGAGGGAAAGGTGTGTGCTTTAAGATGCATCCACACGGCTTTTCTGTCTCCTCCCACCACTGTCCTTGCCACCACGGCCACATGTGGGCCAAATGCACGGCTTTTCTGTCTCCTCCCACTGCTGTCCTTGCCACCATGGCCACATGTGGGCCAAGGGAGGAGGAGAGCAAGGTTGCAGAAAACCCTGCTACCTGGGCTACCTCCTCTTCTGCCATGGCCGCTGCCGCAGAGGAAGCCTCGCCTTTCCCTCCTCCCCCTCATTCTGTGTGCACCTTCCTCGGTTGAGGGAGCTGCGGCCATGGGGTTTATCCATGGCCTCACTCTCCTCCGGGCTCAGAGGAGGGAAAGACGTGTGAGGGGGCGAGGGAGGAGAAGAGGTGAGGAGCCTGCCAGGACCTCACCTGAATATAAGCTGAGGGGAGGTTTTTCAACCTGAAAAACTCTGCTTATGTTCAAGTATATACGGAATATGAAGAGCAGACCAGTTCCTCGTGGCCACAATCTACTCAAAGAATGGCTTTTATAACCTAAAACACAGTTCTTGGGCTCATATCTATCCTAATGTCTCTCTCTCTCTAAAAAAATCCAAGTATGTCTGTCTGTGTGTACCACAAAGGCTGTTGCTAGGTGACCATCTAGTGGCCCTTTGTGATGTCATTGGATTGGCTATTGCTAGGTGAAGGATTGGCTTTACCTAGCAACATAGGCAAAGTGGCTGTCTGTGATGTCACTGGGAACGTGTATAAGAGGAAGGGAGGAAAGAGCCATAAAGAGAGCCATATTGTGCAGAGGCCATCTCAGAGCTGGAGAGGGATGGGGAAGGGAGGGGAAAGGGGAAGGAGAAGGGAGAGGGATGGGGAGGGGGTTAAGGGGGAGGGGAGAAAGAAGAAAGAGGGAAAGAAGACAAACAAAAGGGGATTAGATATGAGGAGAGGGAAGGAAACAAAGAGAAAGAAGGGATGAAAGTACGTGGACAGCAGTCCCAACAATATCTGGGCAATGCCAGGTATATTTACTAGTATTCTTCAAAAACAGAAAATAACAGAAACCTTAGAACAGATTCATCTCCGTCTCTTTTTCCTCATCTACACTGACTATTTAATGCAGTTCGGAGCCAGTTTCAAACTGTGGTGATTAAACAACAAACTCCCACAAAACTGCCCCCCAAAATCCCTTAATGTGCACAAGTGCTTGGGGGGTTGTGTAATCCCCACCCAGGCCTCAAACCAGTTCCAGGATTTGCTATGTAATCATCCAGCTATGTAATTATCCAGCTTGAAAGCATCTGGATAAGAATCAAGGGAACTGAGACTCAAAAAGATATAATCGTAGATGCCTACTATAGACCTCCAAGCCAGGATGAAGAACTTGATGAAGCCTTCTGCCAACAGTTGACCAAACAGGCACAAAGAAGAGATATAGTAGTCACGGGCAATTTCAACTATCCCGATATTTGCTGGAAAACAAACTCGGCCAAGAGTACAAAGTCCAACACATTCCTCACTTGCCTTGCAGATAATTTTATGGTCCAAAAGGTAGAAGAGGCAACAAGGGGATCAGCTACTCTCGATCTCATCCTAACAAACGCGGAGGACCTGACTGATGCAGTTGAAGTGGCCTTAGGGGCAAGTGACCATGTGCTCCTGCAGCTTGAGGTACAAAGGAAGGCTGAAACGAAGACAAGTCAAACCCGCATTTTGGAGTTTAAGAGAGCTGACTTCCGAAAAATAAAGGAAATACTGAGCAGCATTCAGTGGACACAGATACTAAAAGCCAAGGGAGTTACAGATGGATGGGAGTTTTTCAAGAGTGAAATACTCAAGGCACAATTGCAAACAGTGCCAACAAAGAGAAAAAATAGGACAAGTGTAAAGAAACCAGAATTGATGTCCAAAGAACATCTAACTGTGTTGAGACTCAAAAGAGACATGCACAAGAAGTGGAAAAAGGGAGAAATCACCACAGAAGAACTCAAACAAATAGCCAACTCCTGTAGGAAAAAGGTTCAAAAGTCTAAAGTACAAAATGAGCTCAGGCTTGCCAGGGACATTAAAAACAATAAAAAGGGATTCTTCTTTTTGTTGTTGTTGTTCACTCGTTCAGTAGTTTCCGACTCTTCGTGACCTCATGGACCAGCACACGCCAGAGCTCCCTACATCAGTAGAAAAATGAAGAACAAGGAGGTGATAGGGCGTCTACAACGAGAAGATGGGGCAATGCTGACAGGGGATAGGGAAAAGGCAGAACTACTTAATGCCTTCTTTGACTCGGTCTTCTCACAAAAAGAAAGTCATCTGAAACGGCAGCAAGATGGAGTGGATGAGGAATTAAAGGACATCCAACCCCAGCAAAGTCTCCTCAAAAGAACTATTTTTTCCTATTTCCTATTTATTGAAGGAACTAGCGGAAGTCATTTCGGAACATCTAGCAATCATCTTTGAGAGGTCTTGGAGAATGGGAGAAGTCTCGGCAGATTGGAGGAGGGTCAATGTGGTCCCAATCTTCAAGAAGGGAAAAAAGGATGACCCAAACAATTACCGTCCGGTCAGCCTCACGTCGATACCAGGCAAGATTCTGGAAAAGATTATTAAGGAAGTGGTCTGCAAACACTTAGAAACAAATGCGGTCATTGCTAATAGTCAACATGGATTTATCAAAAACAAGTCATGCCAGATTAATCTGATCTCTTTTTTCGATAGAGTAACAAGCTGGGTAGATGCAGGGAATGCCGTGGATGTAGCGTACCTGGATTTCAGTAAGGCCTTCGATAAGGTCCCCCATGACCTTCTGGCAAACAAACTAGTCCAATGTGGGCTAGGCAAAACTACGGTGAGGTGGATCTGTAATTGGTTAAGTGAACGAACCCAGAGGGTGCTCATCAATGCTTCTTCTTCATCCTGGAAAGAAGTGACAAGAAGTGCCGCAAAGTTCCGTCCTGGGCCCGGTCCTGTTCAACATTTTTATTAACGACTTAGATCAAGTTAGAAGGCATGATCATCAAGTTTGCAGGCGACACCAAATTGGGAGGGATAGCCAATACTCCAGAAGACAGAGCAGAATTCAAAACTATCTTGACAGATTAGAGAGATGGGCCAAAACTAACAAAATGAAGTTCAACAGTGACAAATGCAAGATACTCCACTTAAGCAGAAAAAAATGAAATGCAAAGATACAGAATGGGGGGCGTGTGGCTCGAGAGCAGTACGTGTGAAAAAGATCTTGGGAGTGCTCGTGGACAACAAGTTAAACATAAGCCAACAGTGTGATGAGGTGTCCAAAAAAGCCGATGGGATTTTGACCTGCATCAATAGGAGTATACTGTCTATATCCAGGGAAGTCATGCTTCCCCTCTATTCTGCCTTGGTTAGACCACACCTGGAATACTGTGTCCAATTCTGGGCACCACAATTAAAGAGATATTGACAAGCTGGAATGTGTCCAAAGGAGGGTGACTAAAATGATCAAGGTTCTGGAGAGCAATCCGTATGAGAAGCGGCTTAAAGCACTGGGCATGTTTAGCTTGAAGAAGAGGCTGAGACGAGACATGATAGACATGTATAAATATGTGAGAGGAAGTCATAGGGAGGAGGGAGCAAGTTTGTTTTCTGCTGCCCTGGTGACTAGGACACGGAACAATGGCTTCAAACTACAAGAAAGGAGATTCCACCTGAACATTAGGAAGAACTTCCTTACTGTTCAGCAGAGGAACTCTCTGCCCCGGAGTGTGGTGGAGGATGCTCCTTTGGAGGTTTTTAAACAGAGACTAGATGGCCATCTGTTGGGGGTGCTTTGAATGCAATGTTCCTGCTTCTTGGCAGGGGGTTGGGCTAGATGGCCCATGAGGTCTCTTCCAACTTTGATTCTATGATTCTATCTGCATAGCAATAGCACTTTCTTCAAGACTAATTTGAAACTGCATAAAATGGTAAGTGTGGAGGTGTCTTAAAATCTCATTGGCTACTTCACATGGGTTAAGAAAAGAGAAAGTATACAATTGTAATGTGCATCTCTCATACCAAATACAGGAATGCTCATATGATTGTGAGACTAAATATTATTCCCATTGTCCCTGAACACAAGTGAGAAATATTTCATGAAAAATTGAGAATGCATTTATTACCTGCAGTTTATCATCATAATTGATTTCTTCCTTTGAGAGCCTCAGTTCTTGTGTTAAGTGGAATGACTGTACAAGGTGTTCTGGAGATACAAAGTCTTCCGTTACTTGAATACAGCTATGAAAATTCTGCACCTAGGTAAAACAAAGCAAGTTCTGAATTATTCTTGGATAAAGATGAGATGAGTGGCAAGGGAAATCTAACTTTACACAGTAATATGGCTTTGAGGCATCTTACAGACCAAGAACACTGTAGTAGAAGGCCAAAAAATCAGGCCATAATGAATTTATTAGGACTTTAAGGTGTCAAATTTAAGTTTATTTAGACAAGTATCTTTTTGAGACAAGTATCATCTTGACATTATGACTACAGGAATCCCCAGCATCGCAATGGGTGAAACACTTGTTCCAGCAGGACTGCTGACTGAAAGGTTGGCAGTTCGAATCCAGAGTGGGATGAGATCTTGTCTGTCAGCTCTAGCTTCTCATATAGGAACATGAGAGAAGCCTCCCACAGTCTGGTAAAAAATCTAGGCATCCCCTGGGCCAATTCTCTCACACCAGAAGTGACTTGCAGTTTCTCAAGTTGCTCCTCACATGAAAAAAAAATACTATAATTCTCTCTTAAAATGTAGAAAACAGAAATATATATATCTATAATATTGCAATTTCAGCCAGAAGAATACATTTTTGTATGCATACACATACATTATTGTTACCTCGGTCCTTCTATGTTATATTTGCATATAATAATAATAATAATAATAATAATAATAATCATAATCATCTTCATTTGAAACCCCCCATCACCCCAAGGGGACTATTCATAATATTCATAATAGTTCTTTTGAGGAGACTTTGCTGATTTTATTTATTCTGAATTATTATTTATTATTTGTCAATTACTTGAATCATACCTTTTCCTCAGCCCTGGGATTCAATTTCACAAATAAATATAAAATATAAAACAAATATTTTATTATTAAATGTTCTATTGTTTCTGGTTTAAATACCATGGATATTCAAATAATATTGACAGCATCAGTAACCCTTCTTAGAATAATGGAGAGAAATGCCAGCCCTTCATTTATTTATGTATCGTATTAGAAGCAAACCAAGGGTACAATTGTAATTTATTTTTTAAAAAAACAGTTTTTTTAAGAAATGGCATTATACTAAATGGGAGTGTCTCTGGTGTAGCTATAAAGAGGTCCTCCGTTGTGCATGTGGCAGGTTGCATTTTAATAGGTGGTCTGTGGTTTGCTCGTCTCGACTCTCGCATGTTGTAGATTTTGTGGCCCCATTTCTTAAGGTTGGCTCTGCATCTCGTGGTGCCAGAGTGCAATCTGTTTAGTGCCTTCCAAGTCGGCCAGTCTTCTGTGTACCCAGGAGCAGTCTCTTATTCAGTATCAGCCATGGGTTGAGGTTCCAGATTTTAGCCTGCCACTTTTGGACTCTCACTTGCTGAGGTGTTCCCGTGGGTATCTCTGTAGATCTTAGAAAGCTATTTCATAGAATCATAGAATCATAGAGTTGGAAGAGACCTCGTGGGCCATCCAGTCCAACCCCCTGCCAAGAAGCAAGAACACTGCATTCAAACCACCCCAACAGATGGCCATCCAGCCTCTGTTTAAAAGCTTCCAAAGAAGGAGCCTCCACCACACTCCTGGGCAGAGAGTTCCACTCCTGAATGGCTCTCACAGTCAGGAAGTTCTTCCTAATGTTCAGATGGAATCTCCTTTCTTGTAGTTTGAAGCCATTGTTCCGCATCCTACTCTCCAGGGAAGCAGAAAACAAGCTTGCTCCCTCCTTTCTGTGACTTCCTCTCACATATTTATAAATGGCTATCATATCCCCTCTCAGCCTTCTCTTCTGCAGGCTAAACATGCTCAGCTTCTTAAGCTGCTCCTCATAGGGCTTGTTCTCCAGACCCCTGATCATTTGTCACCCTCCTCTGGATACTTTCCAGCTTGTCAATATCTCTCTTCAATTGTGGTGCCCAGAATTGGACACAATATTCCAGGTGTGGTCTAACTAAGGCAGAATAGAGGAGTAGCATGACTCCCTCGATCTAGACACTAGATTATTATTGAAGCAGGTCAAAATCTCATTTGTTGTTTTTTTTTTTTGCCACCACATCACATTGTTAGCTCATGCTTAATTTGTTGTCCACAAGGACCCCAAGATCTTTTTCACACGTACTGCTCTCGAGCCATGCGTCCCCCAATCTGTAACTTTGCATTTCATTTTTTCTGCCTAAGTGGAGTATTTCTTTTTAAAACATATCTTTATTGAATATTTTACATCCCTATAAATAAAAATAAAAATAAGAAAAAGCAAAAAAGCACAAAATAAAATATTAATAATAAACGAATTCTTGATTAAAGGCATTGGAGCCCCCGGTGGTGCAGTGTGACAGGTTGCAGGTTCGAATCTGGGGAGAGGCGGATGAGCTCCCTCTATTGACTCCAGCTCCTCATGCGGGGACATCATCAAAACATCAAATCATTGGGGCTTGCAGACGGCCAATTCTCTCACACCAGAAGTGACTTGGTTTCTCAAGTCGCTCCTGACACGACAAAATAAATAAATAAATACAATTTAAAACATTAAAGGCATTGGTGTGCTGGCTGATATCTGAACAGGGGCTAGGCCGGAGATGTCAGTGCCTTGGCCCTTTCATTATTGGCTGCTACTTCCCAACGGATGACAGATGGTGCAATACCGGTGAAACAATATAATTTCTCCAGTGGTGTCAGGCGTAGACATCCTATGGTAATGGGTATGTCTCATTAAAAGCCACATCCACTGTTTTAGCGTGGTGAGATGTGTTCCACACTGGGCCTGCGTACTCAGCAGTAGAGTAGCAAAGCGCAAGGGCAGATGTCTTCACTGTGATCCCCAGGTTGTGCCAGCCAGCTTCCATGTGATATTGTTTGTAGTATCCACTTTTTGCTTGATATTTAAACGGTGTTTCTTGAAGGTCAGAGCATGGTCCAGGGTAACTCCCAGGAATTTGGGTGTGCTGCAATGCTCTAGTGGCTTCTTTCCCAGATTATCCTCCGAGCTCGAGGTGCTTGTCTGTTCTTAAAATGAAACCTGTGTTTCAGATGGATTAGGAATCAGCTGGTTTACCCTGTAATAGGCAATAAGAGCATCTAAAATTTGGAAAGCTTCTGTTCAACCATTTCAAAGCTCCCTGCTTGGGAAGTGATGGCACAATCGTCAGCATAGATGAAACTCTCTGTCCCTTCTGGCAGTGGCTGATCATTTGTGTAAATGTTAAACATTGATGGAGCAAGCACACTCCACTGAGGCAGGTCCTTCTTCTGTTTCCACCATCTGCTTATCTGGCCTGGAATTCAACAAGAAAGCTTCTGTTTTGTAGCAGATTTCCTATGAAACGGGTGTGATGGTAGTCCTTTGTGATATTGTAAGTTTTTCTCAGGAGAAGGCAATGATTTATAGTGTCATAAGCTGCTGACAGGTCTATGAGGACAGCTCCTGTAATCTGCTGCCTTTCAATACCATCTTCTATGTGCTGAGTCAGGTTCAACACTTGTGATGTACAGCTTTTGTCTTTCCTGAAGCCAACTTGCTGTGGATCCAGACATGGGTCCATTTTTTTCCATAATTCTATTCAAAACAAGTCTCTCCAGAACTTTGTAGAGATGGCACAACAAGTAGAATTGTCTATAGCTTTTTGGATCATTACGGTCTTTGCCTTGTTTCAAGATGGCTATGACTTGCTTTCCTCCAGATTTTGGAGATCTGACAGGATGTAATGCAGTTGTTCATCAGCTTCAGCAGCCAGCACCTTGTTTTTGGCCTAAAGTTCTTAATTTGTTGCATCCGTAGATCATCCAGGCCAGCTGCTTTGCCATTTTTACATTTATTGAGAGCCATGTCTAATTCAGTAGGTGTAAAAGTTTCATGAAGGTAGGTGTAAAAAGTTCATGAAGGTTGTTGTTCTCATTATCTAGCTGTCTGATTATTGGTTTCCTTCCTACTTTGGTGGCAAGGTTGTGTTTCCCATTCTTCAGAAGTTGATGCGCTATCTGATCTGCCTTAATGTTGGTATGGGTATTAGTTTGTGAGGAATCATTGCTCGACCGTCTTAGCAGCCTCCATGCCTTCTGGCTGCTCCTGCCCATGTTGGCTTCTGTTATCAGCTTTAACCACTGTTCTTTCTTGGCTTCAGAAATGGAAGACAAAGTGCTCTGCTCTGCCTAAAGAGTTTGCTTACTAAATGGGTCTTTGTTGTGGAGCCTGCAATAGTCTTCCAACAGAGCAGCTGTATCAGGAGTAATGCCCTGTGTGTCCTGCAGCCTCTCAGTATAGAGGCGGCCCGTGAGCAGGTTTTTGCTACAGCAAAGTCTTGCTTATCCAACCTTCGCTCATCCAACGTTGTGTATTATCCAATGCAGTCTGCCTCCTGCCCGGATCCACAGCTGTTTCAATACATATATTCTGGTGTTAAATTCGTAAATACATCAAGTACTACATAACGTTACCATATATTGAACTGCTTTTTCTGTTGATGTGTTGTAAAACATGATGTTTTGGTGCTTAATTTGTAAAATCATAACGTAATTTGATGTTTAATAAGCTTTTCCTTATTCTCTAATCTTTTCACTTATCCAACGTTCTGCCAGCCCGTTTATTATTATTATTATTATTATTATTATTATTATTATCTTTATTTGTACCCCGCTAACATCTCCCGAAGGACTCGGTGCGGCTTACAAAGGCCAAGGCCTCAATAAAACAACAATACAACAATACACATAAACCATAAAGCAAATCAAAACATTAAAGCAATAACAGTAAACAGTAAAAACAGTACACCATAGCACAATAAAAGGCCGGGCCAAGTGTAAATGGGTACAGATTAAAAGTGCTGAGTATGACAGTTGAAATATAAGGATTTTTGGGTAAGTACAATGTGCGGACAATCTTAAGTCTCTAGTAAAGTGCTTCTGGGACATATTGCTGGGGTTTCCTATTCTGGAAAGGCACACTGGAATAGCCAAGTCTTCAAGTTCTTCCTAAAGACTGCCAATGTAGGGGCCTGTCTGATGTCCTTGGGGGGGCGTTCCAGAGTCGGGGGGCTACCACAGAGAAGGCCCTGTCCCTTGTCCCCACCAACCACGCTTGCAACACAGGTGGAATCGTGAGCAGGGCCTCTCCAGATGAACGAAGGGAGCGTGCGGGTTCATAAACGGAGATGCGGTCACGCAGGTCCCAAACTGTTTAGGGCTTTGTAGGTGAGCACCTTCACCTTGAATTGGGACCAGAAAATGAACGTCAGCCAATGGAGCTCCTTGAACATGACCTCTCTCTGTAAGGAGCACCGGTTAACATCCTGGCCGCCGCCCGTTGGACTAACTGAAATTTCCGAGCCGTTTTCAAGGGCAGCCCCACATAGAGCGCATTACAGTAGTCCAATCTAGAGGTGACCAAGGCGTGGACCACCCCGGCCAGATCAGCCTTTCCGAGGTATGGTCGCAGTTGGCGCACGAGTCTCAATTGTGCAAAAGCCCTTCCGGACACCGCCGACGCCTGAGCCTCAAGCGTAAGAGATGAATCCAAGAGGACTCCCAAACTGCGGACCTCTGACTTCAGGGGGAGTATAACCCCATCCAGCACAGGTTGCCACCCTATACCCCGATCCGGTTTACGATCGACCATGTTGGATAAATGAGGCTCTACAGTATTTCAATTATGTTTTCATATACCTCAGGGAATACGATGTGTTCTTATGATCTAACATTCTTTAGAATGTCATTACAGATAAGGCACAATAGATAGAGCCACATTAACTTCAGGAATACAATAATGTTAGATTAAAAAAAGAAATTGCATGATTTGCAAAGCATTAAACCAAACTTACCATTTGTTCTTCATTCAACATATTGAAATTATTTTCAGTAAAACAGACTCACTGCTTAAATTACTAATACACAAAGTTGTATAGGAAACATATAGGCAGGTTTTAATTTTACCTGGTGAAGTGCTCCTGCTGGTAAAATAATAGCATCACCAAGGAACTGGATAAGAGTACAGGTTTTAACTCCATATTCTTCAAACAGCCTTTGACGTAGTTTTTTGTTTACATACCAACTCTGATCACGAATTGGATCATGTTCTGGTAAAACATCTAAACCTTGTTCTTTTCCTACCTGTAATACAATGGTTATATAATGTTCTATGTTATAAATGTACATCTGCAAAATAAAAAGATAAGTCACTAGGAACTTCTCAGTTCTACCTCAAAACAATCCATTAATTATACAAGTAGTCTTGATAATCATAAATTAAAAATGGATAGGGCATATCTCTAATCACAAGCATGTAACAATAATAAAAATCTTGCTAGGCAGATATAACACACAGAAGATCTGCTCAGGGATTCATCTGTGAGTTAGTGGATTGCTCCTCCATATTGTTAAAAAAATAGCCCATGAGAAAATGAAATTGGTACGTTACTCACCTGTAATAATGTTTCTTTGAGTGGTACTGTGTGAATCCACACATGTGGAGTATCTGTGCCCGTGCAGGCTCCAACGGAAAACTTCCCAAGTTTGAAACCAAAGTTTTGGCGGTAACCCCGCCCAGTCCCCTGCGCGCACGCTCCTACGCCGCAAAGGCAACAAGAAAGGAGGAAGTTTGTCCCAAGGGGAGGCCGGGCAGGTTTGTGTACCACTTGAGTACCACTTGAAGAAACATGGTTACAGGTGAGAAACCTGTGATTTTTTTTCGTGGACTCTGTGAATGCACACATGTGGAGACTAGCAAACTGAGGACCAAAACATGATTTATTGTAGGAACAATAGCCTCAGAGGCTAAATAGGCACATAATAGGCCATAAGAAGGCCAGGAGGTGCAAAAGGTAACAAGATATACATGTAAAGAATGAAAAAATGGTCATGTTCTTTCAGGGCCTACTGTATAAAAACAATAGGCCCTGAAAGGCCCAGTTAGTCTGACAGGAAGGAAACACAGTCCCATAACGGTAGTAAGTAACACAAAGGCTATGGTTTCAGTCATTGGGCTGAGCTTAGGTGTGTTTCAACAATGGAACACGAAGTAGAAATGAACATTAGCAAGAAAATTCTGACAACATTTTCACTCCCACCACAGGGAGGAATCCGAAGGGGAAAAACAGTGACCAGTAAAAGCAACTGGGAACACAGAGAAGAGGAAGAAAGAAAAACATTCCTGACTCATAATTAGGAGGAAATGATGCGGTATATCAATGAAAATTGTTATATGCAATAAAATGTGTACAGTACAGAAACATAACACGTGTGAGTGTATCATCCTTGAAAGTATGGAAATACCAGAAAAGGAATTAAGGCGACAGGTGAAGAGAATACACCAAAGGCAGTGTCTCTCCTAGTTTTTGTGTCCAACCGATAAAGAGAGAGAAAAGTCAGAGGATTCAACCAGATGGCCGCCTTACAGATTGAGTCCAGCAGTATGCCCTTTAAGAAGGCCTTGGAGGCGGCCATCCTCCTAGCAGACCTAGCACGGACTGACGGAGGAAGTGGGTGGTGGGCAAGTTCATAACAGAGTTCTGTCACAGCGGTGATCCAGTTTGAGAGACACTGGGAGGAATTGAGGAGTCCCAACTTGTCAGGGGCATAGGCCACAAACAGTCTTGGACTCTTACGGGATAGACGGGTTCTGTCCCAGTAAAAGAGAAGGGCACGATGAACATCTTTCTGTCGGGGAGGACGGATTTTGGAAAAAAGCTGGGAGGACAATGTCTTCGTTGACATGAAAAGAGGAGACAACCTTTGGCAAGAAGGTGATGTCTGTCCGAAGAATTGCCCAGTCAGAGTGGAAGAGCAAGTAAGGCTCATCGACCCGAAGGGCGGCAAGCTCAGATGGTCGATAGGCCGACGTGATCGCAACAAGGAATGCAACCTTCCAGGAAAGGAGACAGAGATCGATCGTCACCAGCAGCTTGAAGGGTGGAGTGGCAAGACAAGACAAGGTCGAGGCTCCATCCCGGGGTGGGTGGATAGACCAGAGGGTGTAGGTGAGGAAGGTCTTCACCAGATGATTATGGAAAAGGGACTCACCGTCAAGTTGCTGGACTTGCCAGGAGATCGCAGCGAGGTAGAACTTTAGAGATGAAAGGCTAAGGTTTTTCTTGGCCAGAAAAAGGAAGAAGTTGAGAATCATCAGTACTGACGGTGGGAGAGTCAATTCGCCTTGAGTTCGAAGGAAATAATGAAGACGGGAGAGGTGGTAGGTATAGGCCTTAGTCGTAGCTGCTTTGGGAGCAGCCCTCAGGATGGACTGGATGGCCGGCTGAAGGGATGCTAGAAGGTTATCCTCCAGGCCATCAGGTGAAGAGAGAGGACATCTGTGTGGAGAAGGAGACCGTTCTCTCTTGTGAGATCCGGTCAACGGGGCAGCGTGTAACACTGGGCTTGGGAGATTAAGAAGGACCGGGTACCAAGTCTGTCGAGGCCATGCAGGTGCCACTAGAATGCAATTGGCCCGAAATGCCTGAAACCTCTTGACCATTCTGAGAATCAGAAGAAAGGAAGGCAACATGTAGAGGAAGTCTTCTGATCAGTCAAGAAGTAAGGCATCTCCCAGGCATCCTGACGCTGGATTCGGGGGAAGGCGGGCTCAGTACCGAGGAAGCTGTGTGTCTTCCTCGGCTCTGTACCGAGGAAGACGCAAAGAGGTCGACATCTGGACGACCCCAATGATCGAACAGGGCCTCAATTCGTTTAGAAGTAGGTGGTATCGAGGACGGAGTCTTCCAGGATGTCTGGATTACATCAAGAAGGCAGGAATGGAAGGAGTGGAGCAGGAGGAGCCACCGACTGGACTCTTTTAAATTTATTTATTTATTTTATTTATTTACTTTATTTATATACCGCTTTTCTCTGCCCTCAGGTGACTCAAAGCGGTGAACAACATCGATACAAAACATCACGAAACAAGTATAGGGCAATTAAAAACAATTGTAACATAAATCATTAAACATCAGTATAATAATCATTAGCGCCTCAACAGTAAAATCAGAATCCAATCTCATCATCCATTATTCCGTATTCCTATGTTCAATTACACTGTTTAATCAAATGCTTGTTCGAACAGCCAGGTCTTCACTTTCCTCCGAAACACCAGTAGGGAGAGGGCCGATCTGATATCTGCAGGCAGGGCATCCCACAGCTGAGGGGCCACCACTGAGAAGGCCCTGTCTCTTGTTCCCGCCAAGCGCGCCTGTGATGCAGGCGGGACAGAGAGCAGGGCCTCCCCAGATGATCTTAGGGTCAGTGACCGCCTTCAAAGTCTGCTTGATCTCGAAGCCCAGTGTTTCAGCCATTCAAACCATTTGGTCTGCAAAGACTCTAACATTGTCTGTCGGTGAAGGAGGATCGACCCCATAGGCATCATGAGTTGGTGAGCGGTCGAGGCTGAGGGAAAGGACCGACCAGGAATAAACAGATTCAGGAATGTCTTTGTTTTGGTCTTCATCCTCAGATTGGAAAGGAGAAGAGGAGGAAGCTACCAGTGGTGGAGGCGGTGGCGGCCTAGGAAAAGCTGGTGGGGGAGGCTGCCTCGATGTTGAAGCTTGAACTGTTTTTGCCAAACAAGCTGTCTGCCCGCCTTTTCCGGTGTCAAAGTAGCCAGGAAAAGTTCTTGTCTGGCCGAAGGTTGGATGGGTGGAGGTTGCTGAATCACCTGGACAACTGTCTCATCTGACCGGACTGGGGATTCCGGAAGCTCCAGGAGGCCACCATCAGAAGGATTTTGGGCAGGGGAGGCCTCAGTGGCTGCGCTGGAGGAAGAGGTGAAAATTGACCGGACGAGGTGGTCGAGGAGGCAGTAGTAGTCTTTTTTGACGATGAAGAGGAGGACGAATGGGGTAGGGCCCTCGGTGCTCGGCGAGATTCGTCATACGCCATCTTGAATGCAATCTGCATCTGCGTCGAAGATGGCGGCGTCACTACGGTAGACCTCGTGGATCAAGCAGAGGCCACCAAGCTTGAAGTCAACGAAGGTCGAGGCTGTACCGTCTCTGTTGTAAGGGTACATGGCCACTTCGACTGTCTCGTTCGTCTCAACAACTTTGAAGCAGTGAAGTTGTTGATCCAAGCTTCACCAGCGATTGAGCCGCCAACAAAGTCAACGGCTCCGATGGCAATGGACATGTCGATGTTAAAGGAGCAAGAGTTTGTTGGTAAATAAGGTACTTGAGGCGAGCAGCCCTATTCTTCCTAGCTTGAGCTGTCAACAATTGGCAGTGGTGGCAGGAAGAAATAACATGGGCTTCGCCCAGACAAAGAAGGAACTTTGATTGCTTGTCGGAGTCTAGGAACATTCCTGAACATTGAGAGCAATGCTTGAAGCATGTTGTAGACATTGCGAAGGAAGTTTCCGAAGCGAGCTTTACGGCGGAAAAACAGGAACTGTGGAGCGTGCACGCAGGGCGCCCTTTATGCCCTGCAGAGGGGACTGGGCAGGGTTACCACCAAAACTTTGGTTTTAAACTTAGGAATTTTTTTGTTAGAGCCTCCACAGGCGCAGATACTCCACATGTGTGCATTCACAGAGTCCACAAAGAAAAAGCTTATTTATATAAGGCAAGATTTCAAGATGTTTTGGATTTGCACATTAATTTGCATTATCACATTAATGTCACTATGTGAACATGACAGGTGGACTCACCACCAATTAAGGCTTCCAACCATTTGTATATTCAGCACACAATACAAATGTGTGATCATGTGCAGCAGGATTTAGATAATGTTCTAAACAAACAATACTTAACTACAGCATCACTATGCTTATTTTACAGCAAATTTTATAGAATTTGAGTTTAGAGATAATGCAAATCTTTACACATTAGTCCTGAAAAATAACATTTAATTTCTAATGAATACACCTCATATATAGTAAAATAAATTATTATTATTAACTTTTATGTCCCACCTTTCTCCCTGTGGGTTTTCAAGGCGGTGAACAATCCCACACTTAAGTTTAAAAAGTGCAACAGAAAAGTTAAAAACAATTAAATGCTAACAATGCATACAACTTTTACAAATCTAACCTTTTGTAGAAATTCTCTTATCTTGTCAGCATCCTTACTGGCATAAATATGCCACAGAGCACCAGGTAATTCACTTGAATCCTTCAGTCTTTTTCTTAAAAAATCATCCAAATCTTCTTCTTCAAACTTCTTTAATACCCCTGAGAATTCACAAATGAAATAACTTTCAACAGCTGGAAAACTCTTTTTTATGTAAAATTATAGCTCCATGAAGTCTTACTTGTCACCCATATTGTGGGTAATTGTGACCCTGGACTCTTGGAAGATATGCCAGTGGATGTTATTTTTTGGATGCTCTACCAAACTGGTGCAACTTTGCTAACAGAATTCCACTGGTTTTACAGCTGCAGAAATAGTAGCACTCTTGGTAGCTATGTTACCAATAGTAAAACTGATTCTGTAGGAGGCTAAATGAGCAGATGTTCAGCCAATGCACAACAACATCACCTTGCACTCTTGCACATTCTGGACCTAGATGTGCAGGAGTGGGTCATCTCCATTAATGGAATGACATCATTAGTTATTTGCTCAAGACATCATGCAAAAATATTGATCATGGAAAAGCAGAATAATTTCAACGAGAAAAAGAGTTGTTTAAAATGTCATAAAGAATTGATTTATGGGGCACTCAGATTGAAACTCTTACTGCTAACAGTTAAGAAAACAGTATTTCAACAACTCTGGGAAAAACTGGTGTAAAACCTGAGAAACATCAAACAGTGGTGTCACAAGGAAAATTGCAAGGTTATCTGTGGAAGCCCAAGGACTAGATGAAACTCCAAAGATATTGCCTTCCTGTTTACAGGAAATTGTGTGTATATACTGAATGACATTCTTTAGTTAGTCCCAACTAGATTAGATTTGTTCAGTCAATTACAGATTTATTTATTTATTTGTCGTGTCAGGAGTGACCTGAGAAACTGCAAGTCGCCTCTGGTGTGAGAGAATTGGCCGCCTGCAAGAACGTTGCCCAGGGGATGCCCGGATGATTTGATGTTTTATCATCCTTGTGGGAGGCTTCTCTCATGTCCCCACATGAGGAGCTGGAGCTGATAGAGGGAGCTCATCCGCCTCTCCCTGTCGGTCTTCAATCCTGCCGGCACAGGGGTTTTACCCACTACGCCACCGGGGTCTCCTTACAGAATTGTGAGTTTATGTAGGTAAATCTATGGCTTCACTAAGTCTACTTTAATCAGGACTAATAGGAGGTTTTGGGCCATGGTTTCTTGAGTAGGTCAGTTCATTTTTTTCAATTTATCAAAGCTTTTGAAAGAACCTTTACCTGATTTAGAAGGGACCCCACTTCCTTTTGCTATGCCAACATTGACAAGGATGTTCACCACATCAGATACTTCGATATGAAGATTTGTAGTTCCTATATCATGGTCTTTAGCAGCCATTACACCTTTTTCAAAGACAACATACAGCTACAATGAAGGGCATTTTGTTGTTTCTTAAATTTTCATACATGTAAAATCTAAAATGTTTTCTTTTGAAATGTATTTTCTAAATAAACCTAGTTTATACGTAAAACAATCTTAAAGACCCAAGCAAAGACAAAAATTACCCACATCTCTGACATGGTAAGATGAAAATTATCAAAGACAACTCTCTCCCATTGGTATTTCATAAACAAAATGAGCACAATTGTTAAATGTCAATGTTTTGTAACTTGAAGAATGTGGCTTTCTAAATTAATTTCTGATTTATAAACTACCAAGATGCACAACAAATTTTCCACGGAATATATGAAGATAAAAATGTAATGCACTGAACGTTTATCCATTGAATGCAGAGTATTTGGGCTTACCTGGGAATAAGGCCCATTGGATTCAATACACATGTATAGGACTGGATAAACTATGCAAGCAGCAGAATATATACCCTGCATACTGCATGCTGATAGCTTCTTGCCTATCTATACTATTTTATCGCAAATATTAGTATGACTTAACTGATCTCGGGATATGAAAAGCACTTTCTTCCTCTTCATCTTATAGAAAAGCTATTTCACTTTTGTTCTCCTTTCCATGAAATTTCTTCATGCCATTATGACCACAAACTGTCCTGCTTTTTTGAATTGTTCAATTGCTATTCCTAGAGAGTTCCTC
Source organism: Anolis sagrei (assembly GCF_037176765.1). Classification (NCBI taxonomy): domain Eukaryota; kingdom Metazoa; phylum Chordata; class Lepidosauria; order Squamata; family Anolidae; genus Anolis; species Anolis sagrei. The sequence goes on from NC_090023.1 coordinate 167,147,694, forward strand.
TATCTTTTTAAATTCTTCTTATGCTACTTGTCACTTTTGCGTTTTTGGCAGTAACATTTTCAATCATGCAAAAAGGCTATTTTATCCTGAGGACAAAATCCTTTCAGCTGACACATTGTTGGTGATTTTCTTACCGTATGCACTGCATAATCTGGGTCCTAGATCTGGACGCACAAAAAAACCTGGCATACATGAAGCCAAATTGAGCTTTCCTTCGGGATTACAATATTCGGGTAGTGGCAAACTTTTTAATAAATCTTCATATCTGTCAAAACACAAGTGAAAGTAATAAGTGCATAATATTTGGAAGCAAAGTAAAAACCACAAGTAAACCAATGAAGTTTATGCGTAAAAAGAAATACCTTGCTGGCATCATGGTTTTGAAGTCTTCACCTGAAGGTAAGTCTTTCAATTTAAGTACAACAGTTTCTCCATATTTTATTTTTTGCCGCTCTGCAAACACACAGATCAGTGAATGTGCTATGCAAAAAACATTATCAGACAGAGAAAAAATATTTTTAATATTGGGCTCTGTTCTGCTGCTTGCCAAAGACTTTAGAAGGTGCTTTGCACAAATTCTTCCTCCTGCAGCTCTCTACAGATTCTTCCATGCTGTTTCAAAGGATCCTTCTGTTAGGCAAGTGGGCTTATTAACAAAAGACCCTCCTCATAAAAGTATAGCAGGGTAACTTAGCAGCAGCAGCAGCGTGACCCAGCACCAGTAGCCCACAGTGATAAAAAGAACAAAAACACATAGACCAATGCTATCTCTTCCTTAGGAGGCTTTTCTTTGTAGTAAAGTAATAAGGTTGCAATATTTACAAGAACAAGGTTTCCATAATGGGAACTAGCAAATAGATTTAGGTCCATGTGACATAGGCCCCTTCTACACTGCTGTATAAAATCCAGATTATCTGCTTTGAAGTGGATTGTATGGCACTGTGAACTCATATTATCCACATCATCTACTTTGAATTGGATTATATGGGTCAAAGCAGATAATCTGGATTGTATATGGCAGTGTAGAAGGTTTCATAGGGAAAGCCAAACTATTACACAGTAATGGGTAAAGTCAAATCTAAATTCTAACTGGCGTAGGCTCGCTGACAAGAATAGTATAAGTCATCTACAACCAACAAAAATCTTAAGTTTGGTGGGAATTCTTGCAGTTATTGTGCAGAATGATGCTCATGTGCATCAATGGAGATTATCAGTGGCTGTGATCTTTCTCAATCCTTCATCAAGGCAAAAACATATAATAAGGCCGGATTTGAGATTTAAAAAACGTTAAAATGACTGAACTGCCAAACTGCTGTGGATGTTATTTAGAAAAGGCTGCACACTATTTAACTGAACTCTTGTGCTGTTTAGAATTGTCCTTCTGCCAGTTTTACTCGCTTTTTTGAACTGATTCAGAAACTTGCTAACACATAAATTTGCTAGCACAGCTGCTCTGTAGGAAGCTCTGCTGCCAGAAGACTTGACAAAGGGTCAGAGAGAGGGGTGTGAGGGAGGATCTGGGTTAAGCCTGATTCACTCCTCCTCCAGTCAAGGAACACAGCTACAATGCCAACAGAAAGCTAAGGAAGAGCAAGGATAATCTGGAATTACTGCCAATAACACTTGGCTGGGAGATATTTAATTCAGCATATCTTATCTGCTATGGACTGCATTGTTACTTTCACACATACACTTTGTTTAGCATTGCAGCAATTCTATACAAAATGCAACATACTTGAAATGTCTTCAAAGCCATCCCAAAATTCCTTGACACTGCCGCTTGAAGTAATGCTGTCTTTGCAGTTCAAGAGATCAGCCTTGAGATCACCAAAATCCGAACTAATAATATCCGTCTTCCACAAGGTGGCATTCAGTTTCTTGTGCAGCCCAGACACCAATGCAGGCTTAGAAAACAAAGCAAAGAGAAACAAAACACAAACACATTTTAAAACGCTGAATGGAGCCATCTGTCTGTGCCGAAGTTTGGAAGGCAATTGATCTTATATTACTAGGAGTTCTGAGATCATTGTTTTGATATATTTGAAACCCTAACTCTCACAGCTTAAATTTAACACAAAGCCTTGTCACAGCCATAACAGAACACCTGAAAAAATGAAAGAGCTCTCACATATAGTTTGTATAAAATTTTGTGTGCTGCATATATCATCATCATCATCACATTATTTCTTAATTAGTCACTCTCCACCAAAGTGCTCCAGAAAGATATATAGCTTATACAGTTAACAAACTTCTTTTGACACAAATTTCTATGTAAATATTAGCTGCCTGGCAATAATATGATCTCTAGGTACTTTTGATTCCTTCTGTAGAAAAACTTGGTAGCTGGCCAGAAGTCACATCTCAGTCATGAGACTGACCCATGCTCGCATTCTGTGTATCTTTTAAAGAAAATACTTTCCAGAAACTAGACACAGATATATAAACTTAGACTCAAAAGCACATTCTAGAAAGAGAATTAAGCTAGAGACTTCTAAAGTCTCCAAGAAAAGAATGAAGCCAGTATTCAGCATAGGTAACTGCACCTGTATTCTTGGGGAGCAATCTGTGTATTTTTCAGGGACTCCTATGCAAGGGAAAACTCACAACACTAAAAAGGGCAGGACCATATTTTATTACCTTTATCACACACACCGCAAAACTAAATGCAGATGAGATAATCTGCATCTAGTTTTGCGGTTTATATATGATAAAAGGTAATGTGTGTTATATTTCAATTCTTAACATATGTTTAAAGTTTTAATGATGAAATACAGTCTGTTTTTTGTTTATTTACAGGGCAAAACTGGAACAATATTGCCACATCCCGCCTCAGGGAGAGGTGGGGAATAAATTCATGATGATGAAGCAAGTGATTGGCTGTTGCTGTCAGCCAAGTTCCATTCATGACTGAATTCCCTTGTTTCTATCTGGCTAATATGCTCCTCTTGCTAAGTTATAGCTAAAATACTGAAAAAAAGAAACATATTCTTGATAAGGAAGCGCCTTGGTGGTAGAGCAACGTGAGCAAATGAGCAGTATTGTAGGCAGTGCATAATCCCTCGAATTCCACTACTCGAGGACTGAATCAAGATCCTTAAGGACATTCAGGAACTCGAGTGCTTTTCTGACACCGCACAGCACACTGTTCTAGATACGTAATCCACATCACACGAACCCAAACGTGATAGGGAACCTTATGGGGAGATCACTTCAATTGTAGACAACCCTCAGGCTTGGAAGAATGTCACCCTTAGAAAGAGACACAGGACCATCCAGCCTCCTTCCACTCAGCTGGAGTTACACAACAGATTCCAAATTCTTACTCCACTAACACCTGATCAGGAAATACATCATCTTAGGGATGACCACAATTACTTAGATATCACTCAGTGGACCATTCTTGATCAATGTGTGCAGGATACCCCGAGTGGGACGATGCTTCACTACATTCACACTTACACAATCACACAGATGCTCCCTCCCTAATCATAGACAAGGCACAAAAAGAGCACACTCAGGAGAATGACGGGCTCCTGAATGTATCTCAATGAATTGGCTTTGACAAATGCATCGGGGATGGCAAGGAGGAGGACAACACTTTATACCTACACAATCCACTTCAACAGGGACACTTTTTAGGGGATCTACACACTGCCTTGCACAAAGGGGCCCCTGTGAATCCTCAAAGAAAACAGATGTTAGTAGTAGGTGATTCCCTCCTCAGAGGAATGGAAGCCGTCATTTCCAGACCAGACAATGTTATGGTCCAAAAGGTAGAAGAGGCAACAAGGGGATCAGCTACTCTCGATCTCATCCTAACAAATGCAGAGGACCTGATTGATGCAGTTAAAGTGGTAGGATACTTAGGGGCAAGTGACCATGTGCTCCTGCAGTTTGAAGTACAAAGGAAGGTCTAAACCAAGACAAGTCAAACCCACATTTTGGGCTTTAAGAGAGCTGACTTCTGCAAAATGAAGGAAATACTGAACAACAATCCATGGACACAGATACTAAAAGACAAAGGAGTTACGGATGGATGGGCCTTTTTCAAGAATGAAATACTCAAGGTACAATTGCAAACAGTGCCAACAAAGAGGAAAATAAATTAAACGAATGCAAAGATGCCAGAATGGATGTCCAAAGAACTTCTAACCGGGCTAAGACTCAAAAGTGGAAAAATTGAGAAATCACTGAAGTATTCAAACAAATTCCTGCAGGGAGAAGGTTCGCAAGGCTAAAGCACAAAATGAGCTCAGGCTTGCCAGGGACATTAAAAACAATAAAAAAGGGCGTCTTTGCTTACATCGGTAGAAAGAGGAAGAAAAAGGAGGCTATAGGGCCTCTACGAGGAGAAGATGGGGAAATGTTGACATGGGATAGAGAAAAGGCAGAACTGCTTAATACCTTCTTTGCCTCACTCTTCCCATGATAAGAAAGCCATCCTAAACCTCAGCAATATGGAATGGATGAAATAATAGGGGAAAACTAAACCCAAATAGAAAACAAGTCGTCCAGGAATACCTGGCCACTCTAAACAAATTCAAGTCCCCAGGGCCAGATCAACTACACCCAAGAGTATTGAAGGAACTAGTGGAAGTCATTTCAGAGCCTATGGCAATCATCTTTGAGAGTTCTTGGAGAATGGGAAAAGTCTCATCAGATTGGAGGAGGGCCAATGTGGTCCCAATCTTCAAGAAGGGAAAAAAAGACGACCCAAACAATTACCGTCCGGTCAGCCTCACGTCGATACCAAGATTCTGGAAAAGATTCTTAAGGAAGTGGTCTGCAAACACTTAGAAACAAATGCAGTCATCGCTAATAGTCAACACAAATTTATCAAAAACAAGTCATGCCAGACTAATCTGATCTCTTTTTTCGATAGATACAAGATGGGTTGATGCAGGGAATGCTACAGATGTAGCGAACCTGAATCTCAGTAAGGTCTTCGACAAAGTTCCCCATGACCTTCTGGCAAACAAACTAGTTCAATGTGGGCTAGGCAAAACTACAGTGAGGAGGATCTGTAATTGGTCAAACGAACGAATCCAGAGGGTGCTCACCAATGCTTCCTCTTCATCCTGGAAAGAAGTGACAAGCGGAGTGCCGCAGGGTTCTGTCCTGGGCCCAGTCCTGTTCAACATCTTTATTAATGACTTAGATGAAGGGTTAGAAGGCAGGATCATCAAGTTTGCAGACGACACCAAATTGGGAAGGATAGACAATACTCCAGAAGACAGGAGCAGAATTCAAAACGATCTTGACAGATTAGAGAGATGGGCCAAAACTAACAAAATGAAGTTCAGTTTAGACAAATGCAAGATACTCCACTTAGGCAGAAAAAAAGTGAAATGCAAAGATACAGAATGGGGGACTCCTGGCTCGACAACAACACATGCAAAAAAGAACTTGGAATCCTTGTGATGACAAGTTAAACATGAGCCAACAATGCGATGCTGCAGCTAAAAAAGCCAATGTGATTTTATCCTCCCTCAATAGGAGCATAGTGTCTATATCCAGGGAAATTATGCTACTCCTTTATTCTGCTTTGATCATACCACACCCAGAATACTGTATCCAATTCTGGGCACCACAGTTGAAGAGAGATATTGACAAGCTGGAAGGTGTCCAGAGGAGGGTGACTAAAATGATCAAGGGTCTGGAGAACAAGCCCTATGAGGAGTGGCCTAAAGACCTGGGCATGTTTAGCCAGCAGAAGAGAAGACTGAGAAGAGATGTGATAGCCATGTATAATTATGTGAGGGGAAGTCAAAGGGAGGAGGAAGCAAGCTTGTGTTCTGCTGCCCTGGAGACTAGGACGCAATGGAACAATGGCTTCAAACTACAAGAAAGGAGACTCCACCTAAACATTAGGAAGAACTTTCTGACTGTGAGAGCTGTTCAGCAGTGGAACTCTCTGCCCCGAAGTGTGGTGGAGGCTCCTTCTATGGAGGCTTTTAAACAGAGACTGGATGGCCATCTGTTGGGGGCTCTTTGAATGTGATTGTCCTGCTCTTAGCAGGGGGTTGGACTGGATGGCCCACGAGGTCTCTTCCAACGCTATGATTCTATGCGTCTATGATCTTTTCTTTCACATAGTCTGAAATAGCTTCAGGACATCATGAGACAGTATTCTTCAAGCCACAAATGAGGAAACAAGTGGCAACTGGAGAGGCACACTGAATGGTAATGCTCAGGCTGCTGCACTTTCACTGGAACCCCCATGAACTCTATTTAAATCCTTATTTTATTTTAAACAGCTGGTTGGAAATTAAGGCAGAGATATGCTGTTCTACCACTCCTTTTTTATAATTCCAAATACATACCTTTCCTTGTTTCCAACAATCTTTGAAAAGTTTCCAGTTGTTACAGTTTTTATGATCACTCAGCCATAAAACATGCTTATCACAGATCCAAGCATGTGGAACATTACTAAACAATGTGCTGGAATCATCCGAGATAGCTTTTTTTTCATCCTTTGTTTCATCCTTTACTTCAGATTTTACAGTTATCTTTGGCGTTCGATTTGGTGGGATCTTGTTTTCCACAACTGAAGCAATGATGTCATCAAGGATGTTTGGCATAGTCCTTCCACCTTTGCTACTCTGTTGGAAATACAAAATGAGATCTTCAACATTTAGTATTTCAATCTCCACAGGCATTGTACTAATAATAACTCCAATACACAGTGTAATGCAGTATACAGTGTTTGTCACTGTTCAAATATTTGTTGCCGATCCTATGAACTGGAATACTCTTTAAATTTACACATGTAATAACAGGAAACGAAATCTGAATTATTAATTTTTTTCAATGATTTATGCATACACATTACTTCTTCAATTTTTATTAGTCAATCTGAATTATAAATTAGTTAATAACAATTAATACATCTTAAAGAATTTGGAACAGTCCTCTGCTTTACATAAATTAGCTGAAATCATGAGATTTCTTGAGGAGCAATTCTCTTAAGCAACATGACCAACTTTTAAAAAAACATGGATTAAATTTTCAAAAAGGGTTTATAATATGGCATAAATAATCCACTGGGCAAATTCAGGCCCACCTAAATAGCCCACTCAATCTTCCTCTATAAACAAGTGGAGAACTGAATTCTTTTCAAATCAAGTCGGTGTTCTCTGAACTATGCGGAACAGGCCCTTCCCATTCTACTATATCCAGAAACACACTCACTGCAGTTCCTGTTGAATACACTGGAGCAAAAGCAATGCCAGCATCTGTAGAGCCAAGACGCAGTTTGCCAGCAGTAGTAGTTAGCAAGTCTCGTAAAGTTGAGCCCTGCTCATTGTTTTGAGACAAAGAGGTTGACATCTTGTAGTTAAGAGATTCTGAATTGTCTTGGTCCTGCTCTTCTTTTGTATGTTTTGCAAGAGGACAATCTTTGTTTTCTACAACGAAGAAAGATTGACCATACATAACTATTCAACACAACACAAATATGAATACTACTAGTCTGCATTTCATACTGGTTGTAATAGAGCTGAAGTGCTATTGCTTTACTAATATTATTATTATTATTATTATTAATAATAATAATAATAATAAAAACTTTATTTATGTTCCGCTCTAACTCCCCAAAGGGACTCAGAGCAGATTCCAAACATAAAAGGCAAACATTCAATGCCCGAATACAATACATCCATGCTAACAAAATGTATACAACCCAACATATAAATGCGAATTATAAGTTAACCAACTAAAATGAAATAAAAAGCACAGTCTGTTATAACAGACAGAGACAAAACAAAACAAAACAAAGTGAATTTGATCCTTCATAAACCAGTCAACTATATAAAAGGTATTTTCAATATTATTCTCTAAATAATGTGATCTGACTGAGGATATTTGGTCTAAATTAGGGTGGGCAAAATGTAGATCATGGGCCTCAAAGTTGGATCCCCTTTTTTAAAAATTGTTTTATTGGTTTTTCCCACTCCCACCCTCCCCTCCTTGTACATGCCATTTATACATCAAACTACAGAAGTTACATTTGAAATATCAGTCTCAGTCTTAATTTTTCTACTCCACATCTTAACACATTCTCTAAATAATTCCTAACTGGTTCCCACATCCTCTTAGTTATTGTAACCTTTTCAATTTTATCTATATTATTCCATTTGAAATTTGTTATTTCCACATTTAACATATTAACTATATAGTTATACCAATTAATCAGCGTCCATTTTGTTTTCTCTTTCCAACCCCTCACTAAAACAATTTGTGCGCACGCAATTAATTTGTCAACCAATTTTTCCTTTTGTATATTCTTCACTCCTGCTATCTGTGCATGTAGTATATTTCTATTAATTATTACTATTTGTAAATTTAACATTTTATTGATTTCCCCTTTAACCCTTTTCCAGTATTCTTGCACTTGATCACATTCCCATATCATATGATTAAACACATATGATTGTTCACAGCCATGTCAACACCTATCCTTGATCCCTGGTGCAAAGCGTGAAAGTTGTGCAGGAGTTCTGTACCGTTTTTGTAACATTTTCCTTCTTGCTTCCCTTAATACATTATACTTTTCTTTTGCTATATTACTTATTTCCCTTTGGATGTCTTCCCTCTCAATTTCCATGTCCAATCTCCATGTTTGGAAAATTTCCTCTATTACTTCTTCTTTTGCTGTTATAATTTGGTTGTACAGATCTCCTGCCACTTTCTTCTCCCCTCTCAAACATTTCCTAATCACTGAGGCGATAGGGCCTCTTCGAGGAGAAGATGGGGCAATACTGACAGGGGGTAGGGAAAAGGCAGAACTACTTAATGCCTTCTTTGCCTCGGTCTTCTCACAAAAAGAAAGTCATCTTCAACCTCAGCAAGATGGAGTGGATGAGGGATTAGAGGACATCCAAGCCCACATAGGGAAACAAGTCATCCAGGAATATCTGGCTGCTCTAAATGAGTTCAAGTCCCCAGGGCCAGATCAACTACACCCAAGAGTACTGAAGGAACTAGCGGAAGTCATTTCAGAACCATTGGCAATCATCTTTGAGAGTTCTTGGAGAACGGGAGAAGTTCCAGTAGATTGGAGGGCCAATGTGGACCCAATCTTCAAGAAGGGAAAAAAGGATGACCCAAACAATTACCGTCCGGTCAGCCTCACATCGATACCAGGCAAGATTCTGGAAATGATGTTAAGGGAGTGGTCTGGAAACACTTAGAAACAAACGTGGTCATCGCTAATAGTCAACATGGATTTATCAAAAGCAAGTCATGCCAGACTAATCTGATCTCTTTTTTCGATAGAGTTACAAGCTGGATAGATGCAGGGAATGCCGTGGATTCCCTGCATCTATCCAGCTTGTAACTCTATCGAAAAAAGAGATCAGATTAGTCTGGCATGACTTGTTTTTGATAAATCCATGTACGCTACGTACCTGGATTTCAGTAAGGCCTTCGACATGGTCCCCCACGACCTTCTGGCAAACAAACTAGTCCAATGTGGGCTAGGCAAAACTACGGTAAGGTGGATCTGTAATAGGTTAAATGGGTGCTCACTAATGCTTCCTCTTCATCTTGGAAAGAAGTGACGAGGGGAGTGCCGCAGGGTTCCATCCTGGGCCCAGTCCTGTTCAACATCTTTATTAATGATTTAGATGAAGGGCTAGAAGGCATGATCATCAAGTTTGCAGACGACACCAAATTGGGAGGGATAGCCAATACTCCAGAGGACAGGAGCAGGATTCAAAACGATCTTGACAGATTAGAGAGATGGGCCAAAACTAACAAAATGAAGTTTAACAGGGACAAATGCAAGATACTCCACTTAGGGAAAAAAAACGAAATGTAAAGATACAAAATGGGGGATGCCTCACTCGAGAGCAGTATGTGTGAAAAAGATCCTGGAGTCCTCATGGACAACAAGTTAAACATGAGCCAACAATGTGATGTGGCAGCAAAAAAAGCCAATGGGATTTTGGCCTGCATCAATAAATAGGAGCCTAGTGTCTAGATCTAGGGAAGTAATGCTACCCCTCTATTCCGCTTTGGTTAGACCACACCTGGAATATTGTGTCCAATTCTGGGCACCACAATTCAAGAGAGATATTGACAAGCTGGAATGTGTCCAAAGGAGGGCAACTAAAATGATCAGAGGTCTGGAGAACAAGCCCTATGAGGAACGGCTTAAGGAGCTGGGCATTTTTAGCCTGAAGAAGAGAAGGCTGAAAGGAGATGTGATAGCCATGTATAAATATGTCAGAGGAAGCCACAGGGAGGAGGGAGCAAGCTTGTTTTCTGCTTCCTTGGAGACTAGGACGCAGAACAATGGCTTCAAACTACAAGAGAGGAGATTCCATCTGAACACGAGGAAGAACTTCCTGACTGTGAGAGCCGTTCAGCAGTGGAACTCTCTGCCCCGGAGTGTGGTGGAGACTCCTTCTTTGGAAGCTTTTAAACAGAGGCTGGATGGCCATCTGTCAGGGGTGATTTGAATGCAATGGACTATCCTGTTCTCTAATTTTTCCCATCTAAAAATTTCCTGTCTTATAGCCCAGCTTTGAATCCAATTCCCTGACCCTATCCAATTCTAAATTTCTTTTTGTTCTATGGGGTTTCCATCCTCTCTATATAGATCCTCTACTAACCTTTTCCCTCTACTTTCAATCAATCTCAATGTTCTGCCTATAATTTCATCATTATTATAATTCATTTGCCATGTAGTTGCCATCTTATTCTCATTGCCTGGATTTAACTTCTTATTTCTTTTTCCCCCACACTTTTATTGTTCCTTTAAAGGGTTCCTTAAGTTCTGTTTCCTCTCTCCTCTTCCATTCCCTAAATATTATTTCCTTTCCCTTAATATTATTTATTAACTTCTCCATATTTACCTTCTTTTTTTCGTATACTGTATTTCCAACAATCTTTGGATTTGATATGCATCATGAGAAACTTCCACGCTTGGGATCCCCCAGCCTCCCTCTTCCTCTTTTGCATTTAACCATTTGTCCCTTATTATGGGTCTTTTCCTGCCAACTGCCCATATTCTTATTCTGTGCTGGTCAATGACCGAAATAAGTATTTTGATTTGATTTGATTATTCTTCTGTCCCATGTCTTTAACGTCTTCCTCTCTACTGTGTTTGGTAAGGTTTGGAATAAGTATAATAGTTTCGGTATTATGAACATTTTCAATGCCCTTATTCTGTCCACTCTTGTTAATGTTTTCCCTTCCCAGTTCTTAAGTTGTTTCTCTATTACTTTCCACTTTTGTTTGTAATTCCCCTTAACTATACTCTTTGGATTTTTGTATATCCATACTCCTAAATATTTTAGCTTCTTTGATCCTAATTTTAATCCTGATATTTTCCTAATCTCCAATTGTTCTTTTGGTGGGGTGTTAAGACATAGTATCTCTGATTTTTTGATGTTAACGAATAATCCAGATATATTCTTAAACTCTTCCATTTTTTATCATATCTTTTATCATGGTTAATGGTTGATTTGTAATAATAATTGCATCATCGGCAAAGAGATTCAGCTTTATTTTTTCCTTTTTTCCTCCCTCCTTTTCTATTTTATATCCTGTCCACTTGGTGCTTGGTAATACTTTTGGCTAGTATTTCTATCTCTATTACAAATAAGGTGGGGGATAATGGACACCCTTGTTTTGTACCATTTAAAATGGGTATCTTTCCTGTCCTTCTGTCATTAACCCTTACTCTTGCCTTGCAGTTACTATACAGTTGCTGCAATGTTTTCCAGTTTCCTCCCCATATTCAACTGTTGACATACACTTAATAGAAATGTATGATTGACCTTATCAAAGGCTTTGTAAACGTCCAATTTATGAATTCCAATTTTTTCCTTATTCAAATTTGCATGATTCATTGCGATTACCACATTTTTTTATTGGATCCCCAATTTTTCTTCCCTTCACAAATCCATATTGATCTTCTTTAATTATTTTTGGCATTATTGTTTCCAATCTTTTTGCTAAAATTTTTGTAAATATTTTGTAATCCTGATTACATAGACTAACAGGCCTGTATGACCCTGGTTGTGTTAAATCTCTTCCCTTTTTTGGTATAGTAATAATTTCTGATACCTTCCAGGTTTGTGGGACTTTTTGCTTAGTGTATATTTTATTAAACAACTCTGTTAAATGTGGTGCCAATTCTTCAATATATGCTTTATAATATTCAGCTGGGAATCCATCTGGCCCTGGTGACTTAGCTCCCTTTAACCCTTTAATTACCCTTAATATTTCCTCTTGTGTTATTGGTTGACTTAATAACTCTCTGTCTTCCTCTACAATTTTTTCTCTAATGTTTATGTTCCCTTGCACTACCCTCTCCTCCTTATATAAATCTTTATAATATTTTGCCATTATATCCCTAATTTTACTTTGCTCCTCTTGTTCTCTCCCTTTTTCATCTTTAAATTTCTTTACCCACGTTTTTTCCTTTTCCTTTTTCAAATAGTAAGTCATCTTCTTCATTGATTTTATATTCCAACTTTGGGAATAACTTTTAACATATAGATACTTATTTATTATATTCATTTCCTCAAAAGCTTCTAATTGTTTTCTCTTCTCCTTTAATTCTATCCAGATCTTTCTATCCCTAGTTCTTCTATGTCTAACCTGCAAGACTTCTATTTCTTTTAGTCTCTTATCTTGTTCATTCCTCCATCGCCTTCTGAGATTTGCCTCTAAACTTATACAGTGGCCCCTTATCACAGCCTTGCTTGATTATACTTGATTATTTCTTTCCTTATCATTTCATATTCTTGCTCTCTACTGTTTAAAATTGTATTATATCTCCAGGTTCTTTCTTTTCTCTCTATTTCTAATTTTACTTTTACTCTTAATGGTGAATGATCTGACAAATATATTGGAAGTGTTTTTGCCTCTAGAATCAAAGAATCAAAGTTTGATCCCTGAAACGCCTGGTGATGCCTTGTTACATGAAGAACCTTTGAAATAATAAAATAATAATAAACCTTTATTTATACCCCGCTACCATCTCCCGCAGGACTCGGTGCGGCTTACAAGAGGCTGAGCCCAAATACATCATAAAACATAACAACAATACAACAATAAATAACTCATAACAACTCCGCTTCCTTGCTGACGAGGACACGGAACAATGGCTTCAAATTAAGACAGAGGAGATTCCATCTGAACATAAGGAAGAACTTCCTGACTGTGAGAGCCGTTCAGCAGTGGAACTCTCTGCCCCGGAGTGTGGTGGAGGCTCCTGCTTTGGAAGCTTTTAAACAGAGGCTGGATGGCTATCTGTCAGGGGTGATTTGAATGCAATTCTTGGCAGGGGGTTGGACTGGATGGCTCACGAGGTCTCTTCCAACTCTTTGATTCTATGAAAGCAAAACTATACAATAATGACACGACGCATTTAAAAACCTGTGGCAGGGCCAAATGTAAGGATTAAAATTTTAAAAATGCTGGTAGTCTTTGTCTAGCATGCTCCACTTTCTCTGTTTAAGTATGCTGCATGTTGGTTAAGAATTTAGCGTTTGTGAGATACTGTAAGTTGGACCAATATAAATCAGCATCAGCAGCTTTTGCCATGCTGCAATTGGTAATATCAAAGTGACTCTCCCATCCAGAAGAAGAGCACGAATTTTTCTTAAGACCTCCTTCTCCAGAGACACGCAGGCTGGTGGCCATCCAAGAGATATTTTTATATCTTCTTCTGTATCCCCTGAAATCCTGGCATGTCTGATTTGTTCCTTCTGTATTTCTAATGCTAGTATCTATCAACAATTGCTTGGGATTCACTGAGCATGCTTGGCTGGAGACAAACTGCTTCTAAGCAGCCCATTTTTTTAGAGCTGTGGTTTTCCAAATGGCACTTGCAGCTTCCTAGGAGAGATATCACTGTTTCTGAAGTGTTCTTCTGCACTTTAGAGCCATTGCTTTAGAGCTCTGGTTTCAGCTTCCCAGGAGAGATATAATTGCTTCTCCACTTTGGAGCCATAGCCTTAGAGCTGCTGTTTCAAAATTGTATAAGCTCTGAGATAAGGCAAGGTATCACTGCTTCTGCAATGTTCTTCTCCACTTTGGAGCCACTGTCTTTCTCACCTTATTTTTTTCTTGTCGTTTATACGTACTAACACCCTTGCCTTCTAATTTTTTTCAAAGAAGGACAAGAATGATTGATTGGTTAGGCCAGTTAAAAAAACCTGTTGGAGCAGGGGCTTGAAGGCTTAACTGAAAAAGAATCTTGGATCCTGCCAATCTGGTTGGAATGCAAAGGGTTAAAGCCAATCGTAGCTGATTGCCATATGTATCCATGACCACAATTCAACACAAAGTGGCGGTCTTGTTCAGTGACTACTGGGGCAATTCACGTGCCTCTGTTTCTATTGGACTATGACCATACAACTTTACAGTAAGAATTGTACTGTTATTTTCTTGTTGTGCACATGAAAAATAACTCCATTCTTATACTTCTAAATTTAGGGTTTTTTTCCCAGGTTAAAAGACAGCATTTTCTGCACAAAATACCTGAATACAGAGAGCATTGAGCTAGAACTATAGGGGGGAGGAGAGAGAAAGACATTTGGTGCATTTCTGGCAGTACCAGAAAGTCAATCTGAAGTGTACGGTTACTGTTTTGAAATGCTGTGGCCTCAATGCTTGTTTCACACAGCTCTCAGTAAAGTTCATATAGGTGAGGGATAGGAAGAGTTACTTTGGAGAAAAAACTCTAAGTAGGAACTCCTGTGAAAGGGGGTGAGGATATTACTACTACTACTACTACTACTAATAATAATAATAATAATAAACCTTTATTTATATCCCACTTTTCTTCCACGAAGGGTGTCAAAGCAGCTTCCAACATATTAATATTGTACAAGCAACAATCCAAACACATATATAAAACAAATGAATTATCAAGAAACATAAAACACCTTAAATAAATTCATATTAAACAATGTACATTAATGTGGTATCTTGTTGGGTTATATTGAACTTTCCTCCAGTTGATAAAACTTTTGACATTTCCTGACACTTCAGTCTAGATTTCTTCGCTGAAGGCCTGCCTAAGTGATCAGGCCCTTTGCAAGTAATCAGACCAGACAAATTAAACATGCACTCTTGCTACCTCAGTTTGCATTATGAATGAGTAAGGAAGCAAGGAGTGTGATAGGGAAAAGGGGTGGCCTCACACAGCTTCTATTCGGTCCCATCAAAGGTTGGCATGTAGCAAGCAACAGGGAAAATGCTCCTTATTCTACTCCAAAATGACAATCCACTCCCCCTTATGAGTTCCTTCCTGCCAATTCCACATATGGTATATATGAATATCTTTTTATAAAAAATTGCATACTGATAAAATACGTGAAGCTAAGTTGAATAATCTCTTGAAGTACAGAACTACATGAAGAATGTTATGGCATTAAGAGAAACAGAAATATAAATACTTTCAACATTTTATATCTACTATTAGAAAGAAATAGATAGATACACAATTTGCTTTCTAATAAAAAAATTCCTATTATTCACCTTTTTTTTCTTCTCTAGCTTTTTGCTCTGCTAGATCTGCCAACCAATGCAGTGGTGACTGGGATTCCGGTGGAGTTAACTTGCCATCTGTGCTTACAGCACTGCCAGGACTTGTGTTACCATTTGTCTCCGTTTTTTGAGATACTTTCTGCTGCTGTGACTCAGTTATACACAGAGAAATTTTATTACTGTGATTAAGAACGTTCTGTAAAATCTGAAAGATATAACAATTCAGTTGAATCGTTTGCATATGTTAAAACAGCAATTTTATTATAGAAGTAATACAGTATCTATTCATTACATTTCATTAAAGTACACTGAAAATAATTAAGCTGAACATTGTATTACAGCCTTAAAAAGGATAAAAATCTGAACAAATTAAGACATTTGATCATACCTGAGATACCCCATTCATTGAAGGCAACTTTCCAACTTGTAAATTCTGTTTGCTGGTACACTGGCAATGGGATTTAATTTCATGTTTCTCTCTAAAAGTATGCATTGCTTCAAGAAGTTCCATTAAAACTAAAATATGAAAACAACCATCAGTTTGTCCATAATTTTTTTATTGTTTTCAAGCTCAATCTGAAATTATACCTACCTTCTTCCTATGTTAAAGAAAATGATCAAACTTGGAGGATAAATTTTACCATTAATAATCCAACTCTAAAATGCAGAATAAATCCTGATATAACACCATGTGACACAATATTTGTTCCTGTATTTCTAAATGTCATTTCCTAATTGGATATATCATAGAAACATGGAAAAGGGTGATTAAACTACAAAAACTGTTTTTGCAGAACATCCTGCAGCATATTTTGCTATAGTTTTCAATGAATATCTCACCGTATCTTGCCCAATTCAACATAGTTTGTGGCAGCCACAAAAGCAAAGTTTCTGGAATATAACAACTACTTTCATACCAGGAAGCGAAAAATTTTCATATTTTGTTACATAGTGTAATTTGTGTTAAACATTTTGTTAGACTGATTCTGTAAGTTTTCAATCAGAGTATCCAGTGGTCACAGAATATATTTGGTTGCTAAGGATGTTTTTCAGATTCTCTCTTCTCTGTTCTATTTCAAAAGCTAAAAATGCACTCCACATGCATTAAGGCAGGCATGGGTACACTCTGTAGTTGGGGAGTGACACTGTCTCGTTTCCAGATTTACTGGACTCCAAAAGATTACAAATGTGCCTCTGGGCAATAAGTGATGCTGTGTCACTTCTGGGGGTGCTTTGGAAACTTTTTTTTGCTTCAGAGCACTCCCTAAAACATCATTATTTAACCTAATGCAAATGTAAAACTTTTGGGTTAAAAGGTTTTGGGATGGCAATCTTCGGGGGAGAGTGCTTGAGGCTCTGGGAATGTGAGTGAAGGTTTCAAGAGCTACAATTGATCCCTCAAATAGCAGCAGGTGATTCTCACTCTGTATAAGGGAGCCGTAATTCTTCCATGTTTTTGTCCTGGCAGCCTCTTTTAGACCCAAGGAGGTGCTCTTCTTCAAATTGCTGGATTAAAATTTTACATCCACTAGAGAAGATGGCTTTTACTATTTATTTCCAGTATTTCTATCCCGTTCCTTCTCAACCCCTGAAGGGGGACTCAGGACGGCTTACATTTGGCAGCATTCGATGCCACTACATATAACAGAGAAATATAACAACAATTAAAACGATAAATAAAACATTCATTAAAACAGTAAAAAACATTAATAGACATATCAGCATTCCAGTCAATTCCATATCCAATTCCATGTCCAAAGTGCTATCTATGTCTGTTGTCCAAAAGCCTGGTCCCATAACCACGACTTCAATTTCTTCCTAAATGACAAGAGGGACGGAGCCGATCTTACCTCAGTGGGAAGCGAGTTCCACAGGTGGAGTGCCACAGCCGAGAAGGCCCTATCTCTCGTCCCCATCAGACGTATTTGTGACACTGGCAGTAGTGAGAGCAGGGCCTCCCCGGATGAACTTAAACGGTTCATATGAAGACGGTATGAAGCCCTAAACGGTTCTGGCCCTGCTTACCTCTCCGAACGCATCTCCACCTATGAACTGACGAGGATGTTAAGATCGTCCGGGGAGGCCCTGCTCTCGGTCCCGCCTGCGTCGCAGGCGCGGCTGGCGGGGACGAGGGACAGGGCCTTCTCGGTGGTGGCCCCTCAGCTATGGAATGCCCTACCCGCAGACATCAGGCAGGCCCCTTCGTTGCTGGAGTTCCGGAGGAAGGTCAAGACGTGGTTCTATGAACAGGCGTTCGGGCAACAAGGCAACTGAACTCATGAAGACGGTATGAATGAACAAAGGAATGGTAGAAGGATATGAGAACGGACTCTGATTTTTACTGAGGCGTTGATGACCATGTTGTGTGTCTTGTATTGTCTGTCGTGTATGTTGTGTTTTAACGAATTGTTATTGTTATATAAATTGCATTGTAAACCGCATTGAGTCGCCGAATTAGGCTGAAAATGCGGTATAAAAATAAAGTAAATAAATAAATAAATAAACTTAAACTGAGGCGGAACGTAGAGGGAGATGGGTTCAGATAAGCAAGCTGGGCCAGAATCATATAGGGCTTTATAGGTCAAAGCCAGCACTTTGAATTGAGCTCGGAAGTGGACCGGCAGCCAGTGGAGCTGGCACAACAAGGGAGTGTCATGCTCCCTGTATGTCGCTCCAGTTAGCAATCTGGCTGCCGCCCACTGGACTAGTTGTAATTTCTGAACAGTCTTCAAAGGCAGCCCCACGTAGAGTGCATTGCAGTAATCTATTCGGGATGTAACCAGAGCGTGGACTACCATGGCCAAGTCAGACTTCCAAAGGTATGGACGTAGCTGGCGCACAAGCTTTTAACTGTGCAAAAGCTCCCCTGGCCACTGCCGAAAACTGGGGTTCCAGGCTCAGCTGCGAACCTGCATCTTCAGGGGGAATGTAACCCCATCCAACACAGGCTGTAACCCTATGCCCTGTTTAGCCTTTTGACTGACTAGAAGGACCTCTGTCTTGTCTGGATTCAACTTCAATTTGTTAGCCCTCATCCAGTCCGACACAGCGGCCAAGCACCGGTTCAAGGTCTGAACAGCCTCCTTAGTAACAGGTGGAAAGGGGTGACAGATTTCTTACTCTTGCAATACTAATACTCAATGATGGTACAAAAATTAGAAACCATCATATTTTTATTAAGAATTTTATATGCAATAAAAATATAAAGAAATTTGACTTTTTTGTGATCTTACCAGATCCAGGAATAATCTGAGTTGGCATTAAATGTTTGTGATCATGGGGTTGTCCTTTCACACATTTCATCCATGCATAAAGTTCTTTATCTGTGAAGACATTAACAGTTCATAACAGCTGTAACTGGATAAACTAAAATTACATAAAGCAATTCCAGAGCAACTTTTCAACTTTGAAAATTAAGCACAATGCTAAAACATGAAATAAATAACTCTAAAATGTTTGAGTATATTTTGATTCCTACACAAAAACACTGACCTCTAGAGCTCTTCCGTTCTTTAGCTTTGTAGCAATCTAAGCAGACCACAAACCCACATTTTTGGCAAACCCAGTGAATGTTAAACAGGGTGGCTTCACAGGCATCACACATTTCACGGACTCCTCTGACTGCTCTCTTCCAAGCAATTTTGGCTGAAAGACAGAGTAAACAGAAGACAAAGTTCTGAAATTTAAAGGCAAGCCTCTGTAAAAATATAGCACTGAAATGAAAATTTCACCAATCAACTTGCTGTTATTTCCTTTTGAGCAACTGGAAAGAAACTGGCAAGTACAGGTTTTTGTACAACTTTCACAATTTATAATTGTTTGATATGCAGATTTACATGGTTAAAAACTAGAGCAATTTTGTGCCAGTGTAATAAAAGATCTTATTTTTGGGCCTGATAATGCAATAGAACAAAACACAAGCATCATGCTTAAATGACTAACTATCCTCTGTCCTGACTGGATAGGAAAAGGAACAGGCAGAACTTTAGGCTATTATTTCTAAACTGGTATTAAGCAATTCTCAAGGAAAACATTGACAGGCAATGTTCAAGTGAAATACTGTATTTTCTTGCATATAAGACTACTTTTTAACCCAGGAAAATCTTCTCAAAAGTCAGGGGTCGTTTCATACACCGGGTGTTGTCTTATAGGCCAGATGCTGAAACTTCAGAGCCGGACTGGAGAATCTGTGGTCACAGCACATTCCAGTTGTATGCAGCGACTGTATGAAAGTAGAAGAAAATCCACTCACCAGGATTTGTGGGAAAAAGTGACTTAATGCGGTCCCGATGACAAGATGAGGGAGTACCTCATAGGGAAGGTGTGAAGGGAGGAGCAAGCTGCAGGCGTCCAGGACACCCGGGGTATGGAAAAAAGATAGAGCGGCGCTGTGCCCAGAAAAACACGGCTCTTTCACCTGTCTGGCCCACACTTGTAACCTATTACCATACCTCCTTCTCTGCCTCTCAGATCTTGCTCCTGAGAACTGCAGTGAAGCAGTGCAGGCCCACACGTGCGAGATCTGAGAGGCAGAGAAGAAGGTACGGTAATAAGAAAATTACCATATTGAAATCAAATCTGAATTTTTTAACATTTTTATTTGGTGTGTGTTGGATGAGGGGTAGTCTTATATAGCAAGTATATCCCAAACTCTATATTTTAACTGGAAAAGTTTGGGGGGGGGGGGGGAGAGTCTTATACGCTGGGGATGAACCTACAGAAAACTATAGATGTTGGGACACTCTTGATACACAGATACTTATGGTTCAGAATGCCTGGAATAAGACTTTAAACATGACCTGTCATATAACACTAGGAGGAGGATTTCCCCCCTTCAAATGTATACTTAATATAATTTGGCTCCATGTAAGATACTTTTCTGGTGTCTGGTGACAGCTGCATTAGTTATATAAGAAACAAAAGAAACTAGTCATCTTTTGTAGAAGTGCATCTAAAAAGATGGCACAAGTGCCAAGCTTTCTCCTGGCTAGCAAACAAAAAAGCCAATATGCTCTGCTTACTTAACCTCAATTAATTATTGGATCTCATGGAACTATGGAAATTACTTAAAAAGAACATGAGGTCTGGGCCATTTTTAGAAACATGCTAGAATATTGCAACATAGTCTAATGGACTTACCATCCTTTTTGACCCAGGACATGGCTGTTTTCTCAGATGTCACTAATTCACAAAATTTGTCACCTATATGTTCTAAGATGTATTTACACGTTTCCAGGTCCAATTCATCATCATCATAATTTTCATGCGTCCATAAACTCATTGCTTCATCATCATACTGATCAGGAGAGGAAAAGCCATCAATCCTAACCACTCCATTTTTACTAAAAGAAAGCCTACAAAACAAAATGCAGAATTTTAATAAGAATCAAATGTACATTAACTGAACTTAACTTTATCAAATGATCCCATTATTACAACTCTCTAATGTTCCAAGTTGCTGAAATGCACTATGAGAAAACACGTATCTGTTCTCTTGTGAAGAAGAGGCACTGTTGGGAAACTAAAAGATCAATGTTGATTGGGGCAAGTTTGGAGATTCAATTACCTTTTACAAGTTGAAAATTTAGACTACTGGTTCCTTTCAATCTTCTCTGTTACCATGAGGCTTCTTCAAGTTTGACTGATAAAACTGATCAGTTGGAAAGGATGTGTAGGGATTTATCAATATACGGAGCATATCTAGAACGCTATACAATAGGTATCAAGATATTCTTACCAAAACAAAGTTTTGACAGTGATGTTGCTTATATCCAAAATTACCAAGAAGTCAATGGATCTGACTTGGGAATTTAAATGGGAATAAAGAATGTGTGTGTGTGCATATAATGTAAAAATCACTTACCGGCGAAAGTAATAGAACCTACAGAACACTGGTGAGTGAGCTGCTTCTTCACCTTTCTTACTTCTGACTAGCCGGCATTCTCTGCATTTTTGTAGGTTGGGTCCTATTTCATAGCATGAGTCATCTTGCAAAAAGGATTCTCCGGTTTGTTTCAGTTTCTTTACTTTGCGCCAGTCCTTCAACACTGAACGTGGTATGCCAGCTGCAAAAATGTCAACAATTTAGGAGGAGCCAAAAAGAGAGGAGGGAATAAAACTAATCAAAGTACAATATTTAGATCTCAGGAAAAATTGATGTAGGAATGAATGGATTAAAAGTAAGCCATGATATTTCAACTGATTAAATAAAATAATATCTTTAAATTTGAGGTAATTTACTTTTCTAGTTATTCTTATTAGTTATCAATTTATGTATGGAACACAAGATGACAGTGTAATCTATTTTGACAGTGGAACACAAGATGACAGTGTAATCAACTAAATGTAAGAAAATATTTAATTCCAAGCACATCTTTTCTGTAGGTCTGCCTCTATTCGACAATACACAATGCGGTATAGAATGCAAATGCTTATTTATCTCATGACAAATGTAAAAATACTGAAAAAAAACAAATCAGCAATAAAAAGTGGAATCCTTTCCAAATAATTAATCTTCTGTACTTGTTCTAAAAGAATGTTTCCCTAATAGACTGCATAGCGCAAATAAACATTTTAATCTGTTAACACACTACTCTATGACGAAAACTTCTTTAAAAACACCAATTTCAGAAAGGCAGAAACTTATTTTTTTTTAATTTTGAGACATTTTCCATTTTAAATGATGCAGCTGTTGAATATAGTGTGTGTGTGTCTTAAAAGTTCTCTGCACACTGAACACTGCCAATAAAATCCAACTGATGCATCCTTCTGATTTTCTCCCACTCTGGCACACTCGTGCCTTCAAAGTTTTATGTGAACCAGCGGCTCATATTTATATTTTGCAGTAATACAAGACTTGTTTAAGTAGCTGTTTTGATTTTGGAATTACCACAATGCTCATTTGATGTTTTCCCCATGCTTTTATGTACCTAGGGAAGTCTGCATGGAGAAAACATGCCAAAATATACCACTGCAAACCAGTACACAATGCAAAGAAAAGCATACAATCTGTTCAATTCTCAACACTGAAAATAACTGTGCACTGTAAAAAATTTCCCTCAACACTGTGGGTTCTCAATATTTGGCCAATGATGGTGGATTATGAGAAGTGAAGGACCAAAGGCTGAAAACCACTGCTCTAGATCGAAACAATGTGATCTGTATCACATACTGAATCGATAATAAATCCTAACTACTAATGGGTTCTGAAACTGTGACAATGATTTCAACCAAATATAAGTATTTGCTTTCTCAATGATGGTGACATTGCCAAGGAAATACGTAGGAAATCAGGTCTCCTTGGCAACAGAAGCAATAGAAGAGACTTTAGATGGGAAAGCAACCACAAAAAATAAAGGAAGGACGGAGAAAAAGAAAGCAAGTTACTAGACATTCACTGCCTTCCCAGGTCCAACAGTATATCTCTAACTCTACTAGTTGAAGATCAATACAAGTTTGTTTTTTGTTTTTCTTATTGCAGAGTTCATTGGTTGTTGCTTGATATTTGCTTTTATACTTTTGTTATAATGCTATTGTTTTATTTTGTTTTATGTTGTCATTATATATTTAATGTGTTATACTTTAATTATGCTGTTCGGGCTCCCAATGTAAGCTGCCCCGAATACCTTTGGGGATATGGAGACAGAGTACAAAAATTAAAGCAGTAGTAAAAATTAAAGCAGTTACTGTTATGATTGTTAAAGCCTATTTCAGGAGAAAAGTCGGCCACAGAAATTGGGGTGGTTGGGCAGGCATATTTTAGTCCAGGGAAGGCAAAAAAATAAAAAGGAAAAGAGATGATCCCAAACCCTCCTGAGTTGTCCACTCCTGTATTACATTTGGAACAATCCTGTACCAGTCTCACAACCCCCTTGTACTAGGTGTAAAATACAAAAAGCAAAAAGCATATTCTCAGCTTGGAACAGAGTAGAAAGATCTGCTAGACAACACAAAAACAAAAGTAAGAGCAATTCACATGGAGTGAAATACAACCCAGTACAACTGTAGCCCTTAAATACTTCCATATTCCTTTTTAAAAAATTGCCATTTTTGGTACTCTTGGCAACAAGAGTTGCTCATTTAATCAGGTCTTTTATAATCATTGCAGGATTAAAACAATTTTTGTAGTGCGTGCAATTTGCAATCAGCTTCACTGTAAATAATGCTGCTAAAATTAACGTTCTTAGTTATGAGTTAGCTTTCCTTCAATCAGAAGCTACAACTGAAATGGATCAGTTCAGACATAATGTCAAACCACAAGTCAGGCTCTGAATGCTTTACACTTATGTGTTCCTCCTTACTCTTGTGTGGATTGGGTCCTTTTCAGAGTTCATCTGTAACAGGAGGGTACTATTCATCCAGAAGGAACTTAAACATGCAAAGAGTTTGGGGGGGGGGGGCAGGTATAAAACATGCTAATGTAGCTGAAATATGTTTGGTGCTAGACTGTGAGTTTAATTACTATTTTATGTAGAGCATGTATAAAGGTAGTTTATTTTTATCTTTCTCAAACATATTTTAACAAGTCCAATGGCTTTTTTAAAGTTGTTCGCTTATTTTAACTCTTCGAGAGTTTAAATAGAGGTAACACAGTTTGGATTGCTGGATAAACACCTTTAAACATTTCTTTTCATATAGCAGAGAAACAGCCAGTAATGATTATAGATTCCCTAATTCAAAATGTACATATTTAATTACAGAATTGAGATACTGAATTCAGCATCTTGATACAGTTTTTAATGGGGAAGGAGTGGTGGAAGGATGCATTACTAAATCTTAAGTCTAGCTTAAGAGCTCGTGTGGGGATGGCATGATAACACCTTGAGAGGTGAGGGGCATTCAAATCTGATGCTGCCTATCTATGGTTCCTTGTTTATCTCTAAGATCAGAAGCAGAATTATGCAATGTATGGGACCAAGCCTTTGGGACAGTGCAATAAAGCAGCAATAGGAAACTGTATCCTGTTAATTGGATTTGATATGAATGATTTGAGACAGTTTTAAACAGTTGATTTTAATGTGAAGATAACTGATTTTAGTATCTATGTATGTTTGTAGGGATTTTTTGTGCTGGCATTGAATGTTTGCCCTTTATATATTGTGCTCTGCCCTAGTCCTCTTCGGGGTGAGAAGGGTGAAATATAAATGTTATAAACAAATAAATATGCTAAATCTCTGAATGCAAATTTTCTTGGCATAGATTTTTTTTTCTTTAAAGAACAGAAGAATGACAAGACAATTTTCTTATCTATTTCAATTTGTAGGTAACTAACTATATACTTACTATTAACACTGCTACTTTGTAACTTCAGTTTGCTTTTTTCTTTGGCACTCCTGCTGAGAACACCATTTGGTTTGACTTCTTCTTCTGTGTCTCCCTTTTTCTTTTGCAAATCATTTTGTTTCTTTTTGTAAGTTGGCTTTGGCTGCCGTTTTGCCCTTTGCTCTGATTTGCTCTCACTTTCATCAGAATCTCCACTGTCAGAACCAGATTCGTAAGTCCTTTTTGTTTTTCTCCGCGTGTGTTTCTCTTCCTTCACAAGCTTTTCCCCAAGGATTTTACTATCTATGTTACTTTGCAAATCATTTGATGTCGAAACTATTAAGTTAACACTACATGGCTTGATAATTTCTGATACACTGTTCCCTGAATTCTCTTTTTTATTAGTGTTTTTATCTTCTTCTGAATGTCTTGTGAGCCAAGCTTTTTTTAGTTTTGTGTGGTAGTTTGCTTGGCTCGTCTGGGAAACTTGCCCATTGCCTACAATAGTCACTTTGTTTATTGTACTAGAGATGACAGTACTGTCTGGGGAAACAGAGGCGGAATATATTGGATTTTTCACAGCATTACACTCTGTATCACTGGCACTGATATTTTTAAACTGAGCTGCAGCCAGCGCTGCTTTGTGTTTTTTCAAGTGAATAAAATCAGATGTTCCAGAGAAGACTGAACTGGCTTGAAGAACACTTTCCATTTTGCTGCAGGCTAGTGCAACTGGAGGTGTGGTGCTGACACCACATTCTTGTATGTGTGCTACTTCCTGGTTTATGGCTCTAGAAGCAGTACTCTCTACTGAAGAGCAGACTGCTGCTGCATTGGCTAAACAGTAACTCACTTCTGAACTGCCCATGGTTGGAATGCCAGTAGAAGCCACAGATGTGGTTACATCCGTTTTGGTACTGCACAGCATAGTTGTAGTAGGTGTGACAGAACTGGGAACGCTGCCTTGGGAAGCAGCTGGAAAGTTCTTCTCATACTGGGCATGAATTGTGTCTGAGTTCACATTTGGCAGAATGATGCATTCAGTCTCTCTGACTTCTGCTGGCTTCAGGCCATCTGTCTGGTTTGTCCCTGTCAATGATCTCTCAGTGACTCGTTCTTTAGGAGCTGAGTGCACTACAGATACAGTATCATACTTTGTACTTGAAGATGGACGTACAATGACAGAAGCAGTGGCCGATGGCGATTTTCCACTACTTCGATCAATATGCCATTCCATTTTATCATGATTTGGAACATTATTACTCTTCCATATATCTGAATTTTTTTGCTCCATAGTGTTCTTGTAAACATTTTGTGCTTCTTTTGGCTCAGGCAACAAAGTTGGAGGCTTTTGTAATTCATGAATTTTGCTGCCTGCATTCACTGGCTGAACTGGGGTGAGGGTTGGAGGAGAAAGACTATTGTAACTTCCTTCCTTTTTCTCCAAGCTATGATGGACTGGAGGGTGAAACACTGGTGCTCTGTGTAAAGCAGGCATTGTTCGGAGTGCACTTGAGGATGAAATTGACAACTGAGTAGGACTTCTGGAGTCATTTCTAAAAGCACTAACTGAATGAGAAGTTACCTGTTGTAAAAGCTGATCAGTTGTCTTGCCTATTGAGGTTTCAGCTTCCGGTGGGTGTTTAATCAATGGTGGTGGTTTTGAAAGAGATGAATTGTAACAAGTAAGAGACTGAGCAGCAGCTGTTGAAGGACAACTATTCTGTTTATCAGTACACACACCTGAAACTTCTTTGGATGAGTATGTCCGCGGTGGTTCATTCACTACACTGTTAGATAGGGTGGTAAAGTAGTTACTTTGAGGCAAGCTCTGTGGTACTGAGTGCTTCATCTTATAGAGTTCTGAATCTTTCTCATGTTTTGCTCCATGGCTTTTAGGGCTTGAAGATAATGGCAAGATTCTGGAATAAGTCTCCCTTTCCCCCTCACGTGCCTTGATTTTAGCTGTAAAAGGAGCAACCTCAATACTTTCTTGAAGTATTCGCCTGTGTTCTTCTTTATATTTGCTTAGTCTCTCTCCAGTCTCTTGAGGTGATCTTTGCAATGGGTCTATAAAGTGTCTTTGCAAATGGCCTTCTTTCGCAGCCAGTGTTCTGTTATGTTCTAAATCCAACTTTGCTGGAGCAGCTGCAACAGAACGTAAAGGTTCGAAAATCCCTTTTCTTTCCAGCTCTCTGTACAAAATATAGAAAACAACACTAGATTAATGCTGATGCAAGTTAAACTGGTTAAACTGTTTTATTGGTCGAATGTTAAACAAAGTGTATTAATGCTAATAACTTCTTCATAATATTTTAATATTGATCTCAATCACATGATGAAACCATAAGAAAGGCTGCTCCACACTTTCAGTGTTATCTTATATCTGTGCTTATAGATTTAAACAATGCAAACTTACTCTTTACGATGATGATCCACAATGCTTTTCGACAATGGAGGACTAGAATGTGTTGTCAGTTTGACTGGCCGATGAGGCTCTGCACTGGATGGTCTTACAGGTATGTGACTCAGTAACCCAAGACTGTCCGCTGAGGTCACAGGAGTGGGCTGATGTAACCACGGACTAGGAGTATTCTATTAATGTTAACAAAATAGACTTCACAGTTACTACTGAAATCTAAACATAATTATCCCTTCTTATTAAAGCATCAGTATAGCAGCATTTTTTCCCATTACGGTTGAGATGCAAGGGGCACAAGTAAGTTATGAGATCTCAAACTAAGGACTTTAAAATATTGAAATGCTATAATCTGCAGTTTGTTCAGAAGCCAATCAATGATTTGTAAACAAATAAAACATTATAAATATTATAGTATCATTTTGAGCAACTGAAGCAAGCTTTGGCCAAAAATATACTAAAAGATTTATAATTTGTTTGCTTATTATTTCGGTTTTTATTTTTAGAGATTTACTACATCCTTCTGGGATCCTAAGCAAATGTGTTGGAAGTGCTTTTTGTTTTAAATCAAGCACAAACTAAAATAAACTGGCCTTTTACTCTTGTTAGCTTTGCCTGTTATGAAATAAAATTATCATTCAAAATTACAACCCACCCCATCCCAAACATAGAGTATCACTTGTTACAGTAAGTTAGAATTGCTGAGTTTTGGCTTACTATGACTGAGCAAATATTCCACTTCCTGGTTCTTACTGCCAGTGGCAATGCCAATCAAATCTGGCAATTTCCCCCCATCATTTAGTTTAGTATTACATCTGCCCCCTTGTTTTAAAATGTCCAGTTTTCAGAAGGTAATAAGCTAGAGATTCTGGTATAGTGCAATGTTAAACAAATTACAAGCAAAAAGTTATCTGATTTGTTTAACTCATTCCTGAGCATGGGAGAGAGAACAGCATGCCCCATACACTTTTCTTGCTAAGAGTAATACAGAATTCTCAGCAACAGGAAATTTCTGTGATGTGAAAATTAGACCAATACAAAGAACAATTAGTAGAAATAGATACGAAGACAAGTTGGTCATTATAACATATATCAATGTATATGTTTAGACATTTTAGTCAAAAATCAACCTCAAAAAACAAGTTTGATTTAGCTCTTATTTAAAAAGGAATCACTGTATATACTTGAGTATAAGCATAGTTTTTCAGGCCCCTTTTTTACGCTGAAAAAGCCGCCCTTGGCTTATACTCGGGTGAGAGTCCTGGCGGGAAGGCGGGGGCTGAAAGGACCCTCACCTCTTCACACAGCAACCCCACTCTCCTCTCTCACACAGAATGCACCTTCCTCTCTTCCTCTCTTGGTGTCAGTCTTTCCCACTTTTCCTTATTCATATGCACACTAGTAGCATGCATTCGGGTCAAAGCTTGTCCTGTTTTGATTCTGGACTTTCGTTGTGGGGCTTGATCCGTTTTTGGTATGCCTCCTGAAATTGGGAGGGCTGTTTCCAGTTCTTTTATTTTGGGGCTGAAAATTGGCCCATGGGGGGGAGGTCCCACCCACTGGCTTCCCTTCCTGAGGTGCTCAGCTGCCTGGCAGTTATTAGCAGGTACGTGCATATGTGAGCTGCTCTTCTCTTCGCTCCCTCCCTCGCACCCGCAATGTCCCGCATACACTCATGGGAGTCATAGCAGCCCCACATCCGGACCTCAGCAAGCATGCTTTATCAGGGCAGAAGGAACCACCGCTCCTCCCTCCTTTCCGCTCGGAGAGTGTGGCGGGCGGCAGGGTGTGTGTGTGGTGGGGTGTGTGACTGTGCAGGCACTTGGCTGCAGCCGTGTGCAAGCTTTCCAGACCTGCCTGCACACCCCACGCCTCACACACACTCCCTCTGGAAAGAGTGTGTGTGTGTGGTGGGCTGCAGGCAAGCCTGGAAAGTGTGTGCTTGCCTGTCAGTGTCTGTACACCACACACCACACACACACACACTCTCTCTCCCTGGAAGAAATGTGTGTATGTGTGTGTGGCAGGGCGCAGGCAGGCCTGGAAAGTGTGTGCATGCCTGTCAGTGCCTGCCTGTAGCCAAGTGCCTGCACAGTCACACACCTCACCACGCACACATGCCCGGAAAGGAGGGAGGGGTGGTGGTTTGTTCCACCGTGATGCTGAGGTCCGGGAGGCTCGGCCGCGACTCCCATGAGTGAATGCAGGGCATTGTGGGTGCAGGGGAGGGTGGAGGACAAAGAGAAGAGTGTGCAGTTTCAGCTCCACACAAAGCAGGCTTTTGTGTCGAGCTGGATTTTGTGTGCGGAGGGGGCTTCCCATTTTGTGCTTTCAAATAAATGTAAGATACCAAAGAAATGGAAGAAACTGTAAGAATGAATTTTGCGCACATGTCTAATACACACAGTATTTTCACCAAAATGTATAGTTAAAATAAACTATGGTGATTATTGGAAGGATACATAAGAACATTTAAACTGAAGGTTAGAATAATGATTTAATCAGAGTTGGACAGTCTTATCTTAAATTACAGTTTTATGTAAATATTCAAAAACATTTAACCTACTGATGCCTCGATTAATGTAATTTATTGCTGTCTGTTTTTATTTTGAAATTTACCCGTAGCGGCTGCATTTCCCACCCTCAGCTTATACGCAAGTCAATAAGTTTTCCCAGTTTTTTTCTGGTAAATTAGGTGCCTCGGCTTATATTCGGGTCAGCTTATGTATATACCGTGTCATCTGTCCTGAGTAGAGTGACAAAAAAAAAAAAAGCTTAACCTACCTTGTGGAAACCTAAACTAAGCATTAATTTCTTCTATTCTGTCCACCACAGACCTCTTCTTGCATATTTTTGTATACTTGGGCAGGAAAAATAAGGTAGTGACTGGCCTCCTAAGGCAGAGCTGGGTCTTTCCCCTCTCACTTGGAATGACCCTTGATATGTACAGGTCATACAAAAATCCATAACTCTGGCCTCCAAACTTGTCAGCAATTTATACATGAAGTTGACTTATACACAAATATATATGGTAATCTAAAATGGAGAAGATAAAATGCTAGTAATCCGTTATTTTTTATTTTTTTTGGCAGACCAGAAACTTCCCATGTTCTCTCTCCTTTCCTTGGTCAGCATTAGCATGAGGCAACATTGTATCAGTGTTGGGAGCTAACCAGAGTTTGAAAACAAATGCAGGAACAAGCAGAGTTAAATATTAGGCCTGGGCGGTTTCGTTCGTTAATTTTGTAATTCGTTAAATATTCGTTATTTTTAGCAATTACAAAACGATTACAAAACATATTTTCAAACCCGGAAGTGTTTTTAAATATCGAAACGGCATCCTCCATCTTTTTTACGGGCTTCCACCCGTTTTGGAAATGACGTTTTAGGGATGGAGGATGCTGGGTGCGCTGGGAGCCAATCCTGCGCTCCCAAGCACCGTGGCTGATTGTGATTGGGCGGGCTGCCCTTTAAAAGCAGCTCCGCGTGGCCGCATTGCTCATTGCTGGGGAAGGCAAGGAGACAGGAGGTTCGGGAGGGAGGCTTGGCTTGCATTCATTCATTGCTTGCATTCATTCATTCCCTGGGCTGGGAGCAGCGGGGAGGCTTTGCCGTTAGCTCCCCAACAGGGCAAGCATTTTTAAATATTTCTGAAAAATATCTTTCTTTTATTCTTAAAAAAATTCAAAAAATATTCTAAAAAAAGAAAAGACCCTTGTGTGCCTGTGTGTGTCAGTTTGTCCCTGTCCTGTGGCTGTGTTCGCTCCACAACAGGGCAAGCATTGTTAATTTTCCATTTTTAAATATTTCTGAAAAATATCTTTCTTTTATTCTTAAAAAAAATCAAAAAATATTCTAAAAAAAGAAAAGACCCTTGTGTGCCTGTGTGTGTGAGTTTGTCCCTGTCCTGTGGCTGTGTTCGCTCCACAATAGGGCAAGCATTGTTAATTTTCCATTTTTAAATATTTCTGATAAATATTTCTTTTTTAACGAATCGATTCGTTGCCACCTTAACGAATCGACCCCCCGTCTTCATAACGAAGTTTCAGAGGTGATTTGCGCATGCGTGGGGGGGGGGGGGGGTCCGACATCTTAACTAATCGATTCGTTAATATTAACGAAATTTCGTAAATACTGAACTTTTTTAAAGGAAAGTTTTGTAATTATTTTAAATATCGAAACGCAAAAAAACCCCAAATACAAATCGATTTTAGAACAAATTTTTGCGTTGTTACGCAGGCCTATTAAATATGTATCTTCTGAAAGTATCTTCTGAAATTAGAACAAATTGCAAAATGTACTACACCAATTACATCAGCAGCCACATTTGCTATTAATAAACGTCAGTAATAACACAATGGTATGACATGGATCATGACATCTCAAACAACAAAGTGTGACTATATAAGAGCGCTTATTTAAATCTGCTAACTAGTTGAACTACTCTCGTGCAATTTTCTTGTATGAAAACACTATAAACTAATTACACTCCCTTTCCCCTAGTAAATCAAGATAATATTTTGAGCATCCCTATATAATAATTTGGGAATTCAGTATTACTTACCCTTCTCAGAGGAGTCTCAGTATTAACAGGAGCTTCAGAATGGACCCATTTAGATGAAGGTATTCCAAGTCCTGGGTAAGCATGTGCTCCATTTGGGTACTGCCAAATAACTGGATAAAGTCCTAAGTGATTATATGAAGTAGAAGGGTGGGCTTGCCCAAGAAGTTGTGGTGACTGGTGCTGCAACATCTGTTGTTGTTGCTGGTGTGCTAATGCCAAATGGCTTAAGCTGCTAGCATGAGCAGTCTCGAGTCGTGGATGGCCTCCCAGCAAAGAGGCTGTAGGCACTCCAGGTAACACTGCAGGAAGCAGATGTGGGTGATGAACAGAATGGTGAGATGTACTACTCAGAGGATGTGTATTAATTGCAGACAAAGAGGGCTGGTTTGATGATCCAGCTAATAGATGGGGTGCACTAGCTAGGGAAGAATGGTGAGGGTTTGGATTTAAACAAGTTCTGTGGGAAGTGGAATGAGGGGGATAGTTATGATGATGTAAATATGGCGATATATGATTAGTTCCCGGTTCTTGCCCAATAAGAGCGGGATCTCGGTAAACTGTGAAATGTTCATTCTTGTCAATGATAAGAGGACTTTTAGTAGGTTCTAATGAACTAACTCTAGCTGGAACTGGATGGAAGCTAGACCTAGGCAAATCATGCTCAGTTTTAATTGCTGACCTTGTTACTGCAGTAACATGGTTGTTCAGGTAATTAAACTTTGACTTCACAGTATCAGGAGACTGGGCATGTTTATATTTAACTTCAGGTGAAGGATTAGACTTCATTTTGGGGTTTTCAGCCAGTGAACTAGGTTTTGCCTTAATTGCATCAGGGACTGGACTTTGTTTCCGCACTCTGCCTTCTTCTGCTACAGATATTACAGATAAAGATGACACAGAACTATAGTGAACATTTTCAGAAGTAACATGTTCACTTGCTGATGCATTTTTCACAACTTTTGGGTGTATCAAATCCATTTTACTGACATTATTAATCCAGTTCTCATCGGTGCCCAATTTTCTTTCTTCTAAAAGGTTTGTAAACAGGTGTTTTGTATCACTGACAAGAAGTTCCATTTTCTGACATGCTTGCAATCCAAAAGTATTTGATATATTTTCCTGGGCTTCATTAGTTGAACTGTTTTCCATACTTGCATCAATACAACCTTTCGATGTAGGACAGGTGGGTATAAATTGTGCATTTGGCAAAAGTTCCCTAGGTTGTTGTTTTTCTGTATTACACTCTTGACTGCATTCATCATCGCCACTCTGATCATAAACTGTTGGCTGTTCAGCATGATGGACTGAAATTTCTTCCAGCTCCAGATCAGTTGACTCTGGCCTTTCTCCTTCTTCGTGCTTTTTATCTTCTTGCATTTCATGCCAGGGAGACTGGCTGTCTATTAGTGTTTGGTCTTCTACTACACCACTGTTCTGAGATTTTCCTTCTTTCCCATTTATATTTGAAATATTCTTGCTTTTCAATTCATTCTCTGAATTTTGATCTGATGAAGAATCTGTCAATCTTTTGTTTGAATTCTCCGAGTCACTGCTCTCGGAATAGTCTGAGGTGTTATCTATCCGCTGTCTCTTCATAATTAATTTCTTTTCATCATCTTCAGGTTTTCTTCTTTTAGAAACAAAGAGCTTGTTTTTATTTTTGGAATTTTCTGTAAAGAAATTTAAAAAACGGTTTATCTTCAGTACAGATTTCAAAAGTTCTTCCTACCTTTATAAAAATGATTTTACCTCCTTGACTGATGTAGTCGTATTTTTCCTCTCCAGTTTTCTCTTCATCAGGGACACTGCTATCAGAGCCTTTCCTTTTATTTGGACGAGCTGTCCGTTGCTGCTGATGTGAATTTTGTTTTGGTGCTGTGGTCTGGGAATTCATTGCTGGCCTTGGGCTATTTGCTTGAGCCCTAGTATAGTGCCCCTAAATAGAAACAGTAATACTTGAATAACCCATCAACTCAATAAATATGGAGAGTGAATAACAATATAATTAATAGTCAAATTATATCTACGTGGGCTGTGTTGCTGTTCTGGTTGGACCGAGACCTGCGCCGTGACGTAATGCCAATATTTTCACCTTTCAACAAAGAGTGAACGACATCATCTAGAAAGGTCATCTGAACCATAGAGGGATCAACATTTTGTGGTTCTAAAACCTGGTTTATTAGGAGAGAAAAATGTGCAATCAATTCATGTTTAT